>NC_072895.1:44375000-45000000 GCF_027943255.1 Anastrepha obliqua
CACACTTCGTGGTTATTGTTAGCAGTTCAGGTTCCTGCGTTACAAAGGTAAGTTTCCAAAGTTAAGATATTAGATAGAGCAACTGGTATAAATAAACAGATCTTGGCAGTGCTGGTAAAAAGCTGCCTAAAATTACATTTGTTTGTAAAATAGTGAATTATACCAGTTTTATGTGGTATAACTGGTTTTAGTGGTATACTCGCTAACGGCGAATCTTGCTCGAAACTTTATTGTTGCTTTCACATGCAAATTTTTCGTCAACTGAGAGAGATAGTGAGCAAAGAAGCGGTGAATAGAAAAGGCGTATTATTAGTTTTTCTCTTGCAAACTATTTAGTGAAGAAATTTTGATATAAAATTGCATTAGTAGCAGCACTCAAAGGGATTCATTATTTCACTTTTCTTTATGGATTTCTTAGGTTCCAAAAATTATTAAGAAATATTTAAAAAAAAGCTGTCTTAGATACTAGGATGGGAAAACTTAAGCAATTAGCACTGGGGGAATGCAAAGTTTTTAGTTTTAATTCAAAAAATTGCACATGTTAACAAAAAAACGCAAACGGATAAATCCTGCGGGCGTACAAAAATCATTCATGCATAAGCCCTATAAAACTTACAGACAGGCCACAAAATATGACCAAACGTGTTGTGGATATTCTTCTTCTTCGAAAATTCGAGTCCAATTTCAGGTTGAGGAACATGAAGCCCGCACATCACAAACTATACGCGGAAGGTTGTATGAAGAAAACAAACATGGGCGGCCCGCAAGGAAGTTTCCATACATTAGAAAACTCTATATGAAAAAAACGAATGAAGTTTTACCAAAATCATATTTACACAAAAATTCTAGAGCAAAATGCGGTGGGCAGCTGAATCTATAATCCGGTTGAAATATTCCTTTGACAGGGTCTACGTGTGGAGGAAGAAAAGGTAATTACTGTCTCACAAATGCACTAAACCCTCATTTAAGGCGACTGAAATAGATATTGTAGTTTGGGGATGCATTCGCGCAAGTGGGCCAGGAAAATTAGTAATGATAGAAGGAAAATTAAGTGTCAATATTTAGTTAAATACCCTTAAAAAGGTCGAAATACCTAAAAGAAGGAGGCTGATTGGTAGCAATTGTATACCACAAGAGGATAATGATCCGATCCACATCGCGAAAAAAATAAAGAAATACTTAGAGGAGCAAAATGTAAATATTTGAAATGCCCACTGGAAAATTTAGATCTATCCTCTATTGAAAACGCTTTGGCAATATTAAAACTGTGCATATCGTAAATAAACACCTCAAAACATCAACGAAATAAAGAAATCCATTCATGCAACTTGAGATAAAGCGACTTCAGATGAATTCTAAAGTTATCAATACGCTAGGTGATCGTTTAGCTAAAATATTGCTCATGTGCACGGACGTTGTGTATACTTTTTTATTTATTGATTATATATTATTATTTATTTATTATCAATTTCCTCATCATAAAACTGCACTCGTCTGCTCCGTTATTACGCGGCGCTCTCCAATGGTCTTCATCGACCCTGGCGTCAAGGTAAATGGGAAATATTATCGGGAGAGTATCATATTCTGGAGGTTGCTTTGAAACCGTGGGCAGACAAGCATTTCGGGGCACACCACGGACGTATCAACAGGACTCGGCACCGTCTCACAAAGCTCGAGTGAACCAAGAATGGCTAAAAAACAACGTTCCGAACATCATAACGTCCACACATTGGTTCTCAAATTCACCATACGCATATCCGATGGATTATTCTCTTTGGGCCATTTTGGGCCGAACTAAAAGATTCACCAGTCTCGAGGCACTGAAAAAATCCTTTGTCCACGAGTGGGCGAAAATATCTGCAACTCACATTTGGGCAGCTTTCAACTCGTTTCTGAACCGTCTCAAGGCCATAGTCAAGGCAAAAGGTGGTCATATCGGGCAAAAGTAAATTGATTCTTAATTTTTTATTATTTTCACACATACTTTACTTTGAATTGAATACAAGTAATTTTCCAAACTACTTTTATGGCCTTTTTAATTAGTTACACTTTGAGTGCCGGACCATGTAAGGTGGTGGCATAGTGCATGAAGAAGAAGAAGAAGAAGAGGAAACCTCAAAGTCATTTGTTCTGTTTGAATTCTATTAACAGGAAAACAAATGCAGTTTTTTAGTATAAACATTTAGTTCGAAGTATTGCTTTATTAGAGCTCTATAACGTCAACAAAAAAATGTATTTGAATTAGTATTTATTTGAAAGGAATATTGTTATTTAATTGTTTACGTCTTAGTTTTCAAAAACAAATTGAATTGAAATTGAATCAACCCTTACCTCATTTTACACGATTATAATGAACATATCATCGAGTTTTCTTTGTCTGTTTTAGATCGATTTACACGGTTTTCAGGTTTATTGAATATATCCGCCTATTTTGTATAAACTGTGTGTCTCGTTTTGTAGGATTTTTCCAAGAATGTATCTACCGTGTAAATCAAGGGATGAGTGTATATTAAAAACTTCGAGTCGTCCACCATACCTGACTGTTGTTTCACGACTGATGTATGAGATTTAACCACACATTTGGAAATAAATTCAGCTTTGTTTTACTTTTGTATTTAATAACATTTTTGTTAATAATTTATATAAAAAAAATCAATATTTTCATTTATAAAAAATATATCACTTTGAACTAAAATTTGCTGGGTGGAATCTTATTTAAGCGATATACTGTAATGCCTTATAGCAACAGAGCACAAAATAAAAACGAAATTGAAAGTAAAGCTAATAAATAAAATTCCAAGAGCGCAGCAATAAAGAATCCAACTCAATGATATCAATGCCCACCATAAACAGATGCATCGATACAGCTGCAGCTGCAGCAAAAAGCATCAATGGAAATGAAGAAAACATACAAAAATAAACAAAAAACAACAATAACAATAAACACATGCAACCAGATGTTAGAAGATGCATGGTCCGCACGCCTTCAATTCGCTGTCATTGCACACCCACACATTTATAAGTTGTTGTAACACAGTCAGCATTCACACATGGAGCGTTAGTTAGGAGCAGTTAAGAAACGAAAGCTTCATTTAAAAAGCACTCAATTGAGCTTTTTTATTAATGAATCACACTGAGTATGTTTTGCGCATATACTTAGAAGCATATGTATGTATGTATGTATGTTCACCCATTAGCACAAAAAATATGCCATATGTAATTGATGAAGGCCATGAAAAGTCATTAATAAAAGTTGAAAGTGTCATTAAAAGGCCTAATGAAGTGATTTGCAGATAAGCATATATATTATATATACATGAATACATATATACATACATATTGATACATATGTATTCAAATAGCTGTAAACTTGCGTATGTATGGAGATTACTCAGACATTTATTACTACAGCATTAATCAATCGGGAATTAAAATAAATGTTTGTATGTATTTTACTGGCATCTTTGGTGGAGAGGTTCTTTGTTAGAGCAAAACATTGGGATACGCTCATTACTGCTAGGAGTACTACTTGTAGTCTATGCCAAAAATCCAAAATGTAAGGTGACACAAAATGAATCACCCATCGGAAGATGTTATAGTTTTAGATTATCAGTAGTCAAAATTATTTATTTTTTATTTCGTAAAAGAGTTATTCATAAACAAAAAAGGGATGACTAGAGGTCAAATTGATGTCTCAACACATTTTCTTTAAATAATGAAAATTTAACTGATCCACAGGGCAAGCCAAAATACATACATACATATATTCCAGCCAGTTTTTCCTCACGCATACCAGAAGTCTTACCTCATTTATCCTAAAAGTGTTTGAGCTGGTGCTATTTACAAGAAAATATAAGCCTTCACCCTTTCGACTTCCCAAATTAAACAACCACGTTCTCCCGCCTTCATCGGAAGTTATTTATCTTGGAGTGCTACTTGACTCCAAACTTGGAAGCTACACATTGAAAATCGGGTAAAGAAGACCAGTATAGCTTTGCATTCCTGCAAATCTATATTCGGTAAAAAATGGGGACTCAAGCCACAGGTCGTGTTGTGGATGCACAACGCAGTGGTTTTGTCAATTTTAACGTATGCATGCCTAGTTTGGTGGGAAGCTCTTCGGAAGGGCTATAATAACACTAAACTGGGGAGGGTGCAAAGAACTACTTGCATTGGCATCACCGTGGCATGAAAAACTTGCCCCAGTGTTGCCCTGAATGCCCTATTGCACCTACTTCCCATCGACTTTTACGTTATTTCCATCGCAGTTCAAAGTGCAATCAGGTTAAAGGAGATTGGCCTCTGGTGGCAATCTCTAAGGCACATGGTAGCATTTTCGGGCAGTTAACACCGTATTTCTCCGAACTTCGAACATATCTCTCTAACCGCTTTGCGATCTTGCGGGCATGCAAAATGCTTAGGCAACGCGGGAGCGAGGGAGATATTAACATTTTCTCCGATAGTCAAGCCGCGATCAAGGCTCTGACGACGCCATGGTGCAGAACAAAATTAGTAAACTCCTGTAAGAAGGAGATAAATATCTTGGGTGTGCAGGTAACGTTTGTCTGATCTGGGTTCCAGGACATAGGAACATAGAGGGATATTAAATTGCTGATGAGCTTGCCAGGAAGGGGACTGAGCCACAGAGACCTCCTACCCGGTCATCGGCATCCCCCTGACAGCTATTAAACGGAAACTGAACAAATTGTTTCTTAGGAAAACGTAGAAAAGATGGAGCTCCATTTCTTCTTGTGATATTTCGAAAACCCTTTGGCTCCAATACGATATACGAAGGACTCAGAAAGTCCTCTGGACTCCTCGCCATTCAATTTTCAAACTCGTAGCTGTGTTTACCGGTCATTGGACGATCGGCACATATGCGGAAAAGCTAGAGTTACCATTTAACCCCCGTTGCAGAAGCTGTGGGGGACAATTCAAAGAAGGATACTGTAGAGCACTTTTTTTGTAAATATCCGAATTTTGCAGCTAGATGACTAAGGTCACTGGGCGCTCATTTCTTCGACAGCCTGGGGCATTGCGTCAATCTAAATCCAATCAACCTCCTCCATTATATCAACAGCTCTGGTTGGTTGTAGATATCTGCCTGTTAGAGGTCTCATAATGGTATCAAAATGGCGCTTTAGTGCTACTTGAGGAGTGCCAGACTGGAAAGTGAAAGAAAGTGGTTTTTATATGTATATTTCTTGCAAGCCCAAACAAATTTTTAAACTTTTTAACTATTTTCAAAATATTTGAATTCATTGAAAAATGAATTATGAGCGAAAAATAGAACCTTTAATTATCTTTTAAACTACGAATATTCGGCTCATGCGTAAAGGCAGTATTGTTGTAGGGAAGCGCAACCTGGATGGTCTCTAACACCATCACACAGAGGCTAAAAGACTACCTTTATCAACCAATGCCTACACATTATCTGAGGAATATTCTGGCCAAAAACCATCAGTAAGAACGCACTGTGGAGATTAACGAACGAGGAACCCATTCTTAGGCAAATAAAACGCAGAAAGTGGCGATGGATAAGTCACACACTGAGAAAACCACCAGATAACATCACCAGGATGGCACTGGACTGGAACCCGCAAGAGAGCAGAGGTCGCGGTCGACCAAAAGACTCATGGAGAAGGTCGATGCTGCGCGAACTAACAGATGCCGACATCTCATGGGGCGGTGCAAAAACAACATCACAGAACCGTGTACGATGGAAGAGTCTTGTCGAGGCCCTATGAACAAGGTCGAGGCCTGCGAGTAGTGAACAAGGCGAAAAAAAGGCGGAAAATGTGTTTGAAAGTTCATGCCCGCTCAAGGGCGATCTCGATCTATTCTCACTGCTAATAACTTTCTAACGATGCCGAAAATCGAAGATCGCTTTACTCACTTGTTACGCACGTGTTAGTCATAAGTAATATGCAAAATATAAAACAAAGGAAAATCAATTAATCACACGGAATGTCCAACTTAAATTCCCTGCAAGGGATTGTTATGGCCTGCCCATGCTCGACCGCTACTTCTATAGCAAAGCACTTTTTCTATCATTTAATGTTCAATTTCACTTCATGGGGCATGGAATCCCCTTACAAACCTATTTGTCTTCGATAGTCGCCAAAACTTAATTAGTATATAAATTACAATAAATTTGAAGTTCTCATTATCAACGATCAGAGTGATATCTTTTTAATAACAACTTTTAATTTAATTGATTTATAGAAATAAGTATTTGCTTTAATATTGGAAAATATATCGTCACCAAAATGAATCATTTATTATCACTACTAATGCTGCAGCATTATTGGACACCCAGTACTCGTACACTTATTTCAAATTTTTATCGTACTGATAATGCATTTTTTCGTAGCGAATGTTAGACAATGACTGAACTATGTACAGGTATTTTTAATTAAAAAAAATTCAACAACAATATGAATGGTGAACGGAGAATAATTAAAATAAATATCGCTAATAGAAGGCGCATATGACAGATATTTTTGAATTAGTCATTTTTAAATGAAGATTTTTTCAATTAACTCTCGGGAAGATATAGCTTTATGATAGTAATCTGAAAGGCTAAAATATTATTTAGAAAATTTTAAATAAAGAAAACTAAAAAATTGTTTAAATTCCTCTTCCATCCAGATTTGACGGGCTTTGAGATAGGAGATCTATTATGCCTGTCCCGAAAAACGACTAATTTATGATGTTGGAACCAATCTTTTTTGAGATTTTCCAGAAATATGAACAATCGCCAGCTGTCAAGTTGGCCGAAGTTTTTGCAAACACGAAAGGATGTTGCGTTTTGACAGTAGTAACGCACAGCGTTCTCCAGGCGAGCGTGATGCTATTTTATCAGATCTCATCATCTGGCGGTCTGTGTAACCAAGGCGATCTGTGTAACCAAGAGTGTATCGTTTCCACGGCAGTCGGTTCACCGTTACCGAAACGACCCTGATTTATATCCGGCCAAGGATTGCCATTCCAGCAGCATTCTCCGTATGAAAGTATGAGGAATGTTTATGCTGCTACAACAACAACAACAATAACAAAACCAAGAGTGTATGAGTATAATAATAGGCCTCTTCTATTCCCCACTTCTTTGCTCGCTCTATCTCTGCTCGACTAACGTAACAAAAAATTTGCGTGTGAAAGCAACAACAAAGTTACCGAGTAAGATTCGCCTTATCGGCGGCCTTTTCTTTTCGCCAAGACTTATCAAGTGGCGAATAGATGAAGTAACTGGTATATTTCCAATAAATCTGACCGTGTGGCGTCAATGGTTGCTTGAATATTGGTTTCCAATGTTTGAAGAGTTGCCCATTTGTCAGTATAAAGTAATGACTTAACATAGCGCCACAAAAGTTCATCCAGAGGCGTTACATAGAACTGGCTCACTTGGAGCAGGACCACTTCTCCAAAAAATGTGTCACCAAATCGGTTTTCCAATAAATAAATTATTAAGCGCGCTGTATGGCAAGTTGCGCCGTCTTGCACGGGCTTCAAAAATAAGAAGTTTCAGAAAAACGCCTTAAGGTCGAGCAGGTATAGACACCTGCATGGAGTCGCGGATACTCCAATACTCCAATACTCATAATTTCGTAAATTTCGCTCCGACTGTCTTGAAATTTTGACACGATATACTTGAGACATTAGTAGTTCATCTGAAAATAAAAACAAAAAGCTTTGCAAAAAAAAGTTTAAATACCTCACTTCCTGTTGTTGTTGTTGTAGCACTCCTCTTAAACAATGCTACATGCTGTTAACTAAAATCTACAGGGTCCAGCATTCGAAGTGTAACTAATTAAAAAGACTATACATCTAGTTGAGATAATTACTTTTATTCAATTAAAAATTAACAAAATTAAGAGCCAATTTACTTTTGCTCGATATGACCACCTTTTGCCTTGAATATGGTCTTGAGACGCTCCAGAAACGAACCGCAAGCTGTCCGTATGCGATATGTAGGTATTTTGGCCCAATCGGGGCAATGGATTTTTTCAGCATCTCAAGATTGGTGAATCTTTTAGAAAATCTCCTAAAGTGAATAATCCAGCGGATTCGAGTCTGGCGAATTTGAAAGCCATTATGAAGTTCGGAACGTTGTTTTTATCCATTCTTGGTGCACTCGAGCTTTGTGAGATGGTGCCGAGTCATGTTGACAGGTCTATGGTCTGTCACCGAAATGTTTGTCTGCTCACGGCTTCAAAGCAACCTCAAGAACACTTTCCCGATAATATTTCGCATTTAGCTTGACGTCAGGCTCGATGAAAACGGGTGGTGAGCGCCCATCTGCGGTGATAGCGGCCCAAACCATTAACTCGAACTCTCATATGAACGGCCGGTCTCATAAACCCTATCGTTTTGGGAGTTTACGAATTACTTAATTTGAAGAATTTTCTCGTCAGAAAATACAACTCCTTCACTCTCTCAAATCTGACTTGTTGCTGATTTGGTGTGAGATCATGCGGCTTCTGGATATTGTAAGGCTTGACTTTGACATCATTTTTCAATATGTGGCGAATGTTAAGGCCAGATATTTTCAGTTCTTTCACCATTTGATTGGTACTTCGCGGAGATTTCACTCAAGTCGCTTCTTCACTTTTTGAATAATTTCACGTGACGTTGCAGTCTTTCGATGCCCACCTCCATGACGTTTCGCGATGGTACCAGTACCATTGTAATGAGTAATGGTACGATAAACAAAAACTTTATTTACCTTAAGGTGCTCGAGCTCGCGAAGAATCGGTGGTTGTGATTTTCTAGCCAAATATAATGCAATCACACTATTACGTTTGAAATCCGTTACTGATTTTCTTTTTTCGCGTTTACTTTGGCAGAATGCTTTCGCGCGCTTGTAAACAATACTCTGGACTGTCATTTGGCCAACTAAGAGACAGCTGATGCACGGGCGTCAGCTGTGCGAGCGGTCTGAAGTTGGTTATACTTCGAATGCCCGACCCTGTACAATGACCTCTTAGTAAACATATTTTGGGTTCAATCGTAGAACAGACTCCTTTCCTAAAATAAATTCCGTATTCGGACCATAAGTGGTGTATGATGAAAGGCAGAAAAACTGGTTTAGTTGGCACGAAATGAACCATAAAAAAGATTAATTGCTCTTATATATGTACAAGGTGGTAAGTAACCTTGCGATGTTTTTTGGCTGTAATTTAAAAAAAAAAAATGAAAAACTTTGATTCTTCTTGTGGATTATTTTTATTTGGTCTTTTAATTTTTTTTACATCAAGTCGAGAATATGATATTATGTAAATGGCCGCCGCCACAGTTGATTGCCATTTGAGCCCTTTTCATGGCATTTTCCATCACTTGGCCAAAACTTCCGGCGATAAGTCCTCACATTCTTGACGGATATTGTCTTTAAGAGCTGCAAGAGTCTGAGGCTTGTTGACATAAGCCCGCGACTTCAAAAAGCCCCACAAAAAGAAATCTGGAGCGGTCAAATCAGGCGATCTTGCTGGCCAGTGCAAATCGCCAAAACGGGAGATTAGGCGCCCGGGGAATGCATCCTTCAGCATATCGGTTGTGGCACGTGCAGTGTGTGCCGTTGCACCGTCCTGTTGGAACCACATTTTTCCAATCCCAATTCATCAAGTTGCGGCAAAAAGAACTCGTTGATCATTGCTCTGTAGCGCTCACCATTCACAGTAACCGTTTGGCCCGCGACGTCTTCGAAGAAAAAAGGTCCGATGACTCCTCCAACGAAAACAGCACACCATACAGTGACTTTGAGCAAGTGTAATGGCTCTTCGTAGGTTACACGCGGATTTTCAGTGCCCCAGAAGCGTAAATTTTGCTTATTTACGTACCCGCTAAGATGGAAATGGACCTCATCACTCATGATTATTTTTGATGAAAAATCATCTTTCTCTTGGTGGTGATTAAGGATGGCTTGAGCGTATGTTAGACGCGATTGGCGGTCAGCAGCTAACAGCTGATGCACCGTCTGGACTTTCTACGGAAACATCTTCAAATCTTGTACCAAAATTCGCTGTAAAGACCGTCGACTGATACCCATTTGCGTGGCACGTCGTCTGGTCGATGTCGACTGCGCTTCCATGACATCCTTGGCTACAGCAGCAATATTCTCTGCAGAACGGCTACTCCGGGGTCTGCCACGCCTGGCAGCATCTCGTGTTGTGCCAGTCTCTTCGAGGCGAGCGGCTAAACGTCGCAGTGTTTCCCCAGTAGGCGTTGGACGGCGAGGAAATCTGCGACGAAATTCACGTTGTGCCAAAGTCACCGACCGAATATTGGTCAAATAAATAGTCAGCAATATTCCGCGTTCTGGAGCAGTGTAGCGTAACATTGTTTATTAACGTGTATTTCGCATGTGTTTACTACACAAATGTCAAAACAGAACTGACATTAGGGGCCAATCGCAAAATTTAAAGCATTTTCTGATAGGAGGATTACTTTAGCGCCACCTGTTATATATCATTGGTCTATGCTTACTGAGCATGAATCTGTTGGCATCCACACCTGAAAGATATATTAGGCCTACTTTGATTGCTGCAAAATTTCTTCTTCTTTTATTTAGGACATGCCTTTTTTTCTTTACACAGATTCATAAATACTATTGTAAATTTTATAATTTATCATATGGATAATGGTTTATTATATACTGAATTATGTATTTAAATACATACTAATTTTCTATTGAAGTTGATATCCAGCTTTACGCCCATCTTTTCAGAATTTCTATAGGTGACATTTATCAAGAAACAGTTGAGCAACTAATGTATGGATAGATATTCTCCTTATGCTCAACTGTACGCATTGGGGTATTTGGTTTTAACTGACCCACTATAGTGTCGCCCTAATCCAATGGGTTGTGTATGACTACAATTGAATGGGTGCGATTTCGAAGTCCACTGTGGTTAATAAACATAAAATTATAGAAAAAAGTTTTTCTCCACGGAAAGCAATCGCATGCATTTCTCTCATGAGGAAATATTTTAATAAAATCCGTCTGACGTTTTGGAGCGCAACACAAATATAGATTTCTCCATTGTAGGATAACAGAAAGACATACACCACAAATTTGGCGTAGAAGTACGGCCAATAATAGTGGCTTATTTATATAAATCTCGATTTTTGGAGTTATGTACTTTCAAATCATTCAGCTCTCATAAATCCTAATATTTTCCCAAAATATCGTAGCGGAAGTCTAAGAATACATTAAATTTCATAACTCCGATGGTAAAATATCACCGTTTTTTTTTGGCATGGAGAGTGATGCACCCTCATATGGTATACTATATAAATGTATGTATGTATATGGTTGTAGCGCTTTCATCATGATTAAACTTATAAATAAAAAAGGTTTAAAAAAGACTAAGACTGTTAAAAATGTTGCTGAGAACCTGAAATTGTCTAAAAATTCATGCTGATGTAATGACCTTCATTTAATCATCTAACTATGTTATCTATATTTGTGTTACAAAAAGCAAATAAACAGACAGTTATTAAAGTCTAGGCATTTCACTTGCTGCTTCTTATCTTCTCCAAAGATATAAATAATTAGATGACATTTGTAAAGTTACCTCACAAATTACGTCTCCACACAAATTACATCTCGTACTCAAAAACACAAAAAAACAAAAATAAAAAATGTTGATAAAAAGTAGCGTATGACATTTTTTTTTTTTTTGTTTTTTTAATATTTAATTTCAGCTATACTTATTGGTATACTGTAAAATATTGAAGAAAAAATATATAACATCCTTTAACTCCGGGTGGAGCTAAAACAAAGTTATAGAAGTCGTTACGGTTATTAAAAAGTTGTTAAAGATTATTACACTTGACGCTTTCCATTTCAATTCAACCGGGCTATTCGAGTCATGTTCTTCGATTTCGATGTAACTCAAATATATTGCTCTCTGGTCAAAATAATGAGACACGTATTTTTTTGTTCGCCCAAAAAAAATTTTTTTCAAGAGTTATCGGCAATTT
The DNA here is from genome assembly GCF_027943255.1 of Anastrepha obliqua. NCBI lineage: Eukaryota > Metazoa > Arthropoda > Insecta > Diptera > Tephritidae > Anastrepha > Anastrepha obliqua. Next base: position 44,386,983 of record NC_072895.1, read on the forward strand.
TGTTTTTCGGCTCAAAATCGATTTTTTTTAATTACATATATGGGGCATTCTTTCTCAACGGGAGACCCCCATCTATCCAAAAATTTTTTTGACCTAGAGAGTTCTAATAGGGCTTAAAATTTAGCTCTTTTTATCTACTTTTCAATACAGAGTGGCCAAAAACGAAATTCAAGATGGCTCATTTAATATGGCTAAAAATGTAATCAAAATTCATTAAATTCATTCTAATAACCTATACCAAAAAAATTCATTTCAACGGAAAGAGTTGTACGAGGTCTCAAAATTTAGCTAATAAAGTTTACTTTAAAATACAAAATGAAAAATTTTAAAATAGAAGATGGCGGCCACAACATGGCGGCTAATTTTTTAAAACTACTGCGGGGTTAGATGAGTCGGTTTAAGGGGGCATGTGAAGAGGTGGTTAGTGTCGTGCGGGGTACCTTCACATGTCGGACATGTGTTTGGTATGTCGGGGTCGATTCTGGATAGGTAGGAGTTTAACCTGCTACAATATCCAGAACGTAGTTGTGCCAGTGTTACACGAGTCTCACGGGGAAGCTGGAGCTCTTCGTCTGCAATGGGTGGTGGTTGGACTCCGATTATGGCATTCACAGGAGGGGAGTTCATGAAGGTCATGAACTTTGCAATATCTTCGGATGTTGCGCCTGTTGGTGTTATTTTGCTCCCAAGATAAAAAAAAACCTTCTTGTGGTTGATTTCGCTTCTGTCGCCGGTGAAATGTGAGGCATCATTCTCTAAGCCGTTCGAGATGAATTCGGTTTGTTTGCATTCATTTTAAAGCCAACTTCGCTTGCATGTGCGCACATACTTTCTATACTTTTCTAAATAAATGAAAGCTTTTGCAAAAGCTCACTTGATGATTGATTGCTGCATCGCTAGACTTCAATCGGTGCCAGTAACTTTAGAAGTAATGTCACAATTCAGAAATAAAATTTGTTCTTTTATTTTTTTAAATTAAATACAAAACTAATTTCTGTAAATATCGTTTCATTAATACATACATCTTTTTTCTTTAGATATAAATAGAACTTAGTCGGTAATAAATAAATCTATATGTAAACATTACTCATCTATTTACCTAAATACATATTTACTTACAATATAAATATATTAAAAACATTTATTCGATTTGCATGGAGGTACACGTGACATTGCATAAAAGCATTCAAGGAAAGCAACACATTATCTAAGGCGACAACCTTAGTTAGCAGCGTTACATCTATTTTTTATAAGTTCTTTTGTAAAACATAAAATATGAAATATCATAAAAGTAAAGTAATTTAATATTCCTATAAAAGCTCTCCACTACCACGGACTCGAAAAGCACTTAAGCTTTCAAGCTTGCCCACAAACTTAGTAGCTAAATCTTCGTTTACGATTCTGATAGTGAATTGCCAGTAGGATTGTCAAAAGCAAAATGATGCACTGCAAATAAAATCACAAAGTTAAAATATTATAAATGCCTACGTAAGTATGTAAGTGCTTGCATACTCACATCAAATCCCAAAAGCCCATATTCATAGTAAGCCGTTGTGACCGCCTCATCAGCGAAAGCTTCCTCTACTTTCGGCAAACAACCGGTGAGATGGAGATTCAAAGGATTGATACAATTAGCCTCCTTGCAGCAGCTTGCTGGTGGTGCGCGCGCAATGCGTATATAGTCTTCAGCAGAGTTGAGCCCACAACAGGCGTACTTTTGGATGACAAGTGAAAAAACAAAACAACAATAATTTCAACTTTCTTTACCCTGCATCAAAAATCACTTACCACTGACTGCACTGTATCCATGGAACCCGGCTGCAAAACCTCCTTACGCCATTGCTCCTCTATGCCCTCCATAGCATACCGTTTGAAGATGTCACGCGTGCTAAGGCAAATATAAACGATTATGAGGACGAGCAACACTGTGAGAAAAATGGCATACTGCGAGGAGTAAACAATTCAAATAAATATGTAAAAAAAAAATGTTAAAAAATATATAAAAAAATTAGACTTGTTGCCATTTACCGTCCACAAAAGGCGCGTCGATTCACGTATTGTGCCAAAACAGCCAAAAAAGGATATAAATAAGATGACACCGCCCAAAACTATAATGCCTATAGCATAACTCTGCGGCATTGCACCCCAACCAAGGCCACCGAAAAGTATCACCAAGATACCTAAGATCTGAAAATAGTTTAAAATATTTAGATAAATATTAGGGTTATAACACGTATATAGTTAATAGATAGGTTTGAAGAATAATTAAATTTTTTAATTAACCTGCGCTATATGCTTATAATCTCGTTCGTGCAGCAGATGCCCGAAATTCTCAGTAGCTTTACTTATGTAACATTTGAAATAGATAATATGCCTCACATATTATAAAGGGTTTTCCAATAACAGGTGTTGTTGGTGAATGGATTGCGCTATCGAGAGATGATTAACGATTTTTTATGGCCGGAATTGGAAGATATTCATCTGGACAACGTTTATTTTCAACAAGACGGCGCTACGTGCCACACAAACAACGAAACCATTGATCTTTTACGGGAAAAGTTTCCGGACCGCGTTATCTCTCGAAGAGGTGATCACAATTAGCCACCGAGATCTTGTGATTTAACACCTTGTGACTTTTTTCTTTGGGGCCACGTGAAAGAGAAGGTCTACGCCAACAGCGCCAACAGCCCAGAGTCCATTCAAGACCTCAAAGATGGAATTCGTGAGGCTATTGAGGACATACGGCAACCACTTTGCAATTCGGTTATGGAAAATTTTATGAAAAGGATACTGTCCTGTAAGCGTGGTCGTGGTGGTCATTTGCCTGATGTTTTTTTCCACTATTAACGACATGCCTTATAATGAAATAAACATCCGATCATTTATATTAAAAAATAGCATTTTCCTTTGGATATCAAAATAGCGCCTCTTATTGGAAAACCCTTTATTAACTCGTTTATTTGGACTACCTATTACTAGTAGTCCGTATGACCTATATATACATATATATATATAATTGGCGCGTACACCCGTTTTAGGTGTTTGGCCGAGCTGCTCCTCCTATTTGTGGTGTGCGTCTTGATGTTGTTCCACAAATGGAGCGACCTACAGTTTCAAGCCGACTCCGAACGACAGATATTGTATTTTTATGAGAACCTTTTTCATGGCAGAAATACACTCGGAGGTTTGCCATTGCCTGCCAAGAGGCGACCGCTATTAGAAAAATTGTTTTCTTAATTTTGGTGTTTCACCGAGATTCGAACCGACGTTCTCTCTGTGAATTCCGAATGGTAGTCACGCACCAACCCACTCAAAATGATTTTTTTTTCTTTTAATTAGTAAAAAAGTTATTCAAAAAGAAAATTGTATAGGAACTTTGCGCCTTTCTGTAGAAATTGTAGATGAGTTTCAATTTGCACTGTAAAAATCTGCGTCTAACCAAATGGTAGTCAAGTAGAGCACGCACGACAACGGGTGCAATCATAGCTTTAACCTTCTTCAACACTGACCATTAAGCAGACTGGGCCCTATAACTTAGCAAATTTACTATTTCTTGTCAATAAGCAGAGGCTACGAAAGTCTTCAACTTCCATTTGGGGCATAGGACGTCAATCACTCCTCTTTCTCCACCAACGGAGACGGTTTTGTGCTAGAGGTCTTAGTTTGTTCCACGATAATCCAAGAGACTTCATTTCACCTTCTATTGAGCGCCGCCAGGTGGTACGAGGTCTGCCAATTCCTCCAACAGTTTGTTGAAATGTATTTCAGCGCAGCGCTTGTTTAGCGATTTTGTCGTAATTTTTCCTTAGCATTTGGTTAATCCATTGGTGTTTCCTTTTTCTTTTGGATCTGATGCAACGTTGACCTGGTTAGCATGCGCCAACAACTCAGCGTTGACTATATTGTCCGGGGCCAAAAAATTCCCAAAATCTGATTTATGAACGTTTGCAGGAGCTTCGTGATCTTCACAATTCCAGGTGGTGCAACCATATAATAGAACGGATTTGACGTTCGAGTGGAAAATGCGCAGCTTGGTGTGAAGGCTGATACTGCTGTTTTGCCACAATGGAGCGAAAATGCCAAAATATGATTTAATTTTGCTAATTCTATATTCGACATCTACCTCAGTACCCCCATCCGCGGTGGCTATGCAGCTAAGGTAGCAGAATTTGTCAACGGTTTCGAACTGTTGTGCACCCACTATCAGTGGTGCCGATATGGTGTCATTGAGATGCAGCGGTTTCATTTTTCCTACGTTGACTTTGAAGCCGTTTGGTTTCAACTTCGCCTGCATGGCTTGTGTCAACAATTTGAGGACACACAGCTTTTATGCGAGGAAAGGAAGAATCAACGCAAAATAAACTGTCGAAGTTGATTTGTCACTCATAAATTTGATTTGATATTCTGAAAAATGTTGTCAGACAAAAGGTTGGTGGTGCTCAAAACCACTATAGGGTAATATAACAAGATTTTTCACAACATATATATACATTAGAGCGTATCTCCAAAAAAAAGTCGGCCGTACCTCCCTTCATATGAAGTGTTTTTGAAAAACATTAAAAAAAAAATTTTTTTGTTTTTTCTGGCAACCCTAGATGTCGCCCAATTACATTTTTCTTCATATCTTCGGCATTTATTGTCGGATTTTAAATCAATTTTTTTGTCTCAAAGAGGAGGTTTTTCTCAAGAAAGTTCATTGAGCTCATGCGTTTCGTTGTGGTACTTACCCACCATATCTTAGTTTCTACCACCCTAATGTAACAACCTAATGTCAGTTAATTGAAGACCGTAAAAAAATCATAAATCTTTTGCGAAAAAAGTATTTCGATTCTATTAGTAGAACCAGAAATATAAACAATTTATTTTTAGTCTAAAGCCATACAAGAAAAAGTAAATTTTATTTATTTTCCTCGCTCGCGAAACAGTTAGTGGATTGTTTGTCTTATAACGGATATTTTAGTCCACAAAATTTTGTCGGGATTCAAGCTTGCTGTATTTCTGCCGGCTCTCGAGCTTAGATAAAATGTGGCCCATGCGTTGTTCATCGGTGACCGCCATTGCAGATTCATGAACTGTATGAACAAATCGCTCGGTATTTTGGGAATGACAAGGATATGCTGTGAAAAAGATCAGTGAAAATGCCGATAAAAGATAAGCAAAGAAAAATTAATGGCTTTCGTTGTGAATACCTGGTAATTCAATTATTTCATTGGAATATTGTAATGCTTCGAGGTGATCTTTCGCGAAGAACTGCAAGCATGGTGGTTCAGCCGGTTCGAATCTATCCCAATCTATTACATTAAAATATTTGTCACTCTCGAAAATTAATAATATCGCGTTTAGTTGGCAGTTGGTTTTTTAAATCACAATCAACAAAACGCATTTTTGAAGTCTTTGCAGTTTTTAACACGCACCAAGTAAAATGACAATTGATTATGATGTCAAGGGCAAACATAAAACAGAAAAAAGTAGATAAACAATAGTCCAGTTAATTTATAAAAAATTAGGTAGAGGATGCCGAAAAATGTATAAAGAAAATAAGGTACCTAATGTATGGCTTTCAACTAAAAACAAAGTTGGTTTTATTTCGAGTTCTACTGAACTAATTCAAGTACTTTTTTCGCAAAAGATTTACGATTTTTTACGGTCTTTAATTTTCTGTTATTAGATGGGTACATTAGGGTGGTAGCAACTGAGATATGGTGGGTAGGTACCCCAACGGAGCGCCTGTGATCAATGAGCTTTTTTAGGAAAACCCCACTCCTTGAGACAAAAAAATTGGTGTATCACACTTTAAAATCCGATAATAAATGCCGAAAATATGAAGAAAAATGCAATTGGGCGACATCTAAGGTTGCCAGAAAAAAACAAAAATTTTTTTTTTTTAATTTTTTTCAAAAACACTTCATATGAGGGGAGGTACGGGCGACTTTTTTGTTTTTGCCTGTAGGGCGAGACGCTCTAATATATAAACATATATCCAAAATATATTCAACATACATACATATATATCCAAAATTCTTAACACCTTCTCTATAACACCTAACGCATTTTGACTATTATACGCTAATAGTAATTTCTATTTTCATCTATACGAATCATAGTGCGAAGACCTTTCTAAAGTTAAATTATTATTTTAGTTACCTAGGAAATAATATTTTAGCTTTGCGCATTTCTTTGGTAAAAAACTAAGTCTGCTTTTTTCTATCATTATTATTTTATTCAGTATTCTCAGCTTTGTTTAGATTCGAAACGGACAAAAGCTGCTTATTAAGAATTAAACGACTATTAAAGCAAACAACATGCCAATCAACAATAAAGCAGCCGCAAACCCAACTACCACTGGCCGCCGTCTCAGGCCTCAATTAAATATATATAATATGTAGGTATATGTATACATATATTTATGCATGTAAGTATGTATACATATATGATATAATATAATAAAAGCTTAGAAACTTGAATGCTGCGCACAGATTCTTGAATCAATTACACTATTTATAGCTAATAACGCAAACGTTACTCGTGGCATTACTAAGCGCTTATCTCAGTGGAGAGTGTGTAACGCGCGTGTGTGGTTTAATTTTCGACGCCACAGAGGGCTGATTCACCAATGCATGCCACACGGCAAGAGGCTTGGCCTGAGACAATTGAGCATGCAAGCTCGCGCATAAGCTGGACACAACACTGACTAATGGAGCAACTAATGTGATTGCACATGACTGTACGATGTGAACAATTGCCTAACTCATATTAGCTTTCATGTAATTTGCACGCAAATAGTAACAATTTGCAAATAAGAAAGGGTAAAAAAAAAAATTAAAAATGGAAACGGCGGCAAATTGGCAAGTCGGTTCTTACATGTGCCGAAGTATCATAGATTGCAGAGTAGGGGATGTTAGAGTAGGGCATACATGTACACACATATTTCCCTTATTGGGGGCGTATGACAATCGTTTATTGTATGATAGTTGTAAGTAGGCAATATGATAATTGCAATGACGGTGTTGAATATTTAATTGTGCATAAATACATAGTAATGTGCACATTTCTTTATAATAAAGCAATTAGACGGACAAATAAATTGTACTTCTTTGTATGTAGGTGAGCATTTTAGTTTATATAAAAATGTATATACACACACACTTATCTCTAACCTATTTTCCAGTGTACCATATGTGGAGGCGTTATTTGTGGTCATGCAATGCCCGTTTGTGTTTTTTTTTTTATTTTTCAGAAATATTTTTTTAATGAATCCACACGTCTGCAAAAATTCACCAAATATAACAGATGCAGCATACATGACACATACATTTGTATTCGTAGATAAATATCAAATCATCGATTTTACTCAGAATTCGATTATGAGTAAACGAAAAGTGAAACTCGAAAGTCAAAACACATGGACTTTTTGAATTGCTGATCAAATTTTGTGGATGCACAGGGACCGTAACAGTTAGTTTAAATTTTGCTTTTCTTTTTTGGTCTGAAATAAATTAAAAGTGGGCCCTTATTTTTTCAGTCACATAGAAAAGTAGTATCCAACTTTTGTTTTTTCAGTCGAAAATAAGTCAAAATTTGGCCCTTATTACTTGACTCAAAAATAAAAGTTAAATTTTAATCTTAACTTAAATATTTTCGATCAAGAAAAAAAGTTAAAAAGTCAAAATTTTACCAAAAGGGGCTTGTAAGACCAGAATAGTTTTTCATAGTTTTTATTTAAGTTGTTATGGAATGTGAGCTGCTATTATTGATCAAAAAATACGAGTCCAATGTTAGCTTTTAATTTTTACCAAAAAACCAAAAAGTCAAATTTTCAAACTTTGATTTTTGACGTGAAAAATTAAAATTAAGATTTAATTGTTATTTTTGATTGGAAAAATAACGGTTAACTGCTGAATTTTTGAAATCTTAAGAGGTACGTTTTTTTGGAACGACTTTTTGAATTTTGAATTTTTGAGTTTCGAAAATGACCGTTATTTTCGATTCCTGTTAATAACTGTTTACTAAAATGTTTTTTGGTGGTACAAATTTAATACTTAGTCCTGTCATAATAGTCCGGGAGCCAGCTGGAATTTAAAACAAAAAACCTTCTTTATCTTATTGGCAAACACTCTATTCTGTCAACGAACAAAAAACCACTGCTATATAATCAAATTCTTAAACCGGTCTGGACGTATGGCATTCAGCTATGGGGATACTCAAGCGAATCTTGCATGACTAGTATCCAACGATTCCAAAATAAAGTGTTGCGCAACATCGTCAATGCAATGTGATCTTAGTATGCTGCTCGTCACTGACAACGTTTAAGGACACATGTGCACGCTGAAGCATTGGCTTTGCTCCAGCCAAATACTCATCGTCGGCGGCTCAAGCGTAAAACAGTTTCAGACCAGATGGACACCCAGTAGCAGCTGTACCTTATATATTTATACATTCATAATGAATTTATAAATAATGATTCGTCTTAGTTTTTCCTTTTTTAATATATGCATATGTTCAATAAAAATTGCTCGTTAGTATCTTTATTTAGTTGTACTAGTTGTAATTTCTAAACGTTATTCTTTTTATACTTTAAGAAAAAAAAATTGGCACATATAATTGTTGAGAGCCATATTTTGAATAAAAATAGTAAATCCTGAAATAGCATAAATTTTTATTTGTTTAATTTTATAACGATATTTAGACGCACCTTTGGAAAGTCCCTTTAGAACTAGGTGGTTAACGTGACTTCACTTGTATGCAATATTAAATAAAGGGTGGTTAAATTTCAAGGGCCGATGTTGAATGTGAACCACACCTAAGCGTCAATGACACCGTTGGACTTCTTTCTTTGTTGATTTGATTTTTTGTATCTGGAAATTACTTCCTTAATAGTTTGCTTATGTTCAAAGTATATTCTTTACGTTTCCACGACAGTCGGGTCTACGTTACCGAAACGACTCGGATTTATATCCGGCCAAGGACTGTCACTCCAGCAGCATTCCCCGTATGTAAATATGGGGAATTTTTATGCTGCTACAACAACTTCTTTCTTTGGGGTTATTTGAAAGAAAAGGTATACGACGATAAGCCGGCAACAATTCAAGAGCTAAAAGATGAGATAATTCGGCACATTAACAGCATAGAACCTCAATTATGCCTCAGCGTAATCGAAAATTTGGGTCATCCGATGGAGGTGTTCCGCCGAGGCTGCGGCAGCCATTTGTCCAATATTTTACTCCACACGTAATTGAGCCATACCACTATTATCATAATAAAGAGAAATTACAATAAGTTCCTAAAAAAATTGTATTTTATTTAAAATCAACACCGGCCCTTGAAACTTATACACCCTTTAGATAAGCACCTATTTGCATTTGGGGGTCTTTGGAGGTGTGCCGCCGAGGCCGCGGCAGCTATTTGTCCAATATTTTATTTCAGACGTAATTGAGCTATACCAATATTATCATAATAAAGAGAAATTAGAATAAGTTCCTAAAAAAATTTTATTTTATTTAAAATCAACACCGGCCCTTGACACTTAACCACTCTTTACTTAATGCAATTAACACCTATAAATAAATTTCGAAGAAAGGAAGTGGTTTTGGTCTAAAAAGTATGTGTGCATGTGCACTTTACATTATAAAGAAAATATCGAGACTTTTTAAATTAAAAAATAAGTGGCATGCGACTAAAAATACTCTTTAATCCTAACTTCTAACTAAATTTTGTAATTAATAATTATTTTTTTTACTTAAAAAGCAATGCTATGGCAGCTAGTATTGGAGTAAATCTATATTTACGCTGACATTTATATACGTATACACATATATATGTAAATATATTTTTTTACAATTAATAAATGTTTGCAATAAATTTTTTAATTTCCAAAAAAAACGATGGCAACCTCGGCTTAAATTTTTTTTCAAGCTTGTTTAAGGGGGTCTTCTGGTCTCCAGCGAAAAAAAAATCGATTTTTTTTTTTTGCATAATTTTGTTGTATGTGTATGCGAGAATACGCCACAGAAAGGATTTTTTGAAAATCGCATTTTTTCACATTTTTCTGGGCACCGAAGTGTACCCTCCTCCGGCCGTTTTCATCATAAACTTTATCTTTAAACGCGTTTCCCCGAAAATCGTGTTTTTTAAGATTTGGTCACACTTTTCATAGTAGTTATACTCCGATTTCAATGGTTTTGGTCTTAAAAAGTTCGGAAAACTTACCGCTAAGTTTCCCCGTGTACGATTTTTGAAATTTTTGTTCATTCCATTTTTATAACCTTTTAAAGTTCAAAAAATGAACAAAAAAAAATTTTTTTTGCAAATTGTTGCATAACTTTTGAAAAAAATTTAAAAAAAAAAATCTGTCACGGGAAAACTTAACCAGGGCAACTCTGAAGACAACGCATATCTAATTTTTGCTTTCTGATTACCCAGGTGGAAAAACCGTGACCAAAATGGAGACCTGTTTCGTTTGGAGGTGGACGTCTTCAGCGCCATTTCAAGGTCGCGGGTGTTAATTTTTTTCAAAGTCAAAACCATTTTTTAAAAGCCTTTAAAATAAAAAAAAAAAAATTTTTTAATAATTCAAAGGATTTGTCACAATCAATCCCCAAAAAAACCCTCCATTTCAGGGCCTCGAGACCAGAAGACCCCCTTAAATTCCTCTCATTTGAGACACTAAATTTTCAAGTGCAATTTGTGATTAGTTGCTACATTTGCAATAAAATTCACGTGGCAACGCTATCAACAAATTTTTTTTAGAATAATTTTTTTCTAAAAATATTTACTTTTTTTACCCGTGCTGTAATATTTATATCTATTTCTTAATATATTACTTTGTTTAATATAAACAGGTGGCAACACCCTGCTAAAATGAATGTTACAAAAAATGACTCCCAACGGTGTAAACAATTTTAAAAAAATACATAGTCTTGATTTTTAAAATCCACATTCGCATTCATTTCTGATTCACTATTTCTTGGAAATCTTGAATCTGCATATGCTTTCAAATGACTTATGGCTTTCGTTTGGTTAGACAAAAGATCGGCCCGCATTGTATGTGTTTATGAGTATGCAAACAAACCACAATACTCACATATTTTTCTATGTAGCTAATATTTCATTACTTGAGTCAAAAATGACAGCAACAGCTCATGGTGTTAATCCAGTTAACGCCATAGGTAACCAACATTATGAACATGACTCTATGCCAGAGTATGTTGGCTCTGACCGCAAGAACATGTTGAGGGAAGCAAAGAAATTAAAACGTAAAAAATATTGATACGCAGAAAATTCAAAAATATGTATGTACGCATCTATACATACTAACATCCATAAAAACATATCTACTCTTATATGTATTAAAAAGTCATAGTCTCAACACGGTCTAATGAGCCACACGGAACTGCACAGGCTTGAGGTTGAGTGAGCAGTGGGAGAAGCCAAAAGACTTTTACGTTAGGCTGTGCTAGGAGAAAAAAATAGGGAAACCTTCGAGTTAGTTAGTACAGATGATATCATTTCCACTTCAGTTAAGTGAGTTAACACTACAACTGTTTGCCATGGGAGTTCATGTCTATAAACAGGCAACCGCATATAACGCACCAAGGTCTTGATGACTTTGAGCCATGTGCCGGTGGTCGTTAGTATTTAAGTTAGAGAGAAAAATCGTATATACGTATATGCGCGCACACATGGTAGGTATGTTTTTATGTCCCTACAGTATTGTGTGTAATTTGGCCAACTTTAGGTACTTGGGCACCGTTTTAATAAATCCCGGGAAAATCGTCTTCATTGACTGCAGCATAGGTAAATGGTTCAATGGAAAACTTAATCGCGTGCTATGCGATAGAAAATGCCGCTCCATCTAAAAGACAAAATCTATTAAACGTCTGTGCATTCTCACCCTGTTATGTAATATATTGAAGTCCTGGGCGCTAGAAAAGCCCCACAAAAGAAACTTCAGATAGCACAAATTAAAACCAATACATTCGTGGGAGTCTTAAAATCGCGCCGATTGAGCAAAAAAAATACAAGAGAACCGTCTTCGCTGGTATGGTCAGGTCAAATAGAAGCCTAACTCCGATATGATAAAGAAAGTTCTAAACATAGTTACGGCGCCGAAAAACCCAAAGCGACCCCAACATACTCGTACATGGAAGAAGTAGATAAAAAGCGACATGAAACGTGCGAATTTAAACACCGGGACAAGTCAAGATCGAAAAATTTGCAATTTCGAACTAGGAAAGCTGACCCCAAGTAAAACGTGACAAGAGAAAAGAAGAAAAATTGATATGTTATTATTATAAAAGAAATTCAATGATTATATACATATGGTATATACTACTGTGGGCAAAAAGTAAGGTGAATTTGGTTGTAAAATGAAAAATCTTTATTTATTCTTATAAATCAATTTCATCCCCTTCAAAATAATCCCCTCTCGATGAAATACACTTATGCCTACGATTTTTTCAATCCCCGAAACATGCCAAATAGTCCATTTCCGGTATAGCCATCAGCACCTTCTTCGATTCAGCTTTTATCTCCTCAATCGACTCGAAACGCGTTCCCCGGAGTGGTCTCTTGAGTTTTGGGAATAGCCAGAAGCCACACGAAGCCAAATCAGGCGAATACGGTGGTTGCGGAACGATATGCGTGGAATTTTTGGCGAAATGGTCACGAAGAACGAGTGCAATGTGAGACGGTGCATTATCGTGATGCAAAAAACTCTTGGTTTTGGCCCATAATTCTGGTCTTTTTAGACGAATTGCATCACATAAACGACGCACAAGGCTCAAATAATATTCCTTATTAACAGTTTGGCCAGGTGGAAGGAATTCATAGTGCACCACACCACGAAAATCGAAAAAAACTGTCACCATGACCTTTATTTTTGAACGACTTTGACGTGCTCTTTTCGGTCTGGCCTCGCCTTTAGCACGATATTCGCTTGATTGGTCGGTTGTTTCAGGGTCGTAAGCATAAAACCAAGTCTCATCTCCCGTAATGAAAGCATTGTTTCACACACATCAACGCGGCGACTTTTTTCCCAAAAAATTGAGAATTTTCGGAACCAAACGCGATTTGACTTTTCGTAGGCCCAAATGGTCTTTCAAAATGGTTTTCACAGATCCTTCTGATATTCCGATCATATCAGTAAGGTCTTTAACAGTCAACCGATGATTTTTGAGCACTAACTCCTTCACTTTATTGACGTGTTGGTCATCTGTTGACGTCGATGGTCGTCCGGAGCGCTCCAAGCCATCAACACGTTCTCGACCCTCTTTGAAGTCTTTGTACCACTTATAAACATTTTTCTGCGACATGGTCGAATCACCAAATGCCTTCTGCAACATGCTAAACGTTTCCGCAGCCGAAATTTCATTCCGCAAACAAAATTTGATGGCACTTCTCTGCTCAATCAAATCAGACATTGTAAAAATCGAAAAATGCACTCTTGGTCGTTTGGTAAACACAAGCGTAAATATATTACTGATAATGACATTCACATGAAAGTTGGCCCAGATGTTATTAACAGTGCTGCCAACTCACGAAAAAAAATAAATAGAACGAAATTTTAATTCCGCGAAGTTTGACAAATAAATTCACCTTACTTTTTGCCCACAGTAGTATATATATAATTGGCGCGTACACCTTTTCTGGGTGTTTAGCCGATCTCCTCTTCCTATTTGTGGTGTGCGTCTTGATGTTGTTCCATAAATAGAGGGATCTACAGTTTCAAGCCGACTCCGAACGGCAGATATTTTTATGAGGAGCTTTTTCATGGCAGAAATACACTCGGAGGTTTGCCATTGTCTACCGAGTGGCGACCACTATCAGAAAAATTTTTTCTTAATTTGGTGTTTCGCCAAGATTCGAACCTACGTTCTCTCTGTTAATTCCGAATGGTAGTCATTCGACTACGGCGGCCGCCATGATTAACATATTGAGTGTCATGTCGCACATTTTTATACGAGACTTAATACTTCCTGGGGGCCACGTTGCAATTACATGCCAATTTTTGTTTTATATTTTACCAGCTAACTGGCACCTCATCTTTAGATAAACTTTATCAGAAATTACCGAACAACTGCGCTAGCCAGACATTAAGGAATCACCGATCTATCGATTATTTTCTTATTGTGCGCTTAATCTCACATTGGGAAAATAGCCCCAATATTAAATTTCCACGTATTTGTAGGCATATTTGACACATTATTTTTAGCTACTAAAAAGCGAATTCGTATAAAGTGATATTGGTATTACTTTTTGCGTAAAGTACAAATAGTCAGTTGATCGCTGCTTGTGAAAGGGTGAAAAAACTGCGAATAATAGCATCCTTCGACAGTCGGCTTGAGAGTTGATGAACCAAAATTTTTTAGAAAGTCTGAGTTTCGTATAGAAAATCAGTTTCTGAGTTTTCCCAGCTTGCCGATTTTAAGGTTTTTTTTTTTTAATTTAAAGTTGCTGGTCGCGAAAGTGTGTTTAGAAAACTAGAATTTATTTAAAAGTAATTAATTTTAACGAAACATCTTTCTAGGATGCGCTTTGGTGCGAAAAACATGAAAAATTCCATATTTTAACATGTTTTTTCGGCCAAAAAGATCATAAAATCAAATCTTTTAGTGCGATGCTCATTATTTTATTTTTAGCCGAATCAATATAATTATAAATTTTCATTAGTCTTCTAACAGTCGATCAGACATAATGTGTAAAATCACTAAACTCTTTGAAGCAAAATTAAAGCAAAATTTTAAATAAAATTGCTAATCTCAAATGGTTTCTTAATAGATAATAAAACGGTATTTAATAAATTTGGTAACACATCCGTGCACACATAAAGTTGACCTTGTTTTCATTGGTAAATTCTTCATATTTATGGATAAATGGAAAATTATCAGAATTTTTCCGTTCAAGTATACAAATTTCAAGTTTTCAAGTTACAAAAGTATGGTTTAAGGTAATTTTGTAAAGCAAATATTTCAATTTGACATTATGAACAAATCAAGTGCTCTAAGGTGATTCCAAGGTGATTTCCAAGGATGTTAGAACATCGTCTTACGAATTCGCTTTGTCATCAGAGCCCATGGATAAATGAACAAAAGGAAGGGGAATTACTTGTGAAGAGGAAGAGTATTCGAAAGCAATAGAAACTACGAAACACAAGAAATTATACACACATACACACGCTTTCCTGCCTCGGTGTCTTCCGCATAAAAACGCAAAGAAACTGCATTTGGAGACATTATATTAATTTGTGCTTTCCCAATTTAACACGCCGCACTTCGTTTTCGTTCGTTTGAGTACCAATATTACCAAGCCATTCACAAAGTTTTTACAAACATATAATTTCTCCTCTCTATGTTTGTTTTGTTCGTTTCTTTTGTGTTGGTAAAGATCCTGACGTCAGACTTGTCAAAATCGCGAAAAATAAAGTAACTGTTTTGGGAAGACGTTACCTTCAGTAATCAATTCGCCTTGGGTTGCTGATTTTTATTTTTTCTTTCGCCGTGTACATCCCGATGCCAGCGTAAAATTAAATGTCGAAAAGCCGTTCCATTTGTACCATAGCATGCTTATAGTTTCAACTTTATGTCGGCTGTGAAACATAGTTTCTTTTCTTTTTCGTTTCTAATTTCTTTTGTCATGACATTTCTAATGTTCAAAACATTGTTGTTGGTCTAGTGCCACCACCTTTAATCCATGCGCCTTATCTAGTAACTTCACCCCGAAAGAATTCGCCTTGATAATGTCTACCAAAAAACTCTACAACCATCTAATCTGACCAAACGCTATTGGAAAAATAACTCAACGTAAATGTTAAGATAATCTATATATATATAATATAAAAAGAAGTTACATTTCCTTGGTAATCTTATAACTCAAGAACCGCCGAACCGATTGACACAAAAATTTTAGAGTTCTTTTCTATCTTTGAGGAGGTGGTTTGTGTGATGTTTGATTGAAATCGGTGCAGCCGTTCCTGAGTTATGACATTTTATGTGAGTAATGGTTTCCTCTCATACGAAATGCCTGTATGGGAAAAACAACAACAAATACACAGCCGCTTATGAGCGTTTCTGTTGTACTGTTGTGGTTGTAAGTGTATTATGTTAATATTAATTTTGGACGAAAATATAATAAAAACTGGAGCATTCAAGGAACTGGAAAAACATTTTTAACTTTATTTATTTTAGCATAATTTATTTAGGGTAAAAAAGTGAAATGGAAATTAAAGAATCAAAGTTTAATTACAAGTTTTTATCGGCTCTTTCACCTAACCTGTATATAGGTGACCACCACAATCAAATTTTAAAAAAGTACAGAAAAGGCTATTGTGACATCTTTAGAAAGTATGTTGAGTGAAAAAAATCAACTAATACAACTGTTTAAACATTTTACGAGTTCTATAAAGAAAACTTAATATGAAAAATTTCTTGCGATATAAAAAAAACATTTTATGTATGGTGGTGCGAAGCCCACTGGGAAATGCTAGTTTTAAATAAATAAAAGTTTCGGTTGAAAATACTTCTACTCTCTTTATAACAATTCAATTGCAGGCGGGCGAATCTCGCTTAGTGGCTGATACTACTTTTAATAAATATAATAATTAAGGTAACTCAATAATTTTCCAACTTCTTCCTACAAAACTCAAACTAGACCTTGAATGAATTTTGACATCAACTGGAGCAAGTTCGAAATTGCATTTATGTATTAGTTTGAAAATGAAAATCAAACATACGATACTTATAGCAAATTTTTCTAATAATGAGAATAGACACTTTTTGAATAACTCAACCCAAAGAAATATCAAAGCAGAAATAGCGAAATTTGTTTAAGTATAAATGGTAATATTTTTACTATTAAGACTTGAAGAAGAAAATAACCCGAAAAATGTTACCACGATTTACTGTTTATTACAAAAAAAGATGATATATGACTCGGTAAAAAAAGGTAGCTCTGGATTTGCACAATACTGTAGATATGGCTTGGTGAGAAATAGAGTAATTATGCATGACGGTAAAAAACATTATTTATTTATTTTATTTTTTTTTTTTTTTTCAAAGAAGGTCGTGGAATTGTCGGGAGGAGATAATGAGCATACGTTTTGATGAATTAGTAGGTATTAATTGTTGGTATATTCAACATGCATAGATACCTACTAGCTGCGTATGTTTTTTATGTATGTACAAACATAAACATATTTACTCTTTGCTATTTTTGGTGTGTAGCCTTTGCTAAGCTATGGAAGGGTACCATACAAAGTGAAAAATGTAATGGATGTGTTAGTTGGCTCAAATTAAGTTTCAATTTTCATTCGGGCTAATGAAAATTTTGGGGCGTGCTGATTACGTGCAACGAATAAAAACGATTTAGAGGCAAACCAAATGACGAGTAGCTGTTCATATATTAAGTTTGAAATAAAACACATTTTCAATTAATTAAGTTTCCTGCGCTTAATGTCTTTTATATGGAAATGCATTAATATAAATATATTTGTATGTAAATTGTAGACGAGTGTAATAGACATATGTACACACAGAAGTACAATACAATAAAAAAAAATGAACAGTTTTATTCGGCCCTGTTGGGAGCTTTGAACTCTTCGCCTCAATGCACCAAGATTTCATGATTTTTACTACTCTTAAGATATGTGATTTTTATTTAGTATTTATTTCAAAAACTAACAGCAAGTACTTAACGTTGAAAGAAATTTCGTCCTTTTTCCATTTCGTCCGTATTCACATTTTATTTATTTAAGGTTACTCATACGACCCACTGGCTTTATGCCTTTAATGCTTGGTAGTTCTACAAGGTTGTGCCTGAAACTAATTATTTTCAGTTTCCCATCCCAAATGAACTAAGTCCTTTATTGACGTGGACATACGCCGGTCAGTGGATGCTACCTCTTCCTCGTACTCTTTTGAGTTCTGTACTGAAGTATTTTTTTTCAAGTTAATTAGGTTAGCATAAACGGCTGCCCACGAGAGGGGCTCACTTAGACAAAGAAGCAAATTCGTCCATTGTGATGCCATACAGATATAGAGAACAAACAGAGAGAGAAGAACCAAATAGGGGCAAAAAGGAAGAAGAGGCTTTGGACTGGAGGATGGTGGCCTAACCTAACCTAATTACATATGTGTTACCCGTTTCAAGCTGCTGATGAATTGCATCAGGTTTGTGATATTTAAATCTGCTATATACGCAGGGGTAGCAAAAAAGTGAGAGCCCAGGTGTCTGAGACATAACCGAACGAGAGTAGGGCGAAGGAGAAGGTGTTGAAATGATTTCACCTCACCTTCCAGGCAGCTTCTGCAGAGAAGACTTGAAGCGATCCCAAGTCTCACTGCAGGGATACTTAACGGAGAGTGCTCGGTAAAGAACTTCAAGAACTCCGTCTTTGTTAGCTTCAGATATTCCCTAGAGCGCCCACGATCTACCCGTGGCAAGAAGGATCTCGCGACTTTGTACTTTCGTATACCCACCCAGAGGTCTCTGACGCTAGGCCCATCTTTCCAGGAGTAGACCACAAATTCCCAGGAAAACCTCAATCCTCTCATTTCGCGGAGAAACTATCTTGAGGGTTCCCTATCTCGTCAACTCAGCGGTTTCCCCTATGCCATTGTAACCGGGACCCCAAATGAGTCTAATATCAAAGTATTGGGATGCAGTAGAGAGAGAAATTAAGCTTTCCCCGACTAATTTCGAACGCATAAACAACGAACACACGGGAATTCCTTACAGTAATTAGAGAAATAAACCACCAACCCACTGCTTCTTTAATTGCGGCTACATCCGCTTGGAAAACACTACAGTGGCCCGGAAGCCTAAATTTACTACTCCATTAATTAATCCTTCTGTTCAACTTCGAGCCATCCGTAAACATATTTGCCGTGCCTTGCAAGATTATTCAAGATGAATAACGTATACTCGTACATATAACTGAAATGGGTTTGACAGTAGATAATCAATCAACACCAGGATATGGAAATACAAAAGATGGAAATGCCACTCGTCGATGTGTTAGGAGTGCAGATATTACAGGTTTGGATACGAATCTTATGAAAAATTTCGATGTCATGCTCAGGACGTTATCATCTGGCTTTTATTTTAATATAGAAACATTTTTAAATTTAACAAAACTGTCTATCTCCTGTCAGGGTTCATGAGAGGTTTGCACGTTTCAAAGATAGTTTTGAGGACATAAATGACAATCAACATACGGTCACCGAAAACCTCATCGAAATTGTTCGTAAATTTATCAAAAATGAACTGAAATCATAGTTGAAATTTTTGGAATCGGAGTTGAATATCTCCGTATCGCATTTTAACTGATCATTTGGGCTTACGAAAGATCTGTGCACGTTTCATTCCGCACAAGTTAACTGAGGATCAAAAATTGCTCAGAATTCAGCATTCGAAAAACCTCATTAAAGAGGCGAGAAAAGTCGAGAACTTCCTTTACAACATTGTAACTGGGTATGAAGCGTGGTGTTTCCAACATGAATCTGAAACTAATCGTCAAAGTGCCGAATGAAAGGTCCCAGACGAGCAACCGCCCAAAAAATCGCGTTTGTAGAAGTGAAAAATCAAGTCGATGCTCATTTGTTTTTACGACTCCAAGAGAATTGTTCACAAAGAGTTCGTGTCAATGGGCCAAACTGTCAATACAATTTTCTATCTTAGCGTTTTGAAGCGTTTTTTGCATCACATGCGTCGAATTCGCCCTGAATACCACGAAGGAGGAAGCTAGCGCCTATTGCATGAAAATGCACCATCTCATCGATTCACTCTTGTGACTGATTTTTTTACTGGATATAGCATTTTAACCATCAATCACTCACGATATTCGCCTGATATACATAGCTCTCTGTGACTTCAACCTCTTCGGAAAATTGCATTCGATCATAAAAAGAAAACATTTTGCGTCCGTAAAGGCCATCCAAAAGGCTTGTACCGACATCGTGAAAGATTTTCCGGTCGATGATCTGAACCACTCTTTCAAAAAGCTTTTAGATCACGCAAAACAGTGTATCGAGACCAGATGGGACTATTTTGAATAAATAAACTCGAAGTTATCAGAACAAAGCTACTGTCGTTGAGTTCACTCTTCTCCAACAGCCAGCGGAAAATTCATAAAAAAACTTTCTGATAATCTACCTTCATTTATTATTGCCACATATATGTAAATGTGTTTAAACCTATAGACAAAGATAGACAGTAAGTATTTTATAGGGTTTGGAAGTAGAACGTTTAAAAATTGTATCAACAACATGAAATCAATGACATTTCTGATGCTATTTTTTGTCTTTTGTCTAGAAGTTAGTTTTAAGAAAAATCCAAAAATCCAGCCAAATCTTGACCGATTTCGACTTCTAACTAAGTTATCACTAAAGAGGTGTTTTCTCGACCCTTTTATTTTATTGAAAATTAAACCATTCACGTCCCACGTCGATGGGAAAACCCCGCCATTATTTATTATATGGAGAGGGATGACCTCTAATGTACATATGCCATCTTAAACAAAAAATTCTCGGAACAACCGCCAGGTGACGCAATAAGTCAACTGAGGTGAGTTGTGGTTTTTGTTTTTGTTAGGCTGCCACATCTGTGATTTTTATCGCCATCGCTTGACATTTATAAAAGTGGCGTCGTCTCGAATAAATCTACCTTTGCACGTGTTTTCAATTTTTCAAAGTTTCAAAAATTGATTTAAATTTCCAGCAACGAATTTGTATTAAATTTGCGTTAAAAATGGATTCAATGGCACGAAAACCTTACACTCGTAAATGTTGAGCAACTATTTCGGTATGAATACTTTAGAGAATACAGCCGTTTACGAGTGGCATGAATGCTTCAAAATAGATCGTGAGTCCATCGAGGTTAGAAAACGTAGCGGCAGGCCGTCGACATCGAAAACTGATGAAAATATCAATAAAGTGAAAGAAAAGTTGGTAAATAACCGCAAATTAACCATCTGAGAGGTGGCAGAGGCCTTGAACACAGCTTATGAATCCGTTCAGGGCATTGTAGCTCTTGATTTGGGTTTATGCCGTGTTGCTGCAAAGTTGGTCCCCGCCTTACTATCACCAAAGATATGATATCCGAGACTGAATCCGACTCAATATTCATCAAACGCATCATTACTGGGGATGAGACGTGGATTTATGAGTGCAACACGCAATACATAAATCAGGCGAGTCAGTGGAGAACTCCGAATGAACCAAGTCCAAAAAACCCACGTCGTTTTCAGTCAAAAAAGAAAGTGAAGCTCACGATTCTTATGGATTACAACGGTATTGGATACCACGAATTTTTGCCAGAAGGTCAGACAGTTAATAAGGACTATTATTTAAGCATTATAAGACGCTTATTTGAAGCAATACGCTAAAAAAGAAAGGATTTGGGGGAAAACAACTCGTTGATTTGGATCATGATACCGCACCGTCGCACAGTGCAATCATTATCCATGAACTTTTGACCAAGAACGAAACGAATACCATCCAACAGCCATCGAATTCAACTGATATGGCTCCTTGCAATTTTTTTTTATGTTCTGTTCTGATCGAGTCAAGAAACCACTACGGGGAACAGCCGAAAGGAAGTAATGAAAAAAGCGAGGACGGCTGTTATTGTTATAACGAAAATAGAGTTCCAGAAATGTTTCGAGAGCTGGATAAAACGCTGGCATAAATGCTTTGCAGTTGATGGGAAGTACACTGAAGGCAATAATAGCGCTTTTGAGGTATAAACTTGTATTTTGAATTTTCGGAATATATTCCGGGAGGTTTATAAGGTTTCGATGCATCCTTCTAGCAAACAAAAAGAAAACCTTTTATGCAAAGTTAACGAAATCACAATCGATATCTTATCGCACTTTTGTCAGTTAATTTTGAGATTTCGAGTTTGCAAACTCCATTTGTAATTTTTTTTCTTCTTTCTCTTCTTGATTGGTGTGGTAACAGAGTACTGCTAGTCGCTTCTTCCTTGCGCTAACTACCATGAATTAGACACACCAAGTGAAATCAAGTGCTTGTCCACTTAAACTATCCGCCTTCGTCTTCTGCTTTCACCAGCAGGTACCACTCCTAATATGTACTTTTATATCCGGTTGTAATTTACCCATAGATTACACTGTGCGACAGTGAAATTATACTTTTATGGAGACCTAGTTCAACTTGTAGGTATAGTAAAACTAAGAAAAATGGTATAGGAGAAATTTCCAATACACCCCCAAAATCTCATTTTATGGCCATAAAACCGTTTTTCAGTAGGTTGATGTGAAGAATAACTCCTAACTTCGCCAATTTCCATCCGATTTCGAATTTGCTTTTTTAGTTCGAAAGAACAAAAACAAGCCTTTTTGACAGTGTGTTGACATTTTTTCTGAAATGACAACTGACGAGACTGTAGACGGAAGTATTTGGATTTTTTATTTTTTTCTCTATTTTTTCAACTTTGACATAATTTTTACGATTTTATCCGATATTGAGGATTTTTTTTAGTACCCTACTGTTATAGTAAATTTAATTTTGCGTCAAATGAGCTATATTTGGCTGTAATTGAATTAAAATTAATAGAGTTGTGTGAGTTTTAAGATTTTATTTTTTATGGCCATAAAATGAGATTTTGGGGGTGTATTGCAAATTTCTCCTATACCATTTTTTTTAGTTTTCTATAGCCACAAGTTGTGCTAGGTCACCATAAAAGTATATTTAATTTTTTTTTGTCACACAGTGTTATTTATTAGCATAGATACTCGTACATATGATAATACACATTCCTAATTCACAGCTGAGGTTTAGTAAATGGCGTTTTCAATATCCTCAAATTCCCACTTACCGCCCATAGCATATTCAGTAAGAATAGTGAATATTTTATTGTGCCTGTTGCGCAGCTCATTTTGGCAAGGCTCCTTTTTTCCGCTTATGCACAACAATAAAAATAACGAAACTTAAATTAAATTTTTAAACACTGCTCGTTGTCCGTGTATTACTGCGCGCTTCAATTCATTTGAACCGCCAAATCACGACTACTTTCAAATGTCACAAATTAAACAAACACGCCACATACTCATTAAAAATAATTAAGAATCACACTTTAAAAACAATATTATACGAAAAAAGACGCTTGGCAGAACTGGCTGAGCTGGTGAGCACGCTTTTAAAATCCATTTGCTCTGCACCACACCGATTGAATAATAAATACAAATTTAGTATATTACAATATGGCAAAGCAAAAAACGAAAATCTTCGAAAATAATCTTGAAAGTCTACGCTTAGCATACGCAGGTACAAATGTATGTAGATATATACATACATACAAACATATGTATGTACAATGAAAAAAGCGCGAAATCACAAAAAAGACCATACACGCACAGAAATAAAAGCCGGCGAATGTTTATTGAAAAAATTGCGCACTCTCTCGGCAAACTCAGAAATCGAATAGAAATATTAAACAGATTGGAATAATTTTTCAATATTTGTGCGCGCCCTAGAATAGCTCAATAACAGCGTCACTGCTGCTGTGCGATTTGACTCGATAACTGACTCGACTAACCGGCGGATACGATACGGCGGCACGGCGACGCGACTCCACACCACTGTTACTCAAAAGCAAATGTGCTCAACAATCGAGCTATCAAAGCAAAGCGTAGCCGCCAAGCAACCAAAAGCCCAAAAGCGATTCACCAGCATTTAGCGAACTGGCAAACTACCGAGCCAATGGCCACGGTCACGAACAAACTAAATAGCGTTACGCTACTCTATTTGCATTCGTTTGAATGCGGTAACATATCAACAACAACTATGAAAATGAAAACAGCCATCAACCACCACGCTCACTACCAACAGCAGCAGCAGCAACAACAAACACAATTAATAACAACAAATGGTAGACACATCAACTGTTGACATAAATTTGTATATGTGTAAACACGCACACACACACATACATACTTGTATGAATGCGCGTGTGTAAATTAATATTTGATTAATTTTTTGTTCGCCTCACTCCGCTCGCTACAATATTTTGTTGTTTATTTTGCTCTCATTCGTTGTTTTCCTAACGCAGTGAATAGGCAAATGTAGGTGTATAGTCGCTATGTGACGGGAGGTAGCTTATGTATGTGTATGTACATACATTCATACATATACGTGGAAAGCTCAACACTTCACCAGATGTTTATGGGCCCAAAAACTACTTCAACGTCATTGCGATTCTCCTACAGTTCTCTGCTTGGATCACTTCCCCAAGCAAAAGATGTACAAATACCCTGTAGAGAAAACTCGAACTAGTATAGAAACATTTATGTTCAGATGCTTGTATTTAGTAGAAGAAATCAGACTAGAATAATACCAGTAGTAAAATAATCGAGTTGTTTGCAAATTAGTTGACTTTTTTAGATAAGACATAACATCAAACTCGCTATTATTGCCACAATTGACGTTTTTTTGCAAACACTGAATTCAATTTTATTCTCTACTTAATCGCCGAAAAATACTAGCAACAACTGGACGCATTAAATCATGAACCCCATATTTAACTAGAGTTAATTTTATTTATGTTCCTGAAGGGAATAGCTAAAATTTTATTTCTTTATTCGTTTTTTTTAAGAATTTGTTTTAATCTTTTTAGGGCTTACTTTATGGTAGGTTTGAAACAAGTTTCATTTAATTTTAAGAAAAAACAATATAAAATAGAATATTTTAAGATGTTGGAACTGAATGGATGTTTTCTTTTTTATATTAACTGGTCTAAAACTAGTTAATTTTGAAACATATTAGACTATATTTTTTTTATTGTATTAACTGGTGTTTTAACTGGAATTTTGCTAATGCCTGGACGAACAATTGACATTTCGTAGGACATCGCCATGTCAGAAATACCAGTTACTAACATGGAGAAAATATACAACACAAACTGGTTGAGCTGAAAAGTGAACTGACAGTATTCTGGTTCACGACTAGTATTTTTCCTTACAGGGTATTTACATACACATATACACATATACAGTGGGCCCGATCAAGTGTAGAATCGCTAAGAATATTGAGTGAATAAAGGAATTGAATTGAAATAGAAAGAAGACTGCGCTATGTGGGCAAAGGCAAGGGCTGGAGGTTGGAATATTTCTGAAGTAAAAAGCGAGAACAAGCCCAACCTCTCGAGTCTATAAATATAATAACTTGGTGGGCTATTGTCAAATTTGTCTGCTATTCATTCCTGCAGGAAAAGGAGGGTCGTGCCAGAGCGATCTTTCCAAGGAGGCAAGATTGGAACGAGGAGAAAATCTGTACTGATACTGATACCTATGTTGTTGTTGTAGTAGCATAAACATTCCCCTTACATGCACGAGGAATGTTGCTGGTGTGACAGCCCTTGACCAGATATTCATAAATTAGGGTCGTTCCGGTAACGTAGAACCGACTGTCATGGGAACGACTGGTATCTCTGTCTTTATTGACGGTTCCAAGATGGAGTCGGAAGTCGGAGCAGGGTTTTCCTCTAAATCAGCTAATTTATCAACTCCTTAAAACTGCCGAATACTGCTAGTATTATTCAGGCAGAAGTCCCAGGGATCCTGCAGGCATGCAGAATGCTTAGGGAACGCGTGAGCGAGAGAGACATTAACATTTTTTCCGATATTCAAGCTGCGATCAAGGCACTGACGATGCCATGGTGCAGATCCAAACTGGTCAACTCCAGTAAAGAAGATATCAAATCTCTTGGGTGTGTCGGTAAAATTTCTCTGATCTGGGTTCCAGGACATAGGAACAAAGAGGGAAATGAAATTGCTGATGATCTTGCCAGAAAGAGGTCGATTAAATTGGTCTCAGAGATCTCCTGCCTGGTCATCGGCATCCCTCTAACTGTTGTTCAAATGAAATTGAGCCACTTATTTCTCAGAAAAGCGCAGAGCAGGTGGAACTCCATTTCTTCGTGTGCTATTTCGAAAACCCTTTGGCCCCAGTACAATAGACGCAGGAGTCAAAAAGATCTGTGAACTCGACGGCATTCTCTGGGGACCTTTCAGAGAAGGAGGCTATAGCTTGAGAAACTAAATATAATTGCCAAGAGTAACATGCATACATATGTTCAAATAATCGGTAGCATTTTGTTTTAGCCTCATCCAATGCAAGACTAACCTCCTTTGCCCGGCCGTAAAACAATCTTACTTTTTGAGCTGAAGCTAATCTGGAGATGTGAACAAAGTAGAAACATTTTACATCGAAAAAAAACATCATTATTATTAATTATTAAATAATAATTAAAATTATAAATTAATATGTTTACAGCACTAGCTACCAGGGCTATCGGCTAACACTGAAAAAAGCTTGACAGAAAGGCATGAGGGAGGAATGTGTTCGATGTTAGCAAAGTTGAAAGATGAATGAATACAAATGGTACAGGCGAAAATTAGTTACAGTAAATACGGCTAAATACGCTTGCCACATGGTGTGGATAATCTGAAAGGAAGTTGCACATTTGAGCCGAACAGTTAATACTAATGAGGGGCGGCCCTGTTCAATATTGTGATATAGTGGATATTCAAAAAACTTTCTGGGCTGTTGAGTATGAGAATATGACAAGCAGGTCTGGGCATTTTGCACTACCAATAAATTGCAGTATCACTAATTTTTTAGTGGTAGTTAAAATAAGAGTTTCGCTATCCCTATTTTTCAGTTTTTTAACTATTCGCTTATTCCATTAATTATTTGGTGCACTATGCCCAACCCTGATGAAAAGCCAGCTTACTATAGCATACTGCTTTGCTGGAAGAGAGGAATAATTCTTTAAAAAAATTGGTGTTTTTGGAGTATTGCAACATCAACTTACATAAGTATGTATGTATATAAAATCTTTATTTCGAAAATTAAATGTCATTGTAAAGCACTGTGCATCAAGACAGCTGGCTGAAACTAAAGCAGACAGACAAGCACACATTAGAAGCCTTTTTTATGTACATATGTATATATGTACATACTTGCGTACATATATTTCTTGTAAGTAATGCTTGTAGCTAAAGTCATGCTCAACCCATCAGATATAGTACTCACATATGTATGTATGTACCGTGCAAATAATAACAAGCAACAATAACAACACTATATAAATAGACAAACAATAAACCAGATTCCTAAGACTCTTGAAACACGGGGCCATATGGAGCACTGAAGCGCAGTCATTATAACTTTGGTCATTCAGTTTGCCGTATTGTACAACACAACAAAGTTATTCTCTTCTATTTATTTTTGTTCAACATTTGTTTGTGTTGCGGTGCGCGTACGCCAACACCGTTACATTTGCTCAATGTTGCTCACTCCATACGCGGCTCTGCCCTACAACTTCACAGCAATGGTCGCTGGAAAGTCATTATTGTATTTACCTTCTATGAATGCGTGAGAAAAACCATACAAGAGTGTGTGCGTGTGCGTGGGGATGTGTGGGATTTTCATTCATTCAGAAATCGTTTGACACGCTACCTATGTAAGTGACCGCTATGTCATCTAGTTGGTTTGATGCGCTTCGTCAAATACTGCTCTGCACTGGGCAATGCTACTTATTAAAAAGAGAAAAAAAACGAAATTGATAGCCAAAACTGACTTCCGTCAATAAACAGCTTTGTCACATGGTTTTCACCTAATTCAAATACAAAGGTTGTTAGGAGAGTTGATGTCTGTGAATCGATAGTGATGAAACTTAAAAAACTGTTAACTTTACTTATCCATTCGCGTTGGTAGTTTATTATGAATCAGTGTGTAAACTAAACACTTTGACATTCAAACCACCAAAACAAAAAAAAAAAACAAAAAAAAAAAAACAAATCAGGTGTTGCAGTAACACCGCCCGTACGAATTGGCATTAATTCAAAAATAAAATTTGCTGGTATTTTTTTTCGCAATTTGGTGGTTTGAATATCAAAATCAGCATATTTTCTTCCACGAATATTCTGGCAAAAGAAAATGTGCATTCCCACGATAATTGATTCTACTTTACCGAAACGACCCAGATTTATACCCATCCACGGACTGTCACTCCAGCACTCCCCATAAATGTTGATACGATGAAAACAAAAATCAGCTGTTCTAGTAACACTACGTTATATGAATTCGCCTTGATATATTTATGAGGTTTTTTGTATTATTCCAACTGATGATGTCAGCCGGTTATCAACATCGCGAAAAATAAGGTGGCGGTCACCTTTAGTTTCTGTATACCCTGATAATCCCTTCAAATAAACAAGCAGAATAAAGCTGGTTTACTTGGTTGTAACTATTCAGTAAAATACATAAATGATACCTAGTACATTAAATATGTACATAAAATAATTTTATACATAAACACATTCACTCATTCCTTTAATACATTTAATTACAAAAGAGCTGAAGTAAGCTATTTTCAAGATTATAGCTAAAACAAGAACATTTGTTTAATTTAATTAGACCCTAAGCAAATGTGATGCGTTCTAGTAGTATTTAATTACTCAAGGGATTTCTTTGTTTAGTTCTGTTCGAATTTATTTTTAAAAAATTTTCGTTCCACGTTTGCACCTACATATTATTTGGGAGAGAATATATGAAATAACCGCCAAGGTCCGGTTGGCCATAACTACTAATTACGAATTCAAATCTGATAAGAAAAAATCGGCTGCTTATGAAAATATTCTCTGAGTTGATATTAAGTGATCCCCTTAACCCTTTGAAGCACACATTTTACTTACCAACCGCTTTTATGATTGCATGTAATTTTAAGGGTTTCAGGGGTCGCTGATTACGAATCTGAGGTCAGATTTGAGAAATTCAATATGGCGGATACAAAATGGCGGACCTATTTTTTGAAACATTTTTTGGAAACTTACCAAATTTGACATTAGGGGGTTTTTGGGGTCGCTGATTACGAACCTTGAGTCAGATTTGAGAAATTCAATATGGCGGATACAAAATGGCGGACATATTTTTTGAAAACTTGTTGGATACTCACCAAGTTTGATATTAGGGAGTTTTTGGTATCCAACAAGTTTTCAAAAAATATGTCCGCCATTTTGTATCCGCCATTTTGAATTTTTCAAATCTGACCCAAAATTCGTAATCAGCGACCCCAAAAACTCCCTAATATCAAACTTGGTGAGTATCCAACAATTTTTCAAAAAATATGTCCGCCATTTTGTATCCGCCATATTGAATTTCTCAAATCTGACCTCAGATTCGTAATCAGCAACCCCAAAAACCTTATAGTATCATGTCCCATCTTTATACATTATGTACTTTGTTGAAAAATGAATTTTTCCTGAAAATAGACGATTTTTTCAATTTGTTTATCTGTAATTGTTTATAAATTCACGCAAAACAATTTTCTTAGTTTCAGTTACATTCTTTGATATATGGATTATCATATAAATAAATTTTCTCGGTCCCATTTTCATAAATATCAAATCTGTAGAGAAAAGTTGAGAAAAAAGAAGGTGGGAACCTGGCTTCCCACCATGCTCCTAAGGGTTAAATGAAACTGCAATTTTTTAGTTATGCTGATGCTTATTGTGAATTAATTCAACGTGAAGTTTGCATAGCTTTCGATGTATTTTAAATATTTTCTATTTCCACAATAGTTTTTATAAATTATAAAGCTAATGAGTAAACATTTTTATATTTAATTTAATAAGTAATTCCTTGATCTATTACCCCTTTTTCTTTTATTCCAAAATTTTTTTATCCGTATTTTTCACCGCTACACAATTGTGAACGGCACGTGTAACACAAAGAAGCTAGAAATTGAAAAGCAAATTGACAACTTAAATTGTCCGAGCAAAACTCATCATATTCATAGTGGTTTTCGTGTAAAATTAGCGCTGAAATTTATTTAGCACATATTATTTTTTATTCACAAGAAAATTTGTATACATAAATAAATTTAAAATGGGTGATGATTTCGAACCAATGGAGCCTAGCTTGCGCAACATCGTCGATCAAACGTCACTGAAATGGATTTTTGTAGGTGGAAAGGGAGGTGTTGGTAAAACGACGTGCAGGTAAGCTATGAAAATGACTGTGATAAACCCAATGAATAAATCGCCATAAAAAATGTTCTCTAATATTCGATAAATAGTTGCAGTCTGGCGGTACAAATGTCCAAAGTGCGGGAATCGGTGTTAATCATTTCCACAGATCCCGCACATAATATTTCAGATGCATTCGATCAGAAATTCACAAAAGTGCCAACAAAGGTAAGTACCAACAAAAATTGTTGCTAATTTCAAATGTGAAACAAATTTTCGTATATAGGTTAATGGCTTCACAAATTTATATGCAATGGAAATTGATCCAAATGCTGGGCTCAACGAATTGCCGGACGAGTATTTTGAGGGCGAAAATGAAGGACTGCACTTAAGCAAAGGTGTGCTACATGAAGTTATCAATGCACTTCCAGGCATAGATGAAGCAATGAGTTATGCGGAAGTAATGAAGTGCGTACAGAAAAATAAACGTTTCATATAAAAATATTTTATTATCAATTATTTATTTCAGACTTGTCAAAGCAATGAACTTTTCGGTGGTCATTTTCGATACAGCGCCAACGGGGCACACACTACGACTACTCTCCTTTCCGCAGGTCGTTGAGAAGGGCTTAGGCAAATTATTGCGATTGAAAATGAAAATAGCGCCATTCATCTCACAATTCGGCAACATTCTAGGCATGTCAGACTTTAATGCAGACTCTTTAACGCAAAAGCTCGATGAAATGCTAAAAGTTATAAGACAAGTTAATGAACAATTTAGAAATCCGGTAGGTATTTTTTAATTTTCAGTCATATTAATTTAATGACATACCTCTACATATATTTGTTATTGCAGGATCAAGCCACTTTCGTTTGCGTTTGTATCGCTGAATTCCTTTCGCTATACGAAACCGAACGCCTTGTACAGGAGCTGACTAAATGTGGGATAGACACACACAACATCATAGTCAATCAGCTGTTATTCAAGAAACAAAACCAAGAACCATGCGCCATGTGCGCGTCTCGATATAAGGCATGCCATGCAATTTCGAATACAGTTAAAAGCGTGAATTAATAATTTTATAACTTTTATATTTTAGATACAAGAAAAATACCTTGACCAAATTGCTGATCTCTATGAAGATTTCCACGTTACAAAATTACCATTGCTCGAGAAGGAAGTTCGTGGTGTTGAAAATATTAAAAACTTTTCTGAAAACCTGGTAAAACCTTATAGTCCGAATTGATTTTAAGATCAACAACTAATGTATGTCCCGGTATGCAAGCAACGAAGTTCAGATTTTGGGTGCATTTGAATTTATCACAAAGTATAAGGATAACAAAAATGTTCGCTGATCACGACTGTATTCCAAACTATATATGTAGTACTTTGATATTCTCAGCAATAAACTTTAAAATGAATCCGCAATATAAAAATGTTTTATCAGGGACATGCAACTATTTACATTTCTATGCATTCGGTTTTAATACAACAAATAAACTGTCGCATTTTAATGCAATAGTAAAGCGAGTAGTATAGGCATTGCTTATTTAAAAGAATGTGTTGGCTGTTTTAAGGAAAAAAACACAGTAAACTTTTGTGCAGGGTTAATTTTAGTTCTATCACAATTTCCTTGTGACCCGATTACTTATCCGGAACCGGCACATGCACAACACTGGTGAGAACAAAAATATAAATGACGTCTATCTGTGGCACTTCTCTCTTTTATATAACGTGAAAATGACATTTGTGTAAATTCACCGGCGGTAGACGAACTTACGAAATTATCGCCCTTCCAGTCACAAATATTGCATTTTAGTGCTCTGCTAAAAGTACATTGTACGGCCAGTCAACTTTAAATAAATTTGACGCAATAAGAATATCAGCTGCATACAACAATGGCCAGCGAAGGAGCTAGTAACAAAAATGCAGTTTGTACACTGTGTGATAAGGTGGGACTTAAACCATTCACCAAGGAAAACGTTTTTTACTACTACATACCACTGCATGGCGTTATATCCCACGCTGCACTCGCCGTAAACGTAATGAATCCCGGTTTTATTTCCAAGGTACTACCCAAAAAGGATTTGACAAATGTGCTTTTACTAAGCTCAATAGCCGGTTCGGCGTTCTACATATACGGACGGCCACATTTACAAGCTGTGCCAAATTCACGTCGTGGACTTTACGCCATCCTGGGTGGAACACTCTTCAGCATGGGTTCAGTGCTCGCTTGGGCTTTGATGAGATCGGCGCTGCCTAGAGATAATGCAGCCGTTGCGACCATTGCCGGTTTGGCTTCCGGAGCTGTGTTGGTAAAGCTGAGCACTGACTATTTTACTGAGTGCGACAAACTGGTAGCAAAGAATTAAATAGATGATACATCGAGAGTGAACATGTTGTTGGCGGTGCTAATTCTCTTTAAGGGATCAAATCTAATTTTAGTAATCTTTCATCTCTTTTTTTAATGCAGCAAGTAAAGGTCAATACACTGGCTGGAATTTTCAGTTGCAGTTAAGTATGTAAAATACAGTGCTGCACACATCGACAGACAACTCGTTTTTTATATTTAGATAGAGCTGTTGTCTTGGAAAATTATTTTTAATTTTAAACATAATACATATATTTAGGCTTTGAATCAAGTGGAAATAAAGTTAAAAGTTAATGTAGCTGCTGAAAAACTTCTAGGATGTATTGCAAGTAATGTATACAAACTACTTTGAAATAAATGCCAAGTCTTGTTACTGAAACGAAGAGAATCAATGTTTTTTATTTGATTCAAATTGTTGTAAACTTCACTGGAACATAAAGAATTCTGTTCTGCCGCTTTTAATTTTAATTCTCAAATTAAGTGAAAGATCATTTTATGTAATAGTAAATGAAACACATGGGCCATACTGACCTCACCGGCAATCAGTAATACATAAAAGTCAAATTTTAACCGGGTTATTTAATTTGCTTATTATTATTAAAATAGAGTGCAAATAGCATTATCAATACAAAAACTCTAATTGTAAAAAGTTCTGAGTGTTTTTTTTTTCAATGTGATATCCCAGTCACCTTTTCATACCTATGACCTGGTGTTTGGGTGCGTGACATGCCCCAAGTGGGCCTTTGGTTAGTTTCACACACATCTGCATATCTATAAAACATCAAAATAATTCATTCACTCAACAGGGCGTTTTTGCTATCAAAAAGATTTTAGTAAAAACTATGTATGTATCTGCCGTTCACAAATTAGTGAAACATCTTTCTCTAGCCCCTTGCGAGGGCCATTATGATACATTGTTTTTAATATGTAAGGGCGTAGGAATCTTGATGTAACAACCAGTATATTACGGACTTACTAACATCGGCCAATAGAAGTACTCTGAGAAGTAATATCCACAGAGAAACAAATCAGAGAAGTTGGGCAGTAGAGTTTACCATTTCAATTCGGGTCGACCGGTCATAAATATTAAATCACTGAAGTTAAAAGAGTAAAAATAAATTCATTAAACTATTCAAAACTAAGTGACTATAAAACTACTTAATGTAGCCTTCAAACTAATCTTATTAAGCTACCTAAACCTGCATGTGTGATCTTATATTTATATCCATATATGTATGTATACAAATACTATTATGTATTCTCAAATCTACGCCTGTTGAAATGAATTATAAATAATTGTAATAATAACATATTAGTAATTATAATAAAATATAATATATGTATGCACATATATACATATGTATAAACTTTTTCATGGCAGAAACACACTCGGAGATTTGATATTGCTTGCGGGGGGGCGACCGCTATTAGAAAAAAGAGGTTGTCTGTAAAGTCGGTTTACTGACGATAGTTTAACGTGACAACGTCATAAGAAAATATTGATGGAATGGTTGCAATTTTCAAAACAAAATTTTAATTTTATTTGTTTGATAGATATTTTGTATGGATATAGAGGAGGAGGTAAATGGAATTGCAATGGAATAGGTCAAGTTACATTTACACAAACGTGAAAAATGACGAAACATTTATTAAATTCAATTCAATTTCGATTGTGCATCAGACGTTAATAAGTCAACAACTCTAAGAGGCACCATCATCGATTTGCCTTTTTCAAGACACATTACACTCGAAACACTCCCTTTCATTTCCTACTTTTTCTATCATCGTCCTATTCTCAACAGAGAAATAGTTCATTACCATGCACACAGGAAGAAGGCATATGCAAATACAAGTACGTGAATTTATATACCTACATATGCGCATATACATACATACATATATATGCTCACTCAAGTAGGACAGAGCCAGATGTCGAACGTTGCCGAACGCGGGGGCCGATTGTGCTCTTTGTCGTTCGTTCCGCGCTCTCGGTTGCAGTTCAAGCACATTAGCTTACATTTGCTTGCGTACGGAATAGATTCGTATATTTGATATGTCCATATGACTTGTATGCATCTTTACATATAGATTTGTTCTTTTTGAAAATTGCGCGAAATTGTATATGTATATGCATGTTTATATACATATATTAGTATACAACATATCTTATAAGGTATATGGTAAATATTATATTACTTTAAATATTTTCCTTCATATATAATAAAAAAATTAATAATAATAACATTAAAACAACAGGTATTATTAACAAACTTGGTTTTATTTTAAATTTCTTCAAGTAAATCAAATTAATAATAATCAATAAGAAGGCATATGCAAATACAAATACGTGAATTTATATATGTACATATGCGCATATACATACATATATACGCTCACTTAAGTAGGAGAGAGCAAGATGTCGAACGTTGCCGTTCGTTTGCTTTGTTTGCTTTGTCGTTCGCTCCGCGCTTTCGCTTGCAGTTCATTCAAGGTAACGGCAATGAGCAAGGTAACGACAAATAAGCAAGGTAACGACACATTTTTTCGTGCGTGCAGCCGGCTAAATGAATTATAAGACGTTATCACGTCAAAAGGCAATGGAAATTACTTTTATTCAATTCAAAGTAAAAAATGCGTGAAAATAATACAAAATTAAGAAATTTACTTTTGCTCGATATGACCACCTTTTGCTTTGACTATGGCCTTGAGACGGTTCAGAAACGAATCACAAGCTGCCAGTATCTGACATGCAGGTATTTTGGTCCACTCGCGGACAATGGCTTTTTTCGGCGCCTCGACATAATTCAAGTTTGCACGTTATTGAATTTTCTGATATGACTAAGCTCTTTGTTTTTTCAATCGATACCTCCATATTAAATATTTTTGCAGTGACTACAAATTTGTAGAATAGATGGTGTAGGTCATTCTCTGAGTTGGCTATTAAAACAGAGTCACCCGCTTAGCATATAATGGGGACGCTTTAGTGTTGCATTCGGCGACCTTCTAATTGCTTGACTTCATTTATGAAATTGAAAAGGACGGTGTTAAGAGAATCGCCTTGGCTAATTCAAGACATGCATGGAATTATATTCTCTATCCGCTCCAATTTTTGTATTGCATCCAGTGTTTAGGCTTTTGATTGCATTCAAAATTAGCTTCGGTACTTATTTTTCGGTCAGTATTTCCAAAACGTGTTGAACCTTAACTTTATCTAATGCTTTCTTGAAATCGACGAAACACATACATATCTGCAGAAGTGTTGGTTTCTATAGTAATTTTTAACAATTTGTTGAACTACATTCAATACTTTTAACGGCCCGTGACCGGCTTTGGACAACAGAGTAGGCATGGACTTTGATCCAACGATCCTCGCCATGCCCTTTGACTCCATACCATCCAGAGTCGTGCTTGACAAGAAATATAGTGTGGTGCTTCCAGAGGCTCAACTGTAGTCAAACTCAGAAAATGAGCCCGGCAAACA
This sequence comes from Anastrepha obliqua, assembly GCF_027943255.1. Lineage (NCBI taxonomy): Eukaryota > Metazoa > Arthropoda > Insecta > Diptera > Tephritidae > Anastrepha > Anastrepha obliqua. The sequence goes on from NC_072895.1 coordinate 44,422,816, forward strand.
CTGTTTTCGCATTTTCACGGATGGCTCTAGCACCGAGCACGGTTCCGGCTCTGGGGTCTACGAGGAATCCAGCGGGACAAAACTGCACTTTGCTCTTGAAATGCATGCATCTTGTATGCTATTCAAGAAGCTATGAACTTTGTTGTGGAAAACAGATGAAGAGGCAGATCTATATGCGTCTGCATAAGCTGCGCTCATGGCCTTGGATAGCCCTCCAACCACTTCAAGGGTAGTCGAGTCCTGTAAATCCAGGCTGAACTATGTCGGTAGACATAATAGCCTGATGCTAACATGGGTCCCGGGTATACGTGGGTATTGCGGGAAACGAGATATCTGACTCTTTAGCCAGAATAGGCCCTGAGGCCAACTTCCTGGGCCCGGAGCCTGTTTTGCCACTTCCTTCTCCAGCCATCAAAGCCACTGTTAGAAAACGGGTTAATCTAGCCCACAAGCGAGCTTGGCAGGCTGAGAGAGGCTGCAGATGGACAAAACTGATATTACCTGTCATGTCCGAAAGACTGCCGCAGTTCCTCTAGTCACTAAGCAGAGAGGACTGTAGGAGGCTGGTTGGACTGATGACGGGCCACTTTCTCTGGGCAAAGCACATGGAAAAGGTGGGCATCTCAGACAGTGCACTCTGCCCAGCATGTGGAGAGAAGCATGAGACCGCGGACCACTTTCTGTGCATTTGCCCCGCTTTCGCTCGAATCGGGCTTGAGGTCATTGGCACTGATGTGTTAAGAATCGACCACCTCGTCTCCTTGGCAAAGAAAATTAAAAAGGGAATCCGAGTGCAGTACAATGGATTTAATTGTGTCTGAGTGCTGTACTTGCTAGTCTGTCTGGAGAAAAAAAAAAAAAAATTAAAAGAAAATCTTAGATTTCCATGGAAAAGTTTTTTTTAAAGCTCCTCGGCAGGCAATGACAACCCTCCGAGTATATTTCTGCCATGACAAAAAGCTCCTCATAAAAAATATCTGCCGTTCGGAGCCGACTTAAAACTGTAGGTTTCTACATTTGTGGAATAACATCAAGACGCACACCACAAATAGGAGGAGGAGCTCGGCTATACGCGCCAATTATGTATATATGTATATATAAACAAAATCTTAACCACATACACATGTATTGGTTGCGTAAACACAAACATCTGTACATACATATATTTGAATAAGAATTCTGTCTGATTTCCTTTTCCACTTCAACGTTGATTGAAACCCTTCAGTTTAGATCTTCAATGTAATTCATCATCAATACTGCATCAGTAAAATTGTAACGCCTTCGCATCAAATATAATATATTTATATACACTGTACATACAGTGGGTGGTCAAGTAATTAGTACACTTCCAAGAATTACTATTTTATATTTTATTTATTATAATTATTTCTTTAGCCAAATTAACAAAGGTAAGGGATAAAAATCGATTTTTTTTTTGCATGTTATTGTAGTAAAACATTTCAAAAATACCGTGTTAAAATTTTAAGTCAATCCGAGCAAAACTTTTTAAGTTATAGAGCATAAAACCTTTTTTTTTAAAGTGCGTAGTCATTGGCATTTGAAAACTACTCAACCGATCCTTTTGAAATTTTGCACACATGTTTTACATATAAAAAACCTCCCCCCAACGTTTTTTTCGCCATTTTTTTTATATTAAGGTGGTTTTACACCTACAAAATGGCGGCATTTTTTCGTCAAAAATCACTTTTTACTTCAAACGACTACCAAATGGCTGAAAATGAAAATAAATCGTCAAAATAAACGTTGGAGGGAAGTTTGACTCATACTTTAACTAAATTATTCGATTTTTTTGATTTCAGATGATTTTACGCTGAGATATGCTGACTACTGCAAAATGTATTTTTGAAAAGACGTCTACGTAAATGTGCTCTCATTCGCTCATTTTGCAATATTTTTACATGAAAATTTTATCAAATATTCTTGAAATGTTACTTTATAATATGCAACAACTTTTAATAAACTGACCGTTTCGCTACAATAAATTCATGAAAAAAGTGTTTTTTTTTAGCGTTTATCCCTTACACCCCCCTGAAGGCAGTGTAATCAAGTCTAGATCTTATGAAAGAGGTGCTTGAAATCTTCAGAGTTATCGAGTAATATAGGCTGTTATGCCGGAAAAAGCTAGCATTGCTCAATATTGCGAAACAATCTAATTGATGTGTGTGATAAAGCTTAGTTTCGTAGCAAAACATACTCTTAAATCATTAAATTCAGTGACACTATTTAGAGAGAGAGCTCGAAATGTGATAACTCGGGAATAAATTTTCGAGTAAAAGTAGCTTGAAGAATTATGGAATCATATACTAGGTTGGCCAATAAGTTTTCCAGTTCGGTAAGAAAAACACATTTTTATGGTTTGACATTCACTTTAGTTTCGTTGAACATCAGTAAATTTCTTCAAATGAGATTCCAATTTATGAATTTCATCCCTGAAGTGAGAGTGTAGAAGGTCTACAAAATACGTTTCCACAGCTGTTGTGACCTCATCATTTAATGAAAAATGCTTTGCACGCATGATTTTTTTTTCAGAAGAAGCTAGGGGTCAAAACTAGTGAGTACGGTGGATGCTCCGCTCCAACAATTTGAACTTTCATTCATGGACTTTAGCCATTGTCAAAATGCTTTTGTGAGAAGGTGCATTGTCTTGATGAAAAATAATTTTTTCTTTTGCAAACACGGTCTTTTTCCACGAATTTTTTCCTTCAGCTGGTCTAAAAGGTTACAATATTATTTCGAATTTATTGTTTTACCAGATTGCAAGTAGTCCACAAGCAAAATTTCTATCGCTTCCCAAAAAGCTGATGCCAACAATTTCGTGGCCGATTTCTGGACTTCTGGACATGAATTCATTTTGACGCTGAAGAACCAGGTGAACACCACTCTTTAGCCTCTTGTTTTGATTTAGAATCATGGTAATAGAATCAAGTCTCATCCATCATGATGAATTGTCGCACAAAATCCACTTTATCCTTTCGAAAACGCTCTAAATGTTGATGCTGGTACTGAAAAATATACATTCAATCGTGTTTTTGATCCATTGTTAGCAAATGCGGCACTCATTAGGCACACAGCTTACTTCAGTCAAAATATTTCTTACACTGCCCAATGAGATGTTTAGGGCTCCTACTAAATCTCTTCCATCCACTCGATAATTTACCAATACGATATTTTGTATCTTTTCTACGATTTACGATGCTGTTCTTAAAAACGCACATAAGTTTATTTAAGTATTAAAAATATGTTAAAAAATGCCTATCATTCACAGCGTGATAATTGCTTGACCACTCACTGTCTGCTTGCGAAAGTATACACATTCAAATAAATATGTAAATTTATTCGTTTAGGCCCGCAAACAGTGTGGGCGTAGAGGATACAATATATTTACTCAAAGTAAGTACACACACATTTAGAAAATTATATAACTTAAAACCTGAAAATTGTATACACTTTTGATACCATGCGCACTCACGTATATTTACAAGTACAACAACAATATAGTACAAGCACTTGAATAACTTTTTGTTTACCTTTGTAACCAAATGTGGCCTTTTTTATTCGCACAAAAAAGGACTGATTTCACACTCTAATTCGCTGTTTGAGAAAGGTAGCCCAAAGAGGTAGATAGAGAAGAGCAGAGCGGAGCGTGAAAATCCGGTGCGAAGTGTTGTAGGACATTTGACAGCCTTTTGATGACGGTTGTCAAATATGAGCCGACCATAAGTGCATACTAACTTAAATGTTTGCACGTTTTATTTATCATTACATACAAATATATGCTTTAGTACATATGTAAAGCCTACTATAAGGCGTCGAACGTTGGTGCGATGAATGCGAAAATCAATTAATGGCGCGTAAGATAAGTAAACGCAGTATTTGTGTACTTGTCCATAAATATATGTACACATATATATTGACATGTATATCTTCTTACCCTCACGTACATATTATATATGCATCTACATTGGCATGTGTTACGTGTGTGTATGCGTTGACTTGTCGTACGCACGCTGTAATATGGTATACTTGCCAGACAGACTGGGAGACGCACGAAGTTTACTTGTCATTTGCAGGCAACATTTAGCAACGGTTGAAGCGAGAATTTACGCATATTTTGCCATATTGCGTGTGGGCGTTAAAATAGCAGTTAGGTGCAGAGAGAGAGAGAGGTGCGAGTGAGCGATGAAAGTTGAGAATGGGAATTAGAGGAAGAGTGAGAGCGAATCGCACGAATTGATAAGAAGTAGCGTTAGTGGGAGTTACACTCGCACACAATCATGCATGTAAAAGTTTTTTAAATGATGGTGCATACCTACGTACATATATATATATATATATCCAGATAAAAGTAAAAATTGCAGCAACTTATTGACTTGCGGAGGTACAGTGTTCTGATGAAAGAAACGAAGTGTGCACCGGATGGTCTTTCATATGAGGTTTGTTCAAAAATGTGGCTTTTTATGAGCTATGACCATTCGATTATAATTTTTTTTATTAGAAACATAAAATAAATTAAATATTTTAAATAAAAAATGTTACTATTAAAATAAATAATAATATAATAATAAATAAATAAAAAAATGTTATTAAAAAAGTTATTAATGCTACCCCAAAATTTGTTCGATAAATTCCTATGGGAAAAATTCACTTTCCATGAAATTTTATTAATTAATTTATTTATTCATTATCAAGAAGTTAAGGGAACATAGTTTCAGTCCGACTACTAAAACTAAAAAATAATGAAAATATATACATAATTCAATTACAAACGTACATCTGAATAGAATACGTATACAAGCTTACCTCTAACTAACTAATAGAAAGAGTTCAATAGTACAGAAAATTTTTTCTTGGAAACTGAGAAATCTAGCAAGTTTGAATTGGAGATCTCATTAAAATCTCGAAGAGCACGTTCAATAGGAGTATTGCGAGCATAATTTATACTGAACTTATTTAAATAGAAAGGATGAGCGTTACGAAGAAGAAGGTTTCGAAGAAGAGGTTACTTAATATCTTCTTTTAAATTCCTTTCAGAAAGGTTCGAAAAATATTTCTTTATCTTTTATTGAAAAAAATATTATATTATATATATTTACAGCATTGTTTATAGGATCTCGGAAAACTCGTCAAAATTAAGAAAAATAATTCTTTTTTTGGCGATCCTAATGTTGACATTATCAGGATACTTGGTTTTTGTCTGACGAAACATCCGTATTTGATTATGACGTAAAATAGGTGACCAGAAGAGCCTATACCATAAAAAGAACACAAAATTCGATCAAAAGTGAATGTTTCGCTGAATATTTTTCTCGATCACAATGGTGCATCACATGCCGTTCATCGCGTCCTTTTTAATCAGATTTTTTTAGAAATAGCCAAGCAGTGGTTTCCACAATTCCATTCCGATAATATGGTTGCCGAAAATGAGCCACGCTCCTAAAAGTCAATTGTAGAAAAAGTCAATAAATTAAATATGTGCAATTGGACCGGCATGCAAGCCGGTTCTACTTCCAATAAACTAAATATTTGTCGGAAACCCGTTTTGAATCATTCACATTAAACTGCTCTCAAAAAAGGACACAATGGCATCTACAACAAGAATTGCCGTGAAAAGGATTTGTGACGCTTTGCTGAAACGCAACGAAATCGACTCTGTTTTGACACGGATGGTAAGTGGCGATGATGTACGATAGGCTTGTGCTGTGTTTTTGGTGGAATTGAAAACGACTTATCTACATTTATCTACTCGTATCGAATCAAACACTCAATTTAAACCTCAGTTATGAATAGGCGATTGATCAGAAGGGGCCAGAATTGTCGAATAAAAAGGAGCCTGAGTTCTATCACAACAACGCCTGCCAGTACATATCGTTAACGGCGCACGAGAATTTACGAGAGCTTAGATGAGAGGTGCTATCTCATCCATCGTTTAGTTCAGCGAAGCGAAACAATAGTCATCTTTTCAAGCATTTGTAAAATTATATGTATAGAACAAATTAAAGTTGCAAATATTGGTTAGAGTTTTTAAATTCAAATGTTTGTTGTTTGCTTTAAAACGATTATTTGTAAAAGTTTTATAAATTTCGATTGTTTTTTTGGATAAATGTACTTTTAAAATTTTTTGTTAAAATTTTTTTGAGAAAATTTTGTTTTGGCATTTTTTTCCTAAAGTTTTTCATTAATAAGTGAGAGTAAGCTCAGTAGTCCCTGAAAGTTTTTTTCTTTACGTTTGTTTGTTTAGAGTTTTTTAAATTGAAATCTTTTAAAATTTTTATAAATACCTTTTTCTTTTAGATTAGTTAAGATAAAACAATACAATTTTTTAGGAACTAAAAAAAATCTTTTTAAATTTATATTTGTTAAAAATTGTTGGGAAAAATTTTTGTTTGCAATTTTTTTGCATTTTTTCGTTAATATCTAAGACTAAGCTCTGAAGGGGTTTATAAAGTTTTAAAGTTTTTTTGGTTTACGTTTGTTTGCTTAGATTTTTTCAAATTGAAATATTTTATTGTATTTTCTTTTTAAAATTCTTATAAGTACCCTGTTTTAGATTTTTTAGTAAAAAATTTACTAATTTTTTTGTTGTTTTCTTTTTTAACTTTTAGGGACCATTTTTTTGCCATTTTTGAAAAAAACTATCTTCAGATTCTTTTCTTATTTTATGCCTAATAGCTGAGACTATGTTCAATTATTCCTGAAAGTCTCATAGTGAGATTTCTATAACTTTATACTATAACCTAAATCCTATAACCTATAACCAGATTTAACCCAATATTTTCACTGGTTCGCTGTACGAGTTTCAATATAACTATTCTCAGGTAAGTAAAGTTGATGTAGAATTGAAGCCATTTTGGACACGTTTTGGACACGGTAGAAATGTTTAAATACTTATGTACATTTAGAAATATATTCGTATATTCGCATTCACACATACATATACAATTTTTTGTGTAAATTGCTCCCATTCATTTCTTGGGAAATGTCAGAAACAATTTAGCGCATGCGTCCAATAGAATTCTATGCGCTCATTTGTGAAGCTCACAAATTAACTATTGCGGCGAGAAGAAAGCTCATAAGTTGTTGGGGATACTTTTTCACGCGTATCATCGATTTTCACAAGCAAGAAATACCAAAGCCAGTGCCAACTTGCAATATAATATCCAACTTCAAACGAGACGGTAAAGTGGGTCGTCAAGACAAAACCCAGTGGATAGCAGAAAAAAACATAAATTGCGTATACGCACTGCCAAAATTGCAAAGCTGTTTAGTTGAATTTACAAAGGAGGCAGCAAGCTGTGTTCACAAACTTTTCTATACAGACTTTATGCCCCCGGAGGAGAGTCAGAGGAGAGGCACGTTTTCTAGTTGCACTGACAGCTGAACAATTCGCCGCAAGAGAGAAAAGAGATAAGCAAGCAAAATTAGAAAACACAAACAACAAACGCACAATTCGCCGCTTGACAGCCGCTCAGTGTCTTAGAGTGATCTCAGTAACGGTAGAGCAACGTATTTTTCTTTAGTATCCTTACGGGACATGAAAAACTCAGTAGTCAACGCAAAGGAGGCAACAAACGAGCGAAGAAATAGCAGTGAATAGTTCAATAAAAGTGTTGAGTGTAGAAAAATAAATAATTGCGATAAGTAAACGAATTGAGAAAAGAAGTGAATGTGTTTAATAAAAGAATTAGTTTAAATTCCAATTGAAGTAAAAAAAGTGGTTTCTCGGGTCACTAAACGCGAAATTTGGGTTACTGCGAACAGAAAAGTAACTCTTACATACAAAACAAACAAAAAAGAAACTTAGTATACTCAACTCTATATGCATTAGTGCAGCAGCTGCTAGCGACAAAAACTAGACGTTGACTATTTGTTGTATGAGTCAATGTGTGTTTCTTAGAATTGAGTCAAATTGTATTGAATTAAGAACATAATCGCGTAAAGCCAGTCAGCCAGCTGCCACTTCCCAACCGCAGACCACAAGCCAATACCAACAATAATAGCAACAACAACCACGAGTATAAGCAGCAGTAGCTAGCAAATAGGCCAGCTGTAAACGCAGTAATACAACGTTAAAGGTATAGTAGATTGGTTATAGAAATAAATCGCAAAAGCAGTTGCGATTTATTAAAGCAAAACTAATGTGCGAACGAAACGCAATGGGACAGATAGAAAACAGACTAAAAAAATGATTCTACGGAGTATAATTAAACGTACACGTAGACAGCTGAGAAGTGTAGTGGAATTCCAGCGCAGGACAAGAAACGTACACACAACATGCAACACAAATACATAGACATTTTACGTTATCTAGATATGCACACATACACACAAAGAGAATAGCAGTGATATATTTACAGCTAGCGCAAATACTCATACCATAACAGACCCAACCCAAACCCAGCAATCCAGCCAGCGACCCTGTGACCAACCCACCTGCCTGACTTCCTTTCGCTATTTTTAGATGAAGAAAAAAATTATCGATTTATTTGTAAGTAAGTATCTACATTTGCGTTTGTGGTGTTTTCATGTGTGTGGAGCTGGAGGAAAAGCCAAGTGCACGAAGAAAAAAAGAATATTAGACATCCTTGCAAAAAGACTCGCCAGCATATGCATACAAACATACATACGTAATTGTAGATGTAAGTACGTGTGTGTGAAAATTAATGTTGCGGCAACGCTTGGTTTATTTATTGGAATGCGACGCGGTTAAGTCAGAACGGATGACCAGCGAAAATAAAATGTAGCTGAATATAAACGCTCATATTCTTCTAAGTTTATATATGCAAAATTTGCATACTCGCATGCTGATGCATGCAGCACACAGAAACACACCTATACAGACATGCCTACATGTGTGTGGCAATTCCAATTTTCTTCTTCATTCCGTGCTCATAGTCAAGAACTTTGGCATTCAAACGCACACGCACACATGACTACAATTAAAATGAAAATTTGTGCGCCTGAGAGTAGGCAATGCAAATATTTGTAATAAAAAAAAAGAAGAATAAACGCATAAAATCTAATCTTGGAAAGCAACCAGGCAAAATATGCGCAGAAATTTATAAAAGTGATTAAGAGTGATGCTGCAGAAGCAGTCAGCATCTTTTGCTGACAAGCGAAACTAGAAAGAACAGCCCATGCAATCATTTGACGACAAATAGTGAATATAAGTCACAAACTCTTACTTTTCAATTAAAAAAAAAACTTAATTTCGAAACTCTTATATTGTAGTATTTACGAAAATAAAAAAATTATAAGTCTTCATAAAATCAAATAAAGATCCAATTCATTGAGAGGCTTTCGCTACTATCAGTGAGCTTAAAAAGGATTTTGATAAGATGACAGTAAACGAAATAAATTTTTTAGTTTTGTGTTCCATATGTATCTGTGTTGTTTTGTGTTCCATATGTATTACTCTAAGACTTAGTAAATAGTTATCAGAAAGTTTTTTTATTTTGAATCTCGCTGCATGAAACACCAAATGATAGAAAAAGTGTTTTTCTAATGGCGGTCACCTCTCGGTAGGCAATGGCAAGCTTCCCAGTGTATTACTGCCATGAAAAAGATTCTCATAAAAAACCATATTCCGTTTGTAGTCAGCTTAAAACTTTAGGTCCCTCAATTTGTGGAACAACATCAAGACGCCAGCCACAAATAGGAGGAGGAGCTCAGCCAAACACACAAAAAGGGTGTACGCGCCAATTATATTTGTATATAGATGCTTTCCATTTCAATTCAACCGGGCTATTCGGGTCATGTTCTTCGATTTCGATGTAACTGAAATATGTTGCTCTCTGGTCAAAATAATGAGACACGTAATTTTTTGTTCGCCCGAAAAAATTTTTTTCAAGAGTTATCGGCAATTTTGTTTTACGGCTCAAACTCGATTTTTTTTAATTACACTGTGGTACAAAAAAAAAAGTTGCAAAAAAACTTTGGATCGGACATGGTGAGGGTTGTAGCTTATGAAAAACTGAAAATAATGGTATAGTTGAAATTTCCAATACACCCCCAAAATCTCATTTTATGGCCATAAAACCGTTTTTCAGTAGGTTGATATGAACAATCACTCCTAACTTCGCCAATTTCCATCCGATTTCGAATTTGCTTTTTTAGTTCGAAAGAACAAAAACAAGCCTTTTTGACAGTGTGTTAACATTTTTTTTGAAATGACAACTGACGAGACTGTAGACGGAAGTATTTGGAATTTTTTTATTTTTTCTCTATTTTTTCGACTTTGACATAATTTTTACGATATTATCCGATATTGAGGATTTTTTTTTGTACACTACTGTTATAGTAAATTTAATTTTGCGTCGAATGAGCTATATTTGACTGTAATTGAATTAAAATTAATAGAGTTGTGTGGGTTTTAAGATTTTTTCTTTTTTTACTACGAGATTTGGTATGCGTTTCGAAGCATGAAAATAATAACAAGTGTCATTATAAACGCATAATATTTATTGGAGTATTGTGCAGTGCAGCACTGTACGGTATGGTACGGTGCAGTACACAACGTCACTGGTTCCAAACTTAAAAATGCATTGGAAACGGCCCTTTGGAGTTTAGTATGGTACGGTACATTTGTCATTTCTTCATCAGTCTTGAATACTTCTCTGTAAGAAATTCGATCATCATCATTCATCTGAAGTCGTCATCAACTAAATTCCATTGTTTAAATCGAGAAACGAGCGTTTCAGATTGTCTTCCCGATAGAAGTATGTAAATCACGAGAAAGATCCTGAAAATCTGAATTTGATACAATGTCTCGTTCTGAAGACTTAGAACCAGACGGAATGTACTCTTCATCATCAGGTTTATTTTTATCAGTTTGATCATCGTCAGGAATGAGTTGAAGTTCTTGCAGTTGAGTCAATCATATCGTCCAAGACTACGTTGTTCTTAACAGTTGCAACATCAGCATACTTTATGTGCTTTCGAGTTTTATAATGATGACCGTTTACGTCCGTTTTACAAAAATAACAATCATCTGGTTTATGATAAGGCTGATGATGCCATATCATCGGAGAATATTGAGAAATTTGACTTTTCTGGCAACGTTTTGATTTATATCTCTTGAATTTCAATGAAACAAACAATAAAACTTTGACGTTTTAATAAGGTTAAATTATAATAACAAACTTCTTCTGTTAATCAATGTACAGTGTGAACTTTGGTATACTTTGGAGCTTTTTCATATTTCTATTCAAAAAAAAAAGTGCTATAATATGTCAGATATTTTCGTAAATTCTAACCAGTTCTGTTGTATGCAGTACAGTGTACTCTTATGTATACATATACACTCCAATAAATATTACGTATCTATAATAACGCATCAAAACACGTCCTTATTCCCATTTAGCGTAAGCTATACCAACATTCCAAATTAATAAAAAAAAAACAAAAAATCTTAAAACTCGCACAACTCTACTAATTTTAATTCAATTACAGTCAAATATAGCTCATTCGACGCAAAATTAAATTTACTATAACAGTAGTGTACTAAAAAAAATCCTCAATATCGGATAATATCGTAAAAATTATGTCAAAGTCGAAAAAATAGAGAAAAAATAAAAAAATTCCAAATACTTCCGTCTACAGTCTCGTCAGTTGTCATTTCAGAAAAAATGTTAACACACTGTCAAAAAGGCTTGTTTTTGTTCTTTCGAACTAAAAAAGCAAATTCGAAATCGGATGGAAATTGGCGAAGTTAGGAGTGATTGTTCATATCAACCTACTGAAAAACGGTTTTATGGCCATAAAATGAGATTTTGGGGGTGTATTGGAAATTTCTCCTATACCATTCTTTTCAGTTTTTCATAAGCTACAACCCTCATCATGTCCGATCCAAAGTTTTTTTGCAACTTTTTTTTTTGTACCACAGTGTTATATATTATAAGAAATTTTTTTTTTTTAAATGCCCATAACTTAGTCAAAAATGAACCGATTTTAATAATTCTGCGTTCAAAATGATCATCATTACTTACAGGAGCGACTTAATGTAGAAACAATTGCAAAAAAGTAGTTGAACATTTTTTATTTAGCAAAAAAGGAAAAAAATGAAATTTTTTCGAAATTCAATATTTTAAAAAGGGTATTTTTTTTTATAACTTTTTCCAAATCAAAAGGACATCTCAAACTTTAATTGAGCTGAATGCCTAGTAACTAAAATGAGTTGTTTTTGAGTAATGAATTTTTGAGTAAAAAACCTGTTTCGCACTTTTTGTTTTTTGCAAAATAAAACATTTTCAACTTCTTTTTTGCAATTGTTTCTGCATGAAGTTGCTCGTGTAAGTAATTACAATTATTTTGAACCCAGAATTATTAAAATCGGTTCATTTTTGACTAAGTTATGGGCATTTAAAAAAATTTGTTTCTTATATAATTAAAAAAAATCGAGTTTGAGCCGAAAAACAAAATTGCCGATAACTCTTGAAAAAAATTTTTTTCGGATGAACAAAAAAATACGTGTCTCATTATTTTGACCAGAGAGCAACATATTTAAGTTACATCGAAATCGAAGAACATGACCCGAATAGCCCGGTTGAATTGAAATGGAAAGCATCTATATAATATTTGTATAAGCTACATCCCCAAATTTTTGTAAAAGATACTGATTAAAAAGTTTGAAATTTTGATGAAAATTTATCGAAGTTTTAAAGGGTGGTTAAGTTTCAAGGGCCGGTGTTGATTTTGAATAAAATATAACTTTTTTAGGAAATTATTATCAGTTCTCTTTATTATGATAATACTAGTATGGCTCACTTACGTATTGAACAAAATATTGGCCAAATGGCCGCCGCGGCCTCGGCGGTACACCTCCATCCGATGACCCAAATTTTCGATGACGCTGAGGTATAATTGAGGTTCAACATATGCCGTTAATGCGCCGAATTATCTCATCCTTTAGCTCTTGAATGGTTGCTGGCTTATCGACGTACACCTTTTCTTTCAAATAATCCCAAAGAAAGAAGTCCAACGGTGTCGTTGACGTCAGGTGTGGTTCACATTCAACTTCGGCCCTTGAAATTTAACCACCCTTTATATATCTTGTTCCAAGTGTAAATGTACTAAATCGATGGTCGCCTAAAACCGCTCTTCAAAGAACTAAAAGCTGCATTTAAAAGAAAACGTGCACTATTGAAAACGTGTTTGGAAATATGAAAATTTCTCAACTCTTTTACTCTCTTCTGTTGTTAAAGGGGAATTGCGCAACTTATTTCTCAGAAAAATGGATCTCCATTTCTTCGTGTGCTATTTCAAAACCCTTTGACCACAGTATAATAGGAAAGTTCTGCGGACTCCATGCCATTCAATTTCCAAACTCGTAGCTGTGTTTACCAGTCATTGAACGATCGACACACACAGAAAAGCTAGATTTACCATTAGAATCTCCATTGCAAAAGCTGTGGAGACCTTTCAGAGAAGGAGACTGTTGCGCACTTTCTCTGTAAATGTCCGAGTTTGGCAGTTAGATGATTGAGGTCACTGGGTGCTCCTTTTTTCGACAGCCTGGGGTAATGCTCCAACCTAAATCCCATCAATATTCTCCAATAAATCAACAGCTATGACTGGCTGTAGATATCTGCTAGTTGGAGGTCTCAAAATGGTATCAAAACGGCGCTTTGGTGCTACTTGGGGAGTGCCAGACTGGAACCATTTCAACTACTTATCTACCTACCCTCTTCTACTCTTGTACTTATATGCATAGATATAGATATACCTCTAATTATCTTAATACAAGGTTTTTTTTTTGAACTTGGAAATAGCCTCGAGATACATTCTTTTTGATAAGATCACAAATAAGGGCTGATTAAAAAGAAATGTAAAAAATATTTTTACCAACCAAAAAGCCTTCTTTCTTCATAAAGCGACAAACCGAACACGAACTCGTTTCGGAGCCGAAGAAACAGGTTCACATCACTCTGTAGTCTCTTATTTTGATTTTAGAATTATGGTGTTAGAACCAAGGCTTCAAGGCTTGCACGGGCGCGTTTAAATTCGGCAACCCATCTTTCTACTATACTAATTGATGACGATAAGTTCTTATACACTTCAAAATTCTTTCATAAATTTATTATACTTTGCTTTTAAACCTTCCAAAAATAAAAATGCAATCACTGCGCGATGCTTGATTTTTTCAATTGTCGAAAATACTGTGACATGTTGATAGTAAATGGCTTGTAAACAAAGAATGAATTGACAGATTAATATGAAACTTCACATAAGTTCAAATGCAGAGCGTACCAATACAAAAGAAATTTAGCTTAGAAACGCCGTATTTTAGCAATCTGGTAATACTCATCGAACAACCTTGTATTATGAGTACGAAATTGAAACGAGGTTGAAGCTAAATGTTTAACCCCAAGACTCGGCCTAAACCTTCCGACTTCTACTCAGAACTCAAGTTTACTTTTGTGCATAATGACTATTCTACAAATGACTAAATACAAATTTAAAGAGTCGTTTCCGTGACAAAAAAAAAATACATTTGGTTGGACATCCTTGAGACCCAAGTAATAAGCAAACCCTAGGCGAATAGTGTCTTAGATTTTCTAGTGTGTAGCTGCAAGATTTTCATCTAATTGAAATGCTTGTAGTTGAGTTCTTAATCATTTGGTATCAGACTTATATTCTACACTCACACATTCTGTTTAAACATAGCTTTTAGAGAAAATAGTAAAAGGTGGCCATACATATGTGTTCCAAGTGTCGGACGATGTTAATAACAAAGCGATTTCAGTGGAAGTTTACACCTATTCTACATACTCATATAAGTTTTTTTTAGCTGCATGAAAACTATCGCTATCGATATTTATAGTAAAGTCGGGTATTGTGGGCACCATTTTACCTTGATATTAATTTCTGCCAAAATAATCGTAATGAAAAAGCGATCTTTTTTTCTTTCTAACAAATATTGAATTATCTTCACATTTTATTGCAAAATATATCCTAATATAATTGTTTTCGTCTGATAATATAGAAAAACTGAAACCACCTTAAAAGTTGATGAAAAGAAATATAGTGGGTACTGGGCCACCCTACCGGGAAAAGTGGGCCACTAGATAAATTCACCAAAAACGATTGTAAGATCTAATAATAAGCCAATGAATTTATTCATAAATTTTTTTTATTTTAATTGACTCTTGAAAAAAAAAAAAATTATTTTTAGGTAAATATAAGTCCCTATTTCGTATAGCAGATGGTGAAAATTTGTGTTTCTCATACTCTTGCTCAAGTTAATCGAAGAACATCTTTACATTTTCTTTTGCGAAACCCATTGCTCTATTAAAACACTTTCCCGTTGGAGAGCGCAAACTAAGCTCATTTTTTGTGCTTGCGCAGGAATTCTTGCAGCCAACCTTTCTCTGCACATTGCTTAAGGACGGAAAATTTTTTTGGCACTTCATTTCTTTCCGCTAATTTAAACGCGAAGAAACGAATATCGTGTCTTGTGAGGCCGCAAAATCTTGATTTCATTTCTAATGCATATTTTACAAGGTATTTTTCTGTGGCTTCGTCCAGTATTGGCTTACGTCTAAGTGGGGTTTTTAAAAGCAAGCTATCGGATGCATTACTTCTTGCCGTTCTTTGCAATGCAAAACGCGGCACATCAAAAAACTTTGCAAAAGGTGTGGCACACCTATCTATTCATTCGTAACAGCTACAATGGCTTTTTTCATCATACCGGGGTCCCATTTCCTTATTTCTCTATTTTTGGCATATCTAAATATGTATAATTGGAAAATACATAACAGGAAAATTAAGGAGAATTAGGAAAATACTAAGGGAGTATTGTGGGCTACTAGTTCGCAATAACTGACGCTGACTAGCCCATATTAGCCACTGTACCACTTATAAGAAAAAAATATTACAAACTTTCTTTGTTTAAATAATTTAAAAATAGTTTTTTACCGCATTAAAAAATGCAGAATAGTTTAATAATTCTATCTGAATTTTCGCACACTAAAAATAATCACTGGCTAAAAAATACCATTAATATTACACGCCACTGCAAAACAAATCGGCTGCACTTCACAAAATATTTTGATTAACTGCTCATCAGTAAAGAGTCCAATTCAAAAGACAAGCAGCGTAATAAAATCCGTTACATGAATTTTGAAGTTCATAAGAAATCTTTCTAGTGCATGTTCGTTATTATGAAAAATACAGACGTTGACCACATTACCCGAATAGCCCACAATACCCGATCTTACTCTATGGTTTGACAGCTAAGAGCGGCAAACTTTGATGACATTCTTTTTCAGTACGGTTTGCTAAGTTATCTTGAATAGTTAATCGCTAGAACAACTCTTCGAAATTGTTGAAATTTGCTTTAAAAAAAAACTCTTACCGCGAAGTTCATAGAACACTTCGTCTATTTTACGCTAATTTCTGGTTAAATGGCTACGTCAATAAGCAAACGTCCCGTTACTGTGAATGGCGAGCACTATCGAGCCATGCTGACTGAATTTTTGTTTCCAAAAATTAATCAGCTAATAAACATCGACGCTTGCGCGCTTACCAATCGATTTATTGCAAAATCCATTTGGTGACAACTTTCTTCCCAGAAGTGATATTGCTTACTGGCCCACTCGTTCGTGCGATTTAATGCCTCTGGATTACTTTTTTGAGGCTAAGTGAAGTCATTGATTTATGCCGATAAATTAGTAACTCCTGTAGCATTGCAAACCAATATTCAACCCACCATTGACGCCATAGGTCAGACTTATTGAAAAAAGTAGTCAAAAATTGGACTGATCGAATGGACCATGTAACTCATAGATGGGCGGATATATACCGGATATCTTATTCAAAATTTTATTGCCATGAAATTATCTACCAGATTATAATAAAAAAAATCATTCCGACAATATTTCTGTTTAGTAATACCATTTTAAGTTCTTAAGCTCTTAAAAAACACCCGATACATAGGTAGGGAATTACAGGACGGCTAAAAGCCTGAAATTAACTCTCACACAGGTTCTATGAACATAGTTCAACAAACTGGAATAATACACTTAATATGGACTATATGTCTCCAGTTCTTAAAAGGAAAAAATTCAAGATTACTGTCGAAAAAGAAGGATGGCATAGCTTCAAACGGCACTTACTTTTATATGAGCGGTTCTAAAATTACTAGCGGAGTAAGCGACAGTGGGATATAACGTGCAGAGTTAGACCTAAGGAAGTCGTATGGAAGAATTTGTCCACTTGCAGGAATGCTAAGATCATGTGTAAGCATGACGATCACAGTCGTACTCGATTTATACTATCACTAACACGAAGGGATTGTAGAACCCTGATAGACATGCTGGCGGGACATACCCCAGCGACAGCGAGAATTGAAGGAAATATACAAAGTAGGGCTCAAGGAAAACTGTTTATCATCTCATTTGGGGATGTCCTGCGTTATTCAAAACACGGTTAACATATCTGGGGCACCACAGTTTAATTGATTTGAAGACAAGTAAGCAGAGGCATTTCATTAAATTCACAATAGAAATAGGCACCTTGCGGGTGGACTATTTTACACAAAACACAAACCTAATGAACTCCATCGCTATGGTCCTAAGCGGCCTATGCTTGACTGCAAGTTAACCAATTCAACCTAACCTAAATTATGTAGGGATGGCAAGATAAATGAAATGAATAGCAATAATCGAGTAATTGTGTCAGTAAGCAATTTAATTGAATCGGATTTCTTGTTCTAGTTAAACTAATCATTAATCGATTAATTATGAAATTCATTAAATTTGATAATATTTGAATATTGCTACCTTATCTCCCCTCAAAATTTACCAAAATGATAATTATGCTTGTGAGTATAAAAACTCTGCAACTTCTTAGAGTCTTAACGCTATTTTTAATGAGAAGTATCCGCCGAATGATTATTTTTCTAAAGTCAGGAAAGTCGAAGCAGATTTAAAACCAAAAAGCTATCAAAATTACTTTTTTTTTACTTTTTTACAAACTTACATATTTAAATAAAAAAATTGTAATTGAATATTTTAAAGAAAGCTATTTCTATAACGTTAGAAACAGAAATAATCGAAAATGCTGTTTAATCGATAATTTTTTTCAACTCCATTCATTATATACCATCCTACAGAAAATAACATTCAGTATTCCATTTAATACCAATTTTGAAAAGATGACATTTGCAAGAACACTCAATAAAGTTCATCACTTAAAGTACATATTACAAATCGATTAACACCTTGAATTGAATTGCAATTCATTAGCGGCCGCCGTGACCGAATGGGTTGGTGCGTGGCTACCCTTTGGACGTGCGTAGATTTGAATCTCCATGCATGAAACACCAAAATGATGGACATTTTTTAATAGCGGTCGCCCTTCGGCAGTTAATGGCGAAGTTCCGAGTGTATTTCTGCCATGAAAATGCTTCTCATAAAAAACCACTTGCATTCGGAGTCGGCTTAAAACTTCTGACGCACACCAGGTAGAAGGAGAAGCTCGGCCAAATATCCAAAAAGCGTGTAAACGCCAATTATAGAAAAATAATATATACATAAATAATTTTTTAATCTTGCAATTAATTAATCAGTCCCCATACAAATGTTTCTTAACATAATAAACATGTACGATTTTCATTCATAAATTCTTATATTTTTCACACATCAATCCACACCCTCTCTCTTCTCCGCCCCATTCACTCTTCAAGCCTGTGACATTTGTTGTGGTAGTAAATAGTAAGTGTTTTCGTATTCTTATTCCAGTTGACTGAATTTGCACGTCCATTTGGCACAAGCAACGCCGATAAGCACACTACATTTTACGGTAGTTGCTAGTTTGCTTACACAATCGCTCTCATCGCCATCGCCATCGTCATTACCATTGCCAGCGGCGAGCGTACACGGGCACTCATAAATATATACACTTATAGTATATTACAGACATTTGCAAATTAGACGTAATTAATCGCGTCATCAAGCGCTCAGACGTCAAAATCAACAAAACACAGAGCTAAGGTGACAAATATTATACATAAATACATACATACATATATTGCTAATAGAAACGTTTGCTCGCTCATCACGCAACAGTAAGCGCAGCAGTTACTGCTTCAATTTTATTTTTTCGCCTAGTTTCTTAAAGCGGCCTCAAAATACACATACAAACGAATGTAAGTAGTGAGCTAATAGTTTATAATGTATGATAATTTATTTTTGTATATACATACATAACATATACGTGCATATGGGTGTATGCACAGATAACTATTGTAAATAGTATTTTTAATTTTCTTAGCTACATAACTAAAGTAATATTTTATTTGGCAATTTTCGCTAGCAAATTTTAATTGAAATGTTTACATATACATACAAAGTCCTAGTGGTTAAGTATAATTGTAAGGCCTTAGCTTTCATTTATGAGTTGAGTGCACGTTGTATGTATGCGTGTGAAATTATGTCTTCTGAAGATTAATTAGACGTGTTTTCCTAAAACAATGACCACGACCGTTTGTGAAATGAGTGCTATGGAAACCATTAGCATTTTTGGTGTGGAAATTTGTGTGTATGTGTTTGAATACAATGAAGTTATTCATCATCATTATTGCTTGAATGCCAGTCGTGCAAGCAATTACCTCAATAATAGTAAACTGAGTGAGTGCTTACACTCTCCTCAACTTAGCTTACGACTTAGCTATATCGCCCTTTATTTCCACCGCTAATAGCAAACTTCTACATCTTATAAAATAAGGTCTCAAAATATGTCTGTACGCTAATAACTATGCACATAATGCTCTGATTTGCATAGAGTTTTTCGCATTTTGAAGCTAATCTCTCTTGAGAGGTTTTCTTTGCAATAAATTGCAGGGACTTACAAAAGAGGTGTTGCAAATTACTCAACCTATAGGAGTGCTGTTATTTAGTGCTATTAGACCTTGTAATGTTTGCTATCAGCCTGTATTAATCAAATTTACCAATTATTTCTTATTATTATTAAAAATTTTAAAACAAAAGGAACATTTCTTCAAAATATTGTTCTTTGTGTGGTTGTTATCTTCACTAAGCGGAAATAGGCGGCAAAGCAAAGATGACAAGTGTCTGCTTTCTGATTGCTATATCGGCGAATCTTGTTCGATAACTTTGTTGTTGCTTTCACATGTAAATTTTTTGGCAAGTAAGCTAAAAATGCAGTATTTCTTACAGTTTATGATATTATAATGAACAGATTAATGTTAAGCAATTCAACCAAAAATAAATTAAACTTAGGATTAAAATTTCATTTTAATGAAGAAAACGCAACATTTCTTATGATTTACTTTCTCTACTGGAGGGTATTTAGAATCTAGTTCAACAGTTTATTTAATAACCTTTTAAAGCGGTACTTTGTCGAAGAAAAATCTAGGCCAATATGTTAAATTCTTCCAAAGTTCTAGAAATTGAAGCATTAGCATAATAATTGAACAATTATTTCTAACCATCCTTAACTAGAAAATGTCATTATTTCGTAAGATTCGCTGTGGAATATTGAAATCAATTTGTTTCGTGTAGCAAATCAAAGATTAAAGTGCGAAAGAGAATAATCCTTTTAAAATCTGGTGTTTTTTAGATTAATGAGCAAGCACTGACTCTTAGGATGGAGTTGGGTCAGTGAAATGCAAAGTACACAAAGCATAACCGACAAAGACTTTCGGGACACGTTCAAGCCTACTAATATGAAAAGTATTCAAAAAAGTCCGAACTAAAACATCAAATAAAAGCAAATACGGAATATGACTTTGAATTAAAAAAAAGAAACCATTTTTTTGTATTAAATGGCGCCCTGATACTTTAAAAATGACATAGCCAAACGTTTAATAATTCATTCGCCGCCGATTACATAATTCATTCGATCTAGCCAATTTGTGTCTACTTTTTCTAAAAACGATGGTTATTTGGCTTCAATTCTTGCACGAGCTGTATTTTGAGGGCGCGTAAGTCAAGATCCTTCCGTAAAACTTTCCACGTAGTCGAAAAACAAAAGTCAACAAGTTTAGAAAGGCGACAAATCGACATTTCGGCGTTGTCTTTAACACTTCGCTCTATGAATTTTGCGAACAGATTTATTTTTTTCAAAATAAATTTCCACAAATTGGAAGCATTGTTCTGGCATTAAACGATTCATGATGATTTGCCAAAGCCTCTCAGCTGTCAAACCATACTTATCGACATGCAACTAAAAACACCCCATACATTTTTCAGGTTGGCTAAACGTATGATTTGAATAACATCGATTGGCTTGAAATTTTAATTTGTAATATTGGCAATTATATTTTCGGGGATGTTATTAGTTTTTCACACATTTTTTTCATTTTAAATTGTTTAAAAAATAGTATTTCAATTCGATGTACCTATCATAAAAGCACCAGACACTTCTATAGCTATTCACATGCCTAACTGTGAATAAAAATTTGCGCGCTCCTCAAAAACCGATTCCCCGAAGAAAAGCTGTCCAAATAAGCTGAGCAGGATGAATGTTATTAACAAATTTGCATACACAATTTTGAGTCCTTCCATTGTGCTGCTGAAAAGAATCACAAAATATGCTTATTTTTTCTAGCAAACCATGACCAAACTTCTTAGACAGGTGCTCATATAAGTTTTTGTAAAAATACTTAGTTAGGTTAGGCTGCTGGTTGCTATTAGTAGCAGCGGGTTTGAGATTTTGTGATAGAGCATATATCTCCGGGTCTTTAAAGTGGTCTTGTGGTACAAATGGCGTTAATTCCTTTTCCTTTTTTTCACAAAAAATTATTTGAAAATTTTATAGACGATTTAAAAAGAAGGTTATATGAAAGAACTTTATATTATATTAAATGAAAAAAAAGAAAAAAAAATTGAATGAAAACTAGTCCAAAATTCAGATTTAAATCCACAACCGTCATCATTTTTCTTCAGAAATGCCACCTGTCTTAAAATCCAGCCACTACTTATCGACGCTCGACTCAACTAAGTAAGAGTAAGTATGTCACGTCCACGTAAGCCCAATGTGTATATACATATGTATAGTATATTTATTATAAATCACCGCATTGACAATTACATAGCCATGAAAACTAAATATCACGTAAATTCTGCAAGAACCAAAACGAGTCCCAAGAAAAACGTTTAGCAAGCAGAGGAGCAAACGACCAAATCGAATCAACCAGTTAAAATTAAATTGGGAATATATTGAAGGGTACAGAAATCAACAAAATACATAGATAAGCAACTGTAGTTACCATAAATTGTTTCTGCTCTTTCAATACTCATACACTTATACTCCTATTCCAACTGCTAATGCTGGGAAAATGGGACGTCAAGTTGTCACATACTAAAAAAAAAAAACTGTCAAAATAACAGAAATGAGCGCTGAGACAACAAGCAAATGAGCACAGCAGCAACAGCAGCAGCAATAATAACAACAACATCAACAACTAGTACAGCTAAGTCGCATTGTACACAATTTTAATGTGGCAGTGACAGCAGTAAAATTCCCCAACTGCTGTGCCAAAGTAAAAGCTGAGTGGGACACATAACTGCTGATACAACACTCAGCGATAAAGGGGGCCAGCTAGTGGAAAGCGAGTGAGCTGAGAGGATGGCATGAATTTTAAACTAAACGCTTGAAAGCACAAAAGCAAAGAAAATTTAAATTAATGGAACAAACGAAGTAGGGAAACAAAAACAAAACCTATGGAAAATTAAACAAACACGAAAAGACTGTATAATAAAATTGCAACCCAACAGGAAAGCAAAAATATTTATTAAGGGAACGATTCATTAGCACTTACATAAAGTTATGTACTACACTTTTCAAATACTTTGAGATTACGGGTAGATCTGTTTAGTTATTTGCAGTACTTTGAGTTTTGAATATACTCTCGAACAAGATTTACGAAATTTTCAACTGTTTTTCTATGTTTAGTTCATAACACCGTGTTACACACATTCTGTCCTATGAATCAAATATAATTTTTCGGAAAGGGGATAAAAAATAAAAATACACGTATATTGGCGATTTTCATGTACACGTCACAATTTTTTTTTTGTATGTTATAACTTGAAACGAGCAATTCTTGTATGCATTATCTGTATAATCACACGATCTCAGGATTAGCTTAACCGATTTGAATGAAATTGGGCACACAGATAGTGTATCACATTTCTAGACTTTTCACCTAGGTGTTGCCACTGACAATGTTTCACAGGGTTGCCACCTGTTCGAAATTAAAAAAAAATTGCATGAGATATGCCGATGTGGGTATCAAAAGAAAGGTATTTCACTCCGCATTACAATAGAGATATAAAATCCCGAATTTTTTTTATTAATTTTATTATATTAAAATTAAAAATTGTTACATTAAAAATTTTAATGCTTTTAAAGAAACTTAGGTCTTTTATTTTTGCGTTTGTAACCATTTGTGTCAGTATCGCGACAAATAGACCAACAGTATTCGCCAAGCATATGCGTAATGTCTTGTCCTTTAAAGCGCTTTTCAATAGCCGCAATGTCCTGATGGAATCTTTCGCCATGTTCATCAAACATCGAAGCAATATCACAACAATAAGCCAGGTTTTTTTCCCGATCTTCGTGCAATTTAAAAAATTCGTCATAAGGAATACTGCTACGTCGATCACGAGCGGCTGTTATTTTAAAATCAGCCGCCACTATATTCCACTGCTTAAAGCGTGATGCAAAGAGTTCGGCTGTTCTCTTTGACAAATTTCCTTCTCGTACAAGGTCATTGAAGTCAGCTTGCGTTACTAAATGCGGCACTGCAGTCCCAAGTTCACTGGGTGTTGGTACAAATTCCGATACTTCTGGTTCCCCGCATTTTTCGTAAGATGAAATATACAGAAAGACGTTTTCGCGCAACAGAACTTAAAACAATTGTCAAAGTATACGTCTCCTAGTAGCGCAACTGTCAGATGATCGGAACTTCCGGAACTGGAACAAACACACAAACGGCACAGAGTGTGTTGTATGAAACAATAAATTAAAGGTTAATAAGTTGTTTAAAAATTTGGAGTCCCTTCAAGTTATGCCGAAAATTTATATTAGAAAAAAATTCTTGTTTTTAGAAAAAAAAAATTCAAGAAAATCTGAGAATTGATAAAATTTTTTTTTTTAATTTTACATAATAAAAACATTTCCACGAGTTTGCCTGCAGAAATTCAGCGCGATTGGATCACGGAAAAAGGGTTAAAAATTGATCCAAAGTTTTTCACACAGGCGGACTACGAGCTCTATATTTTATACATAAAAAAAAAATTCTGACGTGTACATGAAAATCGCCGATACACGTGATTTTTAGTTTTTCTCCCCTTTCCGAAAAAGTATATTTGGTTCATAGGACAGCAAAAAAGGTCGTTTTTGTAACGCAGTGTAATATAAGAAATACTTAAATTACGTTCTAAAATTTGTTGACATATTCTTAAAGGATTATATTAACATTTTATGAAAAAAATTCGAAATTTTACGGGTTTAATGGTTTCTTGAAAGACATGTGACATGTAATGCTAATTTGATTATCGAAAACAGACCGTTTCACAAAAGAATTGAAAAAAGTGCGCCAGTGAAAAATTTTGCATGGAACACTCAAATAATTGCCTTGTTCAATGTTCACATCCTCCGAAATTCTGCGTCTTACAGGTGTTCTTTACACGTTTTTCTTTAAAGGCTCAAACATCATCCCAAAATATAAAGGCGCTCGTATAAAGAAAACATATTTTTATGCTGAGGGGACGCAAATTTATCGAATTTCAAATTGGGATAATATAAACTGAAAGGTGTTTCTTTTGTTAAATTCCAAAAATTTTACAAATTCAATTTTTCCGGTATATTATCGGGTTACTCTCCTTATTTATGGAACACAGTTTCATTCATGTGGCTGCTACGGCTAACTTCAGGTTAGCGCATCCTGTTAATCCACGGTTCCAAGACGTTTGTGATGGTTTCCGGCTGTACCTCATGAATGGTTTGCTCGATAATCGCCTAACCAGCGAATAACCAGCATAAATTCGGCCCTTCACGGCATTGCACAAAAAAGACTAACGGCGTCAAGCCCCAGCTTCGATATGGCCCATTGATATTACCGAAACGATTACTGAACTTGGCGCGCAAAAGATGCCATGGGCTGTATAGCATTACGCGCCATTCTGCTGAAATAAAATATCGTGCAAGTGTTTGTTATGCCTCCGTTGCGGTCATCTTTGACCGAAATGTTGTTTCTAGCAGCATTTTCGAAGAGAAATGGGCCAATGATGTCAACGCTTCAAAATCCGCAAGAAACTGTTACTCTCTGAGTATGCAGTGGCTTCTCGATGATCCGTAGATAAGAAAGTTTTTCCTGTTAACAACCTTTAAGTGGCAGGAAGATGAATTTACTGTAAATAAATAACATAGAAAGGAAAAGCTGGACACGTAAATAAGGTAAATATTAAAGATAAATATATGAGTAAACTTAAGGATAAATATAACAATGAATATGAAGACAAGTATAAATGTGAGCATAAACCGAAATACATATATAGCAAACAAGATAAAGATAAAAACAAAGAATAGAAATAGTGGCAAATGCGAGTATAGAAATGTAGAGAGGGAAAAAGATTAAGATGAAGAGACAAAGGTAATGATAAAACCTCGATTAAATAAAAACAACGAATTACAATGGGAATTGTTATTGGCCGACTTTTCGATCACGGGCATTAACAGTTAAAGAAAATACCCAAATTAAAGTTCAAACTAGCTTTTTGTGAATCTAATATCGGTTAGTTGTAAGTGAGTGAAATTTTCTGTCAGGTTAATAATATCCCTTTTTTGGTGTTTGCGCTTTGGCGTTGAAATATGACAGCTATAATGCCAACATAAACAGCGCTTTGTTTCTTTCGTTAAAGTAAAAAACAAAACAAGCGGGCTGAATAAATGCAGCCGCTAGCGATATGTGGACATGTAACGATAATAAATGGAGTTAGAAAATCGATATTTTCAGCGGTTTTGAATGGCGGCAAGTAATTGCACGCAAATAAAAATAAAACAAGACAAAAAAAAAAGAAATAATAAAAGTAAAGAAGAAAACAAAAAAATGCTATTATGCGCCCGAAAAGTGTGCGACCAAATAAAGGAAGCAGGATGACAAAACGAGACATTGATGATTTGGGTAGTAGTAGAGGTATTTGTTGTAGGTGGTTGAAAGCGTGTCATTACTCAAACTCTGCCCACTGGCAGTTTGTATTTATTTGTATTATCTTTAGCGACAGCAGCGCAATATGTGCGCTAATAAAAACAAAAATAAAAAAGTAAAACTCATAAAAAAATCACAAAAAAAAAAAACATAAAATCAACAACAAAAATGCATTAATTACTTACGGGGTAACATAAACGTATACGTTTTTTTTTCTACTTTTTGTTTGTTTCCACGGATGCTTTGTTTTTGTATTTGCTGACGTTGTGTTTCCAAATAATTTGGATCGCTTATCTCGCCACGGTGCACGAGGTTAGTCTTAAATATAATTAAATTTGAGCCGGGAGCAGGGTAGCGAGAGAGAGACAGAGCGATTTTTGTGTATGGAAAACAAAAACCAAATGTGTTGTCATTTTATCTGATTTCCTTTAGGTCCAGTCACGTACGTTTGGTAATTACATATATACATTTTTCTCGCTACCCTACACCGTTCTGAATTTTATATTATATTTAAAGCGCGCTGGAATATTCATAAGTTTGAAGTAAGATGAGTGACTTTGATGACAAAGGCTTGGACACATCGTTATGGCTTGAATGAAGTTCGATTACAGTCTGTGTGAGAAGAAAATAATCGGTTTTTTCTTGTAACTTCAAGATATATTTCGTTCTACTTTTTGCTGCACAATAATTCCACTCAAGGGCTACGACGCTAGTGCTAACTCAGATTAGTGTCGTTCGAAACTTTTCCGTAAAAGCAAACAAACAGAAATGAGCGAGAAGTACGCGAAGTGTTTTGAGGCGGTATTATTATGCACGCATTCGAAAGGGCTGAAATTATCTTAGACCGCGGCAGCAAAAGTAATTAAAAAATCAAACAAGTTTGTTTGATGTGGAATCAGCGGTAGCAGTGTAAAAAAATTTAGATAACATTTTCGAGCGCGGCTTAAAGCGAGTGACGACAAAAAAGCAGGATAAAGTGATCGACCAACTTTTTAAGCGAGACCCTTCTTTGCGACTACGCCAACCACGCGCAATTCTTGGTAAAAAGGGAATAGATGAGCATTAACTCCATCGAACGTCGACAGAAGGAGGCGAACATATGCCACCGTCCCACATCACCAAAACCACTGCTCTCAGAAAAACACAATCAGAAACAACAAAACAAGAAAATGGCGTCACAGTATTGGACTGGTCTTCCCAGTTCCCAGACGTCAATTCCATTGCAAATGTGTGGGGAACTATGAATACGAATCTTGGTGGAAGACCAGTTCATAATTTAAAGCAACTCGTGCGTCAAGTTCGCAAAATCTAGTCCTGTTTGTCGACTAGCTACGCAGAAATCTGGTTCAAAGCATGAAGAAGATGCCAGGCTATACTCGACAACAATGAAGACTACACGGCTTACTTTCAAGTAAACAAATTTTAAATATATATCTTTTATATTTCATGAATAATTGCGGTTCCTTTTTTCTGACACAGACCGTATATTAAAAAGTACGACATTCGTTCAAAAAAGATTACTTCTTAAAATTTCGTGAGCTACGTACGCCCATTCGATTTACGATTTTCCAATTTGTTTTTTAGTTGTATTGATCAACATAAGTTTGACCTTACTCTATTAGATTTTTGTTGTTCGGAACGGCAACTTCTGCTAGAAAACTGGAAGGAAGTACTTATTACTAGCAATTGCCAGTTCTCTCAATTTTAATTTGCACCAAAAACAAGAGGAATCTGCACAAATGTCCAAAAAAGCAGTGCATTTTGGTAACCGCAGCACTTGGACTTTATGACAGTTTATGAATATTTATTTGCTTTTTATTTAATTCAAAATTTTTTTAATGCTAATATACTTCATTCTATACCCGGAGCCCGCGCAAGGGAGCAGAGGACGCAGTCGGCAACACAATATTTGGAGAAGGTCGACGTTGTGCGAGCTAGCAGATGCCACCATCACATGGGACGGCGCAAAATTAACAGCTCAGAACCGTGTGTGATGGAGCAGTCTTGTCGAGACGTTATGCTCTAGAGCGGAGTCG
Source organism: Anastrepha obliqua (assembly GCF_027943255.1). NCBI lineage: Eukaryota > Metazoa > Arthropoda > Insecta > Diptera > Tephritidae > Anastrepha > Anastrepha obliqua. The sequence goes on from NC_072895.1 coordinate 44,451,046, forward strand.
ACAAGGGGGAAAAATACTTCACTCTCTTACAACACTCTACATTCCAAATTTCACACTTTTTGCAAATTAAAAAAAAGCTCAAATTTTTTAACAAATTTTCAGTTTCTTAATCGGAATTTTTAGAAAAATTTCGCATATGCAGTGTTATAACCCATTGAATTATAAGTACAATACTCAGGTGGTTTAAAAATCGCTTTGATTTTTTTTTTGCTCGCGGTCCTGTACAGGATTAAAAGGGTGATCAATTCAGTGGCGTCGGATTTTAAATTGAAATAAAACAATGGAAATTCAAATTGATTTGGCAATCTTTATTATTTTTGTGTAGAACCGTTCACGATATCTATTTTTCAAAGATAATACTTTTCAAATGTTAGACGCAACTGCGTCGTAATTCGGCCATCTGTAAACACCGATTGTGAATGACTCGCTGCAGGACTTCGTTCGGTATCTCGTGAATAACTTTAGTAATGTTTATCCACAAAGCACTAAGACCTTACATACCCCTACAAATAAAAGTCCAAATTGTGATATCACACGATCTTAGTGGCCAATCCACTGGTCCGAGGCGAGAGATAAATTACTCACCGAAACGACGATGCAGTAAATTCATTATTTAATGTGCTGTAAAGCAAGTAGCGCCGTCTTGTTGGAACCACGCGCCAAATGTTGTGAAGATCACGGGCTTGAATTTCCGGCATTAAAAAGTGTTGTATCATGGCGCGATAGCGTTCGCCATACACTGTTACATTGGCGTCAGCCTCGTCTTTGAAGAAATATGGGCCGGTGATTCCACTTCATAGGCGGCTGTGGCTGTTCTTTAAAGGCTTCTGCCAAAACACGACAATTTTGGTTACTGACGTATCTATTAAGCCAAAAATTGGCCTGACCGCTGAACACCAAAAATTGGCCTGAGCGCGCGATGAGCACTTTTCACAAAGTGTCGATTTTCTTAATACAATTGTACGACTTGTAAACGTTGTTGAGGAGTAAGTGTTTCCATGATGAAGTGTCGATGAAGGCTGAAAAAAATGTTGTATTTATTTTGATAGTCGTCAAACTTTGTGTTTATTGGGTTTCCGGGCATAAAGGCATAGATCGAAATGAGACAGAGGATGGAATAGTTAGGCATAAGAGACACCTATGCTACTGTCCGGCTCTCTCGAAACCTGAGTGCTCTCAGCTTTGAAAGGCTAGAATCTAACCCTGAACTGAAGCTTAAGCGACTCCTAAAATTCGCCAACAGCGAACACACATTTTGAGTGATGCATATTTTCGCTAAAGAAAAAACAAAGGACTCTGATCGGGTATCGCTATGGACCAAAATGGTTTCTGTGTGGCTTCGGCCAGCCAGTATAACCTAACCTTGACAGTAGTCAGGCGTGATGTGCCAAAAAAAAAAGCCGTATTGGAAACAATACAATCGGATCATGGTTTGTTTTAAATAATTGTTTTTACTTAAAAAGTTAATGTTTTTTTTTTATTTTTTCAAGTTTGTTTGAAGTGTAGGTTTTTTGAAGTTGGATGCCTCAAAATAAAAAAAAATTTTATAATTTTTTAATCTACCATATTTTATTACTTATTAAAATCTTAAATACAATACTTTTTTTTTTTGTTTCTGTCGGGACAACTAGCAAGTGCAGCACTCAGACATGAATTAAGTCCAGTGTACTACACTTGGATTCCCTTTCAATTTTTCTTTAAATCTACCCGATCTCCGAAGAAATCTGAGTAGATCTTGTGGTGCCAAGGAGCCAAGATGGTCGCTTCTTAACACATCAGTGCCAAAGACCTCAAACCTGATTCGAGCGAAGGCGGGGCAGACGCACAGAAAGTGGTCCGCCGTCTCGTCCTCCTCTTCACAAGCTGGGCAGAGTACACTGTCTGAGATGCCCAATCTTTCCATGTGCTTCGCCCGCAGAAAGTGGCCCGTCATCAGTCCAACCAGCCGTCTGCACTCCCCTCTGCTTAATGGCAGAAGGGTTTGCGACATTCGATCGGACATGACAGGTAACAGCAGTTTAGTCCATCTGCAGCCTCCCAAGCTCGCTTGTGGGTGATACAGGGTGTAGTTACCCATTTGCTAACCGTGGCTGTAATGGCCGCAGAAGGCAAAACGGGATCTGGGCCAAAGAAGTTGGCCTCAGAGCCCATCTTAACTAAGGAGTCAGAGGTCTCGCTACCCGCGATACCCACGTGTCCCGGGACCCATGTTAGCATCAGGCTATTATGTCTACCGACATAGTGCAGCCTAGATTTACAGGACTTGACTACCTTGATGGGTTGGGGGGCTGTCTAAGGCCATAAGCGCAGCTTGGCTGTCGCTGCAGACACATATACATCTGCCTCTCCATCGGTTTTGCACAACAAAGTTCATCACTTCTTGAACAGCATACACCTCCGCTTGAATAAATACAATATTAGTATCGCCCGTGGTCGAGAATTCGACCAATAAAAATTAGCACTGTAAGTAGCGATCAATAAAGGTTTTTAAGATTTTTTGAAGTTTCCGATTCATATATTTTGCACATATGAAATTTAAGTTTGTATGAAAGGTGCCACGCCTCTTTCCCACACCTCTAATGCTTTTTGCTTTAGGTACGTTATTCGAAATTTATGCAACCGTATGAAATTTCAATACCTTAGCATAAGCGGTTCCACAGAAAAGCTAATTGAGTGTTTCAGTTTGTACGGGAGGTGTTGTGCTTCCATTTTCCATACCTACGACTTTTAACAATAAGGCAGGTTTGACAAATTTGTGTACCTATATCTAAGTTTTTGTGGTTTCGGAGAAAAGCGATTTGGAAATTTGATTTTATCGGAGAAATGCCACGTTTCCTTTTCATATACGTACCACTTTTCACCAAAAGTACACTATTGACGTATTCTTGCCAAGTTTTAGTTCTTTGCTGATTTGGTTTTGATAGATATATATTGGTTCTCAAAGTTTGCTATAGATTATTCTAGCTAATATTCTTCTACTAAAGGAAGCTCTCCTTTTCAAATCGGTGTACGTATCCTTGAAATCGGGCGAACGATGCACTCAAAAAATCCTTTTAACATATTTATCATTTTCTATTTTAGTGTGACCTATTTATATATTGATGGTGATATTTTGTTTTCATAGTTTTTTATTATCTTTCTCAGATTTGCCAAGAACGATTTACTGAGAACAATTCTGGAACTCCTTTATAATTTATATTATAAATAATGTAGAATTTTCTCCCATTCCAATACGTTTTTGTTATATCATTTAATGTTATAATGAGTAATTTTTTCCTGTTGCATGTAAAAAAATATTATGATCATAAGTTATCACTTTCTTGTGAATATAGCCTAAGTTACTCTTAATAAAGGGACTATTTTCAGATATAATTTTTAAAAATTTTCAAATGAAAACTTTTCCTACTTTCTCCAATCAAATTAAAAAAATAATACACAAATTAATCCTCATAGTGTGCACTTTAATTACTCTATGCGCTTTTTGTGCGCATTTCAATTTTCACCCAAAAAAAAGTTTTTGATGTCGAAAACAATTTCTACTATTATACTACGTCTAGTCCACTCACATCAAGGGTACCTCGGAATGAGAGATGAAAAGCTGAAATTTTACATGAACATTTATTTACACATTATTAAACTTATTTCCAACTATCTTGCTTCCCTTGGCTTTTTTGATATTATAGTCCGGTTTTTGTATTTTTCGATATGAAGCGATGGGGGAAAAAAATGTAAAGCAGAAAATGGACACATTTCGTCAATTCGCGTTTCACAATTACTCGTAATTTTTATATTTAATTGTTAAGCGTAAGATACCTGCCAACACTTATTTGCTATACAAAATTTTCGCTGGTTGCCGAGGAGATTAGAAAATCTTCTTGCATTCGTGTAAATCCTTTCTGAAGCTAAATTTTTTGTTATAAATAGGAGGGATCCTGCACAAACTTATAATTTCTTTGTATAACATCGAAATCCTTAAACTTGGAACAAACTTTGGACAAAAGTTTTCCTAGTGCGTGCGGAACAACATAGGAAACCTTTTTACAAAAATTTTTCGATCCCGGTTTAGTCTGGCAAGTACCTGAGCCACGACAGCACTTCCAGATTAGGTAAGTTCAGACGATTAATTACCTCTTCGGTTGAACAATTAAAGGGTGATTTTTTAAGAGCTATAGGAAAGTTTTTCAAAAACACACACGTAAAATTCAGAAAAATGCATGACATTTTTATTTAAATCGATAGTACAGTCCATATAATTTAATGTTTGAAGATTATTTCATACATATGTTGACCGCGACTGCGCTTCAAATGGTCCATCCGCTTACTCCAATTTTGGCATACTCTTTCCAATGCTTCGGCCGGTATCTCACATATAAATGCTTTAATGTTGTCTTCCAATGCGTAATTTGAAGCAAGCTTTTCTGAATAGACATGAGCTTTAACATAGTCTCACAAAAAATAATCTAAAGGCATTATATCGCACGATCTGGGTGGCCAATTGACAGGTCCCGAACGTGAAATAAAATGTTCACCGAACTCGCCTCTCAACAAGTCCATTGTTACGCGTGCTGTGTGGCATGTGGCACCGTCTTGCTGAAACCACATGTAATGCAAGTCAAGCTCTTGCATTTTGGGCAAAAAAAAAGTTGGATATCATTTCACGGTAGCGCTCACCATTCACAGTTACGTTACGATTCGCAACATCTTTGAAGAAGTACGCACCAAACTGTGACCTTTTCTGGATACATTGGTAGCTCTTGCAATTCTTCTGGCTGATCTTCACTCCAAAATCGACAATTCTGCTTATTTACGTACCCATTGATACAAAAATGAGCTTCGTCGCTGAACACAATGTTTCGATAAAAAAGTGGAGCTTCGGCCAACTTTCCAAGAGCCCATTCACCAAAAATTCTGCGTTGCGGTAGGTCGTTCGGCTTCAATTCTTGCACCAGCTATATTTTGAAAGGCTTCACACCTAAATGCTTTCGCCAAATGCTCTACGTTGTTGAGTAACAGAGGCTCAATTGCTGCGAACGGCGACGAATCGATAATTGATGGTCATTATTAACACTGGCCGATGCTGCTGCGTTATTTTCCTCAGTTCGCACTCTACGTAAGCGTGTTGGTGGTTTGATGTCCAGTAATGTAAATTTGGATCTAAATTTAGTCACAATAGCTCGAATAGCCGCTTCAGTGGGTCGATTAAACTGACCATAAAATGGAAGAAGCGCGCGATAAACTTTCTTATGAGAACACGCATTTTTATAATAAAATTCAATGATTTGCAAGCGTTGTTCGTTTGTAAGACGATTCATGGTTAAATTATAGACCAAACTGAAGATGTTTGACAGTGAAACAAAATACGAAACGTGCATCGGCTGTTTAAAACAACTGTTTAAAAAGATAATAGCTAAAAAATCACCCTACAGTTGCATCGTCATCCAGGAAAATGCAATTATCTGCAACTGCAATTGGTTTCATATAATTTGGAAGTGGCAGCACAAAATGTTTCCTCAGCACATTGTTCGCACCTGTACTGTATATTTGCGTATACAGTTCAAACTTTTCACTGATAGTGAACTTTTCTGTATTGAAAGAATACAAACTAGGCTAAACTATTCGCCCTTTTCTCTTCCGTATCCAATTTGTGACTTCCATTGCGCCGTTAAAAAGTGCAAAAGTAAGAAACCTTAACGGAAGTCAACGGAAGTAAAAAGTAATATGAGTTTCTTTGCTTTCCACAATATTAGCTTTCTTGCTTTAATCTAATACTAGTTTCGCCATTTCAACTTGTCTCTAAAGTCTACTCAAAATATTATATTAAGATTTTTAAGAAGCTCTCACTTCGTTGCGCATGCATGCATATACGTAAGCACATATTTATTTTACTTTTGTTGCAAAAGCTTTAAGCGATTTAAATATTGTGTATTTAAAAGTACTCAATGAAAGAAAAATCTGCATAACTGTGCTGCACCTAATCATACCTGGCTTATGTGGTCTACCACAAACCCAAACACACAATATAAAGCCCCTTAACACCACCTTCTTATATTACTTATGTAAATCTGTACTTGTTGAAGCTGCAGGCTGCTGGATTTCAAAGGCAATGCAAGGTCATGCTTAGGGAATATTTTCCATTCTATTAGACACTTGCGCTCACAAAATTAAGTCACTTTATCTCTTTAAAATATTCGCAGTATTTTTCAGTCGATGATTTTTTCGTTAGTTTTCTATGTAAAAAAGAGCTGGACACTCTTGATACAGCATTTTTAACCGATGTAGCGGACATAGCGCATCTAAAACTAACGAAGCTCTGCTCGTTAGTAAAGCTACCGGATAGTTTGAAAAGGAACACGTAGGGTAAGGATAAACTCCAGTGGTATCACAATGGACCTGCGAAAGGTCCAAGTGTGTCGCTATGACAACCACCCAACCTACCTACCTAGCTATGTTTAAAGGCGCTCAAAGAGCGCGTTGAATTTTAAACAACTTTTTTGCTTATAATGTCTATCCAAAATCTGCAAAACAAAATTCTGCGCAGTATAGTTAACGCACCATATATAGGGAATAGCGACCTTCATCGTGCTCTTGGCATACCCACTGTGACTGGAGTAACGAAGCAATTTACCAGAGCTCACAAACAGCGACTTACAAATCATGCCACCGATGCAGCATCCAGCTTACTTCGGCTAAATTCTTCTTGGAGGGCGTTGAAAACGCACAACGGTAGCAGACTTTATGGAGAGCCATATTGTAAAACACTTCTTAAAACAAGTTAAATTATTTCATAAAAATTGATTTTTGGTACATTTTATATATGCCAGGTGCAATTGTACAACGCTTCTAAAACATTCTTTATTAAAAAAAAAATTAATAAAAAATATCTCATATGTATTTTCTTCTATACCAAAAACTTTTGAACGAGTGCAAAAAAGGCCAAAAATCATCGCAATTTTAGCAACTTAAAACTTATACTTTATTATAAAGAAATTGAAAGAGCTATAAATCAGCAGTTTCCGAAAGATTCAGAAAAACGTTAAAAATTTGTAAGCGATTTTTTTGAAATTTGTACAATATTTGGAACTTTTATTATATTTATAAAGTTTTTGTTGTGGAATTAACTTTATTTTTATAGAAAATTAAAAAAAATCGCATAAAAATACTGCAAATACTTTAAAAAGGTAAAGTGGCTTAATTATGTGAGCACAAGTGTGCCTCTGGGTAGTTCCATACAGCCACATTGCAAACAAAAATAATTGCAATATCTTCTACTTAGCAGCTGCTCTAGTACTTTTCCATTCACTTTTATAAATGCGTGTGTGTGTATGTCTGTACTTGTATAACAAGAAAAAGTAAAAAAAAAGGAAATTAGGTCAGTTAGTTGGTAGCTTGTGAACTTTAGAAATATGAAATGCTCACATTTCTATAGCCTATACGCACTGCCAAGTAATTGTGAAACATGAATAAAGAAATATGAGCGTCTTTTGGTGTTCATCTTATACGGAGGCTGTGTATATATGTCTTTGTATTTATGGCTAAACTTATGTATGCAAATGTCAATTTTGTATTATACTTTATGACTATTAGGCATTTGCGTATAATTTCTAGCTGCGCATAGCAATAATTCGTATATCAAGCAATGATTCGTAAATTATTGTGCAGCTCAAAGGATCTTTTTAGATTGTAATATACATCACTGCGTGCGCGCAACATAAATTTATGTACATATATATGAGCCATAATAAAATATGTAGTCAGTTTTATGTGTTTAGATACGTTTAAGAGTTTTAGTATTAAAGTCGTTTGCTTTCGGCTTCGATACGAGTGCTCTTGCAAGTTATGGAAATGAATATGCAAGAGGACTTAAACGGTTTCGTTTATATTTTTGTAGTTAGAAGCTATTACCTATACAAAGTATTGAAAAGCAAACTACGATACAAACTAATTCTGGATTACAATAATCTTTTTTTTTTTGAAAGAGGTTTAAATCAAAATGTTAGAAACATCTGAAAGTTGTCGTCACATCAATGGTATGTGGGGTACGCTCCCACTAATACTATAACAATTCTCCCCCTTCGGCAAAATTCTACCCTGGGAACACAAAAGTGTAACATCTGGGTAGAGTTGCGTTTATGTCCGCAGACACTACTGGTACCTGCGTTCAGGCTTTTCTCTTGCAAGCATATGAAGGCTGTACGCCGTCGTTTTCTTTGCGATATTGTAGTGAGTGTTTCTCTCAAAAGTCTGCGCTTGTCTTCGGTGCGTATTAAACCATCCGCCTGCGCTGCTGCTACAGATTCGCGTCATGATTTAGCTGCAATCGTTTGGATTGCCTCCCACTTACTGCTGGTTGCGCACATATCTTGGATGAGGTTGCTGGGGGATGGCTGCTGACTCAGGTCTGGTTCGAGATTAGCTCGTTCCTCTCTGAAGCGATCACAGTAATAATTCACGTGTTCTGCGGCAAAGAGAGTACAAGTCATTCCATGCACTAAAAATCATGCTATGTTAATTTGAGGTCACGATTGTTGAGCTGCCGAAAGCAGCGCTAGGTAACATTGCTAAGTAGAAAAGATTTGAAAATATTCTGGTAAGTTTAATTATTAGCGATTCAGTAAATGAAAACATGTTTTTAGGGTTCGACTCTTCAATTGCTCATATAAAAAGCTATAATTTCCGAAAACTGAAAATTTTAAATCCTTGAATTGGGTAGTGAAACTTTGAATAATGGCAAACTTTTTTCAATAACGGCAATGCAAAACCTACCAACAGTAAACTGCACTTTACTTTAAAACGCAGATAGGTGTGCATTGCCGATTAGAATAATTCTACCTAAAATGGCACAGACAAAAAAACTAGCACCAAAATGGTCAGCTAAGAATAGGACTTGCACCTTTTCCTCTTTTTGTGGATTTTTGTTGCTCGCTTTTTTTTGCGTGCGTACACAGTTTTAATCCTTTCATAAATTTTATTCTTCAATGTACTTTGAAGTTTTAAAGGACAAAGTTCAAAACAAAAATGGCTTTAAATATATATACTAACCTTAATAACATTAGTAAAGGTATCAAACAAAAGTGAATATGATACTTATATACAGCTATTAAAAAAAATGTATTTTCCTTTTCGCAAAAAAAAAAACGCTACAATAATACCCTTTGAATAATGTATCCTTAAATATGCTTAAATTTTCTAATGAATTATGCATAAGCAGTAATACATACATACCTCCATTTCGTTCTGCTTGCTGTGTTATAAACACGTACAAAAATTAGTTGAACTTTCCTCATATGATATAAAGTATACGCCATGGATACCCTCGGCCCATTTTTCCACTTTAAAAATCTAAGTTATTTCATAAAATTAAACTGATTAGAGAATGAAAAACTGAGTATGTAGCATTACTATGTAGAATCTATTTTTCACGCATATAGTAAATTTTTCTGGATAAAAAAAAAAACAAAAAAAATAATTAAAATTAAGTTGAAGTCCAATAACTTTTTACTTAATTGAACTTAAAATGGAAAAGTAGAAGCATTAGATCGGAATACCTATATGCGGATTAATTGATAGAAAGTAATGTCTATAGCAGAAACGAAAGGTCATTTGGGCCCCAATCCTGGTTGCTAAATAACCTTCAGCCTGGATATTCAACCTGCTCTAGAAGGTCCATGGTAGAGACTAATTTAGTCGGATATGAAAAATACTGAGTACTCATTGGAAACATTCAAAGATATTTAACAACAAATTTTTCAAAGAACAATATTGTAACCAAAAAAAAAAAGAAATTCGCACACCATCGTCGTGGGGGCAATGGAAGCTGTAAGGGAAACTGAAAACTAGGCCTTTCCAGCTCTCAGCTACAAAAAGTAGGAGACTGGAAACTCGTTCTTTTCGGCCCTCGTTATCCACATCTATCACACCCAAAAAATAAAAAATCTTGCACCATCGACATGGGGGATAATGGAAGCTGTGAAATGTCACCTTAACAACGAGCATAAACCTTAAATTGTTTGATCAATACCTACCGAGATTTCGATCACTAATATTTCATATTAGCTCTGGCAAGAAAACATATTATTGCAGTACATAAGACTTGTAAACTTAATGTTAGTTCCTTATACAAGATAGAAACTTTAGACATAAAACTGAGCTGAGTATTATACAAAATCTACAGTTTGACGTGCATATATTAACATTTTTTCCAGTATAACTTTACTGTCGTATGATTTAATATTGGGGATCACAGAAATTTTTGAATCACAGAAAAGTGCGTAACTATTTAAGTGCTTACGACCGTCGCCAATATGCAAGTTTAAAAATGTTCAACACGGTTAGTATTAGATTGAGTTTCAATGTGTTTCATTTTAGATAAAGTTGATGCTTATAAATAAATTTTTGATGAATATGTCACTGAGTGAGCCATCAAAGGTCCATTTATAATGGAATATAAATTTGCATGAAAAATATTAAATAATAATGAAAAAATAATTATTTCATACTAAAAAACTATTATTACGCTATTAAAATGACAATAACGATTTGGCAAGACTCCTTTCCATAAATTTATTTGCATTTTCTTCTACAAAAATTGAATTATTTCTATTAAGCTCCTAATGACATTTTCCTTAAATAAAATCAAAAGTTTCAAACAATCCTTAAAAGGAAACTCCATTTATGAACTCGTTTGAAAGATTCTAATAAAACTAATTACATTTGAAGCATCTCAAGTGTACTTAAAAGACTGAAGATTAAAGTTCATACGAACGTGCTTACGCGTTGTTTAAATATGTACACGCATAAGTTCGTATTTTCAAATAAATTAAAAAGCAAAAATACTCGTGTGTACGATGAAAAAGTTCCTCAAATGCGCTGGCATGCAAAACATGGCTTGCGACCAAAGCTGACGCTCCGCTTGCCAGCAAAGAAGAACAGCATCCACTCGCACATACTATACTCCCACACAGATACAAATGTATGTACACACATATGTATATTCTTATGTAATTTGCCAAATGTACTCACTTCTCTATGCATGTATTTACATATACACACAACTTCTTCACATTGCGGCCGCGCACCGCAATTTGCCCACAGTCAACCCAGTTAACGCCACTCTGCCTGCCATAAGCGACGATGACATCAACGGAATGCACGAGCACGCATCAAATGCACAAACACACCAATACATATGCACTCAATTACTTTTACTTTTTGGGATATGTTTAAGTGCATATAACTATGTGGGTGGATATAAACCCTGTAGGGAAAGTCATCACTGAATTGCATCATGAACTGCTGGTGTGTTTATTTTTTTTTATTTTCCTGCAGCAGGTGCTTGTCTAGTAATTGTGTTCAAGTGTTCCTTTTACAATGTAGTATTTGTATATCTGTGAACTCTTGCCAAACAAATTTATGTGACTTTAATAAACTTTACTTTAAGCTCTACAAATTCTGATTTATCCAGGCGCTGAAGTAGTTAACGGGCAGACAAATGGTCGAACGGCAAAAGTCGTTATGAAACCGGAGCTTTTCTACGGCTTTAGCTGGTTCTAAATAAGCTGGTACAATTATCGATTGAGTAAATTCAGACCAATTTCAAAAATTTTTCACAGAGCCTTTCCTTCAAATTCTCCAAGAGACGTCACATCGGATGTTGTCATCGTCCACGCTTCTGTCCCATACGTTAGGACGGATATGATGAGAGCCTTTTAGAGTGTTAGTTTTGTTCGACGAGAGAGGACTTTACTACTCAATTTCCTACTTAGTCTAAAGTAGCACTTGTTGGCAAGAGAATTCTTTGTTGGATTCCAAGGCTGACATTGTTATCGGGGTTAATACTGATTCCCAGATAAACGAAGCCTTTTACAACCTCGAAATCATAACTGTCAATAGTGACGTGAGTGCCGATACGCAAGTGCGCCGACGGTTTGTTTGATTGGCCTCGTTCAGCATAACAATCATTCGTTTTTTTTTTCTTTATAAAATTTGGAGAGGGTGGAACTAACAGCGCGGTTGTTAAGGCCGATAATGTCAATCAGGTCATAATTTTTTATGTGTCTTTTCCAAGACTTGGCGTATTGTGAATATCTGATCGATGATGGATTTTCCAGGTCTAAAGTTTCTCTCATAAGTCCGTTGATGGTGCACTTCAGGTCGGGTAGCTCAATGGCAATTCCGTCGTCAAAGATTGAGGTATCGTAATCTTCACGTTCTCTATGATATGCGCAGCTGTCACTATTTAATAGGTTCGAGAAGTGTTCCCTCCATAATTTAAGAATGCTCTGGATATCAGTCACCAGATCGCCGTCTTTGTTCTTACAGGAAAACACCCCGGTCTTTAAACCTTCTGTAAGCTGCCGAACTTTCGGGCGTCGTTCCTATTGGACAGCATCTCAAGCTCCTCACACTCACGTATTGTGGCCTTTCGTTTTTTCTTTCTGATAATATTATTTCTATTCCTTTCTGAGCTCTCGGTAGCGATCCCACAAGGCTCGCTTTGCGTCCGATCGCAGTTTGGCTCTATAGAAGGCACCCTTTCTTTCTGCGGCAGCATGACATTCCGCATTGCACCAACTATTTTTTCTGGCACGACGGAATCCGATTTCTTCTTCGGCGGCGGTATGTAGGGAGCGAGAAATGTTGCTCCATTGCTCGAACATGCCGGATTGTTGGGCAGTACTCTGTGAGAGCAGGAGTGAGAGTCGAGGGACGAATCTTCTGGCTGTCTGCTGTAATTGCATGAGGGCATCAACCAGCCGGGCAGCGGAACCTTCCCCATTAAAGGACCGGATATTCCAGGTACATGCCCTCAAATTATAGGCCTTAGTTCGTTTGCAGGGGTCGTCATCAGTACAGGGAGGTCTCATCCGAGGCTTTGTTCGTGTTTTCATTGGGGGGAATATTACGTGGCGGGTCCCAAACCCAGCCCACAACCAGCTATCCTGATGGCTGAACACATCATATATCCAAAATGTAAGGATTTCTATGCCAATTTATATAAAAATTTGCAGAATGGTGAATGCTTGGATCTCTCTTTAAATAAAATTCAGAAGTAAACTTTCAAATTATATTTTTTTTGTCGTTTCTACAAAAACCTATTGTTGGAACTTTGTAATTTTGTTTCTGTCGTGCAGTATAATTTATATCCCTTGAAAATCTATTAAATTTACTTAAAAAGCTAAAGAAGAATATTTCAAATTATTCCCACTACGTTTCCAGTGATAGTTACCATTTTGGCGCTGTATATCTATTTAAAAATCTTATGTTATGAGCTATATGCATTTAAAGTTTTATAGCAAATGTATCAATAAAATGTGCTGTTTTATGTATAGATACTATACACATTTTTTTTAATGCAGCATTTTCTTGTAGGGTATGCGCAAGTATTTTGGCCAGTGCAATGATGTCAGCCAAGAAGTGTTTGAGGGTAGAAATAATAAACGAGAAAAACGAAAATTGCAAGTTGGTTGAGGTGCCAAGAAGTGCAGAGGTAGAATAATAACCGGAAACAAGTGGATACACAGGGTATGACATTTGGCGGACGGAGCTAGTCGAAGCGTGAACGAATTTCATTCAAGTGATATGCTGTGTCTTCTTTGATAGATTGTTGTTTTTGTGCTGTTACAAATGGGGGCACAATGGAAATTTATCAATACACCAAAAGAGGCCACACAATGCATGTGAGTACGTACATATGTGCTTACATACAGACATGCATTGTGCAGGAGTGATGAATTAAGAGTGATATCATATTGGAAACTTTATGAACTCAACTTTTCTGGGGCTTATTAACTTTTTGCTACAAATGGAAAATGGGACATAGTTTTTGTGCAAAGCTTTTTCATGGCAGATACTGACGCGGAGTTTTTCATATTCTGCGAAAGGACGGCGGTTTTGTATCTTTAGATTCTTTATATCAGCAGTGAGGTTTCAACACAGATTAGCTATATATATGCACGTGCAAAAATACTAGGCTCTAGGGATAGCAAATATCTTAGTTACCTACTGTACTAGAAACAGGATTTAGTGCACATGGTGCGGATCTAAACTTTGCATAATTTGTGCTCTTAAATAGGTGGCAAAATTACAAAATGTGTTTTGAAGGATAAACGCCACGGGTTGTATACTAAGTAGACAGTTGTTCGCCTGAATATGATTAGATATTATTAAACTCCTTATTTTAGTATAAGATAATTTTCGAAATGCCATTTGCATAAGAATGCTAGAAGCGTCCCGGTTTTTTAAAAGCATTTTTAATAGCTTACTTTTGTTCTTTGAAATGTATTTTCAATTAAATTTCCATTAAACCAAAAACATGATAAATGCAGTGCTGCTCATATTCAAAGGCGTTTTAATATAAAATAAGAATTTACCCGCAACGTGATACATGAATAATCCGCATTTATGTGCAATTTTACTGAAATTTAGTATACGAGGGTTATCTTTTATATTTTGTGCCTTTGAAGAACTACGTGTGTTGAGCTGTAATTCGAAGTTTTTATCGAAAAGTGTGGTATTTTTGGCTTTAACTTACATAGAACGTTTTCATTTAGGAGCATTATTTGGTCCGCTTTCTGTGAGAGGAACAGTTTTTCTCGCCAAAAAAGATGGAATTAACTAATGCAAATTTTCATGCGATGATTTATTATAATTTTTGATTATTATTATTATTATTTATTAGATTATCGAGACAGGAATGCATTGCTAAATTTATTTCGTCCTTTGGCATTAAAACACCACATTTACCACTGTGAAATGTTAGTAAAACGAGTTAGAGCATGGACCCTTATAGGATGAATTTCGTGAATGCCGCCCAAAAATGGTTGTTGTGCTAGAATCAATCGAGGCTGTGCGTCTATTCATAACACAGGCCTGCGAAATTTAACTTTTTTCAGTTTTTAGAATGGCTGTACTTGTTTCTTGTAGTTTTTTATGCGCTGAAAACGAATCTGACCTTCAAAATGCTCCATCACGTCAGGATTTTTGGTAAATGAAGCCTAAAAGGTCAAAAAATGGCCATTTTAGCCATTTTTGATAATTTTTTTTGGGATAGAAAATTTTTTATTTTCGACGAAAACGTCGCATAGTACAACTCTTTAGCTTTAAAACCCATTTTTTTAAATTATTCTACGATTTTTAAAAAAAAAGTTATGACATTTTAAAATTAACAGTTTCAGTTACGTATATGTTGGGTATAACGTCTATTTCAGCGCATAAAACTACAAGAAACAAGTACAGCCATTCTAGAAACTCACCCTCGCAGGACTGTGTAATCCAAGCTCGTCATATATCGCGAGATAGAGGCATTCTTCAACATTAGTGAGACCGGAGTACATTCGATATTGTAGAAACATTTCGACATTCGACGAGATTTAACTCAAAAAAGGACTTATGCCGATTGGTGTAAGGAAATGTTGAAGAAATTCTGTCGTGGTGGCTCAAAGCATATCTAAAACTTCAAATCTTGGATCAATGCATATATGCTTTTTCCGAAAATCATCTGGTCATGTGGCAACTGTATGACTAGAGAAATTTAAAACCGTCAAACATGAATGGTACGCAACCATTTGTTGACAACTTCTTGCAGAGAGGGGAAACTACCGACGAAGACGAATCATCCTGTGTTACCCAATTTGATTTCTTTTCATTCTCGAACAAAAAAAAATGCAACATGCGATAACTAAAAAAGCTGTTGAAGCCTTGAAATAGCTTACTTAGGTATGCACTTCTGAGTGGCAAAAATGTTTTGAAAATAGGTTCAAGCGAGTGCAGAAGCGCATTGACTTCTAATGAGAATACAGTTATTTTCATTATTGTTTTACTGTGTTCCCATTATTGGGCGCAAAGTATAAGAGACGACCCAGGAATATTGAGCTTGAAAACAAAGCGAATGTATATGTACGCAAAAATAGTTCTCGTTGACAACGCAAATGTCAGAGTTCAAAATTTTTTCTTTTTTTTCACACGGAGAGCCTCATAACACCGTCAGTAAAAAAACTTGCTAAGAGATCAGCACGATTTTTCAGCCACTTGCACTTTGTTATACCAAAGTTCAATAGGTTACAAAACTGCATATTCGAAATTTTTCCAAAAACTCTGATTAAAAATTTAAAATTTTGATGAAAATTTATTTAATTGTTTTTTTTTTTTTTTAATTTGCCTAAAGGTTGAAACTTAAGTTTATAAGGGTTTTGTATGTGAATGAGCCATATTATAATAAGCAAAATATTTAAATTAAAATTAAAACAAATAAATTGTCAAAACTTTTCAATAAGTCTCAGTGTTAATGTTACTTAAAGCAGAATATTACTCACAGAAATTAGTATTATTTTTAGCTGGAAAAAGAAGTAGGATATATGGTATTTGCCAAGAAAAATCATGACCAGTAGTGGCACTTATATGAATGCCTGTGAAATACTAAAAAAGAAATAAAAAATGAGTGCCATCAACCGAAGTAAATTTGAATGACATCAGCGGCTGAAGCACAAAGCAGATGTAAAAAGATAAGCCTTTAACTTATGATGAGTTGAGAAGACGTGGCGATATGATGATAAATAAGAAACGAAAGTGAAGCATAAGAAGTAAGCAGACACTTTCAAGGACTTTAAAAAACACCAACGGTAAAATAATTTGTGTGAAAATCCATGTACGCAGATAATCTTGAAGAAAAAAAAACGGGGAAAAATAAGTATCACTTTTGAATTGAAATTGAAGGGCTTCTAAAAGCATACAATTAATCTTGATGATGTGCAGTCAGAGGTCGCATACAATGGCAGTGACCCACAGTTGGAAACATCTGCGCTTACAATAAGCAACTTTGTGGTGCAAGCAGCTTTAGATAATTGTGACAAGCAACAAAACAGTGTCGTATTAACCGAGCTGAAGCTGTCATCAAGGTGGTAGGAATTTGCCTGCTAAACAATGTGGAAAATCCCAGATATAAGTGGACAAACAAATGCTAAGCAAAGCACGCAACTAAGTAATATGGCTAAAAAGGCATAAATACATATAAACATGCACATATACATACACACAAAACCACAAAACCTTGAGCAGTTTAGTTGAAATTGGAGGCCAACCATTTGACGCGAGTCACGCTGGTCATGGCGTATGAGTAACATTTGTAGGCGATGCAGGGTCAGCATGAGCAATGCTGTATCCTACGCAATTTGCGCTTTTACAACCAACCACGCAATAAATAGACTTCCAACAGTGTTGTATGCCTTTGGCAATTTATCAAGAACATCCTAGCCGTGCTCCTGTTCGAACCTCGTAGGAGTAGAAATGAAAGAAAAAACAAGAAAAGAACTATATAGAGAATAAAACACCAACGCCCACGCAAAACTTGGCAAAAACTTAGCTCTTAAGCAATGCCTGCTTTGTATTTTTTGTTTTTCTTTTCTTTTTACTTTTCTTTCAAAACATTCTTGCAATTGACTTTTTCGTTGTTCATTCGCGTTGATGCGCAATTGCGGGATGGGTTGTTCAACAATACGCGCGCGAACATATGAGCAACAAATTTTCATTGTGTACACCTAACAATGGCTAAATGCATTTGTCCTACTCTGCGCCCACAGTCGTACAAATGTATGCACTTGCAAGACTCACTCACTCGTAAATCGTTTAGCTGATTTTGTTTGTGTATGTGCTTAACATCGAATTCGACTAGAAAATGGGCGCTGTAGGAAACGAGTTTATTTTATGGGCAAAAGCGTTCGCTTTCATTGGTAGAAGAGACACGCATTGATTGTTATAACATACGCTGTTGGAGTTGTAGTTGATCCAATTGAATTATGTTAGATAAAATTAAGCCGAAGTCGATTGAATTTTTAGAATTCTAATAATTCCATCAGAGAAACTTAAAGCGAATGGTTCTCAGGAATAAATTTTCAAAACATATACTATTACGCATCTTAGTCTAGTTTATATTACTTACATTTACTTATAATAACTCGAAGTGGATACATTTCAGATGTGACCACAAACTCGAGAGCTTTCGAGAACAAATTATTTTCAGTGCATAGCATAAGTACAAACTCAACCAGTATTAATTCCACGTATTCTTTTTAAAAAAATTATATTTATGTTAGGTTAGGTAGGAATGGTTACTCAAGTAATTGAACGAAGATAAATGGATTCGTCCTTGTTGATACCATTGTGAAGGAAGTAATGTGAAGGAGAAAATCGATGGGATGAAAGAAGAGGGCGGGGAGAGGTGGTGGCGGGATTGTTAGGAGGATGGGTTTAGAGTATGTGGATTAAGAACGATGACTGTGCTGCGTTTGCGTCAATCACTTTATGCTGCTGATGAAACGCATCAGATTTTTAATATCAACACTAGCTACATCAACAGGCGGAGCAAAGTAAGAGCCTCCGATATTTCTGCCATGAAAAAGCTCCTCATAAAAAATATCTTCCGTTCGGAGTCGGCTTAAAACTGTAGGTCCCTTCATTTGTGGAATAACATCAAGACGCACACCACAAATAGGAGGAAGAGCTCGGCAAAACTCCCAAAAAAGGGTGTACGCCCCAATTATATACCTATATATATATTAGGGCGGGTCGATTTAAAAATCGCTCATTGCTCTGTGAAAATCGTATTCTAGGGATCAAAATAAGAAACTTTGCCGAAGGAACCATACCTCTAAAACGAATTTTGATGTCCCCCAATTTGGGTCGAACGAAAAATCCCACTTTGACCCATTTAGAGTGCTCCAATCGAGTCCAAATGTATGACCGACCCCCACTAACTTTGGACGGCCGATCCACGCATGCCAGTGGCACACCTCCTGGAACTCCCCTGGGGGGTTCCCCATACAATCATTTCAAAATATCACCATTTTTGGCCTTTACATGAGAAAAGAAACTAAAAAGTTCGACCCAAATTGGGGGACAGCAGAATTCGTTTTAGAGGTATGGTTCCTTCGGCAAAGTTTCTTATTTTGATCCCTAGAATATGATTTTCACAGAGCAATGGGCGATTTTTTTGCCTCCCCACAAATCGACCCGGCCTAATATATATATATAATATATATATTGTATATATAGTTATTTGCTTCCTTATATTTAATCAAGGAATCGCGTTTGGCTATCGTTAATAAAGTTTCAAATCTTGTTGTAATTTTTGATTAAAAATACCCATTTCCTTGTACAATATAAGTTAAAATATACTACCTTTATATAGAGGTCGCTTCACTTTCACCATATCAATAGACTTGAACGAATTCATTGGAAATTACTTCGTTTACAAAAGAACTTTGCTGATCCGGTTCCTCCATACGATGCAAAATGCACTTTAACAATTTCAAAACCTTTACAAAAGAGAAAGAGTATTCGTTCACTCTGCTTTATCTTTGACATCATTAGCGGTGTTATTGACTGCCCTCTTCTTGAACATTGAATTGCATAAAACCTTAAAATTCGTTGGCTGTTGATGCTTGATCTTCCAAGCAAACTTTTAAATTATCGCTGAATGAATTACATAGATGTGTTGAACTATTATCGTTCAGTGGTTTTGTTGTAGTTTGTTTACTAGGAATAAATACATTTTTGTGATAATCCTTTTATTGGCAGGCTTGAGTAACCTGAAAAAAGTTTGAAAAAGTTTCATAATTGAGATTTATTTAATGTTGAAAATTTCAGTATGGAATTTTTCAAAGTCAAATATTCACATTCTTTGGCAACCGTCGCCTGATGTGGCTACTAAAACAACCTTCTCCGGGAAGAAATCATTTCTAGATTTACTAGGAGTAAATAAATACATACATTTTTCTGATAATTCGTTTTTTGGCAGGCTTAAGTAAATTGAAAAGATTTTGAAAAAATGTCATAATCTCGAGATTTATTCAATGCTGAAAATTTCGGTATGGAATTTTTCAAAGACAAATATCAAAAATATCTGTTTTTTACATTTTTATAAATATTTAATTATTTTCTTACTTTTTAGCATAAAATATACTTAAAAAAAGAAAAAATTGGAAAAAATTACAAAACATGGAGGAAACAATTTCCGGAAGAAATGTTTTATTTTTTTGTTCAAAATGTTTGGTTTATTTTTTCTCGGTTGAGGAAAACACCTCCTAAGATTTTTTTCTTTTATTTTTAATTACTAGTTGAAGATTGACTCAGTAATCCATAAAAGTTTCATATTGGGAATCCATTTACTTTTAGTCAGATTCGTTCAGTTATTAAGGAACAAAAAAAAAATGCGCTACACATTTGGTGTTTTAAAAGTGACAAAGAAATATGTTTTCCCCAAAATTTTTTTTCCAAAAAATTTAATAAAAGAGATAAAATTTGTCTGCAATAATTTTTTTTTTGTACGATTTTTTCTAATATTTTTTTGGTTAACATAAACAATGCAAGAAATGTCTTGTCGAGGGCCTAAGCTCCCAAGAGTAGTGAACAAGGAAAAAAAGAAAAAAAAACAAAAAAAAATATTTTTTCTTTTATTTTCAATTAATAGTTGAGGCACATGCTAGTAATCCCTGAAAGCTTTAAATGGGGTTTAAAGTTATTATTATGAAATGGTTATAATATTATTGAAATATTATGAATCTTTCAAAAATGACAAGTAAACATTTTTTCCCCAAACATTTTTTTCGCCAAAAATTTTTGTTTCCCAAAAATGCTTAAAAGAAATATTAAATTATCCAAAAAATAGTTTCTAAAAGTATATTTTAATCTAAAAAATGGGGAAAAAATTGATTTTAGCATTTTTATCAATTTTCACCGAGCTCCGTACTAAAATTTTCCACATGGAATCTAAAATTAAAAAAAAGTTGAAACATTTTTTCATTTTACTTCGTTTCGCACTCAAACCTAAAAACAAAAAAAAATTTAATTAAACTTAAGATCATGTCCAAAATACTTGAATCGCTTGGCTGGAGTTGATCGATTCTAGAAAAGGCTCTCCTTTTACTGTGAAATTGTTCACAGTTATGAAAGAAATTTGTTGGCCAGAAAGCCAAGTTTCGTATTTAGCTTTTCCATTAACAAAACAAAATCTGTTTCATCCTGAAATAAGGTATTCAACCCACATAAACGCAGTTAGCATAATTCTTAATCTAGAATGTCTCACTCACGGAAGAAAGCAGGAAATTGAAATCCACCCCATTAGTTACTACTATTTTCTTATGCACAATTGTAATGCCTTTGAGGAATTGAGCTCACGAGACTACTTAATCCACTTGAAACACATACCTACCTTGGAATCCTATACATTTGTTTGTGTGTTTATGTGTCCAATCCCCTGCAAGAAATTGGACTATTGAAAGCAAAATTGCAAGTAGTCTATTTTAAGAGAGTTAGTACCAGTGAGAAAAATATTCTCACTCGTTGCCCACCGTTATATTGAAAAATATCGATGCATTTTACATTTCGATGAATCGAATCAGACAAATTCATCTATGTATTTTTTCACTGCCAAATGAAAAAAGAGTTTCAAACACAAATCCTATATTTGTATACGTTTTACTAACTCCATGCCATCGTGAAACCCATGGCTCAGAGACCGTCGAGAAAATTTCTGGTGCTAAGACGGTCACATTTTTCAATGCTGGTGGTGGGGCTCTAAACCAAATACTGTCGTTTAAAAATATATGCGGTGAGACTCAATATAATGACTGCAGAAGCTGCCAGAAAAATTTCTGATTCTGAGTCGTCGAAAATTTAGTTAGTTAGTTAGTTCGATTAGAAGTAGGTACGAAGGGGACTCCACCCCATTATCTGTTTCTCAGCTGACCAGATTATTTATTTATTAATTTATTCTTAGCAAATCTAGAAATGCATGATTTCTTACACACTACAACAAAAATACTTAACCATAATAGTTCGCACTTATCTGTAAAATTTATTCAGTTACAATTTAAAAGTTTGCTAACGTCGATCTTTAGACTTCGACACTTAATAGATTTCAAGGTTTGTGTGATAGGTATGTTAAAAAAAATTTGGAGAGGAACTTTGGTTTCCACGTCACTTGGGATGTGTTTGTGTTCACCGTATTCGTAAACAAACCAATGGTATAAGTATTGGCTCTGTTGATTTTTATCGTATATGAGTACCACAAGCTAAATTTTGTGAAACACATCCCAAGTGATGTCAGCATATCTGTCAAATTAACTCAGAACCGAATAACGGTTTGCGACGTAGTACACCTTTAAACATCTTTTCACCATGCATATATCCTTCTATTCCCACTTATCATTTTCCTCGTTTTTCTTATCTCTATCTCTTTTCCCTCTCCACATTCTGTTTCAAATGCCTCCAAAATCTATGGGTTTTTACCACACCTGCCTAGCTGTAGCCATAAGTAAAACATAACCTGATCTCAGGGCTTTATTTTTAAATTGTTTTCCGTGTCTGAAATATCATCTCTGCTCAAGAATTATTATTCGACTTAATCCAGGAATTGTCATTGTTGGTTCCCTTTCCAATTTTATCCGATATAAATACCTATTTAAAAAATACGCTTTCACTCCGAAAAACTCCTTTCCGAATTAGTACTGTTAAAATAAGTACTGCTTTACTGTTTACTAGTGGGATGCTTGCACATTCGCGCTTGGCTATGTGTGCATGTGAGTTAGTGAATCGAAGCAAACCTGTTGCTCCCGACCGCATCAAATCAAGCGAAAACCTATACGCTGTGGATTTGTGTATTTGCCGTCGGTACAAGCATTACAATTTATTTGTGTATTTAACTAATGCGTAAGAAAGTGAGTAAGTACGTAAGTAAGTACATAGATGCTTAAGTGCAGGCGTACTTAATGAATGCAGAAATTGAGTGCGGGAATGTTTAATGAAATTTTCTTGTGTGCATGAGTGTATGTAACTGTGGCATTGAGGCACAGATCCTTGACACAAATGGGATGCACTCTATTACATGCATATTTAAATTAAAATGGAATGTATTGAGGCGAGTTTGATTCCAAGAGAGAGAAAGAGAGAGATAGAGGGAAAAGCGCATTTGCAATTTGGTAGAGAATTAATTTAAAGTACATATTTAGCGCACTTTAGCAAAACTTCTTAATAGTTTTAGTACAAATAATTTTGCATGTTAATTTTTAAAAAATTTTTGTGTATTAATCCACACTTTTACCCACATTCATTTCATAATACATTTAAATACTTGAAATTAATTTTTCCTTTCTCAACTTCCCTTGCAGATGGCTGGCAGTGGGGACCCCAAATGGCAAAAGGATGCGGCCGATCAAAATTTCGATTATATGTTCAAGTTGCTGATAATCGGCAATTCGAGTGTGGGCAAGACGAGTTTCCTCTTTCGTTATGCCGACGATAGTTTCACATCAGCTTTTGTGTCGACGGTTGGCATTGATTTCAAAGTGAAAACTGTGTTTCGACATGATAAGCGCGTCAAACTGCAGATATGGGTGAGTAAGAAAGGAGGATGAAGGCGAGGGCGAAGAAGGAGCAAAAAACAAAAAAAAAAAAAAATTACTAAATGAGGAAAAAAGCATAAGGAAACGTGAAACGGACAAACAAGTGATTAATTATTGAAGTAAAACAAAGTAAAATACACTCACTGTTACGTCCTGTGAAAAATGAATTTCTTCAAAGACGCATTTTTCTTAATTGGTACGGTGTGTGGGCTACCATTTATATTAATGGCCACTGGCGATGAGAAAATATCATGAAAAGCATCCGATTAAATTGGAATACTTAGAGCGAAGATGTAAAAAGAAAGAAATACTTGTATAAATGGCCTTGAATGAGAGTGTCGAGGAAAAATTAAAGATTTATAAGCGTACACTACTTTACAGTTAAGTTCCTTTTCCTTGCAACTGTACGATAAATATCTGTCCTAGATCAGAGGACATGCTGGTAACATATTAAAAGTGTAATTTTTCTTAAATAAAGCCTTTTACAACACTGCTATGAAACTCACCAGATGGCCATATATAAATGATGGAAAATGCATCGAGCAGTGATAAAAATTTATTTAAAAAAAAAATTAAAGATGAAACTAAAACGGAGCTTTAAGGGTTTACGGAGGCTCTACACTTTCGTTCTGACCCTTGAAATATTAGACAGCTGAATTTAAACGTACAAACATTTTTGATGAAGACCGCCTATGACTTCCAAATGAGGTTACCGATTCCGATTATGATTGATAAAATTTATTATATTGTGGTAAAGGTTTGAAGAAAAAAGTTAGTCGCGTCAGATAGTGGGTACTCCAACTGAATGGGTGCAAAATATTTTAACAACCCATTTGGATATAAAAATAAGCTTTCAGCGTGGTGAGTGCCACAATTACTCACAATAGACAACTGAATATTGCACGTGTGCCAAATTCAAAAATTTCATGAATTAGGATACGATTGCTTTCTTATCGACCATATTCACCAGATATGGCACTTAACGATTATCTGCCATTGCTGAAGTTAACGAATTTTGAAGGATTGCAGGAATCTATTTTCTTAGAGGCGTTACAAAAAATAGAAAAATATGAATCAAGCTGAAAGGGAACTATGTTGTAAAATCAAGAATATTTTACGCAGAAAAAGTTTTTTGCTTGTCGAAATCAGGTACATACTACTGTGGGCAAAAAGCAAGGTGAATTTATTTGTCAAACTTCGCGGGACTAAAATTTCGCTCTAGTTACTTTTTTCATGAGTTAGCAGCACTGTTAATAACATCTGGGCCAACTTTAATGTGAATGCCATTATCAGTAATATATTTACGCTTGTGTTTACCAAACGACTAAGAGTGCATTTTTCGATTTTTACAATGTCTGATTTGATTGAGCAGAGAAGTGCCAGCAAATTTTGTTTGCGGAATGAAATTTCGGCTGCGGAAACGTTTAGCATGTTGCAGAAGGCATTTGGTGATTCGACCATGTCGCAGAAAAATGTTTATAAGTGGTACAAAGACTTCAAAGAGGGTCGAGAACGTGTTGATGACTTGGAGCACTCCGGACGACCATCGACGTCAACAGATGAACAACACGTCAATAAAGTCAAGGAGTTAGTGCTCAAAAATCGTCGGTTGATTGTTAAAGATCTTACTGATATGATAGAAATATCAGAAGGATCTGTGAAAACCATTTTGAAAGATCATTTGGGGCTACGAAAAGTGAAATCTCGTTTGGTACCGAAAACTCTCAATTTCTTGGAAAAAAGTCGTCGCGTTGATGTGTGTGAAACAATGCTTTCAGACTATCAGGACAAGCTGAAATGCATCATTACGGGAGATGAGACTTGGTTTTATGCTTACGACACTGAAACAATCGACCAATCAAGCGAATATCGTGCTAAAGGCGAGGCCAGACCGAAAAGAGCACGTCAAAGTCGTTCAAAAATAAAGGTCATGACGACAGTTTTTTTCGATTTTCGTGGTGTGGTGCACTATGAATTCCTTCCACCTAGCCAAACTGTTAATAAGGAATACTATTTGAGCGTGATGCGTCGTTTACGTTAAGCAATTCGTCCAGACCAGAATTATGGGCCAAAACCAAGAGTTTTTTGCATCACGATAATGCACCGTCTCACACTGCACTCGTTCTTCGTGACCATTTCGCCAAAAATTCCACGCATATCGTTCCGCAACCACCGTATTCGACTGATTAGGCTCCGTGTGACTTCTGGCTATTCCCAAAACTCAAGAGACCACTCCGGGGAACGCGTTTCGAGTCGATTGAGGAGATAAAAGCTGAATCGAAGAAGGTGGTGATGGCTATATTGGAAATGGACTATTTGGCATGGGGGATGAAAGGGGATGAAATTGATTTACAAGAATAAATAAAGATTTTTCATTTTACAACCAAATTCACCTTACTTTTTGCCCACAGCCTGCGTATTTGTGGTTAATATCCGTGACTAAGAGGCGGCCGAATGAGTTGGTGCGTGTCTACTATTCGGTAATACACAGGGAAATGTTAAGTGCAATCCGAACTTCTGACTGAGTGACTGTCTACAATTTTGTACGACCTTCTGGTTCTACCTTCCTTCTCTTATAAAGGGATATGACGAACCGGAGAATCAGAAGCTAAGGTTTGCCAAACAGTGTATCTGAATCCTATGAATGAGTCTGAATCCTACGCTTCTATGCACTCTCTCGTGTCAACACTAAGAACCGATTGTGGTCCATATGAGATCATTGATCAGCTAAATTAACCTGATTTACCTACTAATTACAATATTTTTTCCATGTCCTAGACTAAGTGCTTGGGATTTTTTAATGACATCTACACAAACTACAGTTTTGAAACCGAGCGGAAACGGGTTAAAAGAGATCATGGAAGTCCTCAAACCCTGTTCGTACAAGCCTATTATACAATTATTTCCTGTGAGCCATAGGAGCCATTTATCGGGTCCCGGCGGGGCTAGAGCTTGATAATTTAAGGTATTTTCAGGATTTTTTTTACAATAAAAAAATGAAAAATGAGATGCACATTTTTTAGGCTTCTTTTACATACAAAAATGAATAAAATTTTTTTTTATCTTAATAATTTAAAAAATGACGCTGAAGTTGACCCTCCAGAAAAATTGGACCTGAACGGTGTTGTCCATTTTGGCTCTTCTATTTATCTGAAATACAAAAACCAAAAAAAATTATTAATCAGTATGACTGTAGCTATGGCCCGTACTAAAATAAAAAAAAAATTGACATAAAGCCGCGGTTTTGAATTTGACAATCTAAAAATCTGGTTTTTTTCAGTTTCTTAATAAAAAAATAAATTATTGAAATAATAATATGATACGGGCGAGAGCTATTGATGTTGTTGTGAACAACATATTAAAATTCGGTTTCGATTCGATTGTTAGTGTTTTTTTTTTTTTTTGTTTTGACAACACCAGGCCGAAAAAGTAGTTTTGAGTTAATTGAGTTTAAAGTTTTAAGAGTGGCCGCGTGACGAATCTGACGCTACCTGCTAAAACGACTAAAATTTGAAAGTATATTCTTAAAAGCCTATACTTTAGAAATATCAAAAAAAAAGAAAATTGTTTTTTGAAAATCCTGACTCCTTAAGCCCTTAAGCCCTAAGCAGGTAACAACGGTGGGCTTGCGTTGCGATCACTGGGGTGAACAAAACATATCCAAAGCTAATTGCGGATACAAATATATTGTGACTGTGACTTTCTTACTGCTCTAAGGCATTTTCTACGATAGCATTAAATCGCCAGTAGCAGAAGGAATAGTTGAGCATCTGCTCTGCAGCTGTTCATTTTAGGGTAAGGGATAAAGGTTTTTTGGCAAATTTTAATTTGATAGCTTAGTTGATCACAGAATTTGTTCTAGTTTCCATGCAGGATTTCATGGAAAAGGTGTTTTTATTCTCTGTTAGCTCTATATAATTTTTTTCACAATTTTCTTACAATTTTTTTTTACAGTTGTTAAGTGGCCCAATTTGATTGCTGATTTGCAGTGCTAATGGCCAGCCATTACAAATAACTAGGCGACTGGACTTTTTCCAGATGCAATATTGCTAAATGGTTGCCTGTATACTGCTCTATTCTTTATTAGATAATATAATACTCGTATTTTTTCAGTGGGTTTAGTGAAATTGGAAATCCCTGTCAGCTGTGAACATTCGCACGAAATTTCCACTTCCACCACCAATAATATTCATATTCATTCACTATTCCTAAACACAAATACTTTACACTAAGCTTACGCATAAAATGATTTTTTTTATATAAATAGATACATACGTACACTTGCGTGAATAATAATAGCAGCGCGACGTATTATAAATTTTTTATCGCATACTAATTTTTTATTTAATTTTTTAATATGTTTTCTTTAAAAAAATATAGTTCATACTACAACAATAAATATATGTAACTTTAGGCTTCAAGCTGTGTACAAAATTGTATCGAAATTTCTGACCAGGTTAGAATTTTGAGAAAAACTCTGGGTAAACAGGTTTTTAGCCTATTTGATTTTGACTTGTTATTTCATTTATTTTATTCATAGTGGTTCAAAACTTGCGTTGCTCTTTGATTTGCGCTTTCGTGCATTTGTTATATGCAAACCGTCAACCGTCAACAAGAAAAATGTATCAAAAATCAAAACGAATTTTGAACTAATTTTTAACCGCTTCGCACCATATTTTATACCCAATTCGGGTCAATATTTATTCTTAAAAAGAAGTGCAAGTGGTGGACACTTAAATGATGCCGTTTTTCACATGTAATTGTTGACAGCCGAATTTTGAATAAAAATAGTGAAACCTAAAATAATCAAAATTTGTACATGTTTTATTTTAAAGGTCCCGCGTCTTTTGAGACGTTCTTCATATATTATATTTATTAAAAAAAAAAGAAAAATAACTAAATGCTCTTCTTGTTAACGCAGGTGTATGTCCATAGGAACAAACGTTGTATCCAATTATCACAAGTAAATGCGAAATAATATAACACAACCTTACACCGTTGTTGTAGTGTTAGCGTATCGGTTGCATATGGGCAAGGGTGTATAGGTGTGGCAAAAGTCGTATTAGTTGCGGTTCTCTGCATTTGACCTTGCCCTATTGAGTTTTTCTTTATCAGTCTGCAAGCACTCTCCGTTATTGCCACATTCATGTTCGTATTTATGAAAATAGAGAAATGAATATTTTATACTCATATGCGGTAGATTGCTTATTATTATTTGAATTATTATTTCTGTAGTTATGGCAAGTAAAATTCAATACAAGTTGCTATTTCAGAAACCAATGCATACCTTTGGAATCAATCAATATACCTTGCCGTTATCGTGCCGCCCTCGCAGCAAACCGTAATTCTCATCTGTATTTCCGAAGGGTGCTTTAGATGCAAATTGCTTTTCGAATAGAATGTGTTTTAAAAATATCATTTATTCGATTTTTCATGCATGTTTTATATAGATAAATAGCCATTTTGCATTTAAATACAAAGCAAACTCTAATTTTTTATATGGTCTGATTTAAGATTTAAGATTTTACTTTTGAAACTGTTGGACACCCCTTTAATTTGCATTACCTTTGCTAAATGCATGGTCCTCTATTTTCTTATTTTGCTTTCTTTCTGCTCCTGTTTTGCAAACTGGAGTTTTGAGAATCTGTCCGAGATAACGGAAATTGCAGTAACGAGGGCCTTTATAGCAAAAATAATTATGAGCTTATATTTAAAATACCTACAGAATATACCAATGCCTAATATCCTTGTACACGAATGGGCCAATTACCCCAAGAGGTGTCAAGATACAGTACTCTGAAACCATGGAGAAACAGGAAAAATTTAAATCTTGCCAGGAAATCAATTTGCTATTAAGACACTTAGATCAAAGCAGTTAATCGCTGGACTATTGCGAAGTGGCTTGGTAAGCTTAACACTCTTGAGACGACTAATCACGTTCTTGTTGTTGTTGTAGAAGTTTACGGTTTATACCCTACACCCTATAGATTACAGTGGAAGGAATAGAGAGACAGGATAGATATTATATGGATGGTAAGACTCAAAAATTGGTTTAGGGTCAATCTTCCGCGATTCTTTTGGTCTCATTGATGAATCTCAAGAGGTCCATACTCAGAACATTGCACTCCAATAGCCTAAGTCTGATTCTAGAAAAGGCCATACAGTTGTAGAGAAAATGTTCTGCAGTGCTCCCATTTTTGCAACAAGATAGTCATATTGGGTCGCTAAGGATTTCCATGGTAGCTATATGCTGACCATAGGTGTTCTTCTCCTTAATTGGCGCGATAACCGCTTACGCGATTTATGTCGATTGGACACACCAAGTGAAGCCAAGTCCTTCTCCACCTGATCTTTCCAACGCAGAGGAGGCCGCCCTCTTCCTCTGCTACCAGAGGAATACTTCCAGCTGGTACCTCATCGAATACTTTCAGCGTCGGAGCGTTTGTATCCATTCGAACGACATGACCCAGCCAACGTAGCCGCTGGATCTTTATTCGCTGTGCTTTGTCTATGTCGTCGTAAAGCCCATACAGTTCATCGTTCCATTGCCTGTGATATTCACCGTTGCAATGTGCAAAGGTCCAAAAATCTTCCGCAGAATCTTTCTCCCAAACACTCCAAGCGTCGCTTCATCGGATGTTGTCATCGTCCAAGCTTCTGCGCCATACGTTAGGACGGGCATGATGAGAGTCTTGTAGAGTGTTAGTTTTGTTCGTCGAGAGAGGACTTTACTACTCAGTTGCCTACTTAGTCCAAAGTAGCACTTGTTGGCAAGAGAGATTCTACGTTGGATTTCAAGGCTGACATTGTTATCGGTGTTAATGCTGGTTCCTAAATAGACGAAGTCTTTTACAAGCTCGAAATTATAATTCTCAACAGTGACGTGGGTGCCGATATGCGAGTGCACCGACTGTTTGTTTGAAGACAGGAGGTACTTCGTTTTGTCCTCGTTCCCCACCAGACCCATTCGATTTGCCTCTTTAACCAGTTTGGAGAAGACAGAACTAACAGCGCGGTTGTTAAGATCGATGATGTCAATATCATCGGCATACGCCAACAATTGTACGCTCTTATAAAATATTGTGCCTGAGCGATTAATTTCTGTGGCTCACACGATCTTTTCGAGCATCAGGTTAAAGAAGTCACACGACAACGAGTCAACCTGTGTGAAACATCGTTTGGTATCAAACGGCTCGGAGAGGTCCTTCCCAATTCTGACTGCGTTGCTGGTGTTGAGCTACGTCACCTTGCAAAGCCGGATTAGTTTTGTGGGGATACCAAATTCAGACATCGCTTCCTTGTTTAGCTCTCTGTAGCGATCCCACATGGCTCGCGTTGCGCCCGATCGCAGCGTGGCTCTATAGGCGGCATTCTTTCTTTCTGTGGCAGCATGACATTCCTGGTCATACCAACTGTTTTTTCGGGCTTGCCGAAATCCGATTTCTTCTTCGGCGGCGATGTGTAGACAGCGAGAAATGTTGCTCCATTGCTCGTACATGCCGGATTGTTGGGCAGTACATACTCTGTGAGAGCAGAAGTGAGAGTCGGGGGACGAATCTTCTGGCTGTCTGCTGTAATTGCATAGGTAGTGTGTTCTTTAGTTGCACGATGTTGGGTGTTCTAACATCTATAAAGGATTCAGGGTCTAGTGATATGTTTGCAGTTTATCAGCCAGCTCGATCCCTGTAATGCCCGAAATGTCCAGGTACCCAAAAAAGATAAACTTTATTGTATTGTGACAGAGAATAAAAATTGAAGACATTGAATTCATTGATCACAAATACAAAGTGTTCCTGTGAAACCATATAATCACGGATGTCAAATACTAAAGTTCTTATTGGAAGAATAATTAAAATGAATTCTCTATACCCTTGAAGAGAGACACTAGCTTTTAACGTTACAGTGTTCTATCCCAAGAAATAATACTACTTGTTCTTTTCACTCGATTTTGTGGATCGCCTAGATGTTAGAAAATTCTAAGTGTTGCCTCAGTTAAAAATGAGTCACACTAGTCAATGTCACGCTCTTCACAGGATCTAACATATTTTATTATGCTGAGTTTTTCATATATGTATATCTTAGCGTACACCCTTTAAAGAACAAACTAACCCAATAATTGAAGCCACTTGATCATTCACAGAGTGATCGAGCCCCAAGTCTGAACTTTATTGGCTTAAGGGTAGTTATTCACACTAAATATTCTATGACCGTCTCTGGGGAAAAGTGGTTAACGTCAAATATATAATATATTTTGAATTTTGGATGGTTTTTTGTGGTTTACCCTAGAAATGTAATGAATAACTAATAAATAAAAAAATGTATTTCGCAATGGTTTAAACAAATTAAAAAAAGAAAATACTTCGAGCGAATTTTTAAGAAAATATGGATTGTTATAAGGCACAAACTGCGTTTGACATTTTCGCTCAAACTTTACGTATGATTAGTTTGTTTTTGCTAGAAATTTAAAGTTTTTCTGTGGTGCTGCGAATGTAAGAGGAAAACTGAAACTTGCGAGAGACTTTTGATGCTAATTTCGGTACCGATTTCCTTTGAAAGTGTTTCATATTTTCGAAGATTTTCCATGTTAAGCCCTAGATGGTTGTTGTTGTTGTCCGAGTGGCTCTATTACCTGAGCTGGAAATTACTTAGCTAGCATCTGGTATCTTTTAAATACTTCATTATATTAAGAAAGAAAATAAGAGACCTAAATGCCATTTCCGAAATTTGTTTAATGTTATTGAGGAACAGTGTGCTCACTTATCTTCCAGTGTCCTGTGGGAACCGCAGTTAGTCTGAAGATGACGGGTTGAATATACTCAAGCATTTGTTTGGTCTTTGATCCGTTATTGTAAGGCCACGTCTTCTGGGCATTGTACATGTTGGTAGGCCCTTCCATCATCTAGTTGCAAAGCCATAATAGTGAGACTCTAATTCGATTCATCCAGTTGTAGAAAACTTCTACTACAGGGTGGGTATGGCCCTTTTGGGTATGGTGCTTTTTGAACCACCTATTTTTTTGAGAATGGTAACACAAATGACATGTCAAATGTGTTCAAAATTTACTTAAAGGTTTGACATTTACGAAATGGGACGCTATACGCTTGAACAAAATTGGGAAATATTGAAAACCTATTTCCAAAGTGGTGAGTCTCCTTCTTCTTTTCTGATTTTCACATCGGTGGCTACATCAATAAGCAAAATTGTCGGATTTGGGGCTCAGAAAATCCACACGTTACTGTAGAGAAGCAAATGCAACCACAACGAGTCACTGTTTGGTGCGGTTTTTGGTCTGGCGAGGATGAGCGAGGAGACGCAGTTACAGTAAATGACGAGCGTTACCGTGACATGCTCAACGAGTTTTTGTTTCCAAAAATTGAAAAGGATGACATGGACGACATTTGGTTTCAACAGGACGGTGCAACTTGTCACACTGCCAAAATTACACTGGAACTTTTGGCTACCGTTTTTGAAAACCGAATAATCAGCCGAAATTCCGATATCAATTGGCCGCCTCGGAGCTGTGATTTAAGTGCGTTGGACTAGTTTTTGTGGGGAGCCTCTAAGGATAAATGCTATGCGAACCATCCAGAGACGATTGATGCTTTAAAACACGAAATCGAAGTTGCCATTCATGAAATTGGAGCCCAAACAATCGAAAATGTGCTTAAAAATTGGGTTGATTGAATGGCCTACTGTAAAGCCAGTCATGGCAGTCATTTGAACGATATTATTTTTTATTCATAAATGACAATGTTCAATCTTCAAAATAAAAAAAAAGTTTAAAAAAACTTTGATTAGTTTTTTTTTATAGCCGGTTCAAAAAGCAAATTTTACATGGCCCAGCTTCGGTCGAACTTAAGGAGAAGCCAAGCCTAGCAAGCTCATCAGCTTTCACGTAACCCTCGATCCTCTTATGGTTTTGGCACACGGTGATGCGCATTTTTAAGTAGAAGTTAACTGAGAAACGGGGTTATTTCTTTAGCTAATCTACAATATAAGTTCAGAAAGGTATAAAAACACTGAAAAAACCAACTAATATTCACAAAAAATAAAACATTTAATTACATGCATAAAATAATACGAATTTATTTCATATCAGCAGCACTGCACGCTTAAAATATAAGACATGCCATAAGGTTAAGGAAATATCATCAAAAGCGATACTAATGCACATGTTACACTAACAACATGCAGGGCAAAATATAGAGTTATTGATCTCCAACACCAGAGCTCCTAAAAATGTATCTGTAAAAACATTTTCACTTTGCATTTCGAATGAAGCAATTATTCGATTGATTCATGCCCCTATTACAAGAATATACATTGGAATTATTTTAAAAATAAAATTACAGCTGAGTTAGCCAAATGACATCACCAGGACAGTTGATGGAACGGTTACCATAGTAAGCTTGGTAAATTTAAAATGTGACTGGTCTGTGCGACATCTTGCCAAAATACCAAAGATTAACCAAGCCAATACCAAAAAATTTCAACGTTCAGGTGCAAAGTAATTGTCAGTGAATATTTTGATTGCAACAAACTGCGATGCCAATTTAAAAAACAAACTTGTATTTAGATCACCCTGTACATACTTGGTATAAATGACCTATTTAGTTTGCTCATTTTTATTGCACATACATATGTAGTAGGTATATTATAAATATTTTGTAGCTTAATTGTTGCTACACGTGTATTTATGAGTAGCGATTATCCTGCCCTCCATTATATAGCAAGTGGCAATAATGCATATACTTATATGTACACATACTCATACGTACATACGATAGCGATTTACAACCAACCTTTGATCTACAGCCTTATATTTTATTTTGTATTAATATGCGCCTTATCGCTCAGTTAAATATTTATTACTTACATATGTACGAAATGTGTTAATTGAGGTAACATTTTATGCCAGTCAGTAAGGCAGGTGGGTGGAATACTGCAGTAAACTTGTTACAGAATATAGCTCAGTTATGATAATGCAAGTTTCGGACAAGCATAGCTAATGAACTTTATAAGATAATTAAATTTCAGGCAAGCCATTTATTTCATATTACTTAAAATATAGGTTGGCAAGCATGGGCGCAGAGAGTAATTAATGAGGCGTGAAATCTTTTCCAATTAGCTTTTATAGTATCTAAAAAGAGCTGCAAGAATCTTTAGATCGAAAACCAGGACTTGTCTGCTGGAAAAAGAGCACAAATAAGTATTTTACTTGAAACATAAGTTCATTGGATGCTGCAATTCAATAGATGCAAAGCGACCAAGCGCTACCACCTCAATATTTGACCGGTTTTGACTATTCTTAATTCTTTTTTGAATGCTTATTATGTTATTTAAAAATTTCTTGTTTAACAGAGACTATATAGTATAACTGCAAACTGTATACAAAAAATAGAAAAAATCAAAAAAAGATTTCATCACAATTCCTCGATTTTTAATTAGAAGTTCGAGAAAATAGTTTGGTAAGTAGTGTTATATATTACACCCTTTTTGGGTATTTGACCGAGCTCCACCTCCAATTTATGTTGTGCGTCTTGATATTTTTCGATAAATGGAGGGATCTACAGTTTTAAGCCGATTCCGAATGGCAGATATTTTTTTATGAGAACCTTTATTATGGCAAACTATACTAGGAGGTTTGCTATTGCCTGCCATGGGCCGACCGCTTTTAGAAAAAACAATTTTTTTCATTTAGATGTTACATACAAAACCCCACCATCGGCATTCCTTTGGAAGCCATACATTCCAACGCCCACACACCCCTGCGCTGCAACTTTAAATTTACACTCCAGTGACTATAAAAATGCAATTTGTAGCCCATAGAAGTGTTAATGTATGTAGTCATTCATTGGGATGCAATTAATTTTTTGCTTTTATTTCTCTCATTAATAGGATACGGCGGGTCAGGAGCGCTACAGAACAATAACCACAGCATATTATCGAGGCGCCATGGGTTTCATTCTAATGTATGATGTCACAAATGAGGATAGTTTCAATTCTGTGCAAGATTGGTAAGTAAATTGAAAGAGATGTAGAGAAATAATGAAAATTGTTAGAAAGCAAAATACTCGTTCTAGAAAACATGTTTACCACATTTATTGGTTACACTAGAAATATAATGGCAATATCGCACGGAGGTTCTCTTTCTAAAAAAAAATTATTTACAATAAAAAGCTGATATTCTTCATTGCCAGTCGAAAGATGGAAATCTAACAGCTCCACCATTGCAAAAATACACTCATCGATAGTTGTATATTTGTTTGATATAAGTAGATGTAGTCAATAGAAGGGTCTAACTTTTGCATTCAAAAAAGTTTTGTCAATTTTTGATAAAAAATGAAAAACGATTTTAGAAATTTCATTCCAAATTGAAAAAATTTTGATTATCAAAGAAATACACCTGTGTTCCCAAAGCCGAATTTAGAAATTTCATTCCTAATTAAAAATTTTGACCATCAAAGAAATATACTTGTGTTCACAATAACAGGAGCGCCACGAATTGTCAAGTTTTAGAATTTTTTTTTATTTAATTTTTTTTTATGTTTTTATAAAAGTTCATTGTATAACAAAAGCCATAGAACTCAAAGCACCAAACCTTATATAAAATTCACAGGCATTTCAAAAAAAATTGTCAACTTCTTTAACTTCGTGGTGTACAGTTTTAAATTTCTCGCTGATTTTTGACAAGTTTTTTTCGACTTAAACTGCACAGATTCTAATTGAAAATTTTAGTAAAATTTTTTTCGATTTTTTTTAATTTATTAAATTCTATTTTCTCCGTCACCTTCAGCTGACACGTTTCGCATACTTTCAGGGTTCGAATATATGTATTGCCGAGGATGGCTCCCCAAAAAACAAAAAAAAATGTTGATGCTGCATCTAAATTTTTTCTATGGCCTAAAGCTTCAGCGGCCTATATCATTTGTTTTTTTATTTAATGCTTAACCATGCCGCCAACTCTTTGAAAATCTCCGTTGAATTCTTAAAAATGTACTTTTTCATAAATCTGGTTTAAAGTAAGTCTTTGAAAAGACGCGCCTAGGTGTTGCGCGTTAAAATAAAACATGTAAAAATTTAGGCTCTTGACTATTAAATGCGAGAAATGTCATTATTGAGCCCGTCTACAGGCTGTTATAAGAGAATTAAAATTTTCAACAACACGCTCATACATTATCGCATTGCGATCAGAAAAGTGGTTCCGAATGTTGTGGTTCATCTCTGGAATCGTTGTTGGCTTATTCGCATAGACTTTACTTTGCAAAAGCCCCCACAAAAACCAGCGTCATGTACATCAAAGTACCTGTTGGCCATATCTCTGCTTCAATTCTTGTGTTAGCTGAATTTTCTAAGGATGCAAATGCAAATCATTATGTAAAATCCGCCAACAAGTCGATTCATGAATACCTGATTACTAAGACACTTTGCGCTACAGCAGCAATATTCGCACCAGGGTGTCCAGTCCTTGGTCTGCGCAGCTCTTTTTCTATCCTCAACAGAATTTGTTTGTTGAAATTTTTTCACCAACCTTTGAATTATCGACTCATTGGGATGATTATTTCCTCCAAAAAAATCACGAATTTTGTGACCCGGTGTTTTTAAAGATCGACCATTTTAATAATAAGTTTAAATATTTTTAAAATTTCTCTAACGCGTAAAATTTTATATCTGTCTACTTGAAAACTGCCAAAGATGACATAGGAAATGGGTAACTTCTAGAAACTATTCACGTTTGAAAGATCTTTTAGTTGCAGATTGATGTTTTTTTTAGTTTTTTCTTTGAATTTCTCTTCCAAAACATCAAAAAATGGAAGATATTTTCTCTTAATTTAAAAATATTTTTAATTTTCGGGGGTTGACAGGACCCTTTTTCTGCTTTCACTTTCCGCAAAAGAAATGAAATTATTATATCGGGGTTTTTTGTTTAGCTGCATGAAAAGTATCGATATCGATAAATATGATTTGACAACTGAGAATGGCAAACTGCATTGACATTTCTGTTCAGTAAGATTTGGCAAGTCATCATGAATCGTTTATTGTCAGATCAATGATTCCAAATTGTGGGAGTTTACTTTGAAAAAATCAATGTGTTCGTGAAGTGCATAGAGCACTTCGTCCATTTTACGCTCATTTCTGGCTAAATGGCACATCAATAAGCAAACGCTGAATGCCGACCGCTATCGAGTTATGCTGACTGAATTTTTGTTTCAACAAATGATTTAGATAATAAACATCGACAACAAGACGATGCAACTTGCCACACATTCGCTTAGCAATCGATTTATTGCGAAATCAATTTGATTACCACTTTCTTCCCAGAAGTGGTCCTGCTGTAGTACTTTTTGCTGGTCTATGAGAAGTCATTGTCCTATGAAGACAAACCATCAGCTCTTGAATCATTGGAAGTCAATATTCGAACCACCATTGACGCCATACGACCAGATTTATTGGGAAAAGTAGTCAAAAATTAAGCTAATCGAATGGACTATCAATGGACTAATAGCTGCGGCGGACATATGCCGAATATCATATTCAAATAATAAATATTCAAATAACATAATTGTAAGAAAAGCAATTTATTCCAACAATATTTGAGTTTTGCATTATTATGTCAAGTTCTCCAGCTCTAAAAAAACACCCGATGTATCTCCTCTCGTTATCAGTACATATTTCAAATACAAATTAAATCGGACCATAAGTGCGAGTTTCAGTAATAATTTGACTCTGGCGCCACCTGCCAGGGAATTGCATACAAATTTTGTCCCACAAACCTTCGGCAGTCGAGTTCTGCACGATCACTCCATTGTTCAGATATTAACGAAGCAACATACGCGTAGACTTTTTTTCATATATCACTAACACACTCTTATCGCTAGTCGAAATTCGTACAATCATTTCACACATATTCACACACTCGTCCAATCAGTCGTTGTTCAGGCGGCAACGAAATGTCAGTGTTTCATTTTTTTCGTATACCACTAACGCAAACTAAATTTTCTTAAACACAACCCAAGTGAAGTCAGCTCCACAGCTGATTCTGTCAAATTCGCTTAGAGCCGCATAACGGTTTGCTAGTACACCTCTAAAAATCTTTTAACCTTGATTTTGATTCATAAATTACGACTTGGATAATTCACCTTACAACTTTTACAGGGTGACTCAAATCAAGACATACTCCTGGGACAACGCACAAGTGATACTTGTCGGCAATAAATGCGACATGGAAGATCAGCGTGTGATCTCTTTTGAGCGAGGCCGACAACTGGCCGATCAGCTGGGTGTTGAATTTTTCGAGACTTCAGCCAAAGAAAATGTGAATGTTAAGGTAAGTACAATGCCAATTAGACTATAAAAGAGAATTAATTAAAGACGAGGCATATTTTCTTGCAGGCTGTTTTCGAGCGACTAGTCGATATAATTTGCGACAAAATGTCGGAGAGTTTAGACTCGGATCCTACGTTAGTGGGTGCCGGGCAGAAGGGACAACGACTGACAGACCAACCTCAAGGCACGCCCAATGCGAATTGTAATTGTTAAACACACATACACGCCCTTACCCACATACCCCACATACATACATATATAGACACAAATATACTTAAATGAATAAATAAATAAATAAATAAATGTAAAACTATTTAAAAACTAAGTAATGCAGTAATATACATAAATAAATGCTGTTGACTTGTGTTGTCATAATAATTTTTGTTGTCCCGATTTTAATGTTTTTGAAAATCAATTAAAAAATACATACACACATAGTTTGCTGAATTGTATGTATGTAAATGTGCTGAAGAAAATTTTTAAATTCAAAAATAATTGAAGCTGTTGAAGAAAATTGAAAATTTGTAAAAAATTAAAAGAAACACTGGCGCCTGCAAAAAAATGCATTACAGTTACCAGAATGATTACTCATCTGTACCAACATAACGAATATAGCAAAAGCAATTAGCTGGTGATTTGAAGGAAAAAAAGAAACAAAAATGAGAATAACTAATAAATTGCATTGGAAAAAGGTAACTTGAATACGAAAAGTAAGTAGTTTGAAATGCTGAAAAACAAAATAATGGGGAACCCGATCGTTAATTGTGTATTCCAAATGAATATTATGACTAAAGGTATTTAACTGTAATGTAATTACTTAACTATAATACATACCTACATACATACGTTGAAGTTCTAAGCATGTGTGTAGGCAATCATGTGCGTAAATAAACGAAACATAAGCAAAAACAAAAAGAAATTATAATTGAAAGTGAAAGTGAAAATAAGAAAAAATTATGTCATAGCGTTTATAATTACCAATTAAAACACAATTATCAATATTATTGTCATAACAGTTACAGTTACGCTGTTAAAAGGGGCTATCCAAAAATGAAGAAAAACTATGAACAAAAATTCTGAACTTGTACAACAGTAACACAGAAAAAGCTACACTTTTTACCAAAACCAAAAAAAAAAAATAAAATTAAAAGAAATAAAAAACTAACATTGCAAAATGTCTTAAATGAATATTAAAATAATTTAGTTGTAATTTATTTATACAAATACACACACAAACAATGCCACTCTACTCAACACACCCACAACTAGGAACACAAACACACATATACACACACAAACCAACGCATAGCTGAAGTAAACGCCACTATGTAACTAAGAGTATTAGCCGCAAACAACATTTTTTACTATAAAGAAATAAAATCTATGAAATACCACTCGCAGAACTCAACAAAATACAACTTTAATTATATTTGTAACATAAAAACACTTTTCAAAAACTAGCCCTCATTGTGCTGAGATGCTCATAATTGCAATAGATCGAAAAACAGTCCTTTCTAAAAAGCCAACAAAAGCAGAAAAAATAAAACTAAAAGTAAAATTGTTAAAAAATAACCAGAAACTAATGCAACAAAAATTTTCAATTGAAAATCAATCAATTTTTGCAAAAGCAATTAGTTGACTTAAAGCTAAATACATACATACAGAAATTTGCTGAAAAGATTTACAATAACATTTGTCATACTCAAAATGCAGTTTTTCGAAGAAAAAAATAAATAAAAAAGAAATTTAAACAAACATACATGCAAACATTTAGCCACACATACATTTACATTTACATAATACATACATATAAACATACGCTTAACTTATTATCATTGCATGTTTTATTGTAGTAAATATATATGATCATAAACGAAAATAAATTCAAAACAAATAAACAACAAAAAAAAAAAAACAAAAACAAAGAAATTGATTATGACTTTTGAAAAAAATACACATACATGATATCTAACGACCCGGGGCAGAGGACATCTAATCCTTTCGACCCCAACTTTTTCCCTGTGGAACGAATGTTTTTTTTAATTTTAATCCTTTTGTATTTGTTTAAGAAGCAATTGCGCAAAATTTTGAGTCGTCACGCCCCGCAGTTTGAGCGCTGATGAAAGTTGCTTGTGACCAACTTTGGGCAATGGTGGTATAAAAATAAACTATTTTTTCTTTGGAACAACTTTTAATGATTTTTATTCATTTTGAAAAATTAGGTATGATAAGACAAAAAACAGTTTTTATTGTTATTACAGCAAAGGTGGACTTTGCATTTAAGGTATTTGGACCTTGGGGTTCCGGTCTTGCACAATCTGCAACGCCCCTTTTCACTAAAGACTACCCAATGTTCCATTTTACTCCAGCGCTGTGAGACTGAAGGGTTCGTTTGGAACCTGTACTTTTTCGACTGTTCGGAAGACACTCTGCTTGAGCCCAGGGATACTATCGAGCTAGCTCTTTCAACATTCCATGGTCGGCCTTTCCTTTTTCCGAGCGAAGAGTGGCAGTAAGCAACTCATGAGAAATTTCTAGTTGAAATTTTATCAGAGAAATATGCTTTTGCCTCGGGTTTATCAAGTTTATAGTAAATGCTTTCTATACAATTGCCATGCGTTTGTAACGGATGTTCCGAGGCACCAATAGAAGATTCTTATGTACCACTTCTTTAAACGGTGGTTGATCTTGTAGAGCTCCATGAGCATGTTAGCCAAATCTACTCCTCCCATACCCTTATTGTAAGAAGCAACAATCGGAGGTCTTGCAACACTCTTAACTCAGCATCTGAAAGTAGCTGGCAATTGCTTATGCGGTTTCTACGTACAGTTCCTGTTGCAAATATGCCCATTTCTTTCAACGAGATTAGAAGGCTTACTGACGTAAGCCAGTTATCGAAATAAAGCTTAAAATGTTTGTTCTTAGGAAGACCTTTTGTATAATATAAAACTATATCTGAAGATAGGCCCAATCCATATGCAGGACAGGTACTTTCACCAACATACAACGCAAAGTCATACACTAATCCAGAGGTTCCAGCACGCGTAAACATTTTCAGTCCCCATTTATGAGGCTAAGCAGGGTTGTATTGTTTAAATAACGATCGATCTGTAAAAATTTAACCTAAAATGTTCATTATGACATTTATGAATGTATACCTTTGAAGGCAATGATTTGTCCATCAATGCTTTGATGTTCTTCCTGGGGAGCTTTCCAAAATTTTCTTTGAGACTATCTAGTAAAGGACGTACTTTGTACAACTTGTCATAGGTCAAATCGCCTGTTTTGTATTGTTTAGTGTTATCGTTGAAATGTAAACATTGTTTTATTTTTTCAAACTTTCCTTGCGGCATTGAATCTGTTATAGCGGTAAGATTTAAATCTTTTGACCATGCCATTTTGAGTTGAGGCAATTTTAATACATCCATTTACATCAAAATACCAATATAGCGTTTAATATCTTCAACAGTGCATTTAAGCTCAATGCCGTGTTCTTGCAGCGTATACAAATCTGTTTGTTGTATGATCAAATCAAAAACTTGGCTATTAAAAAAAGGGTAGAAATATTCTACTGTCACTACTATCACATCGTCGACCTTCAAAGCGTTTTCTTCTCAACTGGTCTCCGACATTACAAATGGCCTTTTTCTCTACTTTAGTGTCTTGGGGTCAACTTTTCCAAAGCAATTATCAGCCACACAATTCTTCTGCAATTATATTTTCGAGAAGGTCAATCTCTGTAGTTTCCCCTCTTTGCACGATCCCTTCCAAATTCTGCTCTAGCACTGCAGAAATGTCATCCATCTCGTCATTACTTTCGTCGTCAGAAAAGGCATCCTAATCAAAGTTAACAGTCCTCTCAATATCGTAATCTGACAATCCTTTCTCTTTCGGTCTTATAACTAAGTACAAAAATATTGATTACCACAATGGCCCAAGGTTGCCCACAAGCAACATTGCAACTTTGAATATTACTCACTTGGTTAATATTTTTAACTAATCAAATTTAAGTTCGCTTTCGTAAAGTTAAATCCTTTCTAAAGAACATGGCATATAAACTTTTTAAATTTTTTCATTATTATAAAAATTAATCACTAACTTTAAATACTCTTTTGAATTTCACAACAATATTTTCTGCGCTGCACTTGCTGTTTATTCAACATAACTTCGCTAAATGATCTACAAATGTTATATTGTTTGCTCATATTTTGAATAGATACATAAAAGTACCGTTAACATTTATAACGAACAGACAAAAACGAAACGAACGCTTTCCGTAAGCTGTTAAACTGTCGAAGTTGCTCACAGGCAACGTTGGGGTCGAAAGGGCTAAGGTTAACCTGGCTTGACCAAGTCATAGTCGACCTGAAAAAGCTACGAGTTATGAGCTAGAAGTATCTTCCTATGTACAGTACAGATTGGAAGAGGATTGTGGACGAAGCTAAAGCTCACTTCGAGCTGTAATCGCTACTTGATGTTGATGATATACAAGGAGAAGTTCAAAATAAACAAGAACCGACAGGAGATTGTGGAATGAAATGTGCACACACCTTTCGTAAGCCCAAATGATCAGTTCGATTTTCGATCAAATAGATGTTTTGGAGATATGAAACTCCGATTCCATGAATTTCAACGATGATTTCCGTTCATTTTTGATAAATTTACGAACAATTTCGCTTGAGTTTTCGATGATTACTGATTTTGGGCGGCCTGTATGTTCATTGTCATTTACATATGTCCTCACAAGCATCTCTGAAACGTGTACACCACTCATGAGCTCTGGCACGTGATAGACAATCATCGCCATAAACTTTTTTTATTAATATAAATATTTCGGTAAACATTTTACCGATTTTAAAACAAAATTTGATATTAGCTCTTTTTTCGAAACTCATTTTTGTACTGATAACACAAACATATTGACACTTTAGACGCAATAACTTCGCTTCCACTGAACCGAATGTCACCAAGTTTTCACTGGAAGTCAGCTAGGGATGTAACTTTCAACGCACTAACTCATTAAAAAGATGGCACCATCACAAACATTTTATGACGCCAGTCTTGT
The DNA here is from genome assembly GCF_027943255.1 of Anastrepha obliqua. Taxonomy (NCBI): domain Eukaryota; kingdom Metazoa; phylum Arthropoda; class Insecta; order Diptera; family Tephritidae; genus Anastrepha; species Anastrepha obliqua. Next base: position 44,494,831 of record NC_072895.1, read on the forward strand.
TTATTTTGAACTTCACCTCGTAAAAAAACAACAACAACAAAAACACTAAAAGCATTGCAATTTATTGCAAGCAGATTTATTTATTTCTTCACTTGCAAATTACGAGTTAAAAACGCAGACGTAAGTATGTAATGCGCAAACTGGAAATGGCGCCCTACGCTAATCATACGAGAGCGGCTCAATAAGTACCCATGTTTGATGGCAGATGGCGTTCCTGAGGGAAGTTGGTGTTAGCATTGTGTGCTGCCATCTATCAAACGACGGCAAAATAAAATTGAGACTGATTGATATGTTAGTTTGGATTTGGCAGCTATTCGAGTAAGCCCTATTTCGTGATTTTCGCTTGGATGGAAAAAGAGCAGTACCGTTCGGTAATTCGTTTTTTTAGAAGGGAATAAATGCGAGGAGATAAAAGCAAAGTTGGATGCTATCTATGGGGACGTTTGATGATGACAATTTTTTGGGATCCTTATGGATTTTTTGGAAAAAGGAAGAACGAACACTGGACAATATTACAGTGAGTTATTGAACTGCTTTTAGAAACAATTGAAGAAGACCCGCTTTTGGCGGAAAAGGAGGTGTTGTTTTATTAAGCACATTCATCCGGAGTTGTGGCCGCCACACTGCATGAATTGCGTTATGAATTGCTGCCGCACCCCTCGTATTCACGCGATATGGCTCCCTTAAACTGTTTCTTGTTCTCTAAGGTATGGGGCTACAATTCGTTAAAACAGTAGAGTGTGGGAGCGTTTTCCAAAAATGCTAAACATAATTTTTCTCTCGAAAAAAATTAACTATATTTTTTCCGCGAACAGTTTTGTTCAAAAAGTATATTTTATTCTAAAAAACTGAAAAAGAAAAAAATGGAAATGTTAGAAAGAACCGCTGATATTTTACTTAAGAAAATTCTATATTAAAATGTTCGACATTGAAAAAATTTCAGTATCATAAAATTTCTCAATTTACTAGGGGCCGATGATGAAATATGGCAGTGGCAGGGTCGTAGATCTCAGCCTGTAAGTCGACTAATGGCACCGGATGGTTGATGGTTATATATTTATATATTAGGGCGGGCCGATTTAAAAATCGCTCATTGCTCTGTGAAAACTGTATTCTAGGGATCAAAATAAGAAACTTTGCCGAAGGAACCATACCTCTAAAACAAATTCTGATGTCCCCCAATTTGGGTCGAACGAAAAATCCCTTTGACCCATTTAGAGTGCTCCAATCGAGTCCATATGTATGACCGACCCCCACTAACTTTGGACGGCCGATCCACCCATGCCAGTGGCACACCCCCTGGAACTCCCCTGGGGGTTCCCCATACAATCATTTCAAAATATCACCATTTTTAGCCTTTACATGAGAAAAGAAACTAAAAAGTTCGACCCAAATTGGGGGACATCAGAATTCGTTTTAGAGGTATGGTTCCTTCGGCAAAGTTTCTTATTTTGATCCTTAGAATATGATTTTCACAGAGCAATGGGCGATTTTTTGCCTCCCCACAAATCGACCTGGCCTAATATATACTGATGGCTCCTAGCTGAATGATCAAGTAGTCGGAGGCCTTCATTCTGAAGTAATGAATGCCAACATCTCATTCCGGTTACCGGATCATTGCAGTGTATTTCAAGCTGAAATATTGGCTATCAGGGAAGGCCTGCTAGCCCTAAACCAAAGATTCCTCACAACAAAAGATATAAACATATATTCAGATAGTCAATGGGCCCTGAAAGCTTTAAAATCGCCTAATATTAACCCGAAGACAGTAAAAGAATGTATCGACGTTCTGACGGAACTATCACAGTACTTTGTAATAAACCTGCTCTGGGTGCCGGGTCATAGAGACATAGAAGACAATTGCAAAGCAAATGAACTATCAGTGCCGCCGACAGGCTATGGTCTCAGTCCCTAACCTATGCAACTAGCAGAATGACGTAGCCGGAATGGAACACGGGCCGCACAAACCAACTGTTGAAACTAAGTAGGAAAAACTTGAGAAATCTTTTCGGGGTCCTAACAGGGCATTGTCTGATTGGCAGGCATGCCAGCAGATTGGGAACGCCCTATAACGACTATTGCAGAAGCTGTAACGACATCGAAGAAGAAGAGACTATAGAACACTTCCTATGCGGGTGCATGGCTCTGGATAGAAGAAGGTTTAATATTTTAGGAAAAAGTTCCCTGAATAACTTGGCAGAAATTCTTCTTCTTCTTAATTGGCGCGATAACCGCTTACGCGATTTTGGCCGAGTTTAACAAAGCGCGCCAGTCGTTTCTTTCTCGTGCTAACCGGCGCCAATTGGACACACCAAGTGAAGCCAAGTCCTTCTCCACCTGATCTTTCCAACGCAGAGGAGGCCTTCCTCTTCCTCTACTACCACCAGCTGGTACCGCATCGAATACTTTCAAAGCCGGAGCGTTTGTATCCATTCGGACGACATGACCCAGCCAACGTAGCCGCTGGATCTTTATTCGCTGCGCTATGTCTATGTCGTCGTAAAGCTCATACAGCTCATCGTTCCATCGTCTGCGATATTCGCCGTTGCCAACGTGCAAAGGTCCAAAAATCTTACGCAGAATCTTTCTCTCGAACACTCCAAGCGTCGCTTCATCGGATGTTGACATCGTCCAAGCTTCTGCGCCATACGTCAGGACGGGCATGATGAGAGTCTTGTAGAGTGTTAGTTTTGTTCGTCGAGAGAGGACTTTACTGCTCAATTGCCTACTTAGTCCAAAGTAGCATTTGTTGGCAAGAGAGATTCTACGTTGGATTTCAAGGCTGACATTGTTATCGGTGTTAATGCTGGTTCCTAAATAAACGAAGTCCTTTACAACCTCGAACTTATAACTGTCTACAGTGACGTGGGTGCCGATACGCGAGTGCGCCGACTGTTTGTTTGAAGACAGGAGGTACTTCGTTTTGTCCTCGTTCACCACCAAACCCATTCGCTTTGCCTCTTTATCCAGTTTGGAGAAGGCAGAACTAACAGCGCGGTTGTTAAGGCCGATGATATCGATATCATCGGCATACGCCAACAATTGTACGCTCTTATAAAATATTGTGCCTGAGCGATTAAGTTCTGCGGCTCGTACGATGCTCTCCAACATCAGGTTAAAGAAGTCACACGACAGCGAGTCACCCTGTCTGAAACCTCGTTTGGTATCAGAAAATTGGCAGAAATAGCCAATATAAAAATAACAAGTCTTGTTAGATACTCCTATGAAAGGTTGGTTCAATGAGGCCTAGGTGTGTCAACCGACAACCACTATACCTACTACTATATATACATACTTCATATAAAAAGGCATGCATGTCAATATGTGCATATGCATGCTTAATAGATACAGAAAATGGCTAAAATTTTGTAAATATACAGAGTTCTTCATTTAATTCCAGAGAACGTTGATTTCATAGAGAAGCTTCAGGAACGAATCGGCATCTTGCTGTTAAGCTGTGATAAATATTTAACAAAAAAATTCTGAGATGTATTTCGCAGACAGGTTCTGTTCCTCCGCAAATGAGTGGATATTCTCTGGGCGCATAGTATACACTTTTTTAAGTATACCGTTTTCGGCCATCTTTGTTTACCAAAGGTGTTGAACAAAAACCAAAAAGCATACTTTCTTCATATTCATTGAACTCTCTCAAACTCTGTACCGCTACCTCATCTCTTGATGGATAACACTTTACTAATCAAGCTCTGGAAATTATTATCATTTATAATATTGCGTAATGAATACAATTTCACATTTTCGTAGTCACACTGAGCGCAGCACACTAATAACAATTTGAACATGTAATTGCAAAAGTACTATTGGTCTAACTGAACTTCTTGCAGTACATTACCCCCTGTTTTGACATGCGGATGCTGATCGCATGCAAATTATCTCATGCGATATAATGCAAACGCAGACCGGCCATCGAGGGCCTCATGCCGCAAAACTTATGACTCAATGTGTATCGCATGCAATTAGCTGCTACTTTGGTGTTTTGGCAGCTATGGTATGCTTTCATTTATACGACATCTTTGTGGTGGGAATATTAGCAAAAAAGAAAAGAGGCATTTAAAGTGTTTTTTTTCTAATTCATTCGCCTATTTAACATAAACCACTGTGATTTTTCAAAAAAATAAATTTTTTTTTACATTTTCTTAAAGTATTATAGATATGTATATTTAAAAATATGTAAAAAAAAATTTTAACTTAAAATCTTGAAAATTGACGAAGATATACTTTACATATCATTTCAATTATCGCTACTTAATACTGAGCGCGTTCACAGAGGGTCGCCAATGAAAACTTTAAACGCGTTTTTTCAAAACGACTTTTCTGAACACGGTGGCCTCGATTTCTCGAAGACTTATGAATCGATTTTAGTTTTTTTTTTATTTTTGTACATGTATTGGCTACAGTCGTACATTGCCGTTTTTTTTAATTCCAAAAATTAATATTGCTTCAAGCCTTTCGAAAACAAAAAAAAAGTAAAAACACAAGCTCAATTTTCGACCCTGCCCCATATTCTAAAAAAAAAGTTAAAAAAAAACCGCCACGTACGACGATAGCCATTGATGTATAGATTAAGAGTTTTTTTGGTTGTTGCTTTCAGATGATTTTTCACCGCTGTTTCGTAGCCACCACGGTACATCAGTTTTGTATGACGCCATTGCAGTAATATTAATAACAATTGTAATTTTTAATACATTTTAATAAAAAATTGTGTCAGTAAATATAGGGTCCGCCGTATAACTTTACGGAATTAAAAATGCTATAAAACAGAAATTACTCAATATTTTTCCAACCAGTTTTTTTTATTTTGAATTACAATCCTTCCGGTTAATGATGGACCACAACTTCATTCATTTTGTCAACAAGCAACCCAGTATCTCTTACTTTTTTCGCAAAGTAACGCACATTCGGTGCTTTTCTTCTTCTCGATGACAGCTAAGTGTTACCATTCTTCAAATAATACCTAGTTCAAATCCATAACGATAGATGGCGGGCTCCGTATATCTTAAATAAATTATAATTTGTCCGATTCTCAAATAATCATCCCTACTTATAAAAAAAAAACACCAGTCTAACGGTTAGACGCGATAGAAGTGAAACCTTCCGTAAAACAAACTAAGAGAGAATAAGACGAAAGCAGCATTAGGAGCGGGATAATTATAGGTCTATTATAATATTGCTATAAAGTTCATATTTTATTTTCTTTATTTTATTATTATTCATCCTCAATGTTTTCAATTTCAACAAATGATACGAGTGGCTTATGATAGCTAAAATATGATACAAATGCTTTGGTTTCGATGTTGTCAACATGTCTTTGAAATACCGCGTCAATGGTTGTTTTTGATCGTGTTGTCGATTCAGTGCGATTGTTACACATTTTTAAATTGAATGTTGTATTGAGAACGTCAATTAAAGGAACCGCTGTGTCCAATGCAAAATTTACGCTAAAATCGCCACTTAAAATCATTGGAACTTTATTGTAATCTTTTCTAAGTATCCGCGATACTTCTGGTGTATACTTTATTAAATTTTCGTGAATGAATTCCGTGATGCTATTTATTGATTTTTTTTTCTGTCGATACTCACGACACTTTTCTGTATTATTTTTCGGCATAATTGCGGTAAATATTTAAAAATGAAAATATTTACGAATATAAAAATACACACGCGGTTGCTATTATGAGCGTCCCCAGCAAAACCTGCGTGACCGAAACTCTAACACAATTACATTTTTTTGAATGTTTCGTGACCGAAACTCTAACACAATTACACATATGCACTCGTATTTGTTTGAAAATCGACTTTTTTTTTTGGTTCTCCGTCACCTTTGGAAAATGTGTAAACAGTAAGCAAACTTTATTCATATATTTTTCCTCATTTTTGCATCAGTAAAATTAAACAAACGCCGTAGCCGAATGGGTTGGTGCGTGACTACTATTCAGAATTCACAGAGAGAACGTCAGTTCGAATCTCGGTGAAAACACCAAAATTAAGGAAAACTATTTTTCTAATAGCGCTCACCCCTCAGCAGGCAATGGCAAAACACCGAGTGTATTTCTGCCATGAAAAAAAGCTCCTTATAAACATATCATAAAATAAAATAAAATAACTGTATAAAAAAATTTTTTTTCTTGTGATTCGAACCAAGGATTTTGGATCGGAAGCTCACATTGCTAGCCGCTCGGCTATCGCGCCATGCTGTCGGCGCTGGCCTAAAAGTTATTTAGTTCGTCGCTACGTGTATATGCAATATTCGTAGCCAAGAGTGTCGCTTTTTTCGTTTCACTTTTTCTCAAATCACTCCCAACGATTCTAAAGAAGTTTTCACTTCAAAAATTCATGAAAATCATTTAACTTTCACGCGTTCACCGTGGTGTTCCTTATAGCGCATAAAGGGATCGTATAGATTATTAATAATTTTATTTTATTAAGTACTATTTTTAATTCTTAGTTTAAAAAACGTTTTCTTTTGCTTAGTGCAAAAATGTGCATGGAGTGTTTTGTACGGAATTTTGTGAAGGAAAAGTTATGCGATGAAATGCCCACGTAAAATATATATCTGCGATAATTGTTCCGCATACCATGAAATTTACAGTTCGCATGCGATAGCTTATTGCAAATGGAGATGTGGGGTTATTCAACCAATTAAGATTTAGCGAAGACACAAACCATTATTTTATTGCTAACACCGGGTGTTCAGAGTACAGAAATATGAACGATTATGTAAAACAAGGTGTTTAAGATATTTTATGTCAAGATTACCGGACGAAAAAATGTTGATTTAAAATTCAATATTATCAGAAAAATATCAATGCTAATCAAATTAAAAATAGACATTCGGCCGCCGTAGCCGAATCGGTTGGTGCGTGATTACCATTCGGAATTCACAGAGAGAACGTTGGTTCAAATCCCGGTGAAAGCAAAATTAATAAAAACATTTTTCTAATAGCGGTCGCCCCTCGGCAGGCAATGGTAAACCTCCGAGTGTATGTCTGCCATGAAAAAGCTCCTCATAAAAATATCTGCCGTTCGGAGTCGGCTTGAAACTGTAGGTCCCTCCATTTGTGGAACAACATCAAGGGGCACACTACAAATAGGAGGAGGAGCTCGGCCAAACACCTAAAAGAAGTGTACGCGCCAATTATTTATTTATTTTTTAATAAGAATTAACCGTCCTAGTGTTTGTCATATTTAATACGCTTGGTAAGCGCCTATTAAATTGTTCATCAAAACCCAACCTTTTTCAAAATAACAAGGTTCCGCAAATGGAATATGGTAAAAGCCGTGCTGCAATAATTTTTGTCACAATCCGTAGGCCACTTTTCTTCGCCATTTCTCCGCTCGCTATCTCTATGCTCGATTAACTTGACGAAAAATTTGCATGCGAAAGCAACAACAAAGTTATCGAGTAAGATTCGCCGCTAGCGAGTATGGCTATAGAACGTTAGGCCACACTACCTTACCAACACATATAATTGAAGGCAGCTCTCTTCCCGCGTTGCCGACAAATTTTTGTTTATTTGTAACTTGCTAACTCTTGGCGAAAAGAAGAAGCTCAGTATTGCAAATTATTGCTGATTTTTTTGGCGGTCCAAATTTACTTCTTAGGGTAAAACGGTATATGGAACCACAAGACCGTTATATTACATATGAGGTAAATCCACAATTATGTGAAAATATTGCGGGAATTTTTTTTTTGCATGCATGAGACTAAAAAATGTAAAAAGAATTGTGCATTATGTGCCTAGGAACCAAATTGTCGTAAGCTAGACTGTGGACATGCATATAGCACATTCCGAATTGGAAATATACCGAATTTCCTTTTGAAATGGCAGAATTACCTCTAAATCCCTTTCAGTTTGTTTGCCAAGGGGCAGCTGCATGGATGTGCTTAAAATACAGCTGACCTCAAAAACTTGTCATGGGTTACAATAAGCACGCAAGCATAAATTCTCAATCGGATGAAAATCTATTTGGAAGCGTCAGTAAGCTCCTACCAGGCCGTTTTTCGCAGGGGATGCTCTTGTAGGGAACCAATAACAATCTTTAAAATTATCATTGCGCACTGCGTTGGTTAAGCTGCATTTGCTTTTTATTGACTTTGATAATCATTTGTGGAACAACATCAACACGCACACCACAAATAGGAGGAGGAGCTCGGCCAAGCACTTAACAGACGTGTACGCGCCAATTATTTAATTTATTTATTTTTTCAATCAGTCGGGAATCCATCTGGCCTGCTCTGCGTAAAAGGAGTATCCTAGATCAGCTTATTGCTCTGATAGGGAGAGCTACAGATACGCTGTTACGTTCTGCTCAAGGGAATGCCATATGCGCTACTTTCGAGTAATGAAAATCAGCATAAAGGCATTCAGTGGCAAATAAACAACCAATTCCTTAAGTACTTGGCATACGCAGATGATATCTGTTTACTAGCTCATAAAATTTTCGACCTTAAACTGCTTACTCAAGCCATACAGGAAAAGCTTCAAGATACCGACCTCAAGTTTAACGCTATAAAAATAAAAGCGGCTCTCATATTTCATCATTGGGCATCCTTGCGCCTTTGTGGCGAAATAACCACATCAGCCTTTATACCAAATCGCGCATATTTAACACAAAGGTCAAATCTGTCCTTTTGGTTTGGCAACTAAGTAATTGCGGATTTTTTTAGAAAATCAAGGGAAATTTTTTCATGGAACTAAATAACTTTATTCTGTAATGTATTGCCCATTTTGATCAATGACCTTTTGCCATCTTTCAGGCGTTCATAAAACTTCTTTTATTAGCAGAAAACTGAATCAGGTACGATTTGACATCATCATGATTATTGAATTTTTACCATTCAAGGAGTTTTGTAAAGATCAAAACAAAAAATAATCAGATGGTGCAAGATCAGGACTATATGGTGGATGTGGGGAAACATTCCAACAAAGCTCCAATAATTTTTGCCGAGTGGCCAAAGATGTGTGGCCTTGCATTGTTATTATGGAGTACAATACCTTTTCGATTTGTCAATTCGGGCCGCTTTTCTTCAACTGCATTGTTTAATTTCGTTAGTTGTTCAATGTAGACGGCATAATTGATCGTTCGGTTAGGTGATAAGAGTTCAAAGTAGACAATTCCTTTGTAATCCCACCAAACCGATAACAAAACTTTCTTTTCTTTTTTTTCTTCGTTCAATAATGTGTGTGACTAATTAATTAAAACACATTTTTGTGCCAAAATTCGTTTTTATTCATCAATATAGTCCCCTTTTAGGGAGATACAATCATTCCAACGCTTTTCCAATCTTTCGATACCGCCTTTGCAAAACGATTTTTCTTTGCCTTCAAAATAGGCCTCAGTTTCGGCGATTACTTCATCATTTGAGCCAAATCTCTTACCACGGAGCACCTTTTTGAGGTCTGAGTCGCTGGGGGCCAAATCTGGAGAATACGGCGGATGGGGAAGCAATTCGAAGCCCAATTCGTTCAATTTTGGCATCGTTTTTATTGATTTGTGACACGGTGCATTGTCTTGGTGGAACAACACTTTTTTCTTCGCCATATGAGGCCTTTTCTCTGCGATTTCGTCTTTCAAACGCTCCAATAACGCTATATAATAGTCGCTGTTGATGGTCTGCCCCTTCTGGAGATAGTCGATGAATATTATTCCATGCGCATCCCAAAATACAGACGCCATAATCTTGCCAGCCGACTGCTGTGTCTTTGGTCGCTTTGGGCGGCTTTCACCGGCTGCATGCCACTCAGCAGACTGCCGATTTGACTCTGGAGTGAAATGGTGGATCCATGTTTCATCCATTGTGATGCACTGATGCAAAAACTCCAACTTATTGCGCGTAAACATGTCCAAACAGCTCTCTGAATCATCGATTCGTTGTTGTTTTTGCTCCGGTGTGAGCAAACGCGGCACCCATTTGGAAAACACCTTTTTCATATCCAAATGTTCGTGTATTATGGTGTGTACACTGCCTGCTGATATCTTTAGAATGTCAGCAATCTCCCTCCTTTTCACTTTACGGTCGGACATAATGATTTTCAGTGTTTTTTCAACGTTTTCCGGAATAACAGCGTCATTTGGCCTTCCAGTAGATGGAATGTCATCGGTGTCTGTACGACCACGTTTGAATTCGGCATACCAATAACAAATGCTTCTTTTTGAGGGAGCAGAGTCCGAATAATGTTTTTCAAGCCATTACTGGCATTGAACAGTATTTTTTCATTAAAAAACAATGATAAATCAGCACACGGAATTGCTTTGAATTCATTTTTTTTTAAAACTCAAAAGTAGCGTCACTTAAAGCACTGTAACTTGTAAACAAATGGTCGGATTAACATATGATTTTGACAGTAAGCCTAAAAAGGTTGCCAACTTTCGAAAAAAATATTGATTTAGTACTAGTGCCGCCATCTATGTGTCAGTCACACACATTATTGAACGTCCTGGTATGAATATCAGATTTCAATGTTGTTTGAGTTGATTCACTTAGCCTGCTCCACGATCTTTTCTGCTTGATATTGTTGTAAACAACCTATTTTTCATCGCCAGTTATCAGTCGTTTTAAAAATGGATCATTTTCATTACGTCTCCTTAGCAAATCGCAGCTGTTAATACGTTGCGTTAAATGCGTTTCTTGGAACCCATTGTTCGTATGGAACCCATGTATCGAGTTTTTGAACATAGCCAAGTTGTTTTAAGTGATTTTCAATGCATGTATGTGATACATTAAACTTCTCTGCAATCTCACGTGTTGTACTGCGATGATCCGAATCTATTATTGCTTTGATTAGGGCGTCATCAACTTCAACTGGACGACTAAAGCGTTTTTTATCTTTGAGTGAAAAATCACTAGAACGAAATTTTGCAAACCAATTTTGACACCGCCGCTCTTTTAAGCTTTCGTCACCATAAACTGCACATAACTTTTTATGTGCTTGCGATGCGGTTTTCCCGATGCGGAAATATAAAAGCAAAATATGTTGAAAATGTTCCTTTTGATTTTCCATTTTTCAACGAACGCCAAACGAAAACGACGCAACGGATCAAAAAACTGTTTTTACTGATTGACAGCTGAATTGCCAACTATCAAATAACGAAATGTGTTTTACATTTGTACTACGTCCGCAAACCTAAAATTTCAACTGAAGTCATATATGAGTGAAATCCGCAATTACTTCATTGCCAACCCAATATATGGTTGCATCACTTGGAAAGCAACCGCGACAATCACGAGAAGCCTGCTAATCCGACTTGGAACTACTAAACAAACGCTAACCAGCATGACGTGGCACTGAAATTCGAAAAAGAAAGTGCCAGTGGATATGGCATACACCTAAGTGTAAGTGTAAGTCATGACAAAATTGCTAGGCAGGCCGTGCGTTGGAGCCCCTGGTACCACCTGAAGACGCTCAACAGAAGTTGAAATGAACTCTTTTGGTCTTACGTGGAACGAACTTGGATATATAGCTCAAAGCCATTTCCATTTGCGAAGAGACGTAGTTGGGGCCCTATGCTCCAATAGGAGTTAAAGGAAAAATAATATACATTGGTCAAAGGCATATTACCGTCCACTTGCGTTATGTTTTATTTTAAATTAAATATGCGTAGGGTGTATAAACCTCATTTTTGCCCAAAAATTAGACTCCTTTAACCCTCTGCGATTGACGTGATACAATTTTCACAATTCCACTGACATGGTAGTACTATATATCAGACACCATTCCGACGACTTGCCTTTACCGAGTTCCGGCTTGTAAAGTTGGTGAAACTATTTTAATTTTTTGCTTATAGACTTTATTTTTATTTATTAACATATTTATTGAATTTGAAATGACAGTTTATGTTAAGCAGGTTTTGTTCTGATTTCACAAATGAAACCTTAAAACTTGTATCTATACAAAAACAACGAAAAGTATTCCATATACTATTTTTTTTTTTCAACAAATGTTTAACATTTGCTTTTGTTTAAACTTAAACTCAACGATATATTAAGAAAAAAGATAAATTCAGTAGTTAAGTTAGAAATTATTTCATGTTGAACATTACTTAAAAATTCGTCCCCCAGAAGTTATGTATTTAAAAAAAAAATATTCTATTCATTCATTCATTCATTCATTAAACAAATTTTTTCCATTCCATATTAAGCTTAAACTTATCAGTCTAGTAAAAAGAGATCATACGAATCGTGTAATAAAAAGTTACAAATTTTATTGGCAGGCCTCACAAAGTGGCTTAGAGCATTGGAAGCAAATTGGCTTTAAGCAATTGCAGCAACAATATCAAATTTATTTTTGGCGGACAAATAGTGCAAAGTTGTCTTCCACTCGGTAAGTTAAATCGAATGGTTGGTGGGGGAGGGGGAAGATCTTTACCGAGAACCCTGTTTATCGTCATTCTTAGTTCTCTTAGCAATTTTTCATTATACACCCGAAATTTCATGTGATCTAATGCCAATTCTCTTGCCAGATTGAGTAAAAAAATTTTTCTTCTCATTTTATCATCACTGTCTGAACATATCGAGCCATAACCGCCGAAAAAATGTATCCCACAAACTCGAAATTTTACAGGGGAAGGTTTTTTTTTAAATTAAATTAGTTTTAATAAAGCCATTATTTTAAAATTTATAATGTAAATATTTTTTTGTGTAATACATTTAATTTTAATAATTTTAAATAGATATTTGCATCATAAGGGTTGTTTTTGTGGGATACATTTTTTTTGCTTTCCTTCTGGCAACCTATTATTAAAAAAGTGTGTGGGTTACACAAAAATTTATTTTAAGGAAGTGACTACCCGTTTGTTTTTATTTAATTTTTTTACTTAGTCCTTCAAATTAAATTAGATTTGATTTAAAAAAATAAATGTATACATTTCTTAGTATATTCGATAAAACAAAAATAAAGTAATGTACTTCATATATTTAAAGTTTTCTGTTAACAAAGTAATGTTATTCATATATTCATATTAAAATCTTGTAAACTTGAATAACGATAGATAAAAATATATAAAGAACGCGAAATGTTATCTTCGTGGTCGGTTTCAGGTAGCAAATCTTTAACAGATCCATCCCATTTTAAATTCAAATACTCGTGTTGGAATTTTACGGGTAAAGTTTTTCTATCGCAAAGCGTTTTCAAATCCTTATATTTAGCAGAAGAAATGTTTAATATTATATATCATCATATAATTGAGTAGGTCCCTCACAAACTATTTCCTAGTTTCGTCTGGATCGTGGAATTGAATCTAGATCATAATTTATGGTTTGAGATTCATCAAAGTAGCCATATTTAAGAGTAATATTTAGAATATTTTTTTCCAATGTAACAGAGTGTAATTTTGTAAATTGAATTTTCACTGAATTTGGAAGTAACGCCTGTGAAAATGTCTTCCAGTCTTTAAAATCACTGTTAGTTAATTCAATACAATTATATTTCCCTGGGTTAGTTCTTGCATTTGATATTATGGTGTACCACTCACTTGTAGCCCAAATAGTCCTATTCCGAATAAACAATTCAATTGTACTATGTATCGAATCAACAGGCATCATGGCGTGTCTAGGCAACAAGTATGTGATTTTTATATTAGTCACAAAATTAGAATTTTCAACAAAATAGGTTAATGTCGCAAGCATAGCTCTGTTTTTGTTCTATCCTGCGCAGCTATCACAATAAAGATGGACTATCGATATGCTTGCTTCCTCAGATTTGTTGTGTGCAGTTGGCTTTTTTATATTTTCAAGCATTTTTTATACGAACTTCTATTTTTTATTACGGATATTAAAATCGTTTGTGAAATGCTCAACGTTTTCAATAAAAATTGTTGACAAACTTTAAAACTGCTATTACTGATATTGATAAAATAATTAAAACTGCACTCTTTACTGTCACTTTCTCCATATCGCCTTTTAATATCGACTTGTTTAACACAAGAAGACAACCAATCTTTCTGTCTAATTTTGTTGCCGATTCCCCAAAAATGTTCATTTATTCTTACTCTTTCATCTTCAGAAATTTTATCATGACACGAATTTGGACACGGGTTGGGCAAAACACTCGTATTTTTCCGTTTCCTCCTCGACTTCTTTTAAACTTTCCAAACCATTTAAATCAACGAAAGATTCATCTGAATCGCTATACGGTACCAGGGAGAGCTGTAAAAATATCCAATAATTGAAAACAAAAACATATTGTATTTTGCAAAAAAAACAAATTCATACCTTCGACATATTGTTCTAAAGCTTTAACTTTAATTAGTCTCAAAAAATTGGGTTTTTTTTTATTTTTTTCCCTTGTGTTTCATTTATTTTAAAAGAGAATTTAATTGTATCCCACACAAGCGTTCAAAGAAAATGTAAACAAGTCACCATATGCATTTACATTAAAATTGTTTTTGTTATAAAATCATAACGGTTTAATCTACAGCCATGAAATTTTGACAGATGATGCAAATGATGTTGAACTATCGATTTCGATAACAAAACAAAAAACGATTATGGTGTGGGATACATCATTTTGGCGGTAATGGCTCGATATTTGATTGAAAACAAAGCTATTAATAACAATCATATCATATCGACCAATCGACGAGTTTACGGCTGCTTGAATATATCGAACATTTTTTGTCAACTCCTCCTTTGGTATGGTTGTAATCTGCTATCATAACTGGTTTTTTTGTGTCAGCATCAATTTCTTGATTGGAAGTACGTTGTTGCTTAGCAATGGATCTGACTTCACTTGAAGCAATAAGTTCTTGAAACTTCATCGTTTTCTAAAAGTTCAGTTTCTGGCTGAAGATTGGGGTCAGTGCCGTCGTCATCCAAATCGCTGAACTCATGCGCGGTTTCTTCCTCCAACCACTGTTGTATCTGCTCGTCACGGCTTTTAAAAGTTCCAGATGATGTTCTTTTGGAAGAGTGTATCCTCTGATTTGTATTTAACTGTTCCATCAAATCAAAACTGAAAAAATATAAGGTAATGAAACAATTTCACTGATACGTTGTTCAGGAGACACTACGAAAATATAACAAAAATACTGAGGTGATTGCTTCTCAGACACCTATGTCAATACTGATGTAGTTGACTTGCAGACACTTTTTCACTCGCATCGTCGCGTTTACTCCAACTGCCTTTTATACGTTAACGTACTCATAAGCACGTAATAAGGAGCTACTAAAAATTCGAGAGTATCTGCTTATAAAAGAGCGAAGCAAAATAGCGTTTTGTAGTATTTGGTGTCTGTTATATACTACGTCACTTGCAGAGGGTTAAATATATTTCTGCGTTTCCTTTCTTAGCGTGACTGTCCTGGGTGGACCACTGCTTTCTCTAAACACATTTTTTACCAAAAATAAAACAACATGTTTTTCTTATACATATTTTTTTAATTCTTAACTACATTTATTTATGCATTTGATGGTATTTAAATTAAATATTCTTTACAGCACAATATCATACAATAAATCTCCAGATATTTTATTCTTCTGCAACGCTGAATCGTAGGTAACATACATGCACAGAGAATATGTATATATATATGTATGTTTATATATTTATTTTCGCATAATATATTTGATATTTTTTCAATGTAAAAAAACCTAACATTAAATGAGTTTTAGGTTTTACTTAAACTTAAACTACAATGTGTACAAATACTAAAATATAAAAAAAATAATTTCTTTCCCTTTGTATTCTCCTGGAGTATTGAGATTTTTATATTTGCAACTTACAAATTATTTTTTTTTACCAACATAGCCGTGCTTGCATATGCGCTGTATATATAATATAAAAATTTATTTTTAAATGTCTATAATTCGAATAACAAAAATCCGCTTTTAGTATTTTTTACAAGGAAAGTGTAACAAAACAAAATTAACAAAAAAAAAAAAAAAACAAAAACAAATTGCAATCACTGGTTGAGTATTGATTTTTGTCAGCATAAATGCCAACGGCTAGAGAAAGACACACTTGAAGTTTTTTATACATTTAAATTGCAAATTTCTAAAGCCATTGGCCAAAGTATACACTTTTATTTTGTTAAAATTAGTTTACAAAAAATAAATAAATCCTTAAATTTTCATAAATATTTATATATTAATGTGCTCCGATTTTTGTGCAATATTTTATATTAAATGCTTTCATGTGTTTCGATGTCACTTTAAGTTCCGTTGCGTAGCATTTGAAATAAATACTAAAAATACTTTACTAAAATCATCTGAATTTCATGCTAATGCAGTTTTTCTAAATTTAATCTAAATAAATGGCATAAGAAGCTAAATGGAGTTGTTTATATAGCAAACTATCTCTGCGTTCTTCTTTTCCTTATTTTACAACTAACTTCTTCTATTTATCTTTTGTTTTTTTATTTTCTTCTTTTCTTATTTTCCTTTTTCTCTTACTTCAATCCAACTAAATTCGAATAAGCTTCAAACTATCGTCGAGGCACTCTTTACGTTTACGTTTCGTTCAGGTGGTTCGGGAATTTCAGTGGAAATGCAAATTAGATTTTACGAACTAAAATTTGAAGTTGAAGGCGAACAGAATTTGTTAAACTACTGATGATTACAATTAGAGTAATAAAAATGCATTGCTGCGATATTGGCAAGATATTTAGGTGGTATGCACAATAGACCGAAGAGAAGCCTTTGCAATGAAAAAAAAAATTTTACTTATATATTTTAGTATATTTTAAAATATCTTATTGTGAAGTTTAATGTATTTCATTTATTCGCCCAGTTAATTCGTAACAATTTCAAAGACTCGAGTGTTTGTGTTTAGCACAATCCTTATATTTGTGAAAATATTGGCTCTTTCGATGCACTTTTAATCATTAACCACTGGTAATTGTCTATCACGCCGCGCTGAATTCTTAGATCAAAATAACTGCTTCGGTTTTATACTCAATAATTTCGTATTTGAAATAGCTTACATCGAGGCAGAGTAAAACGGTGCAGTCTTATGAACTGTAGATATTCAAGCTTATCACTGAATCCATATTAGAAAAGCTACGAAGGAAAAAAAATTGGTATTACAGAATTCATATGAAATCGAAAATATTGTTTCCGAACTCAAATTACGCATTTGTTACGTTATTCGGTTTGCACAGAGAAGAAAAAAATTTAGCGCTTATGTTTGTGGTCTTATATTTTTGGATCATTTAATACACTCCCGAAAATAATTCAAAGGCACCACATATTGAAACGTTTTCATCATCTACTTATTAATTTTTTTTTATTTCAGTTATTTTTGTAGAAAAGTGTCTATTTTACTTATATGTTTCATTCTATAGTAAATACTATACTACAAGTCTCGAAATTTGTACAAAATTTATAAAATTTCGAAAAATTTTCATCGAAATTTTTAATCCCAACTTTTTTGAAAACATTTTGGGTATGCAGTTTTATAGGCCGTTCAATTTTACCACAACAAAGTGAAAGTTTGAATGCTCTTAAAATTCTCGTTGATTTTTTTTAATTTTTTTCCTCTGAAGGTGTTATTATTTTTATATGGTGAAACTGCGTCGGTGCAAAAATTTTATAAAAAATCAACGAGAATTTTGAGCTTCTTAACATTTAGGCTTTGCCATATTGAAATTTATTCAGCTTTAAAAATTGCGTACCCAAATTGTTTTTAGAAAATTCTGATTGAAAAAATTTATGTTTTGATGAAAATTAGTCGAATTTGTATAAACTCTGGCCACATTTTGAAACATGGATTCTTTTTTATAGAAAGAATTATATTGCATAAAAATATATAAAAAATAATAATTGAAATTAAAGAAAATAAATATGTAAATAGTTAAAACCTGTCAGTCTGTGGTGGCCTTATAATTATTTTCGGCGGCATAAGCTGTCCCCATAATGTTTTGGTCAATGCCAAAGTGATCTGTCCGAATTCTACCGGTAACGTAGAGACGACCATAGTAAATTCGCAGAACATTCCTAGTTTCTTGTCGTGCATAAATTTTAGGAAAATTCAAGAAAAATTTCTAGAATTAAAATTTAACAGCTGAATGTTGTATCCTCCCGAAATTCAAGAAAAATTTCTAGAATTAAAATTTAACAGCTGAATGTTGTATCCTCCCGAAATAGACGAAAAGTTTTAGAGAAAAAAAATTTACTTTAGGAAGTAAGTCAAATAATTTTTTCTTGGGGTTCATGACAAAATTTCTCTGAAGAAAAACATGCAGACGACTTAGCCTTCATTTTGAACATTGAGGCGTACATTTTTAGCCAACAGCTGCTTGATAGTTTTCCAATCGAGATAAACGACATAATTGAATAAAACGACACTTGTGATGTTGCCACAACAGTAGGCTATAGGTTACCGCAATACCCAAGATTTTTTTTCGGTTATTCGGCTATTTCAGGGGCATTAGCAAAATTTTCAGGAAGAAAACTGAATTGATATTGCTCATTCACAGAAATAATATTATAATCACAAGCAAAAACAAAAAAAAAAAGTTTCAAAATTTTTCACCACCAGGTTTTCTTATTTCTTGTGCACAAAAGTTATGGCGATCTCCTTAGATAGAAATATGTTTTTAGTTTTACTTAGGCAGCCCTACGCCTTAATTGAAAATTTTGAAGCTATTTTTGTTTATTTTTTGGATAATGACACCCTTACAGCAAATGCGCAATTCCAGTGGAAATGTCTAAAAAAGCTCAAAATGTGTAAAAAGCTACCAAAAAAAAAAAAAAAAGTCAGGCCTAAAAACAAAATCAGGCAAATATGTAGCCATATTCTAAAAAATGCTTTCTTCAGCCTATTAAATAACTTATTGTGAACAATTATTCTAATTGAACTAGCGAATACATCGTATGCTGCTTTTTATAGTTCTACACAAAAATATAAAAATATTTTGACTCTTCTGCAATAATTTCCTTTTCATTCATTAGTTCGCTTTAATACTTAATATTTCTTTAACACATACAATACTCGTACATAAAAGAATTCAGTCTGTATTATGATAATATACCTTACAGCAAGTACATTCAGTCAAAAAAGTACCGGGAATTGGCCTATGAGACACAGAGTTTTAATTGTATTGTGATCTCTTGATCAAGCGATTCGAGAATTTTGTGCCACACAAAAAGAAAAGAAAAAAAAAAAGAGGTTGTCTGTAAAGTCGGTTTACTGACGATAGTTTAACGTGACAACGCCATAAGAAAATACTGATGGAATGGTTGCAGTTTTCAAAAGAAAATTTTAATTTTATTTGTTTGATAGATATTTTGTATGGATATAGAGGAGGAATTGATCAGGTTACATTTACACAAACGTGAAAAATTACGAGACATTTATCAAGTTCATGAAAGATATGATCAATTTCGATTGTGCATCAGACGTTAATAAGTCAACAACACTTAGAGGCACCATCATCGATTTGACTTTTTCAAGACACATTACACTCGAAACACCCCCTTTCATTTCCTACTTTTCCTATCATCTCCTATTCTCAACAGAGAAATGGTTCATTACCATGCACACAGGAAGAAGGCATATGCAAATACAAATATGTGAATTTATATACCTACATATGCGCATATACATACATATATATGCTCACTCAAGTAGGAGAGAGCCAGATGTCGAACGTTGCCGAACGCGGGGGCCGATTGTGCCGCTTTGTCGTTCGTTCCGCGCTCTCGCTTGCAGTTAAAGCAAGGTAACGACGCATGGGCAAGATAACGCCGCATTTTTTGGTGCGTGCAGCCGGCTACATCGAATTATAAGACGTTATCACGTCACAAGTTTTGTGAATCTATGATAGGATATTTTCGTTTCGTAAGTAAAAAGAACGACCTATTACTCATTCAAATTGATTGCATCGCTTTCAAAGCATTCCTTTGCCGAAATAATACACTTTTCACTCAATCGGTAATCCAACCATCAAAATACATTTGAGGCGAATTTTCAGAAATCGCTTTCAGTTCTTGCTTTAATTATCATTTATGCTTTCTATCGACTGAAAACGTTGTGCAACAAAAATCAGCTTCCTTGACATTCAGAAAAATGTCCATAAAATAAAATTTCTATAAAAAATCTATAGTTTCACAAACTATATTTTTTTTATAGCAATGATGCATTCTCAGTTGTGCATTTTCTCATGAATTTAATTTTCTACTTTTTCGTGGACGAACCGACAAACGCCGTCAAATTGCCCTATGTTGCTATAGGGGCAGAACGCCATTCCCCGTCATTAATTAATGCAACAAATATGACAAACTTGCAACTCCCGCAGCCAATTCGATAGTATTTCACGCTTTCCCAGTATTTGTTATGCAATAAGTTTTAATTGTGTTAAATCTATGAATTATAGAAAGTAAGTTTCAGTTACTTGTACCAGTTCGAGCTTGCTGAACATGTTTTGACTTATAGCAGCAAAACGGCATACTACGTCAGTTTTTAGTTAAGGTTCCCGGTGGTCTAGAACTTTCAAAAAATCATTTTTTTTATATTTCGAAAGTATGGGCTTTTAAGAATATATTGTCAAATTTTTGGAAGGATATTTCCAGTATTTTCGATTCTACAGCCTGCTAAAGGCCACTCTCAAAACTTTAAACTCAATTATCTAAAAACTACTTTTTTCGCCAGGTGCTATAAAAAAAACAACTATTCAACCGAACAACCTGAAATTTGATTATGTTGTTCACAACATTAGTGGCTATCGCCCGTACTAGAACGATATTAATATTTCAATTATTTCGTATTTTTTTGATTAAAAAACTGAGAAAACCCGATTTTTAGAGTGTCAAATTCAAAACCGCAACATTTTGTCAATTTTTTTTTGTATTATAGTAGCGAGACAGTCATACTGATTAATAATTTTTTGGATTTTTGTGCTTCAGATAAAAAGAAGAGCCATAATGGCTATCACCGTCCAGGCCCAATTTTTCGGGAATGTCAACTGCAGCGCCATTTTTTCAATTATTCAAATACAAAAAAAAGTGTTTCAATTTTTTATGTAAAAGAAATTAAATAAAAAGCTAAAAAAATTTAAATATCGTTTTTAATTTTTTTTATATAAAAAAAAAAAAATTCCTGAAAATACCCTAAATTTTCGTGCTCTAGACCGCTGGGACCACTTAATTCATTATATCTGAAGATAAAGCCCCACCGATACTTTGTACCAAAAACTATTGTCCGCGAAAGGGTGAAAGGAATTTATTGTTTCCAAGGGAAAAACGTGCCGAAGTTATCTGTGGGGAACAGCAGCAGAGAGAGAGTATTAGAAGTAGGTGATAGAAATGTAGAGTTAGTTGATGTAAAACAGGAGCCGGTGCAGGCAGCACACGGAATAAAAGCATATTAAAATAACAAGTTCTAGCGTATTTATTTCAATCCTAAGTAAGTATGAGTTGATATAGTATCCATGGGGTATACTTTAATTCATAAGAGGAAAGTTTAACTATTTTTTTTACATTTCTATTAAACAGGAAGTAGTACTTTGGGTGGACGAAAGAAACGTGACAACTCCGCGAGAAAATTGTCAAGAACCACCGGGTTTTTCTAGTCACCTGAAACTTACGCTTTGTATACTAAAATTCATTGGGCTATAAAATTACATACCCGGAAAAATTCGGGAAATTCCGGTTAAAAAGTCGAAAGTTTTGTATAATTTTTGAAAGCTTTTTAAAAAGTTTGTACAAAATTTGAAACTTTGTTTTATACTCGTATGGTTTTTGGTGTGGTATATATTTTTATAGAAAAAAATACCTTATGATAACACAATCCATGTGCATAAAATTGCTGGAGGACTACAGTCTAAGTAGGTCCAAAGAACGTTTACAGGCAACTGTAGGCTATTGATTTTTTATCTAATGCTGATGAGAGAAGCTAAGGCAAAGCAATGGCTGACAAAAATGCCGTAGAACACAGTAAAAAAAAAACAAGGCGCTGACTCTCCATTTTGTCGAAAAAATACCAACAAGATTCCGAGAACAGCTCCTCCATAAGACATAATATCTGACAAACGCTGTTTTATATTTAAATTTTATTAAGTTGGTCCAGATGTATTTGCCTCAGAATGAAAAGGCGTGAAATCTAAATATCTTTTTAAATTTCTCTAATAATTACAAAGATTAATCATCCTTGTAATGCCCGGATTCAACCCAATGTTGGCATGTGATAACAATGTTATGCGTGATAATGGCAGTTACTCGGCAGAAAATGGAAAGCCTGCCATGAAAAATATCCTAATAAAAACATAAAAAGCCAACGTCCGTTAGCCCAAAACTGTTGGCCTACAACTACATTAAGACGTGCATCCAAAAGTGGAGTAGTAGCTCGGCTAAATAACCAACAAGGATGTACGCGTAAGTTCGTCGAATCCAACAGATTTTGATCTTGTAAGTCACTTTATCCTGAGAAGCGTTAAATTTTGACAGCCGAAAAAAATGTAGACCCATACTTTATAACCTGTGTATGATATTCGCTAAGTTCATGGTCTGAATTTTATTCAGAATAATAGCCTCGTATGATGGTGAGTTATCTGGTGTAGCATGCATTCGATTTTTTCACAAATCTGGCTCTTTCGACGTGCGCTCTCAAACGCCTATATATATTCCTTATTTACAGCCGAGTTTTTGCTTTCAGTTCCGGTAACCTTTTTAAATGGGGTTTTTGTGATTAATTCCCAGTACTGTTTTGACTAAATGCATGTAAATACATATCCATTATTCGTATTTATAAATTTATTGGCTTTCCAAAATTTTCGTAGTTTAATTTTAAATTTCTTTAACTCTCAAAACGTGTTTTTAACATAAGCTTATTTATAAATTAACTTATTCTTCTATGTACTATCCCTAAACTAAATGCATTGCATACAAAATACAAGAGAAAAGAGTAATATTAATCGTATATCAGTGGGAGCAGAAAGAGCTTAGCGCAGGTAAAGAAATTCATTGGATCTCTTCCGTGCAGAGTTGAACAAAACAAAAAAGTTCGCCAATTTACCCTCTTCCTTTGCACACTTTTACATTATAACATTTTATGTTATTTTTATTTTAATATTTATTTTTATTTTTAGTTTTATATTTATATTTATTATCATTTTAATTTTTGCATTCTCAAAATATCAATACTTTTTTTTCTATAACTTCTCGTCTAATTTGATTTTGAATTTTGTTATTCTCCGAGGTTTTCTATTTATATGTCATTCAAAGTGTATTTTTTTGTGAGTAAATATTGAGAAAATATGTTGTTGTGTATGTTTATATTTGCTCTTTGTTGCAGACACTTTAGCTCAGGTTCAATATTGATGGGTTGCATACTCTGTGGGCTGTGCGGGTAGTCGAGAAAATTATTAGCAATTGTGACAAACTCGTAAAGAAAAGCCTCGAACTCAATCGAATGCGAAGTATGATTGCAAGGCTTTTTCGAAAGAAAGAAAATTATAAGCAGAAAATGAAGACTACCTTTTTCCGTTTTTCATCATATCTTCGGTATTTATAGTCGTATTTTAAACTATGATTTATCGCTGTTTTTGTCAAGACCATTTTTTCTTGCTTCAAAGATCATTCACTACAAACACCAAGTTCTATGTAGTACTTAGCCACCAGTTCGCAGTTCTTTCATGTTACCGTACCACCCTAATGCTAGCAAGTTAAAGTTTGCTAGAAAACATTAAAGTTTTGGTAAGGAGGTATTTCAATTATTCCGTAGAACTATTTTAAAACATTTTTGTTTTATTGGCCCATATACACCCCACGACAAAACGATAAGACATCAGCATTTTGACAATTTTGGACTATTTTTTTTGTTAATGTCCATTATTTCATTTTTTTTTATAAAAGTTTAGCTCATTGTTTAACAGAACCCATATAAATCTAAGCTTCAAAAATTCAAAAATTAGAAAAGTTCTGCAAATTTGAATTCTAATTCCATGGTTTTTAATTTGTACTTTTAGCAATATTTTTAGTATGCAGTTGTATGATTTATTAAATTTTAGTTTTATAAAGTGGAAGTTTGAAGTTGTTAAAAAAATTCCGCTGATTTTTTATATGCAATTTTTTCCATAATGGTGTTACGTACTATGGATGAAATACCACAACGAATGCATGACAGTTTTTTACGTCCGAAAATTTTTCGTTAAAAAATATTTTTTGCGGGATTTTTTGCAGTTCTGGATTTCGAAGAAGACGAAGTTATAAATTAATCTTTTTTTCGAAATTTCCTTGCAAAAATACTTATAATTTGATAGTGCACAGCGACCTTTTTTCTCTGATGCGATCTAATGGGAATTCAACTCTTCAGAGAGCTGCCAGTTATGCTTATTTGCTTATGCTTTTCATTCGACTACTGACACAATTTATCATCTGCTTCCATTTGCTCTTTTTTGTTAGAAATTTATATGTATGTATTTGTCATTATTTCATTCTCTTAAGTAACTATTTACAGAAAAGCTGGCGCCAGCTGGCCTGGATGCCTTACAATAACTAATAAATGCAAATTTGGTAGCATTTTCGTACAATCATCATTAACTTTTATAAAGTTTTTATTTTTCAATTTTTTTACATTTTTTCGATTTGCAGAGCAGTGGGCATGTTTCTAAACTTGCTCATTCTACAGCGAGGTTGATAGCCTGGGAATAGGTTAGTGATACATTTTTGTCGTATGCTGGGTAGATGGGGATAATTTTATAGGTAAACTGAGAAAGTGTTGATCCAGGCATCCTTGGGTTAGCTTAATGCTTGGTTCTGAACTTAATTTTTTAGCTAACCTGTTATCGGAAAGCCATAAAAGTGTTTTGTTTATACTCAACTCATTGCAAAAAAACTTAACAACTGCAAGTTCTAGATTTCAAGGTTGTGGTCTTATGTAAAATAAGAGGCGGTGGGAGAATCAGGACATATGCTCGTTTTTATAAGTGGATGTAAAAATAATCTTTTATACCAACGCACTGGCTGTAAGAACACAGGCTAAGAGCAGAAAAAAATATACAAGCAAAAAAAAAATGAATGAATAAAAAATGCTATTTGACATATCATTGCAAGTTTCTCATTGAAGTTAAGTTACGGAAATTAAACCTGTGCTAAATGAGAAGGATTATTCCGTGTGTAGAAGTTCGAGCAAGAGGGGAAAGTCCCTGATTGCCATTCACTTGGGAGTGGTCAGGACGATTCTTCTGCTTACGGTGCAAGCAGCTCACAACTGGCTATAGTTAGATGAGGCGGATTAATGTAATAAGTACGTTCTATACTTCTACTTCAGGAACGCCTCTAACAAGACTGAACTAACCCTAGTGGCCATTCCCTAAGCATTACTGCGCGATAACCAAACAACCCATAACTATCAACCAAATATTACTAAGAGTTTAGCAGAATAGTCTTCGTCAATTTGTAGTGTGCGCTTTGTTGTAGTCTTACAAATGGCGGACTCTATATGACAGATGATTTCTATTATATGAAAAACTTTTTCTCGGTAGAAATCCATTCGAAAGCTTCCGGAAAGTCTGTCGACGAACAACCAATACTAAAAAACAACTTTCTTATCAGTAGATAGATCTTCCAATTGGGATCAGTTATCAAGTTGTTCCAATGCTAGGCAATTTGGTCGAATGAACCACAAAATAACATACACCCATCACTTATGGGACCAACGTTTTATTGCTCAACTAAGATTGGACGGAAAACCATTTTCTAGCCTTGTGTCTGTCCGTTAAGGTTTCAGCGGCTTATTGATTTCTTCGTTGATATTTCTGATATAAAAAGTGGTTTTCATAGCTGGGTCAGCTGGCACTTCAATCCTCGAATGTCAACCAATTATAAGTATGGGTTGGGAGTTAACAATAGAATACCCACATAGCTGGAACACTTTTTTAATAGTCTCTTTTTAATGTCAACAAGCACTTTCATTATGATAACACAATCCATTTGCATAAAATTGCTGGAGGACTGCAGTCTAAGTAGGTCCAGAGAGCTTTTACAGGCAAGTGCAGGGCATTGCATGAATATCAACAAGATTCCGACAACAGCTATCAGACAAATGCAGCTGACAACAAATGATAAAAAAAGTTGTTTTCTAATGATGGCAGCTCCTCGGCAGAAAATCTAGTTGAAAAAGTTCCTCATACAAATGTAAAAGGCCAACAGCCGTTCAGAGGCGGCATAAACATGTTGGTCCCTTCATTTTTGGAAGTAAATTTAGACGTACGCCCCGAATTAGGGTAGTAGCTCGGCTAAATATCCAACAACGATATAAGCGTAAAGCCGTTGAACACATCAGATTTTGATTTTGTATGCCATTTTATCCTGAGGAAAGTTAAATTTTGACAGCCGAAAAAAATGCAGACGTAAACTGTATTACCTGTGTATGATATATTACTCCTGGGTCCCCTCTATTAAGTACATTCCACAGGTATGTAGAATGCTGTTACTTTGAAAAAAGTTGAAAAGTAGGATTTTGTTGCAGAGTTTATTGAGTCTCATCAACTTACAAGAGAATCAGCTCGGACTTTTCTAAATGGCACTGCCCATTCAAGAATAACGAATATTTGCTCTAGCTATAATCCACATTTACATTTTGTGAAACCAAAAACTGTTCACTTAATTTAAATACATCACTAACAAATTCCCAGAATACCGACTTCGGCTAGGGTGCAAAGTATCATCAATACTTTTAAATTACTGTTCAGTTTTGTTTTTGCCTCGCATTAAATTTTTTTGTTTATATTTCTGATATCTAAGCTATACAGTTGTTTGCCTTCGTTCTTAGTTTTTCTACAACTACCTTTATAATCCTTATTCTTCTTCTTTTTCTTCTTGTTCCATATAATAAATACCTTAACTACTTGAATAGTTGTTTTTTGTTTTTGTAACTTCCTTATAGTGTTCTCGTCACATTGTACATATAAATACATACATACATATACATTTAAGAGCTTAACTAATACTAATTATCGATCAACTTAACAAATATGTGTATTTTTGTTTTACTTATCTTACTCTTTTGTTTTCAATAATATTCTCTCTCTCACTGGCATCGGCCACTATAATGTGGTGATGGCACACGACGTATAGTTGCGAAGTGTTGGTGTGGTTGTTCTTGTTGGGTTTTTTGCTTTTGCTGTTGCTGCTGTTTGTTTGTATCGCTTTTGGGTGTTTTTTGATTAATTTTCCAAAGTTGTACTGGTATTTGTTGTTGCATTACTAGTGGCAGTAGAGTAAATTGGGTTTGTGGTTGTTGTTGTTGTTGATTCTCTGGCTGCTGTTTTTGTGACACTTCTGCAAGCGTTTGTTGTAGTTTTTGCTCATTTATTGTACTGTACTTAGCTTGTTGTTGTCGATGATGTGGTCACACGGTCGTCTCATCATCATCAATATTCCTCCTATACGACGGAATAGAGGAAAAATGAGGAGGTGGAATAATTTTTTAATACTTTTTGTAAAATTGAATATTATATTAATTATGTAATTGGCGAGAAGTTAATACAGATAAGGAAGGACGCATTGTTCGCTTCGATGGTGCAGAAGGCTTAATACCTTTCATGAGTAAAAACAAAAAAAAAAAAAAACAAGAGTTGATGAGTATAGTGGACTCATTCACTGGTTGTTTTTTGTTTAATTGGGAGCAATATACAATTCACCCTCATGAAAGGCGTACATATAGGTTTTCAAGTGATATTCAATATTAATAGGATACAAAGAATTCAACATTATTAGTTATCAACTTTTTCTTTACATAGAATTTAAAACTAAAAATTCTTATGATAGGCATGCATGCGTTTGTTAGTTCTATATAAATTTTCGAAAGCAAAAAGCAAATTTAAAATATGTGCGCAAATTGTGTGCATGTGTATAAATATAATATGTTGTGGGTCGATTTATGTTACTACCTTATCGTGTGGTGCATACCTGTATGCTGCTGCAAAACATACATACATATGTATCAGCGAATTCGTTTCGAGCTTGTGGATTCAGAAAATATTATAAATCTTAAAAAATGGGGCCCAACTCAGTTATTAGTTAACCAGATATAAAATAATAATTTCAAAGCAAATGAGATAATGTTTAGCAGTGAGAACATTTTTTTATGTTTTTCGGCTATTAAGGTACTACATATTAAAATAAGACAAAATCTCTTTAAGTCAAGTATTTCTTTGATGCCAAAAGAAAATGCGTAAAATCGTAAAAATAAGAATCGTGAGGGCATACGGCTAGACTCAAATGAAAGAAATTTTTGCTGAAATAAGTAATAATTTATATCAAATAGAAGGTATGTGTATTTCTATTTAACCAACTTATTTTCCAATGGGATTAACTACACCTATATAAGAAAAAATATTTTTCAAGTATTCTTAATTAAAAAAAATATTCTTGAAAAGGAATGATACTGAAAAAATCGGCTTAGTAGTTTATGAAATATAGACATGTTAATGTTTAGAAATTTTCACCTTTCACGCCTTCTGGCATTAGAATCAGTGTAAAAATGTGAACCACGCCAACTATTCGGTTGTTTCCGGGGTGAGAAACCGCTATTACGTACTAATGCCTAAAATTTCTAAGACTGATTCGAATGTGGCATACCTAAATCGACCGATATAGATTAATCTATTTTTGGTAAAAACATGGTTTCAAAAATTGTTATAGTTGTCTAAGCTTTACGCTTTTGGGTTATTGGAAATAGGTTTTTGGTATTTTCTTAAACAAGTTGTAAGACATTTTTTGTTTACCCAAGAGTTTATATGATACAGCAATTGAGTTACGGGAGTGTGCCAATAAAACATAAGTGAATTAATTGACGAACAAAATGTTGACCTTTCACAGAAGTCAAGATTGAAAACACTCTGGAACTAATCCGCTCAGCACCACGATTATTGATTTATTTACCTTCTGCATGCCACCATAACGAATTTGCCTGCTGTGCTTATATTATTGTTTATTATTAAATATTATTATTATTATTAAATATTAAAAAATCGGGTCGCAAAGGGCTATAGAATGGATTTGGCAATCTTGGAGTGCCTTTTTTCGTCAGCTCGAGGAATAGCTCGGTGCATTGTGGTGCCGCACGAGCCGACCATTTTCACTAAGTTCAGACTTTCCACGATTAAATGTTCATGCCCGCTATGGCTTCATGATGCCAATATACAGCTAAAACTATTCCACTACTTTCTCTCTGGCAAAAACTGTTTCACTATTCCCACTAGTATCTGGATTGAGAACATGAATGTTAGTTATACTTCTTCTGTATACGGATGACAAAGTTATGTTATCTGAAGATGTAGATGAACCGCAAAAACATGACTTATAATCAAAACTATTGTAGAATATGGAATATGCAAGTAAATTTAGCAAAGCCAGCAATAATGGTTTTCCGTCAAGGAGGAATATTAGAAAACAGAGAGAAGTGGACGTTCAAAGGAGAACAAATACCAAGATCGACAGAATATAATTGTCTAGGTGGTAAATTGACTCCAAAGTTAAGCCTTAAAAACACGTTTTAAATAGAAGCAGCATAGGAAGAAATAATATAAACCCAACACTTTTCTGGGTAAAAACAAAATAAAATTATAAGGAACATGGAATATTTTTGACGTGATAACGTCTTATAATTCGATTTAGCCGGCTGCACGCACGAAAAAATGTGTCGTTACCTTGCTCATTTGCCGTTACCTTGCTCATTGTCGTTACCTTGAATGAACTGCAAGCGAGAGCGCGGAACGAACGACAAAGAGCACGATCGGCCCCCGCGTTCGGCAACGTTAGACATCTGGCTCTGTCCTACATGAGTGAGCATATATATGCATGTATATGTATGTATATGCGCATTTGTATATAAATTCACATACTTGTATTTGCATATGCCTTCTTCCTGTGTGCATGGTAATGAACCATTTCTCTGTTGAGAATAGGACGATGATAGAAAAAGTAGGAAATGAAAGGGAGTGTTTCGAGTGTAAAGTGTCTTGAAAAAGGCAAATCGATGATGGTGCCTCTTAGTGTTGTTGACTTATTAACGTTGGAAGCACAATCAAAATTGAACATATCTTTCATGAGTTTGATAAATGTTTCGTCATTTTTCACGTTTATGTAAATGTAACATGACCTATTCCATTGCAATTCCATTTACCTCCTCCTCTATATCCATACAAAATATCTATCAAACAAATAAAATTAAAATTTTGTTTTGAAAATTGCAACCATTCCATCAATATTTTCTTATGACGTTGTCACGTTAAACTATCGTCAGTAAACCAACTTTACAGACAACCTCTTTTTAAAAAGAATTTTGAACTCTCACGTAGACCCTTAAAAAAATTTTGGGCAAAAGCAGTTCAGCACAAAAAAATGAAAACTAAATCTAACGGACTACACATTAGATAGGAGGCTGTGGAATACTAACATAGATTTACTTCTTTCAACTCTGAGCTCGACGAAGAAACGGAGATTGTGGGAAAGAGCTTTGAAAAGTACTCGCATATACTGGGACCTTGGACATACTATTGATAAAAGCTATTTCAGCGAAACGGTTCAAAATTGTAAAATCTCTCGGATTTTGAAGGCCAGATGCGATCCTATTTACCTCGAGGGCCACACAAATTTGAATTGCTCTCTTTGTAACTTAAACTAATTGTAACTTAAACTAATTAGGAAACATAGCACACTTCCTAGGAAGGTGACCTATTTTGAAATAAATCAGATATTAGTATTTTGGGTGATCCTACTTAGACCAAGATGAAGTTAATAATAGATTGAATGGAATTGGTTTAGGCGGAACCATGAACCAATGGAACAGTCTACTTGGTTTGTCGCCAACGCTTTAAAATATAGACAGTTAATTGTAAACTAATATAATTATGCTTTGTGTATTTTATTTGCAACACATTTGGATTTTAATGTCAATTTAATTTTATTTTCCGACAGACCACCATTCCAGCCATGTTCGTAAATTCTTTAATAAATAGTTTTCAAGATATTTGTGTATATTTCTACAATAAAGAAAACAATATACCTAATCTAAATTAATCACACTTTCTTATCTCTTATCTCCAACGACTACCCAACTCATCTCGCAGAATGATTTAACCTCATTTTCACGACGCCATAAAGAAAAATGCACATAAAAATAAAGGGTTTTTCAATAAGGGCGGGTAGATGTTGAAATGGAATAAAATGGCGTTTGCTGTGTGGCACGTAGCGCCGTCCTGCTGGAACCACATGTCGTCTAGGTCCATATGGTTCAATATGGGCCATAAGAAATTGGAAGGGCCACCACGTCTACCGAAAAATGGGCGCAATGCGCGCAACGTTTGCGTTAATGAACACTCATTTTGATAATAAAGTTTTATTATTTGAACGTGCTGTTCAATCGTGTAACTTGCCATGATGATTTGGCATAAGCAACTGAATAATAAACAAAAGATTTGACAGATGTCACCAAAACAAAATGGCTACCACAGGGCGCCAAAATCGACCCGCGCCAATTGAAAAACCCTTTATAATCAAACTTAAAAACAAATAACTTTAAATTTCGGCAGGAATCAAAGAACGATCTCTTCTTTCCACTGTTGCCTGTTCCAGAGTTGTAAAAAAATTCTCGAAACGTAGTTGCCACTCCGCGTATTTCTGCTGAAACTCAGCTTCATAATGAATGAGAGACTCTATCGCTGTTTTGCTATTAAGCATCTGACACTTTGCTGTACTGAAAATCAACCCACCTTAATATACAGGGCGGTCTACATACAAGTAGTGGCTTCTTTTCAAAATTAATAAAAATATATTTTTTCAGTATATTATTGGTTTATGGAAAAGCGTAAAGCGTAAACAGTAGTAAAGTCCTCTCTCGACGAACAAAACTAACACTCTACAAGGCTCTCATCATGCCCGTCCTAACGTATGGCGCAGAAGCGTGGACGATGACAACGTCCGATGAAGCGACACTTGGAGTGGTTGAGAGAAAGATTTTGCGTAAGATTTTTGGACCTTTGCACATTGGCAACGGTGAATATCGCAGGCGATGGAACGATGAGCTGTATGGGCTTTACGAAGACATAGACATAGTGCAGCGAATAAAGATCCAGCGGCTTCGTAGCAGAGAAAGGGGACTTCACTTGGTGTGTCCAACATGTGCCGATTAGCATGAGAAACGACTGACAAGCTTTGTTAAACTCGACCAAAATCGCATAAGCGGTTATCGCGCCAATTAAGAAGAAGAAGTAGTGCATGTGCACTTCACGGCAACCCATAAAATAGAATTTAATGGCGTCAAATCGTAGCTCTGAGGTGTTCAATTGACATCGGCGATCCGGCTGATAATGCGATTAAAGAACTTTACGCGCATAACATCGACTGTGGCTTCATTAGATATGATTACAAAAAATAAAATAAGAAAAGCCATATGGACCACCCTGTATATGCAATATAAGTGTGAGTTTTATATAATAGTTGTGACACATGGACTGAAAAGTTCTGGGCCTAACAAAGAAAACACGTTTTTTTGTTTAAAATTAGCTTTATTCATCAACGTAATTTCCATCAAGAACAGCGCAATCATTCCAGCGCTGCTCTAACATTTCAATGCCACTTTTGTAGAGCGATTTATCTTTTGCCTCAAAATAGGCATCCGTTTCAGCGATAACTTCTTAATTCGAGCGAAATCTCTTACCAGCAAACATTTTTTTTTAGGTTTGCGTACAGCCAGTAGTTGCTGGGAACCAAATCTGGCGAGTACGGTAAATGTGGGAGCAATACGAAGTTGAATTCATGTAGCTGTGCCATTGCTCAGAATAATTATCATCTTGTTTTTGGTCAACCATGAGCAAATGCAACACCGACTCAAAATGCTCCCGTAATATAATGTCAACTCATTCTGCGGATATCTTTACGATGTCAGCTAACTTTACGCATTTTCACTTTTCGATCATTCAAAACGATTTTGTGGATTTTTTGATGTTTTCTGGTGTTACCGCCTCATGCGGACGTCCACTGCGTTTTGCATCATCGGTGTCCTTAGCACCACGTTTGATGCCAGCAAACCATCATTTTATTGTTGTTTCTGATGGAGCGGAGTCCTCATTACACTTTTCAAGCCATTGCCTCGCTTGAATGGTATTTTTGCCCATCAAGAAGTAGTGTAAAATTGACACACAAAATTCGTTTTGATCCATCGTTTTGAAAATAACAAAAGTAGCGTCACGCTTAGCACAATAACTCACGAACTAATGAATAGAATAACACGAAATTTTAACTGTAAAGAAGCGAATGGAATAGAACTAGTGCCATCTATGTGTTAGGCCAGGGACTTTTCAGCCCGTGTGTTGTATTCAAATGTTTTATATGCACGAAGCAAATAATATTCAACAAAAATGAAAAAAGTAATAACTTACATTACGCCTAATATCGATTTGTATACAAATGTTATAATTCACGATTAGATACATGTATTTGCACTTAGGATAATTGTGATTTGTGCGAAATTTAACTAATGTTGCACAAATTCATGTGCATAAACTTTGCGAATATACAAAATTTGTATTTGGGATTTTCAAATTACTCAAAAAAGTAGGAATTTATCGAAGAGATACTAAATTTTGGAATAATGCATTAGTGCTCATAAAAGCAGCCAAATAATTAATGACTAATACATATAAAGTTTTAGAATAACTGTGTATGTATATTTGTTTGTATGTAGGCAAGTGAAATGAAGCTTGGTAATTAATTGCGACAGTTCTAATTGGTTGCATTTAATTTAATGGTTATTAGGAAAATGAATGGAAAATTGACAATATATTTGGTAAATCTATGGAAATTTGTGTATCAAATTAAAATAGTGATTAAAAATTTTGGTTTCTACTTTTGTTAATGAAATTTTTTTTTTTAATTAAATGTGTGTGCATGTGTAGGCGGATGTCTGCTTGTGTGTGTGTATGGATGATGTGCTGGTGCTTGTGAAAAGCTAATATATGAAGAGAAAATGATTTTTGGATGAATTGAATTCACATTTTTCGGTGCGTACAAACGCGGACACGCACACAGGCGGGCTTCATTAAATATCCTTATTTGCATTAAATTTAAATTCCTTTGTTAAAAAATTCTAAAACAATTGCTTTGTGAGTACGGAGTAAGCTGCTCCATTTGCAGAGCGGAAAAAGGAGGTGGTGTTGTAAGAGGGGTGTATTGAGTAAGAACTTTTTAATACGAGGCTTTATTTATTGAGCGTTTGGCTCCGCAAAGCATCTACCATAACTCGGGTGAGCCGAGTCTAATATCTGTGAGAATGGTTGTTGTTGATATAGCATCATAAGCGTTCCCCATACTTATACGGGGAATGCTGCTAGAGTGACAGTGCTTGACCGTATATAAATCCGGGTCGTTCCGGTAACGTAGAACCGGCTATCATGGGAACGCCTGCGAGAATGGTTAAACCCAATGGTGTCACACAGATTATCATCACCATCTCTTGCTATATGTCATGGAGATGGCCAACAAATGGTTAGTATGCATCCGAAAAAATTATTAGAGCATCCCAGGTTAACTACTCGCTTCATAAGTCAGATGAAAATTGTAGATATTAGAGCAGATCAATGAAATATTGGCGCCTGGTGCAGCTAACTAGATTTTTTAAGAAAGAAAAGCACACGTGGATGGATTTACAACGAATGACTTAAACTTTATTTCCAGGTTTTGACAAGTACATGAAAGGTTGCCAGATTTGATAACTACATCAATAGTTTTAATACAAATATTTAGTACTGGATGATGTTAGAATTTACATTTTGATATACATTCCCAACAAGAATCTATTATTAAAAATAGCGAGTTCAGTAGGTGAGGAACTCAAGTAGCTGCGAAGCGTATAAATATTAGTATATACAGGGTGTTAAAAAAGTTAAGTAGGTAAGAGTACAGACCAAAGATCAACTATTGTGACCTGCCTACATTTTAAGTGCGTAGCGCCTGCCATTTGGTTTGGTTTTAGAAACCTATCACCTCGAATACTTATCGAAATGTTTAAAGAAAAAGGTCATACCTCCATCAACGGTACATTCGACTCCAAAAGAAAACTAAAAAGAATACGAAGGGCAGTATCCATGCTTATTACAGGAGCACAGCCTTCTATCTCTTCCAAAGCTCTTGAGATTTTATTATAACTTCTCCTTCTCATAGATATCTATGACGAAATCCAGGCTAATTTACTGTCTGG
The DNA here is from genome assembly GCF_027943255.1 of Anastrepha obliqua. Taxonomy (NCBI): domain Eukaryota; kingdom Metazoa; phylum Arthropoda; class Insecta; order Diptera; family Tephritidae; genus Anastrepha; species Anastrepha obliqua. The sequence goes on from NC_072895.1 coordinate 44,529,987, forward strand.
AAAGGCTGGCAGAATTAGAATCCGCAGACTTCTTCAATTATTTAGGGTTTATCCGAGAAACGAAGTGGTTAGAAAGGAATTAGATAGAGAACATAAGCCCAAATTAGTGATATCACAATGGACTTCCTGGTCTAAGTCCGTTTTCAATTAATTATGTCATAGCCTGTTGAGAATTGTAGACACAACCTGTAAGTGAAGGACGCATTGTTCAACAGCAAGAGGCTTAGCCCGCAACATCAAATAGTATTTACTTCCATCTCTTTGCTTTGCCTTCGGAATTGTTGGTTCAATTGCTTGTTGAAGAATTTTAATTCTTTTTTTTATTTATTTTTATTTTAACTTTTAAATACATAAATATTTAGAATTGATAAAAATTATTCTGCAAACCGCAAGGAGAGGAAAAATCTAGGGGTGTGATGGTAGAGGCTGGTCAAAATATGTCAAAAAACACCCAGATCCGCTCGATAGTATCGAAAATTGATAATATTAGCAATTTTCCAAAAAAAAAACCGGAAAAATGGACTGAAGCCTCACACAAAGTTCCAAAACATTCTTATTTTTGTAAATCAAATTCGCTTTCAAAGTCAATGCTACAATTTTAATAGCCCCGATTTTATAGGTAATAATTAAGAAGACTACAAACGATTCTAGACGATTTTGGAATGGGGTACTAAGCAATTTATGTTAATGGGTTTTATATATTTTTTTTGAAGTATCATACATTTATGATGTTTTTCATAAATTTTCAACAATTTTTTATTTAATTTTATTAAGCTTTGCTTATTTACTTTTCAATAAATAATTATTCAAATTTATTAAATCGGCGAATAACATTTTTTTAATATTTTATTTATACTATATCTGTACTAAGTGCGAAGAGAAAGTAATTTGCAAGCTACTTGGAAGTGCTTGACGTTAAATAGTCGCTAGCAATAAAATTATTTCGATATTTTTCTAATCTTCTTTCAACTACATGTACCAGATTGTCAGAGACCAGGGATATCGGCGACGCCAGCGATGCAGCCAAATAATGTCCAACTGCAAATGTTTTTGATATGAATAAGTCGAAAAATGTTTTTTTCTATATTTGTATCTACATTTGTTGTTATAATGTATTGAAAATGTGTTATTGTTAATGGAATTTGTTTTGCTGGTAATTGATTGTGCGTGATATATGAAACAAAAAACAAAAAAAGAAATAGGTAAATGATCGAAAAAGCAGGTTATTTTAAAGGGTGTTTCAAATGAAATGCCTACATAAAAAAAGAAAAAAATAACAAATAAATGCACAATACATATAATTTCGTCAGCTAATTTTTTCTAATTAAAGTCTGTTGAATTTTGAGATTGAGCTCGTTTCTTTTTGTTTATGCTGCTGTAGCTTATTGACTTCTTACCAAATTTTGTATTTTCAGTTAACTTTTATTTGTTTTCTGTTCTATTTCCAATTTTCATTTTCATTTAAGTATCAACTTGGTTCCTGTAATTTTTAAAACTTTTTTAATTTCTCTATTTTTCTTATTAATTTTTTAAAATCGCATTTATTAAATACCTCAATCCAACTTTTAAATGCTCGCGATATAGATATAGATACAAGCATTGAATATATCTCTATTTTACCATTACTGTCCAAAATTTTCCATTTCAATTTTTATTTAATTCATTTTTATTTGACTTATTGAATAGGATAGAAATGTGAATCCTTCTACTCAATAAAAAAGCAAATTCTTATAGGAAAACCCTCTTTAAAAATAAGATTCTACTGCTTCAAATCAAAACGGTGCCCCTTTTTAAGATATTGCTAGTATAATAAACTTTGTCTCGGTTAACGGCCGATCTGATACATAACATTCTCTGGTGGCTTATCCTCAGACCAGCAGTTCCTACAAGACACTTCATTCACCACACAGACTTGGTTAGGTTAGGTTGGGTGGCTATCATCCGACACACTTGGGGCTGGATGATCTGTTTGTGATACCACTGGAACTCGTACTTTACACTCCTAAGTCTTCTCTGAACCAATTTGTGGATTTAATGAATTTTCTTAATTTCGGCAACCGTCGAGAGACCTAATCAATGCTGTCAAGAAAGAGGAATCCGAGCGCGGAAAGCCTTTTTCTGTATAGAGCAATGATCAATGTACCTTATGTGGTGTTCCACTTTTGTCTCTTCTTTAATATCTTGACAGCTTCGACAAAAGGCCTTATGTGGCACCTCCAGTCTATTTGCATGCCTTCCAATTTGACAATACATTGTTAGTACCTCTATGTATCGCTTTTTTTATATCCTGTATCCTAAGACTCAGTAGTGATTTTGTACGGTCGTGGTTCCATTCTGCCCAAGTTTGCCTGCTTATTTGGCAAAAGAGTGATTGCCTCCAATTGGAATTACCAGCATGATGTAGTGCCTATCTCTTAATAATTTGGACGTAGCTAAGGGAATCGGCATTAGTGCATTATCTGGTTGAATGTTTAGTGTTGTACCTTTCTTCGCAAGCTCATCTGTTTTGCAATTACCTTTCATATTTCTATGGCCTGGCATCCACAAATCAGGTTTATTTAAAAATATTGCGACACTTCGCATAATAATTTGTGGCATTCAACTACTGTTTTTACGAGTGTTTTACTAACTAACAATTTTAGAACTGCCTGCCTATCTGAGTAGATATAGCTATATACTTCCCTCGTAGTCTTTTCTATAAGAGCAATAAGAGCCTCTCTTATGGTGAAAATTTCTGCCGGAAAGATACTACAGTTATTAGGCAAGCGAAATTACGTACTGATGCTTGCTTAGCTTTTCAGAGTAAACTCCTTCACCAATCTGTTCATCAAGTTTAGATCGGTCGGTAAATATACTGATTTTTTGTCATCATCTATCGTACCACTGTCCCAGTTCTCTTTAGAAGGGAATATTGTGGTAAAGGGTTTATTAAAATGGAGCTCTGCACTGTACAGAAATCTGTACTTATAGCTACTGGAGTAGTGGAACATTTTTCTAATGTATCGAATGACCTTTAATGAATGTTTTTAGGAAGGCGAGTTCCCTGAGTCTCAATGCTGGTAGCTAATTGCTTACTATACGAGTACAAGTCAATGGGCAATAAGTATAAGATTACGTTTAGCGTTTCTGTGGGAATGGTTCTAAGAGCTCCACTTATACATAAACTTGCTGCTCTTTGAATGCGAGCCAATCTGTTCATAATAATATTTTTATCAACTGCTGGCCACCATACTAATATTCCGTATAGTACAATTGGTCTACCTCGCCTGAGTACAGCCAGAGAGTGTAATATTTTCAGTACTATTTTCGGGTTATGGTTTTATTGCATGAGCAAAGGGCACATGAAGCTTTCCTCACTCTGCCTTCTACATTTAAATTCCAATGTAGCTTTCTATATATGTAATATCAATCCTCACGTTCGTTTAACGGCAAGATGGTTCTATTGTTGTTGTTGTTGTTGTTGTTGTAGTACAATAAACATTCCCATACTTACATACGGGGAATGCTGCTGGAGTGACAGTCCTTGGCCTGATATAAATCCAGATCGTTTCGGTAACGTAGAACCGACTGTCGTGGAACCATTCAATGTCGGTGGTTTTAAATCCCGTAAATGATGTTTGCTGGTAAATAATATCACTTCTGTCTTAGTAGCGTTAACGCCTAGTCCACAAGATGCCGAACATTGGTCTACCTCACCTAATAAACTCTACATAATCTCACAGAGCGGGTTCGGAAATTTTCCCCTTACAGGTAAAGCAACATCATCCGCGAGAGCAACAGCGCATACTCTCTTCTCTTCAAGGCTCTTCAGCAATTTATTCATTGCCAGAACCCAGACGATTGGCGACAGTACGCCGTCTTGAAGAGTGGCTCTCTTGACGACGCTTCGCATATCCGAGGCTTCACTTAGACTAACGGTTTCTTTTATGAATCTTTAATACTGGCAATTCTAGGCTGCTCCATTACCGCTTCAGTAGCACCACGACCAAGGAGATAAGTCAGAGAAGGCGGCCACACAAAATTGTGCTATTTGAGGACCCAATACTGTGTCGAGTGGTATAAATAGAAAATCGGTGGTTCTAACCCGTTTTAGTACATAAATCGTCGGGAATATTGATAAAATCATGGAAATCGTGGAGTTTTGATTAATTTACTAGAATTACAACTTTGTCAATTTAGTCGTCGAAATGGAAGCTAAAAATGTTGAATACTTTTTACTACACCAAATATGTTTATTATATGAGAAAAAGTTTTGGCCTAAAATTGTTTTATGCACGCATGCAATTTGTAGGGCGTAACAAAAAAGCGCATCGGTTCAGTGCTAGTTTCAAAAAAATTTTTGCCTTATTTTCTTCCGCTTCACTAATTTCCTGATTGATCTAAGCCCAGTGATATTTTGTAAATGAATTCCGTGTATGTTCGAAATTAATATTTTTTCAAATGGAAATTGCAAAAAAATGATCAAAAATGAGTTTCAAAGGATTCCGCATACAACATATGTTAATATTTATGTATATAAAGGAATATCAAATATTAAGGGAAAAATTAAAATCAGTGAATTTTAAATGAATTAAATAAAAAAAGAAAAATACAACAATCAAAGTGTATTTAGAAATTCAAATCCGCAAAATGGTTAAAAAAACATTTAATTACTAATTTAAATCTGCGAAAAAATATTAGTAAATAGAAGGAGTATTTACAATTAGTTGCGTAAATTAGGTTAAACCATTTGAGTATATTTAGATAAATGTAATGATGTTATTAGAATATGAATAATGACTTGTTTTACCTCTGAACTGCGTTGTTGTTGTGGTTGGATGAAAATGTAGAGAGTACAGGAGTACGAGAGTGCGAGAGTACAATAGTTTTTAGTTGCAGTTTAGCGAGTAATTGTTGTTGTTGTTGTTGTCGTCGTTGTTATTAGAAATATAATATGCAGTTACATACATTGTTTTTTTTGTTTTTTGTTGTTGTTTTTGTGAATATTATTAGTTATTAGCATTGTTAGTTGGGTTGGTAGAGATATTCAGCGTAGCGGTCGGTCATGCGGTTAAAAGTAATGTAGGAATTTGTTGAGCAAAAGTATGTATGTGTGTGGTTGTGTGTGCGTGAGTGTAAATGGCGCCAAGTATTTTGTATGCATGTATACATGTATGTACAGATGTGAATGTGCATAATTTATTATATGATTGTAGTTGTTGTAAGTGGCACAAATTGGCAGTTGTATATTTGTAGGCATGCATCATTTTCGGCAGGATTTAGAGTTGCATTTCATTTGGGCATTTTCGTCAGCCATTTTAGAGAAAAATGCATATTTTGTTGCGTTCCAAGGTAGTTTTTGTTTTTGCATTGCCACGATCCCATTAATTATAGCGTATATGAAAATTTGCGTACAATACAGTTTTTCCATGCATTTTCAACATTTTATTTTGACGCATATGTGTTTGTATGTATATGTTATATATATTTTTTTTCAAATCGTCCCACAAAATATACATACATCCATTAAAAGTTTGTTCGATTCAATTTGATTTGATTGGTGTTGGTGTTAGCGCAGGCATTGACGGTGCAACTCGCCGTCGTTTGTTGTTATTAGTTTGTGTTGTTTTAAATGATGTTAGTTCAGTGCAGTTTTCAACAGATATGTTTTTATTTGTTCGTATTGTGTTGTGTTTTGTTCGCAGCCATTTGCAATCATTTCACAATTTGCATTTTGCCAAAATTTCAATTTATTGCGAGCGGAAAATACAGAAATTTGTAATTAGATTTTCTTTAGGCGTTCCCATGACCACCTGCGGTCATTTTAAAATGTGTTGAGTAAAATTGTATTCATTTTTAATTTAATAGTTATGTAAGTGTGTTGGTTTTTTGCATTTTTTGTTGTTGTTTTTTTTATTTGGTAGCATAATTAAATGTTTTGGGATTATGGTAATTGTGAATTTGGCAAAGGTTGTTGGTGTTGTTGGTTAAATGATTGGGGATTGCAAAAGCAAATGCGCATACGATGGGTATAAATGGAGTGAGCGTGTAAATATTAATGTCAGTGTGTGTATGTATGTGTATATGTCAGGGATTATTCGCCGATTATTCCGAAACAAAAAAAGAAAATCAGAGCAACAGCTCAATTCAATTACAATATAAGTTTTTCATAGTTAATTAAAAGAATGTTTATGTTTTTATTTTTGAAGGATTCCAATGCAATGCGTATGTATGTGTGTTTAGTTGTAGGTTTATTATAAGAGCCAATTTTTAATTTTTTTTATTAATTTATTTTTTGGAATATTTTTTTGTTGTTTTTTTTTTTTTTGTATATGTAGTGCATTGTGTTGTGTTCGTTTTATGGTCATAATTTTTTGTTGATGCGTTTTGTAATTCGGTATGATTGTGTGTGGTTGGAAAATGGAGAGAAAATAGAATGAAAAGTTATTTGTATTATTTATAAGGAGTTTTATGTGGAGGATTTGCTTGATTTAGCTATTTTTTATTGCTGATGGGACTATTTTCTCAACAAATAGTTAATACTATAAATAGACACCGATAGTAGTTTATATCTATATATATATAAATATAAATATATTTGCATAGCTGAAAGGTATATATTTTTTCTAACATTAATTTGAAGCGTGAAGTTTTGCGGCAGAGGCAAAAAGTGATACGATTTATATCTCCGCAAGGCAAAACAATGAAAACAAAATTATATCAATTAACGACATATATGTAGGAACATTTTTTAATTGAATTTGAAAAAAAAATTACTCGTACGATGCTATCGTAGCCTAAAAGAATTTACATTGTAAAAATTGTATTTGAATTAAAATTTTATAACCAAAGCACGAATATTTAATAATGATTCCTATGGCGCATTCTAATCGAGCAAAACGAAAAAAATACGCTCGAAGAAGAAAGGTTTGCTAGCGAACCTGAGGAGCTGGCTGTTTAAGGGGTTATATTCCTTGTGTTGGACTATCGAGCATTTTTATGGCATATTCTAAAAGTACATCATCTTAAAAATATAAGTTTAAAAAATCATAAAGATCCGAGCACTAGAACGAAAGTTACAGACCGTGGAAGTGCGACATTTCATGGAACAAGAAGTGCACGCAAAACCTTAGACGCGATTTTCTCGAAGTCGTGTTTTTGGAAAATTACCGTCGCGGTGATCATTCTTTATTCAAACCTATTTGACAGATTTGCATAAACTTTTTTTTTTTAATTATTCGAAGTTACAACCTCGTGAATCTGAACGGTTCACTTTTTATTAATATTTGCATAGTTCGCTGGAATTAATTTTTCAGCAAATCAGTTTTGGGTAAATAAACCATTCAGCTTCAATAAAAAACATTTTTCTACAATAATCATTTAATTTTTTTAATTTCAGTTGAGCTGCTCATGCGCTACCGTGAACACCGCAAGCCTCTTCTAAAAAACGGCGTTTCGGGGTAGGGGCGATATCAACAATAAATAATAACATTTTTTAAAATAAAAACACCAAAATGTATTTTTCGAGAGTTACCCTTCAGTATGATATATGCCTAATTTGAATAAAAGTTCTAAAACATATTTAAAAAAAATCATGACAATCGTCCATTTTTTCGGCTCGCAAGGTATAAACCCCTTAAGGCGCTGCAGCTGACGTTTCTTTTTTCTGGCTCACTAGTTTGATAGAAAGTCGCTGCAATGAATTATAGTTATTCCCTGAGCTATCAGATCATGTCAGAAGGAGGCATTGAACGTAGTATATATATATATATATATATATAATTGGCACGTACACCCTGTTTGGGTGTATGGCCGAGCTCCTCTCCCTATTTATGACGTGCATCTTGATGTTATTCCACAAATGGAGGGACCTACAGTTTTAAGCCGACTCCGAACGGCAGATATTTTTATGAGGAGCTTTTTCATGGCAGAAATACACTCGGAGGTTTGCCATTGCCTGCCCAGGGGCGACCGCTATTAGAAAAATGTTTTTCTTAATTTTGGTGTTTCACCGAGATTCGAACCAACATTCTCTCTGTGAATTCCGAATGGTAGTCAGACACCAACCCATTAGGCTACGGTGGCCACCTTGAACGTAATACTCGTGTGTTAAATGCGACCGATAGATCTGTTTATCAAAGAGGCTGCTTTCCAGAATGCCCTAAGGTTAAGGAAAGTGGGGCTTTGGAAAGAGGTTCTAAGTATATGGATAAGACCGTTGTTGTTGTGTTAGCAGTTTACTAAACTCTGTCCGTGCGGTTCAGTCGCCAACCGTCTTCATTTAACTCATCTAACAGTAGGTCCAGAAAATGTGCCGCTTCGTGAGTCTCAGTCCGGATGGAGGGGTGTGTTAGGTGAGTAGGTTTGATGTGGCATGTGAATAGGTGGTTACTGTCGTGCGGTGTACTTTCTCATGCTGGACGTATGTTGTGTATATCGGGGTAGATTCTCGGTAAGTACTAATTTAATCTACTACAATATCTAGAACGTAATTGGGGGATCGGGGATTTGGGAGGTAGTAAAAGCCTCCCGATTAAAGTCGTTTAATGTCTGCCTATGTACTGTCCGGTCCAATAGTTGCGTTTTGGCATAGATCTCGTCAGTGTATTCAAAGAAATGACTCCTGACATTGCTTACTGAGAATTTTGCTGTGCTCCTCAACCGGGAACATGGAAGGCTCTTTGAGAGGGTGTTGCAGAAGGGTCACCAGGAGACATCCCTTAGCTGTCCTAGACCGCATTCTATGGTATATCCTTTCAACGTATTCTCAACGATAATTCTCAGTAAATTGTAATTATGTCTGTTTACAAAACACCTCGTCAAGCACGTTACGACTTCGTTTGACCCACGATAACTGTGTAAGGATATATCATACTATTTACGGAACGCTTCGCAGTAACTATTGGGTTGGGGAATAAGTTCATAGCGTTTTAATATATTCTTACATTTTACAACGATTTGCTTACTGTTTGACAAAGGGTAAATATTCATTCGATAGAACACTTTCTGCTCTACAAAACTTTGTTAATTGTGCTTTTAAGCTTTTTAAGTTGAGTTGAGTAATTTTTTTTACTTTTTTTTGAGGCCTATAAATGGAATAACCAGGAGGCAAAAATCAACATTTTCGAGACCTGCTCTTCTTTGCATTTCATCGACGTCAAAAAGCTACTGAAGCAGCCCGGGACTTTTGTTTGCATGAAAATTGTTTGCAAAGTTAAAAAATGGCAACTTTGACGTTGATGACACGTCCTGCAGCGGAAGACCTCCTGAATCCGATGAATCTCAAATCACTTTTGCAGGTGAACGGTCGCCAAATCAGTCAATCAAATCAATTGGGGGGAAAATGAAATATGATCATAAAATGATTCTCAATCACCTTCATTCAAGAGGATTTGCGGGAAAATTGGAAGCCTGGGTGCCTCACGAGCTCAACGAAAAAACAAAGAAAGTCAACTTCAAATTACTTCACAGCAACGGTGAATATATAATTGATTAACTTATTGATATAAGTTTTGTCTTTTGTTTAAAGAGGTAAAGGTAAAAATGCTATGAACTATTCTCCAACTTAATATTTTCATAAAACGGCACTAATATGTACTGTGAAGTAGATGCGAGAATCCGTTTAACAAAACATCTATGCGATAACATGACTCAGTAAGCGTTTTTCAGTTTCAACATCTTTGCCATCTGGGAAGCTTTGAAAGTAGTACTATTTGAGACTTGTTTGTCACATTTTCGGAAAGTCTGGCAGAAATAAAATATTTCGCATCGGGTTGTGGGAGAGATTGCCTTGCGACGCAGCGTTACCATGAATTGGGTGCTAGATTCCCCAAATTTCATGGCAATGAAAGGAATGATAAGTTAGCCTGGAGCACGTTGGTCCATGATATCTCAATGTTGAAAGAGGACCTGGTGTTTCAAATTTTATTAGCGCTCGTAACACTCAACATTGGCCAAGCCAGGCAGTTATAAATGAAAAAATGTAAACTTCTACACGGTCTGCAAGATCGTTGCGTCAAGCATTCTGCAGGTAACAATAAAATTGACAGGAAGGCTATTAGCGACTAACCGCTATTTCTACATCAGCCGATGCACTAGGGACTGCGGTTGGAGCACAATCAGATGTGTAACTCCCTAGTTCCATTAACTGCTGAGGAATGAGCTGATGCGTTGCCGTGATGAAAAAGAAAGATCACTTGACCTCGTTGATTCAAACGAATGTTAAATTCAAAGAAATGAACCGATCTGGCTGCAACTTGTTGCGTGTACTTTGAAGAGATGCTACTAACTAAACATAACTTTGATACGTGCCAGTAGTGCCATCTTTGTGACTTTGCAAACGACCCTCGTAATAAGTATGTAATACATCTGTGCTCCCAATAATAGCAACGCGATATATTGCCAAAGTTTTGACAATTTATTTATTTTTTTTATTTTATTTTTTATAAAAACATAGTTCATTCTCCTACAAAAACCATAGAAATGCAAGTTTCATACTTTGCGCGCATTTAAAAAAATTCACAAATTTCATCACAGTTCTGTAGTAAAAATTTAATCAATAGCAACAAACTGGATTTTTCTTCTTTAATATACAATAATAAATTCGAGTACACAGTAACAGCACTCGGGAATTTTTAATAAAATAAGTGCGTTGTTTTCTAATGACTTTTTTTCAAAAAAAAGAAAAAAAAAATTGATATATAAATATTTATAATCAAAGCGATTTTTTAGCCACTTAAAATTTTCACCTTATTCTACCAAAATTCGATGGGTTAAATAACTGCCTACTCATTAGAACTCGGATTAAAATGCTTGAAACTTCGATTTACATGGTTTTGCTTAAATGATTAACTATAAAATAGTATTAAAAAAAGAACTTGAATAAAATTCTAAATTAAAAAGGCTCTCATGCACTTAGTTATCCTCGCCACTGTAAGCAACATTGTTAAATTTGGACTGATCCGAAGTCCGAAATTCTCTATAAGACGGAATTTCACTAAGTTCGAGTCGTACTGTGGTGTGCAATGTCATCGAGCTGCATTGTTGGGATATACTCTTTTGATGAAAATGTTCTACTCTAACAGTCACTACAGAACGTAATTGAAAAATATCAAAGTTTTGGTTTTTTGAAAACCACGCCCACCAGATAACTAGTCACTTTATGACTGAGTTGCAACAATAAAAAAAAGCGTGTAGCGAAGTACACATAACAGAAGTGAAACTTTCAAGGCAGACAAAGAAATAGGGAGAGACCCGAGAGAGAATGAGAGAGTGAGAGAGAGAAAGAATATACAGGCGTCGCTCGTATATATATGGTTAATTCGTACCGTGTTATATCGAAACCGTGTTATACGAAACCTTGAAATAATATAAATAAAGGCAATATGTACCGTGTTAATATATATCGAAACCAAATCTTAAGATGTAAAATTTTATGATAGCTGAAATTTCGTTCCAAATACTACATAAATGAAAAAGGAAGTTACCATGAAGTTTTTATTAAGAAAAATAAATTAAATTCAACTTTATGATGAAATACAAACATTAGAAAATACAACAAAAAATATATTCAAAGACTAATAATAATAATTACATAGAGGGTATTCCCCTTATTGAACGGAAAAAAAGTTCAAACTTAAAATGCATATTTTTCAAAACCGTGTTATATTAATATCAATTCTTGTACCGTGTAATATCGAAACCGTGTTTTACAAGTACCGTGCTATACGAGGGACGCCTGTATATCTAAATAAATTCACAACATTTGCAGAGAATACAAAAAGACAAAATTTACAAATAAATTCCCCTTCATCGCTCGACATATTGACAACTCGTACTTTTACGACAGATAGTTGCATTGTGTGCGGACAAGCCACTGACGATACGACCCGTGTGCGTAAACCCTAACTGCGATAATTCCTAAACATTCTTCGAATTGAATCTGCCTTGTGAATACCTAGCAGCGACGTTAAAATAAAATTTGCTTTGGCAAAAGTGCCTTGCTTTTACCTAATAGCATTGTTTAAATACTATTCACAGTAGAACAAGTGCATCCAATTTTGCATTAAACATCAATCGGCTTTTTTTTAACAAACATACACTGGGACAAATTTGTTTCTTTTTCGTAATATTTGAAGGTAAATTAGTTAAAAAATTCTTAATTTACCAATTATCGAGGAAAAAAGGAAATACGGTACGCAACGACTATGGATCTGAGATTGGACAAAATAATTAAAACCAAAATGATTGCTCCACCATCGGAAGTTAAGAAATTGTAAGTATCATATGTCGAAATATATTTCCCTGTGCTCAAGTCTGAGCAATCTGAAATCTTTTGGTTAACGCTTTTGTTACATTCCCGCAACAATTCGGAAAACCCACGTAAAGGATTAACATTGCGAAAAACCTTAAATAAGCCGATATTTAAACAGAGCGTTCTGACTGATGCAGGTAATCAAATAATAAAAAATATAAACTGTCAAATATCAGACGTTCAACAGTAAATAATCAACCGAAAATGGATGGATTTATGATGGTAAATTACTATAAAATATTTCTATAAGGTATAGCTCTCACTCTCCTTTTCCTCTACGTTATATCTTTTTTCTCTCTCGCGGAACGAAAATGCCCAAAACGTTGCATGGCCATGAAATTTTACTCTCCATTCTCGCAACGTCGCAGTAAAAATATTTGATGAAACTCCACCGTGCGCTGGCATCTGATTTCATTAGATTTTTTCTTGTGCAGCTATTGAAAACCAGAAGTTCACCAAGCGAAAATTTGAATGAATTCAAATAATCAGCGCCGTCAGTAACTGAGATGATTGCCCCATCAACTCTGTAGGCAGCGACAAACAACGGTGCATTTGCTTCACTAAACATGGGAGCAATTTTTTTTATATCATTTTTTAAACCCGATTACAAAAAAAAAATATATAAAATTGAATTATCATTTAAATGAAATCAAAAATAAAAATTATATGAACTGCAAAAAAGAATACCATCCTGTACTTTAGCCGCGCTTTGGGTATAAATATTTTATTTGCTTTAATGACTCGCGTATCCATTTCAAAGTTTATTGGTGACATGTTTTCATTGGCTCATTTTTTCACACCATACAAGCATTATACAAACATATGTGTGTATGTATGTACAATAGGGCGAATCAATTTTTAAGGCACGATTTTTCCCGACATCTTTTCTTGCAGAATTGCATTTTACATAAAGTTCTAAGAAAAAAAGTTCATTAAAGCATAGATCTAAAGTGTAGATATGAGTCGAGACCCCCAAATTTTGAAAGCAGTTTTTTTAATTAATAAAAAAAAAAATTAATAAAAAAAAGAGAGAGGCAGTTATGGCAATGCAGATAGAAAGTAAAAAAAATAGACCTCATTCTGAAAGTAAAAAGGATCTAAAACCAGACTGACTATAGATATGGAATGTACGTTGTTAATTATAAAAAATATTAACGATGATAAAAAATAAATAACATAACATAACAAAAGAAGATGTCTCGATGTCTCGTAAAGTATCGATCATACAATTTAATCTTTATGCTCGTTGTCAAGCTAATATTTCACACTCAAAAATGTTTTGCTGTTTTTGTTTGTTCCATTTAGTTGTGAATTACAGGGTGTTAACAATGGATGTCCAGAAAGAGAAAATTCGGGATATTTTACAGTTTTTCTTTGATAAAGGCGGAAATGCAAGCAGGAATTGTGAATGGTGTTTATGGTCCCGTGGTTTGCCGATTCCGTTCAGACATCCTTGATATTGAAGAAAATGTCGCTGATATCGCTAAAACCACAGAAATAATCGAAGTTGATCAGCCCCGCTCAGGAGCTAAAGATAAACCATAAAACAGTTTTAAACCATTTGCGCCAAACTTAATTGAAAAAAAGCTCGATGTTTGGGTGCCACACAACAAAATTTGATGGACCGAATTTCCGTCTGCGAAGCTTTGACCAAATGGAATGAAATCGACTCATTTCTTATACGTATGGAGACTGGGGATGAGAAATGTTTTACATACGACAATATTGTGCGTGGTCAAAGCGTGATGAGGCAGTTGAAACGGTGACCAAACCAGGACTTATAGCCAAGAAGTTTTTACTGTGTATTTGGTGCGACTTGATAGGAATCAATTATTACAAGTTGTTTCCGTATGGCCAAGCACTAAATTCAGCTCTCTACTGTCAACAATTCAACCGTTTGGAACTAGCGATTGACCAGAAAAGGCCGAAATTAGAGGTAGAGAAGAGGTATTGTGGTTCAATAGCACAACGCGAGCCCACACACGCTTATAGTGGCTCGCCAAAAACTTCAGGAGCTTGGTTGGGAAGTTTTAATGCATCCACCATACAGTCCGATTTTGGTCCAAGCGATTACCATGTTTTTATTTTATTGCAAATTAGTAATAATTAGAAATTGGTATCAAGAGAAGATTATGAAAATCGATTACTAGAGTTTTTCGCCAATAAGAACCAAGACTTCTGTGGGAGAGGCATTATGAAGGTTCCTTTAAAATTACAACAAATTACACAACAAAACAGCGCATATTTGATCAAAATGGAATAATTTTTTGAGTTATGAATTTTGCGCAAAAATAATGGACTTCTTCCCCAAAATAATATTATATTAAAAAATTAAATATTAATTGCCTTGTAGCGCCCTCTTGGGGTTTTTTATATAAAAAATAGAAATCAAAATTGAATTCATTGTTCCAATTCCACATTCCAAAGTATAAGTATGTATTAAAAAAAGATACATTCATAATGCTTGAGTTAATGTTAATCTTCAATTGCTTCGTATTAACTAAAAATAGCTTCTTTTAAACTTTGAAGGCCTCTAAATTGAGTTTAGAGCTGTGCTCTAATGGATTTTATTCTTATAAATTTATCTGCTAAGAATTATGACGAAAAAAACTTGACCCACCCTAATGCACAGCAGCTTATGGCAATTTTTTTAAAACCTAAATCCTGCTTTAATCTTCACCGATTTATTTAATTCTTTTGTATTAAAATTTTTTTGGAATGTGTATTTTTTATTTTCACTCATAATTTTTTCTAGAATTATTATTTTTTTAATAAAAAAGTATTTCCGATATAAAAATAATTTCATTTTTTGTTTAAAATGCAATTACAAATTAGTTTTAATTGTTTTTGCGTTTTTTTTATTTATTTATAAATCGTTTCACTTGCCCTTGCGAATTTAGCGACCAAAAAATGCATAATAAATCACCACTAAGTAAATATAACACCCAGTAGCTATATAAGTAGTAGTAACCAGTAACCAGTAACCAGTAACCAATAATAGTGACTAAAGGATCTACGCTTTATTCAACACCCCATTCTTATTACTCACTCTGTATCCGTTATGCTTGTGAGTGGCGCTAATGGCTGCATGGGCGCCACTATACTCGAAGGCGGCGAGCTAGCACGCGATCCATGCCGCGAACTCGAATTCAGCGTATGACGCCCCAGCATACCTGGATTATTCATATCGTTCACCGCATGTCCATGCGTATGCCCATTGAGCATCTGATGTGAACTGTGTAGGGAAGGCGATGGATTATGTTGATGGCTGAGTTTACGCGTGCTCGCTATATGATCCTCCTCCGCTGTGTACGGAAAATGATAGCCATTCTTGTCCGAACCCTCCGACATGCGATCCGAATGGTAATCAGCTGAAGAAGGTTGATGTTGCTGGTGTTGGTGTTGTTGCTGTTGCTGGTGCTGCTGTTGCAGGTGATGTTGACGCTGCTGCTGTGCTTGATAGTCGTTCTTTAACAACGAATGCACAGAATGCATTGAGTCGGCGGCACCAACATACATATGCGGTTTCTTTAGGCTATAGTGATTCTCGCGCGAGCCATATATATCGGGTGTAATGCGCTCCTTGGACATATATGGTGAGTCTGCTTTTGGTCCCATATAGCCGAGCGTGCGCTGCTTGTCGTAAATGTTATCGCTGAGGTAGGCGGCATCCGGATGGAAGGAACGCATGTGATTAACGATTTGGGTACCACCATTGCCGCCGCCGGCACTACCACTACCACTACCACTGACACTGCCTCCACCGCCGCCGCCCCCGCTGCCGCCACCATTATAGTCCTTCTCGCTACCATAGTGACTAGGGGGCTTATAGTTGCCCGCCACGGGTAGCGTATCGAATTGTCCATAGCTATCCTGATGGTCCTTGCGGCGGTAGATACTGTCACGTTCGAGTGCGTCGTAGCCATTGTCATTACGCACATTCTGTAGGTTTTCCAATATCGATGGCGGCATGTTGATTTTATTGTGATGTTGTTGCAGGTATGAGGTGTCTGTGAGATCCGGATTAGGTAGGGGATTGGGTGAGATGGTAACTTTTTGGCCGTGGACATGTTCATTGTCCGAACCAGTTTCTTGCGACCAGCGCCCCACATTTGGTGGCGATTGCAAATAAGCGTCAGGTAGTTGACTCGACCAACGGGGCGCATACACTGGTTTGTTAACACTGGGGAAGAGCTGTGGACTTTGTACGACATTTAGCTCGGGCGGTGTTGTCGCTTGAACATGCTCGGTGATGTTGGGCAGATAAGAGGGTGTAGCACTGACACCTGTACTACGGTGGGTACCTGAAGATCGAGCTGTGCGTGATTCATCGTCGTCGCTCGAGTGGCTGGAAGCGAGCTCTAGTGAGCGCCCATCCGTTTCAGAGCCCGAATCGGAATCTTTACGATGACGACGTGATTTCTCTTCACGACGTGCACCGCCACCACCACCGGCGCCACCGGTGGATGACTCAAAGCCACGTAGAAAACTGGGAGCATCGCTGGCTGAGTTATAGTTTGAAGTAGAGGTTGAAGTCTGACGCAGTTGGCCATCACTGTGAAGAAATGTAGAAAAAGTAACTTAGATATTTATGTGAAATAAATTAAAAGCAATGAAGGCTGCTCTTCCATGGGCGCTAGAGCTGTTAACGCGTAGTTCAGCTTGCTGAGTTCAAAAATATTGAAACATTTCGTAAGGCAAATAACTTTTTTTCGGTCGTTCGGGTTCGTTCTCCCTAGAAACCGCAATTACCGCCAGCCTATTTTCAAATATTCTTCTTACTATATGGCACTAAGAGCCTCAAAGGGCAACAATAATGTAAATTATATTTTTTGTTTTAAATAATTTAAATTCCAAAATATTTTTATTTAAACTATACTCTTATATATTTGTATCAAATGGTCGATCATCAACGTCGTTTTTTTGTACCTTCAAACTTTATTTAAAATCGCCTTTCATATATTCCAATTCACACAACTCACCTATAGGGACTGGAGCTTGTCTTAGCCGTACTTCTCGACGTCGTACTTGAGACGCTGATACCCACATTCCTTCTCGCTGTATCATAACTACCCGCTAAGAAATTATTCGGTCTCGTCGCTCCATTCACATTATGAGAACTATTGCTCACCACCAGCGAAGAGTCCAACAATGGCACTTTACGCCCCATACAACGCAAGAAGGTGCGTTGCAGATTCTCCCTTACACGTTTGTTTATAATACAATAGCCAATAAGACAGAAAATGGAATGTAGTACTACGACGCCCGACAAAAGGATGCTAAGCATCTGCGAATTCTCTGAAGCAGCTAACACAGCCAACACCCACATGACGCCCATCATGGGCAATGAAACGACAGACAACCATAGCAGCGTGCGTAGATTGCCAAATCCGAGTACGTGATCTTTGAGCGTGAATGCGGCTTTCACCGACACAAAAAGTATTAACAGATTCACCACAGACATGCCAGCAATGGGACCGACCAGCCACCAAACGACCGGTTCATAGACAGAAAGCCAGCAGCTGGAAAATATACACAAAAAAAAAAAATTAGAGATGTAAATCATGAAAAAAAACAAAACAAATTAAACAAAGTTCGAACTCCAAACACTACAAAATTACTCACAACAAACTATTTCCATACTCATGTGCCCGCACGCCCACTGAAAGCCCGACTACAATGGCAGGCGCACCGTAACCCATGGCAAAGTAAAAACCCATTGGCCCATGGTTGATGTCACGCATCTCTGTAAGCATACGATACAGATGCACACAATCGACAGTCGTCCACGCGAATGCAGCCAGCCAGAAGTAATGCAGGCAAATAGCTATAAGCTTACAGGGGAACTCATTTTCCAGTAGATTGCGACGTGACTGCATACCAACGAAGAAAAGCAGCTCGGCACAGAAAACACAGAGCACAATGTTCTGATGTATGGTGTTCGAATTGGTTTGTTGTCCACGTAACAGTGCCAAAGCAATGAGAACGCTCAGCAGTACCGGCAGTGAGACCATGAACGCCGAGTACGAGGTGATTTGTACCAATAATGAAGGTTCGGGTATATCTTCGGGATCGATGATGTCCACAATGACGGCATAGTTGGATACATGTGTGCAGGTACAGTTAACAATAATAGGTTGTCCATCGAGCGGTAGCTCATCGAAATCAGGCACTTCGGTTTGGCAACCCAGCCGTGTCCATTGGCTAGTGAATGAGTTCCAACGCACGCATTGTGGATTTGAACGTGGTCCGAAACGTGCTGGCTCAATGTCCAACCACATTTGTAACTTGATGGGCTGCGATAGATGTGGCGAGCCGAGCGAACGATAAATGACACGTTGCTGTGTTTGTTGCTGTTCAGATGGGTAGATGACTTCTACCTGGCGCTTGACGAGCCTACGATTGCGATAAATCGCTTCGTTTTCACCCTTCTGCTGCTCGTCAAAACCATCCTCGAAATGTGGATTTGTGACCTCTGGTGAGTCGACTACTTCCTCGCCTGTGTCACCATGGAATTCGATGTTGTCATCGTCAAAGCGCACACTAATGTGTGGTTCCTCACCATCAGCCACTTCCACGGCTTCGTTGCTTGCCACTTCAGCGCTAGTTTCATGTGAGTTTGTCGCAGCTGGGGGTAGTATCTCATGTGCCGTTATGCGTATGTTCTCAATCATATGCTCCTCGCTGCCACTGCTGCTCGTCTTCGGCACATCGAATACTTCAATAAATTGTTGTTCATTAGATCCAGTCTTTTGAGATGAGATTTTGCGAAAAGGTATCTCTATACGCTTCTCCTCAGTATCGCTAGATGGAACTAAAATAGCCAGTGATAGTATAGGTGAAGCCACTTCAATATCGACACCCCAGCGACGTGTGATAGTTTCGTCGTACATATCTGGCAGTAGTTGTCCCACATCTTTGTACTGCGCATAGGAAATAATAGCCCGGTAGTCGAATGCGTTCTGGGTGACTTCATTGCTGCCTGGCGGTGTGATGCCCAACATGTCGAGTGGCACCAATACCTTTGTATACTTATCGAATTTTGTTTTATCTTGTATATAATTATTATATTTAGGGAAGGTTATCACCGGCTTCTGCTTGGACGAGTGCTGCAAGAAGCCGCTCGTGTCTGGCAGTATGACGCTCTCAGTTGTATACGCATTTGGCTTCAAATTAAGCTTGGTTTTATGGTATTCACTGAGCTGTTCGGGCTCGTAGCCGAAAAGTGATTCTGTTGTTATAATATCCAAAGCAAATATCATATTACGCTGCACTATTTCGAAGGGGTTGGTGTAGGTGTCATGCTGCGAGCTGGCTAGCACTACCATATACTTGTTAAAGGCATCCACAAGATCATCCGGTCCACGTTGTATCAGTTCTGTAGCACGCTTCCATTCACTTGCATATTTGCGATCTAGTATAACACTTGCGGCATCCACCAGATTCTTAATGAAATACTTGTCTTGACTGTGTGTCAGATTCAAGCCGTTTTGCATGAGCTCGTAGTTGATGAGCTCTTGCAGGATGCCTTCAGTAACTAACAGATCAGCGCCATATAGACGATCATGCGTAAACTTTAGTTCGTCTGATAGATAATCCATTTCCAGCTCATTAGACCACATATTGTTACCTTCGTTTAGTAGAAAGGATGACTCCATTTTGTAGCGACGGCTATCCTTGACCATTTTTTTCTTCACTGCGCTCGAGCGATCTACAGTCTCACAAGCTAATTGCAAGTTTTCTACCATTTTGATGGCAACAAATGAGTTCAACTCCAACTCGAGCTTCTCCAGTTGTGAAAGTTGTTTTCGTAGCTCAACAAATGGATCGGAGGTACAATTGAACATATCCGGTTGATTCCAGCCACCCGACATACCATCGCAAGCGCGTTGTCCCTTGCCTCTGGCCGGTGAGGGACAATTCTCAACTGTTGTGCTGCCGAGCGGCGTACGTGGCCACCATATGCCTGCGGCGAATGAACGTGGACATGCATCATAGACGACCTCGCAGCCATTCAATGTTACTTCTGCGTACGGATTCGAACAAGAATCACAGCGTCGTCCTATAACACCTTCGCGGCATTCACACTGTCCCGTCAGACGATTGCATGCGCTGCTGAATGAGCCGATTGAATAGCAGTCACACGGTATGCAAGCCGTCTCATTAGGTGGTTGGTAATGGTTTGTCTTACAGTAACACTGGCCGGTGGTCTTATTACAGTCCGGATGGTAACCTTGCTTCAAGTTGCACTTACATGGTCCACATACTTTCTCGCCCCACCAGCCGCCAGGGCACGGTTGTTGTACAGTCTTTTCGCAATATTCGCCATGTTGCAGGGAACTATTACATTCACATTTGTAACCGCGTGGTTCACTGACATTCGCGCGACACACACCAGCTACACAAGGTTTGACTGTGCATATGGGCAAGCATTCGGGTCCTACATATCCAGGGAGACACTCACAGCGCGCCTCGTCCCAAGTAGTTGCGCAAGTGGAGTGTGGCGGACAAGTTTCCGGGCATTCAGCACGCGACATGCAGCCATCCTCGACATTCTCGCGTATAGTAGGTCGTGAGAGCACTGATTGGGAGGCGCCAATGCGCACATTTTGAATGCAACCTTCGAAGGGCAGCATGTCACCGACTGCGCCAATTGAACCATCAGCGCTACCAATTACAATCTTTCCGACGTAGAGTCCCTGTACTTTTTGTGACATCGGTACGACGCCACTACGCTGACCATAGTCTACAGAGAATTGTATTTCCGAACCAAGCCACTTGACTTCGATGCGATGCCAGTTGCCGTCAGAGAGGTAAGCGCCAGCCAAATACATTGGTTCGTTATCATATATGTAGTAGAGTATGCCGTTCTTAAGACAAAGCACTGCTGAGCTATTTTGCCCGATTTGTATCTGCAGTAGAAACGCATCCAGTTGTAAGGTACGCATGGAAAGGGAAGTGACCCAGGGCAGTTGTATTGGTCGTAAAAGTGGATTGAAACTGAGACTGCCATCGCCGGAAAAGCGCCAAGGTGCAGGTATAGTCTCTTGGCATGCATTACCCGCATAACCTTCTGGACATTCACAGGTGTAGGTGTTCCAGCCTTCTCGGCAAACACCGCCATTAAAACATGGTTCCGACGTGCAGAGTGGTGACTTTTGCGGACAACCGGAGATGGTGCCATTATCCGCTACATATGAGTTGAGATCAATGAAGCGCTCGTCGATGCGCAGGTCGGATATACAACCAATAAAATCTTGGTTCTCCACAGGGAAGTGTGCAGGAATGCGTGGTAGACCACCTAGTTGCAGTGGACCTGTCAAATCCAAGAAGCGATGACAGGTTTCAGTGAGCAGCGCACAACGCTTGTCTAGTTTTAGCGTAGTTTGGTTAGCGCAACTCCAACGATCGCCCAAATTGCCCGCCAAAGCTATCGCCGTATCGCATTTGTCTAACACCAGCGTTACAGTGCGATTGAAATATATCATTTCCACATCGTGCCATTTGCCATCCGATACCTTAACCTGTTGTACGATCGACACACTCTGTTTGCTATCGCCCAATGAGTATGAGAAACTTACATGCCCTTCAAGAATTTCAAGCGCAATGAAATCGTGCAGCTCGTTGTAACGTCCATTATACAGTAACAAGCCATTCTCATGCACGGTCGAGAATCGTAGTTTAATGTTGAATCTGTGCCGCTGTTTGAGACTTTCAAAAGTGAGGAACGAGTTCTTGGAGAACGAGCGTGAACGTAATTCACATGTCGCTGTGTATGGTGGCGGCTGTGAGCTGAGGAACGAATTCATACAAGAATAGCCTCCATCACAGGTATCTGACAAACACGGCTTCAATGTAGAAATATCCGTTTCACAGTTAGCGCCCGTATGCTTTGGCGAGCATATGCAAGTGTAACCGCCTTCACGACGTACGCACGTGCCACCATTACGACAAGGGTCCGAATAGCAGAGATCTACCTCTGTGTCGCACAAGTAATGCTCTTTACTGCCCGTAAAGCCTTCAGGACATGAACAGGCGAAGGTGTTGACTGGATAGATAGGACGAAATAGCACTGTATCGCTGTGTATGAATTCAGAGGCATTGCCAAACTTCAGCACAGTAAGACACTCTTCGAAATTGAGGCAAGGTTCGCGCACACATAGATTGTCGTCGAAGGGTAGTACCTCAACTGTGGCCAGGCGCGCTAGTATAGCACGATTCAGGTAGACGCGTTCCTGCAGATATTGTGGCGTGTAAAATTCCTCGTGTGAGACGTCCGGTCGTTTTGCAGAGAAACTCACATTCAAAATTCGCGATGTCACATCGGTGTCATCTTGTATTGAAAATATGAATATGTTTTCCTTCGGACAGGGAATTATTGCTGCCAAGCCGTCAAGAAAGAAGTTTAGTAAAGGCGAGAGGAATGCCTCCTCGGTCATCTCATTTAAACGCACAGTAACGGAATTGAAAAGCATATCCTCAGTGATCAAGCGCACTGATAGCTGCATAATAGCTTTAGCGTCATTGATGCCATCTGAGACAGAAACTTCCATTGTCGCAAATTTTGGCACATTTGTATTCAGTTGCGGACTCAAAATCAAACCACCCGATGTTGTATTTAATCTCAGCAGATTCGCATTATTCCCAGAAAGTATACGATATGTCAATTTATCGGTGACATCGGCATCCGATGCCGGAATTCTGCCGATCTCACCACTTGGAAAGTGATCGCGGAAATTGTTGAAGATCACTTGAAAATCACGTAGTACTGGTGCATTGTCATTGACGTCGGTAACCAAAATCTCTACGTGCGCATCATTACGCAACGGTGGACTAGCTGCTCGTATGACCAATTCGAAACGCTTGCGATTCGACTCGTAGTCTAACTCGGTCATTGTCAGTAGCTGCGCGCGTTCGGAGCCTGGCCTTGTAACCAAAGAAAATGAGTTCGAGTCATCGCCACCAATAATTGAATATTGCACCACTGCATTGACCCCTTCATCGGGGTCATGTGCATGTATTTCGCCCACCACTGAGCCAACGGGTGAGTTTTCGGGTACGTACAGCGTTATCTTATCCGAGGGAAAGGTTGGCGGTGAGTCATTTACGTCTTCCAAACGTATCTGCACTTCCACAGTGCTGGATAGGGGCGGCGAGCCTTTGTCTATAGCTATGGCGTTAAGGTAATAAGTAGCGACGCTTTCGCGATCCAAACCTTTGTTGGTGCGTATTGTGCCTGAAGTGGGATCTATGACAAATGATCCATCTTCTATATCGCGCATGCTCAACAGGTACTTGATGCGGCCATTCAGTCCAATATCGGGATCCGTAGCCGAAACTTGTATAACAGAGGTTCCGACTAATGCATCTTCCAGAATTGAAGCTTGATACAGTGGATTCTTGAAGGTGGGCGGGTTGTCATTCACATCGGTGACGCTTATCTCTACATCAGTTGTATCGCTCAGCGACGGATTGCCACCATCTTTGGCAGTGACAGTAAGCAAATAACCGCTGGTCGTCTCACGGTCTAACAAAGCACTTGTCACAATCGCGCCAGTTTGTGAGTTGATGGTGAAAGGATCTGGGCTACCAAGTCCATTTATGCTTTCTTCATTTAACGAGTAAGTGATCTGCGCATTAATGCCCACATCACTATCGGTAGCTGACACAACTAGGACCGTCGTGCCAATTGGTGCATCCTCGAAAACAGAAGCGCTATATGGCGCATTTTCAAAGATTGGTGCAAAATTATTGGCATCAGTAATATTAATATTTACGGTAGCTGTGTCCGAACGACCACCCGAATCCGTAGCTGTGACTGTGAGCACAAAACGTTTCTCCTGTTTGTAGTCCAATGATTGTGCAATCGTTATGAGACCTCGTCCATTTTGTGAAGTAATCGCAAAACGACCGCGTGTGTTACCGGACGTGAGTTCGTAATGCAGGCGCGAGTCTTCGTCCGGATCAGTGGCAGTAACAGTAACCACAGGCGTACCCGGTGGTTGATCCTCACCCACGTTTGCTTCGTAGTACTTTGGATTGAATGTGGGATCGTTGTCGTTCACATCTTGTACTGTTATTACTACAGTTGAACTCGCAGACTTGGGCGGTACACCTCCATCCTTAGCGACAACTTGAAAAGTGAAACGACTTTGCTCCTCGCGATCTAGTTGCTTGATTGTCTGCACCCAGCCAGTGCGCGGATCAACGGCAAGCGGAAAGTTATCGTCTCGTTCTGAAATACTATAAGTGATCTCCGCATTGGTGCCCTCGTCCGCATCGTAAGCCTGCACACGTATTATATTGTAGCCCACCGGCACGTTCTCCAGTACTGACTCTTGGAATTGTGAGGTGTAAAAGCGCGGCGCATTATCATTCGTATCAATTACATTCACCAGCAACTGCGTAGTGTTACTGCGCGAAGGACTGCCACCATCCTGTGCGCGTATGACTAGTCGATAGCTGCGCACATTCTCGTAGTCCAACGGCTTGACAAGACTTACATCACCGCTCATTGAGTCGATCGAGAACTGTGATTGCGTATTGCCCCCAATAATGGCGTAACGTATAGCTGCATTATTACCCTGATCGGCGTCGGTGGCGCGTATGTGCGCCACTACATTGTCGTCACCCCACTGGTCTTCTGGTACTTGCACTGTGTAAGTGCGTTCGCTAAATTGTGGATAGTTGTCATTGTCGTCAAGTATGCGCACTATTACAGTGGCCGTAGCGGTTTTGCGTTCACTCTGCGCCGAGGCCATATCCGAAGCGGTAACGATGAGATTATAGCTGTCCGACGTCTCGCGATCGAGTGTGCTGCGCGTAGATATCACACCTGAGCGTGCATCGATGCGAAAAATAGGTAACTCCTGATCTTGTAAAGTCCCAGTGCCATCTGAAAGAAAGCGAGTAGCAAATTTTTATTTCAAATCAATAATTTCCTCTGCACACTTTGTGGTTTGGTGACTTCGTTTTACTTACCAGTTACACTTTCAATGCCATACTCGATTTCCGCATTTTTGCCAATATCCTGATCTGTAGCACGCAAAGTGATCACCGTCGAGCCAACAGTCGCACCCTCACGTATGCTCGCTTCAAATTGCTCCGCTTCGAAGGTTGGGCTGTGATCATTGCAATCTAAAACATTCACTTGTAGTGTTGTCGTGCCAGAACGTGGTGGAAAACTATCATCAGTGGCAACCACGCGAAAATAATGCACATCCATTAGTTCGCGATCCAAACTAGCCGAAGTCGTGACTACACCGGTGCGCGAGTCAACTTTGAAGAGTGACTGTGAACGAGAGTCCAGCAGCGACACCATCGAGTACACTACCGGCGAGTCTTCGGGGTCACGCGCACGCACAGTAGTCACAGCTGAGCCGGCTGGCTGCTCTTCCAACACCGAGGCCACATAGAGTGCCTGCTCAAAATATGGCGACTGATTGCGTAGCTCGCGACGCACGCGCTTAGCTATATCGGTGTCATTGAATTCCTGATAGTGATACACGATCTTCAGACGGTGATCCGAGTCGACAATCTCTTTGCGATTACAACGTATATTGAAAGTGATGCTCACCTTCCAAATGGACTCGTGTATGCAGACGTCACGGCTTGCGACCAAATCGTGATTTTGATGTTCGATGGCAAAACGTTCATCATTCACATCCAAAAAGTTCACTTTACAATGCTGGCAAATGGACTTCGGTAAGAAAGCATTGAGATTATTAATGAACTGCGATTGACGCAAGCAAATCTGATTCCATTTGTCCGTTGTGTGTATGGCATATGAGGCATAGGTTTCTGAAATCCACTGTTTAGCATCTGAAATGCGTCGATGCAGTGATGGTTCAAGCAGTAGCGGTTCTTTTGCACGCCGCTTGCGACTAAGTATACGATGACGCATCTCATTATCAAAATTGTCGCCAAATATTAAATCACCATCACGAAATTCACGCCGACTATTGTTGTGATTAAGCACATCTGACACGCTGGTCGCCGGCGACAGCTCGATGGTGTTGCTCGGATGTGCTAGATATGCGCCAAAATAGCGCAGATCGGGATGCGCAATAGTATCCACATAGCGTCTGCGGCGTTTCGAATACCCCGTCTCCTCCTCTTCATAATGCCTACTATGCATCTCTTCCTCAATGCGACGATCTTCATTACAATCACGCCCAGTTACAAATATTCGCACGGGTAGACTATAGTAATCAATGCTGCGCAGCCGATTCGACGTCGAGTCCACATAGAAGGTAAATAAGTTTGGGTAATAGATACCATCACATTTCAGCTGTTTGCGCAGCTGTATCTGACCATCTTTGTGATTTACGGCAACCAAATGATGTACGAAATGCGCTGATTTGTGTGCGTTAATTTTATAGTGGCGCTCCGAGCCGAGCTTATAGACGGAGGCATTAAAGACCACAGTGCCCGCTGGCACGTCCTCATGCACGATTATTAGATAAGCGTTTGCTACGTGCAACAGTTGCGTGTAAAACAAGAGTAGGAGAAAGGTATGTAATATCGGCAGACCACCGGCGCGCACGTGACTTCTACTGGATGCACCGCAGTAGTCATCTTCACAGCTACTACTACAGCTATCGCCTTCACTGATTTTACTACTGCCACTACCACTCCTACTCCAACTGCTGTTACAATTACAACAACTTCGCCAACTTTTTTGTTGGCCTGCTGTACCCGCTAACATTTTTCGCTGCGTGTGTATGCGTTTATTTCAAATGTTTACACGCCGTGGGTGCATACACCAAACACCGGAATGATGTGTGTGTGTTGTTGAATTTCAGCAGCCAGGCTAACCACCGTTACTCAGTGTTTATTAAATTCGCATTTGCCGAGCGTAATGCGTTGAGGTTGACATCTGAAATGAGAGGAGCAGAGGAAACTATTTTAGATGGATTAGTTAGGTACCAGTGCACAATGCTTGTGTGTATGAGTAATTCTGTTATATACATACATACACATATGTGGGTGCATATGAAGTTGAGCATTTTATGTGCACCCCTGTGATAACTTAAGCGTATCCTGAGTCTGAATTACATTACAACAACCAACAGTAAATTTGTAAAAGGTTTAACATATGATTTTTAATAGTTTTAGTGCTCATTTATTCAACAGCCATAAATGCAAATGTTAGCACATAAGTGCAACTTAATGAAGGTAATGAAATTGAAACAAATAAGTTTTGATTAGATTACAGCTGATTTTTACGTATGGAAGCTATGCATTTAGAGCTTTTATACCTTACGCACATTTATCGAATATTAAATTTAATGAGTTATATGAAGCAAATTGTATTTGTTATCTCTTTCGCCTCTTAGGTCTTCCGTAGGCAGTGATCATATTAGTGACCTTACCATATAAGTGAGCGGACACAGTTGAGTTTACGCCGAGAGTAGGAGTTGATCGCGTCTCTCAGTGACTACACTGTGTTTGTTTTCTCATCGCTTGCTTGCTCGTCTACCAGTTAAAATATATTTTTATATACATTACATACATATATACCCTACAAGACAGTGCTGAGCACTTTCGACAAAAATTGCAACACATTTACAAGTATTTTACTAGTCTCTAATACATGCGAATAGCAATTACAACATTTTTTAATGGGGATATTAAATATTTCATTTGATATTCTTTTTTTTAACAGTGCTTTTTTAAAACAGTGCTCCTTTACGGTAGCGAGACGTGGCATACAAATAAAAACCATTATACACAAGACACAAGACTGTAATCGCTGTTAGTTTTTTGGCCACGAACGATTTCAAATCAAAGTCTATGATAAATCTCCTTCTGGCCACGTGTGGACCGGAGGCGCTCGCACGCGCTTCTGAGGCTGACAAAATATCAGCTCTCTAATCTCGTGGGCTCTCTCACAGGACACAGTGCGCGAGGAATGCATCCTGTGAGACTTGGAATCGCCTCGAGTCCTTTCTGCGCTGGATATATGGAGGATGAGGTGGAGTCATCTCAGCACCTTTTCCTTAGCTGCCCTGCTCTGGCGGGGCTAAGATCTAGGCATCTTGGCTCCTACTTTTTTGCCACGCCTGCTTATATAGCTGGCGCTGACATTAAAAATCTGATGAATTTCATCAGCAGCATTAAGCGGTCGACGCAAACATAGTCATCTTTCGTAATCTGCACGCTCCTAACCATCCCAGCACCATCTCTTCCCGCCCTCTCCCTGTATCCCGTCGGCCTTTCTCTCCCGCCTCACCCCTCCATAATGGCATCACAAAGGACGTCCAAGTGTGTCCATTCCCTGGGCAACCATATCAACCTAACCTAACCTAACCTATGATAAATCACGAAAAACGGCCGTGCGAGATTAACCGCAAGGAATAGGGGTGGATCGGACACACACTTTGAAAGGACGCAAGCAATATTCCACAGGATTATTGTAAAGGAGCCATTTTTCAAGCCGTTGAAGCAGTTGAGAACACACATTCACTCTCGGCTGAAGGTTGGCGACGGAAAGTCTATGCGGAACCCATTTTCCCAGCTTTGAAACCTTTCCCAACTGAACCAGGTACCTGTGAACTGTTCCATGAGATGAATTTAACCTCTGAGCTATCATATCGACTGTCAACTTTGGCTCAGCTTCCACGAGTTCGAGCAAGGCGTCGGAGTTATAGACTTCAGGACGACTAGCGCGCGGGGCATCCTCCACGTCGCAGTTACCACTTCGGAATTTTGAAAACCACTTTTGCGCAGTCCTTACACTCACGGTATCCTCTCCGTGAACAGTGTTTATTTCTGCAGCAGCAGTTGTTGCATTTTTACCACTTTTATAAAAGAAATACAAAATATGCCTCCTATACGCGTTCGAAGATTCCATTTTATTTTTTAACAACACGTGCTTCTATCCGCGATAAAAATCACTTGTTGAATGCACAATGTATCAAAGAAAATATAAATAGTTCCGTTATATTCCACGAATAATTTTTTGTACGCAAAAATCGTACAAAGTGAAATTATGGGTAAAATACGCACGAACTTATGGACTGACCTGATACTTTGCATGGATTTGCTGTACGTGTTTGAATATAGTTCGGAAAGTTATTAACGGTGTAAGTTCCGGTTATCAGGTAATCGCAATCCTGTAGTAAGTACTAAAATATTCGAAACTACATCGTTCACAATACTTTTCAAGCACTGATTATCTCTTTTTTGCGATTCGGTGAACTATGCGACCGTTGATCAGTACGTGGGATAGTAAAGACCCGAAGCTGAGAAAAATTTGCAATAAAACTAGTCATTTATGCCACTTCACATGATTTTCTTAATATAAACATTCTTGCATTTTCATATTGGATACCAAGATTTGGATATTGAGGACAAGATTCAAATAAATCTAAAATATAATCGAAATTTTTAAGGCTGCATACTTATATGAAAACCATAAAAATAAGCTTTTCCATGTGCTGTGCTACACTGGCACAAACAAAAATAAAAACAAACATATCCATTAGCAGTGTGTTTTAATGGACCCACACATGCTCATACGTGTATGTGTATGTATAAGTATATTCCATTTTAGTGGCCATCTCAAATAAAATTTGTTGTATTATCAACTCAACGAGTAAAAGCCACAGAAGGACTAAAAAGCCACTTGTATGTATGAATGACATGGTCAAAGTTGGGCAGTCGAGTATGCTTTGCGTAAATTAGACTTTTATAATATTTGTGTAGTTGTAATTTAATTTGAGTGCAAGCAATGTAAAAACAAATCATTAACAAAACTAATAAATGCCCCTTGTTTGATGTTATGTTGGCTGGATTTGAACAATAAAAAAATAATTAATTTTGAGGGCTTTTAGTTGAAAATATAGAGGGGTAAGATTATGTATTAATGTTCAAAGAGAGTAGACTTTGATTAAATTTGTAGAATCATATTTTATTTTTTTTTTTTGCTTTAGTAAAATAAATCTTAAAAGCTTTTGGTGCAAGGAGAGAGCCACACACTGGTAGGCCATTTGTTGAAATTGTCAATTAAATCATGCAAATCGTCCAGGCAGAGCAGCCGGAAAATGTTTGAAATAATTTGCAATAATTCGCTCTCAGCAAGAAGCTGGATGCCATATGAAATTAGGCGAAGTACCTTTTTGGACCGAATTGACGCCTGCAATTCTTTGCTGAAATGTAACGTAATAGACCGATTTATGAAACAAGTGATAACTCGCCATGAAAAATGAGTTACAAATGAGAAGAACAGCCGAAAGAGTTCGTGCTGAAAAGGCAGTCAATCGGTGCAATCAATCGCCAAGAAGGGCTTGCTGTGTGATCCATTTGAGGTAATTCGGATAATCCTACTAAGTTAATTTCATAGTCCAAAAAATACTCAGAACTTATTACTGCATCCAGTAAATGTTTAAAGAAAATATGAGATCAGCTTTTGCGTACCTAGTCGCCCTTGTACGCTCTTGACTATGGCATTTTAAACAAATAAAACAAATAGAAATTCTAATCTACTACCAGTACTAATTTCATTACAAACTCTTATTTTTGTATGTGCGTATGGAAGCATACGAATGCGAAAATGCATTTCTTACTGATGTGCGTATATTTTCCTCCACCTTATATGTGTATATGCATGTGACTTCCATTTCAAAGCTGCAGGCATACGTTGTTTTTCGCAATAAATCTGCTTGTCAGTGTAGTGAAACTTTGGAAAATTCAATTAAATAGCAGGAAGTATATTTCGTAAGTAGCTTCAGTAAAAACAAAAAAAATATTTTAGCGTATGCTTGTCAGCCACTATAATGCGAGCGAACACACAATACTCACCACGCAGGGGGAAATTCAAAACAGGGCGAGGCGGAGGAAATTAAGTTTTTGGCGAACGACAGCGACGATTAATGAAAGATGTCATAAATCAAGGCGGCAAGAAAAGAGCCAAAACCCCAAAATAAACTAAAGCAACTGTTATAACAACAACAACAATTTGGCGCACCTACGGGAATGCAACTATACAAACACATAACGTGTTAGCTAACCGCCTACGAACAAATGTATGTAAGCACGTATTTTCACAAAGTTCGACACCACTTGAAACAGCGTCATGCAGATGCAAATACTTACACATGTGTTCACATAATTAAGTCACTTTATCCTTTTATAATATTCGCCATATTTTTCAAGCAAAATTCTTTAAATAGATCATTTTTTTATATAGATCATTGTACATATAATAAAACTTTTATAAATGAAAGACCCAAACTTTGCAAGAATTAGCAAAAAATCACATGTTCGGAAATCCTTTATATGGAAGAAAATTTTCAACGCGACATTTCAGCGATTTTAAACTTACACTTTATTATAATGCAATGAAACAGGTCATAATATTGCATACACAGAATTTTTTTAAAGATTTTGATTAAAAAGTTGAAACTTTTGAGGACAATTTTTAGAAATTTTTAACATTTTCAAAAATTTTGTACAAAGTTTGCAACTTTCATTTAAAAGTTTTGTATTACACAATGAACGATGCTTTTATGAAAAATTAACGAAAAAAATATTTGATTAAGAATATTGCGAATATTGTGAAAAACATAAAGGAACTTAATTATGTGAGCACAAGTGTACATATGTTGCATATACAAGTGTAGTAGCATGCTTGGAAGTATGCACCAGCGCATGCCTACTTTTTTATATTTATACCATATTGATATGTACAGGGTGTTTGGTGACAGAATTTGGAATAAGAAGCTAAATTAAAAGAGTATCCCTAAAGATAAAAGTTTATTTCAATAATTTATTACAAAGAAGACTAGTACGGATTTTACTTTTTTAATTATTTCCTCTAAGTGTTGACCATTACCGTGCACACGTTCATTGAATCTGGCCTCCGTACTACCTACCAATCGCTGGAGAAGTGATGTCGGGATGCTATTAACTGTGCGAACGATACTTTCTTTTAGTGCTGAGAAGGTCGCTGGATTTGGTTCATAGGCTTTACTGTAGAGGTACCTCCAAAGAAGAAAATTTCTTAGGGGTAATATTGGGCCTCGGTAGTCTAGCGTAAGTGCACTAGTCTGCCGTCCCAGAGGTTGTGGGTTCGAATCCCACGTAAAGCACGGTTGTCACACTTTTCCAAAACTTACCTACTTTCCTAATTTCAAAAAAAAAAAACAAAAAAAAAAAATAAAAAAAAAATTCCATTCCTCAACCCAAAAAACAAAAAAAAAAACAACCTTATTCTTCCAAACCTTACTCCCGCATAAAAAGTCAGCGCATTACTTGCATTGTGGCTGCTAAAACAAGCAAACAACCAAACATTGCATCAGTGGCACCAGCAAGAAGAAGCGGGCAATCGCGGTAATAGCGCAGACACACCAAATTTAGCGAAGTCCTCAACCATCTGTGTGATCCTTCTGACAGAAAAATGTGAAACACAGATGGTGCTCTAAGCAGTTAGAAGGCGTTGTTCCTAAGCAACGCAGGTGGGCATTCCTACTACTTAGGACTGGTGGCGGCAGGCTAATCACCTACCCTGCGAGAAAGCAAATAGATTAACGAAACCAACACAAGACTGAGTCTTTTCGAGGTCCCGAGTGGAGTGAACAAGGAAAAAGAAAAGATTGTGCGACCTGGGTGGCGCCAGGATATGTCACTGAAACGGCTTATTAGTTTATTGGGGAAGAAATAACGCAGTATCGCCATGGTCTCTCCGTGTGTGGGGGGGGGCGCCATTTTGCTGAAAGGAAGAATGATCTATCATTATTGGCAGAAAATAAT
This sequence comes from Anastrepha obliqua, assembly GCF_027943255.1. Lineage (NCBI taxonomy): Eukaryota > Metazoa > Arthropoda > Insecta > Diptera > Tephritidae > Anastrepha > Anastrepha obliqua. The sequence goes on from NC_072895.1 coordinate 44,563,033, forward strand.
CATTCAGCATGCGCCGATAAGTGACACCATCTACAAAAATAGTTTGCCCTCGACGAATTTGCCCTTCCAAATAATTATGTGCCAATTATTCCAAATCCATATCGGAGATAGATGGTGCAGGGGGTGAATGAAACAATAAATTCTGATGAACTGCATCTAGGTAATAGTTCTTCTGATGAGATCTAAAAGGATGTTAAGGCAGTAGTCTGCTTTACAGGCTTCAAAAAATCGATTTTTTTGTTTTGTTTTAAATCTCTTCCAAAACTATCCAAGAATATGTCTTTAAAAGAGGCCAATTCGACATATTTTCGAAGCTAGAGCAGTTTTGGTGGCCGAGCGTCGAGCAGGTGCGAATGCTCAGGCAGAACTTTAAAGCGCGTTTTCTCGAGTTTTCATTTTCACAAGTGTTAGAAAACGGTGCCGGCGATAGCAAAAAGAATATATGTCCGATCGAAAAAAACCAAAGTGATCTAGCTTCAGTATTAAATTATCTTCTATTTGAACTAAAAAAGTTGGACAAAAGTATTATTTAAACTACTTGTTTTGCAACTTAAAGTCAATTCTTTTTCTTAAAAAAGTGAATTTTTTTTTCAAACTTCGAAAAAATTTGGAATTTTATAACTTCTTCGGTATTTTTTTAGTTCATAAAGAAAAGAAACTTATAAAAATTAAAAAAAAATTTGGTTCGACTGTTTCAGATGCATCGCACGACCTCCATCACCGGCACCGATTTACAAGTGCAGACTCCAGGCGCTCCAGAAAAATACTTACAACTTTAAAAAATTTCAATATTTTTTAAAAATAAATATTGTTTTTTAAACCTTAAATATAGTACACTATCGTCTTAAAATTCCGTTTACCGCAATCATTTCCTTCCCTTTCAAAAAAAATTGCTAAAAAAACGCTTTTTTTCGGCTTCTAAAGCAGACTACTGCCTTAAGGGCCCGATAATGTAAACGAGGTGGATGGTAAAGTGAATGCTTTGAATGTGAAACCACCTGTAAAGAAGTGCAATCGACTAAATCAGAGCTTACTATATATATGAATAACGGCAAGGAAGATGAATGAGAGCAAAATTGAGAATAATACATAGCAATAGAGTAAAATTATCGTGTGTGAACTGGCCTTATTAGCGATGTTTAAAGTGGTACTCATGATCTTATAACTTTTTTAAATTAAAAATGTATGTAATGTAATATTTTAATGACTTTAGTCATTGAAGAATTTGGCTGCAAACGAGTATTTTAAAACCAATATACGTTGATAGATATTTCAAACACCTTTTAATTAAAATCAAAATTGTGAGGGCGACTCGGCAGCCAAATTCTGCTTGATTATTTCACATGTATACGTACACTCGTCCAATCAGTCGTTGTTCAGATAGCAACGAAGTGACATTGTATTGATTTTTTCATATATCACAATTTTTTTTGAAAACACATCCCCTGTTACGTCAGCCCATCAGCTGATTCTGTCAATTAGCTGAGAGCCGGATAACGGTCTAGTATTGATCTCAATTATTTTCACCATATGCCCGGCAGTTGGGGAGAAACTTTAAATTTAAAACCTAATTCTGCCACCTGCCACCCTGTATATAAGTATGTATGTATGTGCACTCTATTATGCCACATGCTGTGTCGCATGGCAGGACGTAAGTTTGCAGCTTTTAAGAAATTTATGAATTTCCAGTAGCAACAGCCCAGTTATATGCGCGTTAAAATGCAGCCCGCGGAGACTTTAGTTAGCGCAAATGTTTTACAATAAGTAGCTAGTATATACAAATCCATGTATGTGCATATGTATATATATGTAAATGTATGCTTGTATGTATTTTAAGCGGCATGTTCATAGCATTTCTCAACTCAGTGCATTCAGTGCTGCATGGGAAAATTTTTCTTCGATAGTTGCCAGAAACCCACTCATTTCATGCGCTACTGCATATCGTTCATCATCCGCCACCGTCTTCCAACCCACTTTAAACACCCGAAGCTATATTGCCGCATATATTTTCCGTTCGACGAACCATGAAAATACTCGTGGCGGTGTGAACACTATGAAAAAATTTCAATAAAAAACAAAATGAATTATAAGCGTCAAAACAACAATTACAAAAGCAAATTTCCAAAAGCAATTTAACACAATAATAACGCCCACAACATGTGTACTACAGGTGAAATATGGTTAATTCCGGTTTTATTGTCTTGTTGTGCTTTCGAATACTTTCCGAATTTTCAATGTTTTGTATTGCACGCGATTTATGTCACGCGTTTGCATGTAACTGCATTTATACCCAGCAGAAAAATCAACGAACCCAAGAAAAATAAATTTCGGTTTCACCGACACTGGTACAGCCCACGACAAGCGGGAGCACTTCAACGTTTGGAACAGTTTTGACTAACTGTTTATATTTTTTGTTTTGTTTTGGGAATGTTCACAAGTTTTATGTAGCATTTCTCTAACAAACACCATACAAATTGAAGCATCAAACTTTATTAAAAAAATGAGAAAAATCCCCAAACTTTTCATTACAATCCCATGATTTTTACAATAATTAGAATTTCTAATTTCTGCAAATAAGAGTTCAGTTATTATGTTCCTGTTAAGGTATATGATTGAAAATCGTTAAGGAATTTCAAGGAGAGCAACTTTGAAGTACATTTTTGAGGTGTTTTACTACTGAATGGCTACGAAAAATAATCGTTCTCTCATTTGCTATTCATCCGTACTTCCTAACCGTATCATCTTTTTCAGAAACCGCTATCGTTATTGAAAAGTTAAGTTCCTTAAAAAATCGTGACGAAAAAAAACGCAAATTTTCTCCATTTCACCTGTAGCTTCTCTTACAAAAGGTCATCAATTTAGAGGTATTGGATATTAAATTGAAAGCAACGAAAATTCAAACTGATTGGGCACTATTTATTATTTTATTACTTTTGGGTAGAATCATTCATTACATTTTTTTTTAAAGATAATCCCTTTCAAATGTTCATACCAATACCAATTTTAAATGACTCGCTGAAGGACTTCGGTCGGTATCTCATGAATAACTTGAGACATTTTGGTCTTCAATGCCTTAATCGAAGCTGGTTTATCTAGAGAGCATTTTGATTTTACATACCCCCACAAATAAAAGTCCAAAGGTGTGATATCACACGACCACATTAGTGACCAATCTACTGGTCCGAGACGAGGGAAAAATTTCTCACCGAAACGACGACGCAACAAATCGATTGTGCCACGGGCTGTATGGTAAATAGCGCCGTCTTGTTGGAACCACGGACCAAAAGTTGTGACGATCATGGGCTTCAATTTCTTGCTTTCCAAAGTCATTAATCATAGCGCGATAATCACACGATTGTTTTCAATGGATCTAATGGCTGTTCTAGAATGGATTCAAGTTGCTCTTCAGCCAAATACGGCAATGTTGCTAATTGACGTAGCCATTAAGCCAAAAATGGGTCTTATCGCTGAACTCCATAAGTTGGCCTGAGCACGCGATGAACACTTTTCACAGAGCGTCGATTTGCGTAGTACAATTAAAGATTTTTAAACGTTGTTGAGGCGTAACTCTTTCCATGATGAAATGTCATGAATATTGAAAGAATTATGTATTGTACTTAGTTTGACAGTAGTGATCGCGTGAGCTGTCAAAAAAAACCCTACTTGGCAGTATTGGAAAGTAGCTCCCTATTGGAAAAAGTACCACCATTCTGATCGCCCTTTGTATTGATTTTCTATGTGATAAAAAAAAAACTTATCAAGCATGTTGATACTTGTAAGGAACATTCTCAACCCTTATGTGATCTAGAGTAAGAAAGATATAGAGATGAAATTTGGGTAGTTGTGGGTTCTGTAATAGCACCGCGTTACTCACATTCTGTCCTACGAACCAAATATACTTTTTCGGAAAGGGGATAAAAAATAAAAATACACGTGTATCGGCGATTTTCATGTACACGTCAGAATTTTTTTTTAACGGATTTGAATGAAATTGGGCACACAGATAGTGTATCACATTTCTAGACTTTTCACCTAGGTGTTGCCACTGACTCGGGCAGTGCATTTTTCGTAAGATGAAATATACAAAAAAACGTTTTCGCGCAACAGAACTTAAAACAATTGTCAAAGTATACGTCTCCTAGTAGCGCAACTGTTAGATGATCGGAACTTCCGGAACTGTAACAAACACACAAACGGCACAGAGTGTGTTGTATGAAACAATAAATTAAAGGTTAATAAGTTGTTTAAAAATTTGGAGTCCCTTCCAGTTATTTTTTTAGAAAAAAAAAATTCAAGAAAATCTGAGAATTAATAAATTTTTTTTTTTTATTTTACATAATAAAAACATTTCCACGAGTCTGCCTACAGAATTTCAGCGCGATTGGATCACGGAAAAAGGGTTAAAAATTGATCCAAAGTTTTTCACACAGGCGGATTACGAGCTCTATATTTTATACATAAAAAAAAATTCTGACGTGTACATGAAAATCGCCGATACACGTGTATTTTTATCTTTTCTCCCCTTTCCGAAAAAGTATATTTGGTTCATAGGACAGAAAAAAAGTTCGTTTTTGTAATGCAGTGCAATTTACAGAAAAAAATCTTTGTTAAAGGATTTGAAAGATCAAGTCAAAGATACACAAGGATAAACATTTTAGAATAAATTTATTATCACACGACAGCTTCAGAAAATATAATATATAATTTTAAGAATTATGTACTCAGCCCTCTTTTGGTTCTTTTGATAAGGAATGCGAACCTTGATACTTTTAGATTTACAGGGCACTAGAAGTGTAACCGATTAAAAAGGCCATTTGGTTTGTAAAATTACTGTTATTCAATTCAAAGGAGAAAATGTGTGAAAATAATACAAAATTAAGAATCAATTTGCCCGAATGTGACTTCCAGGTATTTAGGCCCTCTCGCGAACAAGACATGTATGGACGTTATGAAGTTCGAAACGTTGTTTTTTAGCCGTTCTTGACTCACTCGAGCTTTTTGAGATGGTTTCGAGTCCTGTTGAAACATACATAGTCTGCCCACGGCTTGAAAGCAACCCCCAGAATACTTTCCCGATAATATTTCGCATTTACCTTAACGCCAGGCTCGATGAAAACGTTGGAGAGCACCCATCTGCGGTTGCAGCGGCCTAAACCATTACACCTGTGCCGGGTGTTGCCTCATGGTGGCCAATCGTTGACTTAAATTCTTATATGAACGGTCGGTCAAATAAACCCTATCGTTTTGAGAGTTTACGAATTGCTCAATTTGAAAAGTTTTCTCGTCAGAAAACACAATATCCGAAAATTGACCGCTTTCGGCCAAGTGAAGCAACTCTTTCTCTCTTTGAAGTCTGACTTGTTTCTGCTTTGGTGTGAGATCATGCACCTTTTGGATCTTGTAGGACTTGACTTTGAGATCATTTTTCAGTATGCGGCGGAAGTTATGGTTAGATATTTTCAGTTCTCTCGCCATTTCATTGGCACTTCGTCGGGGACTCTGCTCAAGTCGCTTTTTCACTTTTTGAACCATTTCACGTGACGTTACAGTCTTTTTCGCGATGCTACGAGTATCGTTGTAGCGAGTAATGGTGCGATAAACAAAAAATTTATTTACTTTAAGGTTCTCGAGCTCACGAACAATCACTGGTTGTGATTTTCCAGACAAATGTAATGCAAATCTATTACTTTTGAAATCCATTACTGATTTTCTTTTTTCGCGTTTACTCTCGGCAAAATACTTCCATGCGCTTATAAACAATACTCTGGACTGTCATTTAGTCAACTAACAGACATATGCATCAGCTGCGCGAGCGGTCTGAAGTTGGTTAAGCTTCGAATGCCGAACCCTGTATATGAACTGTTGGAAACCCATATCTTTTTTGTAAATTTTTAATACTTTTACAAAATTCCGACGTTTTATGAAAGTATTAATAACGGTATTAGTTTCTCAAACCAAAGGAAAGTACGTCGAGTATGTACCCCATGTATATCTGTGATAACGGCTAGCTAAATTTTTTAACATTTTTGAAGTGAAAACTTCTTTAGAATCGTTGGGAGTGATTTGAGACTCGATGAAACGAAAAAGCGACACTCTTGGCCACGAAGCGTTATATGTTGATATACGTATATGTGTGTGGCTGCGTACTGCTGAGCCACGCTAGTATAGTGAGTATTGTAGTATGTATACTACACTGCCTATTACTTGCTTTGGTGTTTAGTTCAAGCGTCATACGTCTGTTTGCTTGTATGTATGCTAGTACGTATGTGTGCGCGCCTGCGTATTACGGAGCCACGGTGAGCGAGAAGGCATTATGTATACCTATACTACACTACCTAATACTTGCTTAGACCAAGCGTCCTACGAATGTTTGTGTGTATGTTAGTACGTCTGTGTAATATACGCGTTACGACGCTCATAATAGCAACCGCGTGTGCTGTATTGCGTCCGTATTTTTATATTCGTAAATATTTTCATTTTTAAATATTTACCGCGATTGCAGGCGGTGTTGCAATACACCACAATCAAAATGACGGTGCTCGTATTGTAACTCCACAGATAGATCTGAATGCACAGCAACTAGAATCACTGTCTGTTCAGCTCTCTAAAGTGGGAGAAATATGTGCATGCGAAACCAGATTGAGCAATGGAAAAACAGTTTTAATTGTGGCAATTTATATTTCACCGAATCAATCAATAAATAGCATCACGGAATTCATTCACGAAAATTTAATAAAGTATACACCAGAAGTATCGCGGATACTTAGAAAAGATTACGATAAAGTTCCAATGATTTTAAGTGGCGATTTAAACGTAAATTTTGCATTGGACACAGCGGTTCCTTTAATTGACTTTCTCAATACAACATTCAATTTAAAAATGTGTAACAATCGCACTGAATCGACAACACGATCAAAAACAACAATTGATGCGGTATTTCAAAGATATGTTGACAACATCGAAACCAAAGCATTTGTATCATATTTTAGCTATCATAAGCCACTCGTATCATTTGTTGAAATTGAAAACATTGAGGATGAATAATAATAAAATGAAGAAAATAAAATATGAACTTTATAGCAATATTATAATGAACCTATAATTATCCCGCTCCTAATGCTGCTTTCGTCTCATTCTCTCTCAGTTTGTTTTACGGAAGGTTTCACTTCTTTCGCGTCTAACCGTTAGACTGGTATTTTTTTTTTAATTTGCTTCAACTATAGAATTAACTGATTGCTAGTACGTCACCGTCTAAAATCACTTATGTGTGGACCAATAATGGTTATAAATTCATTAGAACTGTAACACTTCTAGATTTTCCTATACATTATGTATCCACATACGCGCTCACATATATAAGTAAAATAAAATTTATTGTCGTTGCGATTTGAAAAGGAATTTAATTAAATACGTAGTTTTATCAAGTATTTTAATTTAATTTTTCGCTTTTCATTTTTAATACTACTTAATTAACACGCAGCGAATACATGTGCACACATGCACACACGTACGCACACCTTGTATTCATTGTCAGTTGCCTTATCGTGCTGGCCATGCGGCATGCAACAGTTCAACAGCTCACCCATTCAATTAAGTGAGTGAGTTCATTTGCGTTGTCAAAGGCGGAGTTGTGTGGCAATTCAATTTGGTAAAATTGCAAAAGTTAATGGGTGAAAATTTACTGACAATTGAGGTATTGATTTTACAATTTCATTAAAGAGAAAGGAAATGTTCTGAAGGAAGGAAGATGAATGCAAAAGTAAATGTAGATGAGAATTTTTTATTATTTATTATATGCATATATAAGTAATATGAAGGAGGGATTTAATTTTTGAATTATGCTTCTATGATTTAAGCGTCCAATAAAAGAGTTTAGTCAGCTAAACCTATTTAAAATTTTGAAATTAAAAACTGTCAACGAATCCTTTTCATTTTCTTAGCTGTAATCTTCTGAATAGTTTTGGTTGACTTTTACGGATCATGATAGTGTGCCTGGCTGTAGCCTTATCCACATGTATTTCCAGGAGGGAGGAAGCCTTGCTCGGCGCCTTTTGTTATTAATCCGTAATTATTTATTACATTTTTTTTTAAGAAAATGTATGTGTGTATGTGGTTTTGGTTACGATTAACTCATTTTTGACATTCATTTGCGGTACGTAGCGGTAGATGAGGAAATAGCAGCTTATTAAAATATAGAAGATACAAGAACAAATATATGAAGGTCGTTTGAAAAGTCCGTGCAAAGTCAGAGAGATGGCACTAGTGGCGCCTATCGAGGTTATGTTTAGTAAATAGAAGAACGCATACCAAGTTCCAGACAGATCGGTATATTTCTTTGTGTTTGGCATTCATATGAATTAGAAATTCCATTTTCATCACGGCAACGCACCAGCTCATGCCTTATCAGTTATGGACGCAAAATTAATGGAAATAGAGTTCGAACTCGTTTCACATTTCCCCTTTTTTCAGACTTGACCACCTCGGACTATTATTTGTTCCCCAATATGAAGCAATGGCGGGAAAAAGCTATTACTGAAACGAGGAGGTGATTGCGGAAGCGAATGGCTATTTTGCAGACTTGAACAAATCCTATTATTACAAACCTTAAAGGAGCCTAATAGGAGACTTTGTCGAAAAATAAAAAAGGCTCACCCCAAACAATTTAATAGTTTTCATTTTTGCACGGACTTTTCAAACGACTTTCGTAATGTATTTTTATCTGTATTTTGAATCATATAATTACACTGTACAAGAGTAGTCGAGGGGGCAGAAAAAAGTATGGGTGTATTAGCGATTTAAAAGTTTGCATCAAATGTTCACTCTTTTGCATGTTCTTATGGTGAATAAGCATGGGGAAACTTTGGGGTTCTCACATTTTAAATTCATGACGTGTTCAGCAATTCTATGTAGAAAACAACGAAGCACATTTTTGTAAAACAAACAGCTCAATAGATGGGCACTGTTTGTCTCTAACGAAATTAACTCTTTCCGTATCTCGAATGTAGTATTTTCCGTTTTGACTTATTTCCGATGCTTGAATTAAATTTCGATCCTGGATTTATTAGGAGACTTTAGGAAGCATTTTATCACAAATATTTTAAACCTTTAGATCTCCGTGTTATGAGTATTTATTTAAGAGGAAACCAAAAATTATTACTTTAACTTTATCAAATTAAAAAAAAATTTTGTTTGTATGTTTGTGATAAAATAAATTAGTCAAATATCATCGCTGAGCCGCAGTAGATTTTGATAATTTATAATTTGTTGAAAACTGAATGAAAAATAGTTTATGCACGCACATAATCTTATGCACAAGTAAATAAAACACTCATTAAAAACCCTATTACATATTTGGCTCAGGTATCAATATTATCCAATTGCCTTGTCCCTATTTGGGGTTGGCGCTCCTTGTCCTCATGCGCCAGGCTTCTCTGTCCCGCGTCGTCACATCAGCAATCTATTGCTGTCTTATGTCCTTTTGTATCGTATTTCGCCAGGTCGATTGTAGTCTTTCTCTAGTTCTTTTTGGTTTAGTTACGTCATGGCGAGTTTGTCGATGTGGTCCCGTCTCTACGCATTACGCCTTTTCTCATTTTTTCCGAGATTGGTGCAATTTTCATATTTTTTCGTATCTTTCGTATTTGATGTTTTTCACTTTGCTCTCAAGTGTTTTGTTGTTTCTGTTGCCCAGTGAAGCATTTTCATTTCCGCCACATGCATCTTCTGTTGTGCTTAGCACGCGTTGCCCAATATTCCGACCCATACAGGATTACTGGCCACACGCAGATTTTGCACACCTTTATCTTCATCGTTAACGGCATTTTCCTGTCACATAAGACAACCGTCAGAAGGCGGCACTTTAACTGCGCCGCATTAACTCTGTATGTCACACATCATCTATCTTTTCTTTTTCGTTCAGGATAGGTACTTGAAACTTTCTGGTGGCTGCCCATTAATACAGGAGACCTCTTGTAGTTCCTTTTCGCCAAACGGAGGGTGCAGGTATTTGGTTTTCTTCACATTTACGCGCATTCCTTTGTTTGTCAATATTTCATTCCATGCGTTCAATTTTTTCCCCAGGCTTGCGTAATTCTCATTAATTAAGACTACATCGTCCGCGTAAAGGGTATGCCATGGCGGTTTGTCTTGAAGTTAAGCTGTCAGATGATCCATAACACAATTTAAAACCAACGGGTGTTTGAACCTTGGTGCACACCCACCTTCACTGGGAATTTTTGCGTTAGTGCGCCAGGTATGGTGGTTTCGCGGTACATGTCTTGAATTAAATTTATGTATTATTCTGGTATACCTTTGGCTCTTAAGGACAGTTATACTGATAGGTACACTATCGAAGGCTTTTTCTAGATTAAAAAAAAACCATACCTAGATTTTTCTTCCTACTGCGGTTATTTCTGCGTTAGTACTCTAATTGCCTGTATCGTCAACAACAGATCTTTTCGGAAACGAATCCGCATTGGTTTGATGTTATTTCTGCCATATTTTCAATGCAAGCTTCTACAAACCTTCTCCATGTCTTCCACCCCAAAATTGAAAAAAAAATTTTTAATTAAAAATCTCTTTTTTCGTTTTTTTATAATTTTTTGGATATTAATTTGAGGGGAAATTAAAAAGGGAAAATTAAATAATATCGATCTGTAAACTTTTTGTACCAAATTTACGGAAAATAGCATTTTTCCCTTCTGAATTCAATTGCAATTTTCAAAACGTGGCGGCACGGGTAAACATTAAATAAGAAATTAAAAATATAGGTGACTAATTTTTCGGTCATAGAATAAATTTAGTGTGGTGGATCGTTAAGATACAAATTTTTTTAACCATCCTAATACACATATCTACATATAAGCATGAAAATATGTAGTTGTTCGGTTAATTTGCATCCTTTGCCGGCTGCCAACTTTGTGGTCAAAAACTTTATGTTGCTCATTACATACTTTACTCTTTCAATTTGCCATTTTTGTTTTTACTTCCTTGTATAACTTGGCCCATCCTTGCCATTGGCTACATGAAAATGACCTTTTAGGTTTTTTGCTTCGACTCTCGTACATACACACATACATACATATTTTGATATAATTTTATGTACGAACACGCACATAAATGCCAACTTTTATAACTTTTAACAAATTTTCGGTTTGTCAACAAAACCAAATTAAAGTTTTACTTGTTTTTTGCGTATAATTTTTTGAGCTTCACTCATTTAGCACATATTCAACAAATTAAAAAAATAAATAAACATATGGAAAAAAACTTACAAATTAAATTAATTCAATGCTGCAGGGCAAGAGAACGCTGACATGTCTGTCTGCTTAGGTTGTTAACTTTGCCTCCTCTATATTATTTCGTCAAGCGTTAAAAGTTTTTGAAATTGGTATTTTGCTGCAATTGTTGTTCTTGGGTTTAGTTCCTTGACATACGTCCAAAAAACATACAATTCAGGTAATATGAATAGCTTTAACTGTTGTTGTCAAAAGATATGTAAATTCTGCATGATTTTTCTAAACTTTGGCTATATCCCACGACTTCATTGTATTGGGCATACTGGGCAGACTTGACTTCATATATGAATTTGAAGATATATCTCCGTGTTTAGATGCCCAGATAACGTTTGTGACTCATCAGATTAAGGGGATCCGGTGGTCTAGAAACTTCAAAAAATCGATTTTTTTGTTTTTTCAATATTTCGAAAGCATTGTATATTAGAAAATATACTGTGAAATTTTCATGCGAAAATTCTCAATATTATAGCTTCTACAGCTCATTAACTAGGTAAAGAGAGGTCCGCGCGAGTTACCATCGGGAGCAGGATCGTGTGTGTCTGTGTGTGTGGGTTTTGCCGCTCTACGTAAAACGTCTGCTCAATTCGAATGTAAAGACAGAAGTAACTTTTTATTTCAGTATTTTTAGTTTCTTAAATTTATGTGTGTTTGTGTGTTTTTACAAGGAATCAGTGTATATGTGTTAGTGTGTTGTTGAATCCCTTTGAAGAGAGTTTCCAGTCTTTTAGTTCAGTTTATGTGTGTTTGTGTGTTGTTGAGTCTCATTCCAGAGAACTGGTGACATTGTTGTTGGATTGGTAACTCGCGCTCCTGTATCCCAAACTTTAAACTCATTTATCTCGAAACGACTTTCGTATTTTCGTATTTTTTTCATTAAAGAACTAAAAAAAAACCGATTTTTGGAATGTCAAATTTAAAACCGCGCCATTTGTTTTCTCTTCTAGCTACAGTCATACTGATTAATAATTTTTTTGGTTTTTGTGTTTCAGATATGTAAATAGAAGAGCCAAAATGGACAACACCGTTCAGGTCCAATTTTTCGGGAGGGTCAACTTCAGCGCCTTTTTTGTAATTATTAAAATTAAAAATTTTTTTTTTTCGTTTTTGTATGTAAAAGAAGTTAAATAAAAATCCTTAAAGATATAAATATTATTGCTCATTTTTTTGTTGTAAAAAAAAAAATCCTGAAAATACCCTACATTTTCAAGTTCTAGACCACCGGTACCTCTTAACAAGCTCACGACCTCTTTAGAATAGCTCTACACTCATTTGTCACTTCGGACGAAGTACGCAGGCTCTGTAGAGATGGCAGCTTGATTCTCAAAGTAAATAATGATCGGTTGTGCTGGAATACATGAAGAAATAGGCACTGAACCTATATCTAGATAATAAGCGTTATCCCATTCACATTTTTCGGGGATTCGTACGGGGAAAATTATGTTCAAAACAGAACTGTGTAACAATATAATCTACCTCTCTATGTGTTCACGGAAGAGCTCCTATAATTTTCAAGTAACCAAATCTGAAATAATTCCGAAGGTACGCATGCATTAAGTTTGAGTGCGTTGGAATTAACCCGGAATTTGAAATAGATATCTATAGGGAAAAGTTGTAATAGAGTCACAAAAGCATTGGTTGGGGTTTAATGTAGCGCCCTAACGCTGGCCAGCAACTAGTGACCCCATATAGCAGAGGATGTGCCGCACCGCTCCAGTGTACAGTCAATATAGCTATCTTTTAGCCATAGCCGTATTTCATGTGCTGTCGTTGGTCGTTCAATTAAAAAATTTAGTTCCAAGGAATATCCGTAGCCGTTGGTTTTGCTCTTCTGCGTACGAAAGCTACCAGCAGTCTTCTGGAGCATACAATAGTGAGCCGCAAACTCATTTAGAATGAGCTCACTGAGCTGGAGGTCCTTGTGAAAATATGGGCAGCCGTACTACCTTACGTATCAGCTTGAGCCTCGAATCATCTGCGCTAAATCCTTATAGATTTAATTGTTTTCAGCCCTCTTACCCTCGTGTTGAAATATGGTCATTGAAATTGGTGGCTCTAGAACGGCCGACCCTCAAGCGAAATGAGAGATGCAATATTTGAAAGTGAAAATTTCACAGTAAACAGCTGATGGTCTCTCGCAGCTGGCGCATGGGCCCACTTCTGCAGCAGTGTCAGTTTTAATAATAATTTGCAATATCTCATTGCCAGGTGCTTATGCCATGTTTCTGCCCAATTTGCGATCTTCTTCTTCTTGGTAATCGGCAACTGTTAAACTCTACAGTTTTAGGCCACCTCAGAGGGGAAGTAGCTGTTGTATGGCTAAAATATATACGAATATTTGGCATTGTCTGCTGTTAGAAAATCCTTTTTGTTGTACAATTACCGTTTAATATATAAGTAGAACATTTTCCACACAATAATAAATTTCTCTTGTCAAGTGGCAAAACAACCACACCGTTAACCAATCTTGCCACTTTCGCCAGATAAAGTAATTAAGTTATTTTTTAATAGAGCACGAGGTTGTAAGCAGAATTAGAAGCTGCAAGGCAAATTTGCCACACACCTACTTTTGTTTGTATACAAGTTTGTATGTATGTAAGTATGCAAACTATATAAAGCAGCACGAAGAAGTAATTTGTATGGCCTTGATTATCTACCACGGCTGTTTAAAGGCCATCGTTACACTTTCTTGGCGCAAACGCTTAGCTTCTAATTGCAGTAAGCGTTCATAGGCGCTAATGATTACCAAGCAAACGTATAATCAAGAGATAATTTAGCATCTGCGCTTGACATAGTTAAGCAAATAAATCTAAAAAGATTTTATGCTGCTGATATAAGAAAATAAAGGTAGGTACTTGTTTTGCTTATGCGTTAATCATTCATGGGAAACGATCTATGCAGTTAAATCTATATAAATCAGTTAAAATGCAGAGTAAATACTAAAATCAGAATTTTTGAATTACTATTATTTTTAACGAGCAAAAGAGCGGTTTATAATAAATTATGCTTGAAAATAGTTACATACATATATGGGTATATAGGGTGGTTCGAGGACACATTTTTTAATCGTAGGTGGGCACCTGAGATCTCATTATCGTAAAAAAATTTAACTGACATTCAGTGTTAAAGCTCTTTTCAAAAATGAAAAAAAAAAATGAAAAAAGGTTTCCTAAGATTTTTTAACAAATAAAAAAACAAAAAGAAAATTAAAAATAATTTTTTTTAATTCATTCTATCTTAAAGAACTAAAAAAAATTTATAAAAATTTTAAATAGGAACCATTATGTTAAAATTTATAAAACATTACACCATAATTTTCAACAATGAATAAATCTCATAATTATTAACTTTTTTTTCTCAATTTTTCAGTTCATAATATACCCAAGCTTACAAATAAACTAGACCTAGCGTAGGTAGGTGTACGGTGATGGTCGTAATGACACACTCAGACCTGTCGTAGATCCATTGTGATACCACGGGAACTTATCCTTACACTAAGGTTCCCTTGTATAGCTGTTATAAACGAAAAAAGCTTCGTTAGTTTAAGATGCGCCATATTCGTTAAATCTTTTATGAATGTACTGCCAAGAGTGCGAAGTGTCCTTTTAATTGAGCCTTCACACCCACATAGGAGGTGTCTGATTGTTTCCTCTTCGTCCGTGGTATGGCATCTTCTACAAAAATCGTTGTATGGGAGCCCCAACCTTCAGGCGTGGTTACCTATTTACCTATTAAACAAAGACCAGTTAATACTATACACTATAATCTTTCTTGTTACTTCTCTATTAACAGGCTTTTTCAGCGACCGCTGTCCCAGACATGACTGTTTGTTTAGTTCGCATGCATAAATAGTTTGGTTTTGTCAAATTTTATTTACCATGTTAAAGGTTTCTCTATCTATGAGTAATTTACAAGTGGCAATGGGTATAGGTATCAACGTTTTATTTAATTGGATATTAAGGATTGTACCTATTCTAACAAGTTCATTCGCTTTGCAGTTTTTTGCTATATTCCTGTTGCCTGGCACCCATATAAGGTGTACTGTGTAATATTGAAATACGTCAATTAGAAGATTAAAACATTCTATGACTGTTTTTTACGAAACTGACTGCGTAAATGACTTAATAGCAGTGACTTCTGCTTGAAATACACTACATTGATCTGGTAGGCGAAATGATTAGTTAACACCAAGTTTAATACATAGAGTACACCCATCCGCCTACTTTGTTATCTAATTTTGAGCCATCTGTATAGATGATTATATGATTTTCGTTAACAATAAGTCCGTTGACTCATTTCTTTTTCGAAGAAGACGCCTTGATTTATATTTAATTTAACGTCATTCGTCTTACAGAAATCCGTTGTACCAGGAATACAGGAGAATTTCTTCAAATTTGACTTGGTAGCTATTGGTATAGTTCTGAGGGCCGCACCGATGCAAAAACTGACCATACTCTGCACATGTTCCATAGCCTTTTGGATATATTTCTAGTATACCCTATGTAAGGATTGATCTTACTATCGCTGTGTAAATCCAATGTACGATAGAAGGGGAAAAATCCCAACTTAATTGTCGCTCTTCTTACTCTATCTCCGACATTTGACTTCCATCTGAGTTTTCTGTCTAATATTAGTCCTAAGTAGTGGGCTTCATCACTAAACGAAAGTGTCGTACCACCTAGCGTGGGAGGAGCTATTTTTCGAATTCTGTGTTTCCTAGTAAATACGTTGAGTTCAGTTTTATTAGGGTTGACGCACAGCTCATTTGCTTTTGACCAGTTTTCAATCATGTTTAGTAAATCTTGCATGACCTCGCAAAGGAATAGGGAAATTTCTCTCTTACAGCAATCGAAATATCATCCGCGTGGGCTACGATCTGCTGTCTTCTTTACTCTAGGTTCTTTAGCAAGAAGTTTATTGCCATAATCTAGAGTAGAGGGGAAAGCACACAACCTTGAGGTGTTCCCCTACTGACTCTTTTTTTGATCATCGAGACTCTTAGGGTTGCGATCACAAATCTGCTCATAAGTATGTTTTTGCTGAGCTCAACCAGTGCCTTAGACATCCTCAAATCGGTCAGCGCCTTTATAATGGTGTTCGGTAGGATGTTGTTGAACGCGCCCTCGATATCAAGAAAAGCTCCCGTATGCATTCCTTTTATCATCAATTTCTTTAGCAAGTATGTTAAGTCCTGTTTCTGTAGATTTTCCTTTACTGTGGGGTTAATATTAGCCCTAATATACTATTCTATGATTCTTTCTTAAGTTTTTAGTAAACATTAGGATAGGCTAATTGGCCTGCAATCCCTGGATGTTATGTATGAGCTCTTTCCGACAACTTTTACTTCTCTTCATAAGGATGGAATGCATTTGAGCTTCAAATAAGCTCCATAATATAGGCCTACTTTCTAAAAAGAATTACGATATGGTCCAAAATAATTGGATTACTTGACAAAGAATCGATTATTTCTTCCATCAAAGACCTCTTTCTGCATTTGAGCCAAATCTTAGATCAACGAGCTATTTCTTCATATTTGGGAGCCGGTAATTGTGCTCAGAAAACTAAGAATGCAGAATATATTAGACGAGGAAGCGGTTCGTAATCCAATTCTAATAATTCTGCGGTCCTATGGCATCGCATGAACTTTTTGGCCGACATACTCACCTTGACGAACTGGAAATTCACTGCACCGACCATACCTTCTTTTCCGATAGATTATATGTGAGTCCAAATTTCGTGCACGGTTTTGAAATGGAGCAAAACTGGTTCGGATTGCGATTGAACATCAAAAAAATTGTCTTTAAAATTGTCAAAAGATCACGTTGCTTGTCAAGTGTGAGCGTCACTTTAAACATTTTTCTGTATAAGCAGGTTGTAGAATATTTCTACATAACATCATCATATTGAGATTACAGTCCAGGATGGATCATTGTCTCCTCTATAATACGCCTCTATTTATCTCTGTATTGCACTATCGCTCTATTTTAATAGATTCTCACCTTTCGGATATAAACTTTTACGTCTTATAACCCTATTCTCCGCGGCTGGCCTTTCTTTCTTTGACTGCTCACTCTTAGGTCGTGTCCATTACTAATGTAATCTTTGCGACTTTATAAACCCCGTTACATTTAGCACTGAGTTTGTGATTATACTATGATATTTTTTGCAAATCGCATCAGTAAATTCACGTCGTTTGCTTTGAGAATCCATATTTTACAGCCGTAGGTTAGAGCCGGTCTTATGATAGTTTTGAACATCAGCAGGTTTTGTGTCTTTAATATCAAAGACGATTTCATAAGTTTGATATGCCCAAAATATGCGCTGATAGCTTTCCGAATGCGATCTTGCACTGGTAAAGACGGGTATTTATTTATGCTTAGCACTACGCCCACAATCTTGAAAGGGCCTTGTCATGTACATACTTGGCTTTTTCTTCATTTATCTTGAGTTCTGTAGCTTCTTTGGCTTTGTAGCTTCCACTAAACGTTCTGAAAGTCTCCCTATTTCTCGCAAATGTTCTGAAGAGTCTCCCTATTTCTCGTTAAACGTTCTGAAGAGTCTCCCTATTTCTCGCAAGGATGAAGATGTCGTCAGCATATGAGCTGCTTCTGTCGATTTATAAAATATTGTATCACCGTGAACGATTTGGTGACTTCTGAATGTGGCGTTAAATTAAACAAAAGAGCATTATCATTTTCAAATATCGGTTTTCTATCGGTTGATTGAGAAACTTTTATTCGGTCTACCCTTTTAACACTAACGCATTCGGTGATTACATGCAAAACTTATATATATATAGTATATAGGTACAGTTCACGTTTGCACGCAATTAAGCCTAAAAGCAAACCGAGAATGTTAGAACTGCGCCAAAGGCAATATTCGCTCTCACCATTTTACATGAATTGCTAAGATCTCAAACGGATAACAATTTATGCCAACTTTGCTGTGAACCTTATCACCGGAGCAGGTGTCAAATACAGTACATATTGGTACATGCTGCATTCTCCTTCAAATTGCCGTCAGCGCTGCACATAATTTTCCTTCCTTCCTTCCTCTCTCAGCTCCCTACTTAGCATTTCACTTTCATTTCGCCATGTACTATCTAACAATACCCCTATTTCATTTGCTAAATGTGTGTGTGTGTGTGTATGTATTTAGTACGTCACACTATGCGGCTATGAGAAGCAGCTGCTGTAGCCTGTTTCTTTTTTTATTTACTTGTTCTAAAGTATTTTGTCGTCTTATAAACATTCTCCCCTTTTACTATACTACTCATATATACATGTGTGTATGTATGTACTCCACCTTGGTCTATACCGCACTAAAACAATTTCCGAACTTTATCAGCTTCCTGCCGGGTTTCCTCTTTCCGTCTTCCACCAAAAACTTTCACATTCAAAATCTTACTTTTTATGGAATTGCATTTAGCCATTCGAGTGGCTGGATTTGGCACATCCCCTACGCAGACTGTCGAGCATCTTGTGCTGTTTATTTTATTTCACTCCTTTCAGGTGTCCAGTATTTCAGTCGATATTTGCTAGCTTAATAAAAAATGAAAATTGTGCAAAGCGACACAGTAGGGATTAAGGTGTTTCTATAGAAAATGTTTCAGTTGAGTTGGCCTGCAGTTAAACTCTTCAGATATATATATCTATGTACACGTACAGGTGTGAACATACAACTTTGGACAGTTATCAGGATAACATTTAAAGGATTATAAGGTTTTTTGGCAAGTAGGGACTTATTCTGGTCCAAGTGAGCTCAGTGTTAATTAGAGAGAACCCAGCGCATAAGTACTATTATATGTTTCGTTTTAAATCATAAAATGATTGTGCTTTGTGAAAAAATGCTTACTCAATTGAAGTGAGAGTAGTGGTATACCGAATTTCAGGGTAACAAGAGCAAACAATTTTTTTTTATTTTGATTAACGAGGTTGTATCTGTAAAACTGAGTCACTTATACTACATTAACTAGCACCAATTTACTAAATTAAAAAACAACCGGAGAAATAAACTAAAAAATAAAAACTGTTATTTTGGCCATTGGGCTTTGAACTATGAGGGAACCGCTGGTGTAAGAAATTAAGCAACTTAGGTCTCGTTAGAACGACTAGTTTCAGCGAAATTTACTAATTTAAATACACAAGTTTGTAAAATAAATAAAACACGTCAATTAGAGAGTTTGAAGAAAACGCTGGGATGGAAATAATTGTTCGAGGACTTCAATTTACTTTTCTTAGTTGCTCGGTATGCTTGAAAGAGGAAATTGACTTGCGCAGACACATCTATGTTAAGTATAATATTTCTAGTTCTGCTCCAAAAGACGAAAGAAAAACATCCGCACTTGGTCAAAGTATTGAGGCGCATGATCTCACACCAAAGCAGCAACAAGTCAGACTTGAGAGAGCGAAGGACTTGCTTCGCTTGGCCGAAAGCGGTCGATTTTCGGACATTGTGTTTTCTGACCAGAAAACTTCTCAAATTGGGCAATTCGTAAAGTCCCAAAACGAAAGGTTTTATTTGACCGACCGTTCATACTAGGATTTGAGTCATCGAGTGGCCATCAGGAAGCAGCATCCACCATAAGAAATGGTTTGGGCCGCTGTAACCGCAGATGGGCGCTCTCCAATCGTTTTCATATCGAGCCTTTCCTCAAAGTAAATGCGAAATATTAGGTCGGAACGTAAAGATTCGCCAGTCGCGAGACGCTGAAAAAAGCCATTGTTCGCCAGTGGGCCTTACCTGCAAGTCACATTCGGGCTGCTTGCGATTCGTTTTTGGAACGCTTCAAGGCCATAGTCAAGGTAAAAGGTGTTCATATCGAGCAAATGTAAGTTGGTTCATAATTTTGTATTATTTACACACATTTTTTACTTTGAATAGAATAAAAGTAATTTTCCAAACTAAGTGTACGGCCTTTGTAATTGGTTACACTTCGAGTGCCGGACCTTGTACTATGTTTCACATGGGAAGCCACAACTCTTTACTGCCAAAAAATCTTTCCTGAAATCCGGATAAGAATTTGCGTTTCGCCATTTGTAGATGGGGGACTAGGAAATACTATATTTCACAATAATTTAAAATTAGTATGCCTGCCTAGGCTGTAATAGTGCATCCAACAGTTCAATTTCTAAGATCTTATTACTAGTTTCTGGCTCTATATCATGAATGGCTCGGTCTTTATTCACCTCATGGGTCATAATCAGGGATGATAGACTTACAAGGTTTGCTCTTTAACTCCCCTGTTCCCCTCATTGCGAGGGAAACTTCGGCTGCCACGTCATTTGAAAGATTCGGCAGCCGATCATTTCACGTGTATTCACACACTCGTCCAATCGGCAACTAAGTGTTATTGGTTAATTTTTTTCATATATCACCAACACAGTCTCGGCTTTTTTTTAACACATCCCAAGTAACGTCAGTTATCAAGTTCTCTCAGTACTATTTAGCAGACCGT
Organism: Anastrepha obliqua; assembly: GCF_027943255.1. Classification (NCBI taxonomy): domain Eukaryota; kingdom Metazoa; phylum Arthropoda; class Insecta; order Diptera; family Tephritidae; genus Anastrepha; species Anastrepha obliqua. The sequence continues at coordinate 44,583,784 of NC_072895.1, forward strand.
TATTCGGCTCTGAGCGAATTTGACCGAATGACGTCAGCAAATTCGTTTTTTATTTCACTAATCTAAAGCTAAATTTTGTAAAATACAAAACGAATGACGTAGAATCCAAAGTTCCCCTCAAACAATTTTTTTTCACCATACCTAACTAGTTACCTGGTTTGCTAGTTAGGTATGGTGAAACAAAATTTCTATCATCCTTGGGTTAGAGTCATATTTGACTTCTCTTCATAATATTTCACGCAGAAGTGTTGCAGCTGAGCCAAAGGCTACGGCTACCTGACCACTGCACTGTCTTGTAATATATTAATATATAAATAAGATCCTCTAATTCCTAGTGTGATCATAGCGTGTCTTGCAAGCTGAACTATAACTATAAAATAAGTCTTGGACTTGCCGGAGTAACACAACCGGGCACTATCCGTTTGACAATAAAGTTGTCATAAAATCCCTGCAGTGCCACAATACTTAATCTAAGCAATTTAATCTAGAATTCTGCAGTATTATGGACTTTTATTCAAAACTTTTTCAGCTTACTTCTATTACAACCAGTCGTTCAATAAACCAATGTTCGGATAAATGTAAAAGGCTATGTCCTAATTTCTTAGATCACTTGACATGGAATCGTATTCTATCCTGGACCGAGATACATTGTGCCACGGTATGGCTATTTACGTCACAGACATTTTGTGATTTAAAAAGAAATCCCTCAGATTTGAATCACTCACTCTGATTGTCAACTAATCTAGGCTCGCATAATTTTTCTCACATTTATTTCAGTAGTAGTAGTAGTAGTAGTAGTAGTAGTAGGGTGGTTAAATTTCAAGGGCCGATGTTGAATGTGAACCCCACCTAAACGTCAACGACACCGTTGGACTTCTTTCTTTGGGGTTATTTGAAAGAAAAGGTGTACGTCGATAAGCCAGCAGCAATTCAAGAGCTAAAGGATGAGGTAATTCGGTACATTAACGGCATAGAATCTCAATTATGCCTCAGCGTCATCGAAAATTTGGACCATCGGATGGGGGTGTGCCGACGAGACCGCGGCGGCTATTTGGCCAATATTTTATCCTACACGTAATTGAACTATACCCCTATTATCATAGTAAAGAAAAATGACAATAATTTCCTAAAAAAATTGTATTTTATTCAAAATCAATACCGTCCCTTGAAACTTAACTACCCTTTAGAATTGCACATTTATTTACTTAAAGCAGAAAATTTTTTGTAAAACACTGGATGAAATGTCACTCAATATTTGTCTATGCTCCTGAAATGCCTCTAAAAACTATCATTTACAAGGTCAAAAGGGTCGCATGCATAACTAACTACATTAACCTATACAACAAATGAACAAATATTTTTTCTGCAAAAGCGTTTCACATCAAACGCCAAAGCTCGTGAATTGCCGTTTGCCGACTTAACTGCGCTGCTTATGTAGATTTACATACACACTTGTGAAAACCCTAAACTAATTAAAAGCGGCAAACACGTCAAAGCGACAAGGCCAAATAACTGAAGTAGTTATGAGACTTTCATTAAGTTCAAGTATTTTGAGCGAAAATGTTTGGGTATTTTTAAAATTCGCTAAAAAATGCTAAGTACCTTTTTGTTTCATTACGAAGCATGCAAACTTTAACTATTAAATTAAATAACTTTGTGTAGTCTGTAGACTCGTGTTATCCTTGCTCCCTTAAGTTGTGCTGCAGTTTTCGTATAGCACGTCGAGCACTTTGCGCGACAATAAAGCATAAAAAGTGAGCACAAAACTAAAGAAAAAAAAATATGTACATAAAAACACGCGCGGGAAACATGTAAATATGTTTAGAATTACTAATGCATACCCTGCTGGAAATGTTTGAGTGAAAGGAACAAATTATGATGCGTTATAGTGTTTTGAAAAATATTTCCCTTTTGTTTTTGTTTTTGTAAAAACTTTATTATTCGGCTGCCGAATGCGTTACTACCATTTGGTAGTGCGTAGGTTCGAAGATTCATGCATGAAACACCAAAATCATAGAAAACGTTTTTTCTAATAGCGGCCGCCCACTACTTCTAGGTGTATTTTTGCCATGAAAAAGCTACTCATAAAAACTATTTGCCATTCGAAGTCGGCTTAAAACTGTAAGCCTTTCCATTTGTGGAACAACATAAGGGCGCACACCATAAATAGGACGAGTAACTGGGCCAAAAATCTCCGATTTTCGAAGAAATGATAGATATATACTTTGTATTTGTAGAAAAACCTTTTAGAATGTCAGAAAAAAAAATATAAACAAAAAATTTTTCAAAAAAGAAATCACTAATTAGTAATACTATTGAGTGTAGTATTAATTCAAAATACACATAAAACCTCACTTTAGTTTCCGTATTTGAAAACCAGAAAAAACTTTAATAATTTGGAGTACATTTTACGGAGTTATGGTGGTAGGACTGTGAGCTTAGGCTTTTTTTTTCTTAGAATTGCATGAGTTACTTAATTTAGTTTACGGCAATTCCGCAAATTTAAGCTAGGTCAAATTATGTTTACGATTTTTTTTTTAATATAAAATTACAAAATTTAAAAATTCGAGTCATAAATTATTTTTATTTACTGGCATAACTTCAAATAAGTGAAGCAGTCTAAACGAACAAAGTATAAAGAGTTTAAATTAACACAAACCCTTTTCTTTAAACGAAAAAATGTATTCCCAATTCCAGCCAAAGGCAATGAAACAACATTTTTTATCGAATTATGCAATTTTTCCAAAGCAAGCAGTGACTGAAGTAACAACTTACAGCATCTGTTCAGTGAACTATGAATGTGGCTCAGAGCGCGCTTTCTGACACAACGGCATCCGCTTGTACGCTTGTGTTATTGACCGCCTTTAGACATATCTTCCAAGGTTGTCCCCATACGCCAATTCTCTTTGGTCTCGACCTACCTCTGCCATATCTCGATTTCGACTATGAAGATGTATCTTACATCTGACATATTTTTCAGCAATTTTTTCGCAATTAGTTTCTATCCTAATCGGTTTCTATTCCAATTCTATTTCAAAATCCTGCTTTTCGTTATCAGATTGGTGAAACATTTCTTTTAAAAACTTAACATTGCAGCTCACCAGAATTTTTTGCTTCTTAGGAGACCAGAGTTTATAAGCTTTAGCCTCACTGGAATATCTAACCATTGGTCAAACTTATCGCTTTGCTTGTTTTTTATCAAAACGTAACACTCAGCACGGAATGGTTTGAAATGTACAACTGTGGGGATTTTCACCGACCAGAGTTTCAGCGGTACCTTACTTGTTAAACTTTAGTTGGGCACCTATTTCAAATATAGTTCGCAGTGTTAATGGTTTTTGCCCGAAATGTCGCGATTTTTTTTTTCGTTCTGCGATGCCATTTCGGTGTGGCGGTTTAAAGATACTTAACTTTTTTTTTAATTTTGGTCTGGGGCTGGGCTCATAATCTGTCGCTCGCTATAGAGCGCGCTGTATTCAATAAGAAGTTATAAAACGAAATCACAGAAATGACATGTTGTAAAAGCTTGCATACAAATTTCTTTGTACTGTCGAACAATGAGTGACAAGAAAATATTATTAACTTAAGCTTCGGCTTGAAATAAAAACACGGGATTTTTTGGCTCGTTTTTTAATAGCTACATATTTATACAATATATATGGCTCAAAAATATCATCTGAATAACACATATCGACTTGTATATTTTTGTTTAGCGAGAAATTAAAGCGGTGACAGGAGCTAAGACTGCTTATATTATTTGTAAACACGCTAGATTGAATTAACTATGACCTTTTTACAAAAATATCATTCTCTTGAGAGTCCCTCGATTTCCCTCTGGGTCTTTATGTTTGTAAAAAACTGCGTTGATCATTATTGTGTATATTTGTATGCAGGTATGCATGCACGTACGTATGTAAGTATCTTTAAGTACGTAGTCATAATTTTAGTACTTGCTGCAGTTGTTCACACCTTATTTCCTGTTTGCACTGCATTGCCTCACTGCGGACAATGTGTACACAATTATTCCTGGGCGCATATATTTACCTAGCGAGAAATTTGGCGTATAAGGGACTGAATTTCTTATAATGCCTAAAGTAGTATATTAATGGGATTGAAAAAAAAGTACAACACGCTATAGGTCCACTAGATAGAAATGATTATTTTCATAATTCTCATGTTTCGGTGCTTTGCAAAGTTACCGATGCCATCCAACTCTCAAAATATTACAAAAATAAAAAAATTCTGTCAGATTTGCGATTGTTGTAAATACGGTGATCTGACTTTTTGTGGCTGATCAATAAAAATAACAGTTGACAAGAGCTACAAGGCTAAGGTAACTTCTTAAAAGTAAACTTAGAGTAAGAAAAATCAAAGCCTAGGGGGAAGAATAAGCATTTAATTGAGTTAGCGCTCACCTGAAAGGAGCATTCACTCCATAAACAATTTTAGCAATGCCCACAAAAGACAATTCCTTATAACGGCGAGTTCGAGATGTATTATAATAAGATGTTGGAACAAGAATTAAAACTTTCGCATGCGACGTATAGTGAAATTTAATAATGCTGAGGAATAAACGATTACGAATACACTTACTATATAAGTTAGAGATACGCTATAAATAGTCTTAGAAAAATCGGTATTGATTACATCATACATAATTGGCGCGTACATCCTTTTTGGGTTTTTGGCGTCTTGAAGTTGTTCCGCAAATGGAGGGACCTACAGTTTAAACTGACTCCGAACGGCAGATATTTTTATGAGGAGCTTTTTCATGGCAGAAATACACTCGGAGGTTTGCCATTGCCTGCCGAGGGGCGACCGCTATTAGAAAACATTTTTCCTTAATTTTGGTGTTTCACCGAGATTCGAACCTACGTTCTCTAGGTGAATTCCGAATGGTAGTCACGCAACAACCCATTCGGGTACCATCGGCCAACAATCCACCAACAATCTTACGTAAAGTCAGCTAAATTCGTTAACGTAGATCTGCCCGGAACAAACCCATGTTGATTGGAACATAACAAACGTTTAACGGTAAAGTATATTTTATCTTTGACTATAGACTCAAACAATTTAGAGACTGTAGTTAATTGCAAATCGGCCTATAATTTTCAATAATATTTTTATTGTCGCTTTTAACGCTAGGAGTAATAAAAGTCAATTTCCAGGCATTAAGGCAGACCCCAGCAGAAAGTGACATTGAGGCACATTTAAAGACTTTTAATTAGAATAACGGATTAGTGGATGGACGAAGATTTGTAAAATTCCACAAACTTTTCATATGCACGAGTTTTAAATAGAATTTCTGGAAAGATTTTTCGCATGCAGTTTTATAGCTCAATAATATTCAGCACAATAAAGTGAAAATTTGAAGTTACTGCACCTGATTTTTTATATTTTTTCCCTTGACAATGGTTTGCATTTTTCCTATAAAATAGTCGTGCATTTGTTATATGGGGAACAACGTTACACCATCAGGAAAAATTGCATATAAAACATCAACGGGATATTTTAGCAACTTCAAACTTGGACTTTATTGTACTAAAATTTCGTAAACTATAAAACTGCACACCAAAAAGTTTCCTAAATATTTGAGGAAAAAATGTTTTCTAATATTTGTATGAGACTGAAAAATTGGATTTAGATGATTTTTGTTATGATACGTGTATACAAGAAAAATTACTGCATCAATTATTTCTCCAGAAAACTCCAAAAAACATATTTTTCGCACTAGGTTTGAGTCTATTATTCTTTCAAACCTTATAAAGACATACATTTTGATAATTCAATATCAGTTTTTGAATGAAAAATATAATGTTTTGGATTCTAGCTTGAACAACGCATAATCAGCTTCAAATTCATTTTACGAGTGTCCAAATTACCCAGAAAAAAACTTCTTGGAATCTCAATACGCAGCGGCTTAGGCTTATACATAAGGAAGTTAAAATTGGGGCGTGCCAAGCAATTACTAGAAAGAAGATATACCTGCAAGGGTAATAAATATTTCCATAAATTTGTTTCCAGTTTTCTTTATACAGGCATGCCAGTACGCTTGACATCATCTTTGTAGACAAAGTTCGGTAGAGATAAACTCTTGATGTCTCATAAACTACTGACTCTATTTTTCATGCAAATTATCAACTTCCAACTGGGCACTCGCATGCATTTATGTAATTGTGCTGTTGATGTGTTCATGTCTTGCCACAACGTACAAGTATCGCGTGCCGGAAGTAACTTTGTCTCCTGTCTAGACAAAGTAATTTCTATATTGCATACACATAAAATAGACCACAATTAATAACAAAAGACAACAACTGCAATTGGCAAGGGAGTCGCACATAAGCAGATTTGAGATAAGTTGAAATTCCACATAACATAGGAAATTTATGAACGATTAATATGTAATTATAGTAGAGAGAGCCTCTCTTGCCAACAAGTGCTATTTTGGACTAAGACGGCAATTGAGTAGTAAGGTCCTCGACGAACAAAACTAATAAATACTTTGTAAGGCTTTCGTCATGAACGTCCTATCGTATGGCACAGAAGCTTGGACGATAAGGCATCGCTTGGAGTTCTGCGGAAGATTTGTTGACGATTGCTCAGCGAGATCCGAAGGCGATGGAACAAAGAGCTGTATGAGCTTTACGAGACATAGACATGGTGCAGCGCATAAAGATCTTGCAGCTTCGTAGCAGAGAAAAAGGACTTGACTTCACTTGGTGTTGCCAACTGGCGTCGGTTAACACGAAAAAGAAACAACTGGCGCATTTTATTACACTCGGCCAAAATCGTTAAGCAGTTATCGCGCCAAGCAAGAAGAAGAAGAAGAAAAAGAGGTAGAGTGAAAGGTAGATATCCTATAACCCAGCTGCTTAGTCACGGCTGCTTAAGGGCTTACCGTAAATGCTTCATTCTGGAATATCATCGTATGCTGGAAGCGTTACTGGAGACGTTCAACGAGTATTCTTCATCTGCATCAAGCTCGTCATGTGCTCGTTTAAAAAAAAGCTTCAATTCCCAAAAAACTGAAATGCAGTTTCTAACCACGGATCAAGACTGACTGTAACTTAGGAAGTTGACTGTTCCAGTATATATAGAGTTTTCCAATAAGTACGCGTCGAATCGGAATAAAACTAGCTGTTTAATCTCTTATCTATGGCATTATTTATGGCAAGGATCTGAATGTCCAAAATTTCAATGACTCTGCTGCATAGATCTGAAACCACGATGAGTTTGCTTAGAACCAGATGTGAAAACAACGTATGGGGTCGACATCTACAGTGTCACAACTTTTCGATTTAAAAATCGAATTTAAAAATCTTGTGTTTAAGGTGAAGAAAAAATATATACTTTTCGTATTTCGTATTTACATGCATATTTATTTAAAGGTACTTAAAATATAGTATATTGTGAATTAGTTTGCGCTAACCACTATTTTTTCTCATAACCATTTAATAAATTTATTATGATTTAACGCTTAGTTCCTCGTTAGATACATAAACCTTTTGCGAAAGTTTTTCTATTTGCATCTCAGGAATTTGAAGCTTTGCGAATAGCTAGTGTCCTTTTTTTCTTCAAACCCAAAGGCTTATATTTTTTATTTTTGAAAACTTTCCGTATATTTTTCTTATGTTTCCGATGGATTCAAATGTAGAACCGGATTTTTGAAAGCTTAGAAGGAGCCCCTACGATTACTTTTGCCATATGCAAATTGATTAGCTCATTTTAAGTTCCTCAAGCTACTTAGACACCTTCTTTTTGTCCTTTGTACTCTTGCCGCTCTCTTCAGAAATAAAAATATTTATATAAAATCAAATAAAAATATTTATATATTTGCCTTTAATATTTTTTTGTGTCCTCCTTTAGCTTTCATTTTCACAGAAATATCTTTCCAAGTCTTTCTTGCCCCTTACCATAATGTGATCAAATCAGAGCAAAGGAAAAAAAAAAGATTAAAAATCAATGCGATTTTTCAGGCACTTTTAATTGCACTTTAATTGCTATGCAAAGTTTAAAATGTTTTTATTTGAGTTTATTTTTATTTTGTTTTGTTTGATTTTGTTCGAATCAGATCTATTTCATGAGATCCAAAAATAACAGCAAACTTTTCATCTCTATGTATGAGATTTGATTGATCTGCTGTAGGAAAGGCTTACCGAAAGAGCGAAGCCTTGCTCTAACTAGACCCGGACATTCGCATAAACAGTGGAAAATACATCTGCAGATGGAGTTGAAAGGAAGTCTAAGTATGGCTGCATGCAGTGTTACATAAAATATTTGGGCGAGGGCATCCTAACAGGTATTTGGTTCCCTGGATTTTGTACGGCGGCTATGCTTTTCTTCTACTTTTTTTCGGTTAAAGCATAGGAGTGTGAAGCAATGGATGTTTTTAATGTATTGAATGGGGTAGCAACTGCCACCACGTCTGCTATGCCTAGTGCTGAATCTTTTCTTGCCAGCTTGCTATTTGCTCTCTCATTTGCTATTTCATTACTCTCAATGTTTCTATCACCGAGAACCCATATCAGAGTAGTTTGAAGCCACTAACTAAGCATCTCTAATTCCTCTCTACAATGTAAAACTAGTTTGGATGAAATGGAATTGGTATCTAGCTGTCTGATTGTATGAAAGTCTGCTACTTATGCACCAATTTCTTTATAGTGTTTTAGTGATTTGCATGCTTCCATGATTGGTAATATTACTGCCTGAAACACGCTGGCATAGTCAGGAAGTGGAATTGATTTAAATAAGTTGAACGGCTCCGAATAGAGGCCAGCTCCCACACCGCAGTTCATATTCGAACTGTCGATTTCAATATCGATTCTGCCAATCGCCTTCCTTCTCCCCCATTCGGTGGAAAAGGTACCGTAAAATCAGTCTTGAAGTAAAGGTCGTGAATTGTGAAGTCTGATTTGTTTTTGAGTAATGAGGATCCCTGTAGGAGCATTTTGCTGTAGCAGGACGATTTTGTTGTTTAGTTTCCTATGCCGTTGAGATTTCCGCGCTGCATGTAGTGATTCTTGTCAGTGGAAGTCTAATGGTAATAGATGTGTTAGCACATTAAGCGCTTCAGTAGAACTGGTGCTGAGCGCTCTTGTGGTTAAGATATACGCTGATTTTTCTATCTTGTGCAACTTCGTTTGGTTTTATTTGTTTTCCGCATATGTTAGTATCAGTCTTACAAAGGCTGTGTAGGTCCAATTGGATGGCTTTTGGCATTTTTTACCCAACATTATCTTACACGTGTAAAGTGCTATATTAGCTATCTTCACCCTGTAGTAGATATGTTGATTATAAATGGTAAAAAAACTCGATTTTGAAAATTTTTTAAATATTTACTGCTACTACTTTGAAAAATTCGTGCTTTATGTAAACAGATTTTCAACATCATTTTAATCTACAACCCCGCTCCTACTTTGATTCTTAATTTCATTTGTTATCTTTTGGTTTGTTTACCGCTAAATTTAATTAAAAATGAATTACATTCAGCTCAACAGTGTCGCTGCTTCAACCATCAATTACCAGCTCAGCTACATGGTGCTGGTGTGGGCTGGCACTCTATCAAATACACCAGCACTCATAAATTAAATCATGAAATCTATTTACACACACACTTAAACATGTAAATATGGTAGCAACAAGAGGCACCTACTGACTGCTACTGCTTTCTAATGGTGCTCAGCTTACTTACCACCTACTGTCACCTGTTTAGCAAACTCCACTCTACATACTCACGCTTTACGCTTTTTCACGCCTGCACACATAGCCACAGCAAGTGCGCGCAAGATAAATGAACTCGAGCAGCCGAGCTTGGTGGCATTAGTTGAGTTGAAGGCGCGCAACCTAACTACTTCCAGGAATATATGCCTACCTTCATAGAAATAAACTTATAAACATCTACATGTACAAGCACAACAAATTAAAATCATCCTTTAGGCATACCGACCACGCACAACAGCACTTGTGAAAGTAAAGCAGCAAAGCAAGGCTAGGGAAAGGAAAGCAAAGCAAGCAACTAACAAGCGATTTGATTATGCAAGTACAAGGACCACAGCATACGAGTAGTACCTGAGGGAAAGTAGTTAGTATTGTGCGGCGGCGACAACAACTCATGAAATGTCTGCTGTGCTTCTATTTTCTGTGTGTATGCTTGTTTGTGTGTCGTTAGTTTTGCTACTTTTTGTTATTGCATTTTTACAAGTTACAAGTCGCTTTAGGGAAAGTTTTAAATTTTTTCGCTCGCTTCGTAGCGTCATCATCTTTCATCTGCGCTGCTTCACTTTGGAGTTGTTACTTGAAATGCAGCAGTAAAGTGACTATATGCAGAGTGCGTCGTTGTCTTCGTTTGTTGCGTATACGCCACGGCTTGTATAGGTAACAGAGAGTTAGTGAAATTTTTAGTTGGAGATATGCCCATATCTAAATAAAATGTAATTAGCGCAACTTAAACCAGACAAATGCAAATAAGTATATCTGCAAACAGACACTAGTACATATGTGAAAGAATACATATTTACATATGCGCAATGCTGCTCATCCTGCACATTTATAGGCACACATTTTCATCATGAAGCCAAGTGAAAAGTCAAACTTATTACTGTTGAAGTAGTGAAAAGTAGCGAAGTTGCAAGGGCCAATTAGATATGACAGATTTTCGTGGCAAAGAAGGTTGGAATGATGGTGGAATGCGGCTTAACATTGAGTTTGTGTAAAATTGTAAATTTTTTACAGGACTTCTACTGAGTTAAAGACGACTGATGTCGGTGTTTATTTATATGTGTAAATACAGCTTAAAGCGAAAAATAAATATGCATTGGCTATTTTTACAAAATACATATAATTTTATGTGATGAATTTTAGTTAAGAAGAAAATGAGCGCATAGCTTCAGTTTGGTCAGAATTTTAGCGGCTAAAAGCTTTGATTTATGCTTTTCTTCATTCTTGCAGTAATTATGAAGTATATCTGATGACTTCTTAGGGATGATATGAAAGTCTGAGATATTGCCAGCTATATACAACAAATTATTCATCCAATTGCGTTTTTGAGTAACTTTTTTTACCAAATAAAAAAATTATTTTGATTGATGAAAATCAAAATTTTCGCCAAAATTTCACAAATTTTAAATCTTCCCATAGCATGATTAATTTTACGCCTCTCTGTATTTGCTCTAATCACTATTAATTCGAACTCTTACGATTTCTTCTACCACTATTTTTTGTTTCTATATAAACAATGCCGTATAACCCAAAGTCATAAACTTTGTACAACATTTTTCAAAATTGCATCGAAACTCTCAACACTTCAACCAGAATTTTTAGGACAAACATAGGACATGCTCGAAAAATTTCATATTACACTTTTATAGCACATAATATTTAAGTATCATAAAGTTCAAATTTGAGAGGGCTCAACAATTGCTATGATTTTTGACAATTTTTTTTTTTTGCTAGCCTGGCGCATTTTCTCCATATAACGAGGTTAAACTTTATAATTAATGAAAATAAAAATAAAATACAAAAGGAGGCTAGTCAATACTGTTCCAAATACAGTGAATTTATAATTACATAAAAATCTTCATAGAAAATGATGGCTAGGATATTCTACACCGACCAAATAACGACCAAATAACGAGATTGCCAGAACTGTGTTAGACTGGAACCCACAATGCCCAACGTCGACGGACATCCACGAAATACATGGATCCGCTGTACAAAAAGAGAGTTGGAAGCAGCATATAAGCAAATGTGTGGTGGAACCAGGCTAAAAATTTAGCCAAAAATAGAGTAAATAGAGAAAAAAAAAAATTCTAAACATTTTTAGTAAAAATATATAACTTTTGTCTCAACATTTTTTTTTTAATTATATTTGATTCTGAAAATATTGAGGCAAAAATTATAACAACTTTAAACAGAACGCAAGACGCTTTAAAAGCTCTATACCAAAATTTTCGGCTATGAATAAATCTCAGAATTATAATTTTTTTTTTTAATTTTCCAGTTATTAATTATACTCAAACCTACAAATAAACCAATGATCAAAAAAAATCGATGACAATATCTTAAATACTTGGATCACATAATGTGAAGTCGCTCAGAACATGAAATAGTCGTATAAAGTCAGGGAAGGAAAATACGACGCTTGAAATGAATGGTACGAGAATTATTATTTTTCTTTTTTGGTCATATCGTACAAAATGAAATTTGGGAGCAGGTGGTTTGTTGCGGTAAAAAAATTCCCAATTATTTTTCCAAATTTCTGGCTTCTTCTTGAAGCGTTTTAGTGCAGTCACATATTACTTCTCATTTACTTTTTGGTTTGACAGTCCAGCAGTTCAAAGAAAGTTGTCTATGGGATGGCTTTGCCTTATTTTGTTTGGTTTTTGTGTTGTTTGAGAAGCGCGATTCCGAAGATTTTTCGTTTGGACGTATTCATACTTCACTCCTCGGTTAAAAATTCTTAATAAAATAAATGCATAACGGTATCCAGCAATTAGAGCAAGACACCTCTACTGGGCGCTATCGACGTGATACTCATACACTAATTTCAGTGTATGATTTTCTTAACTTGTTCGATGCTTCGTCAGTAACATAGGCTTTAGATGATCGGTATGAGACAAACCGTCGATCACAGTACCATCGAATTTAAACTTTTGAGTCACTCTTATGCTTTCAAATATGTCCGCATATGAAATTTTGTTAGGAACGACAAATTTAATTTTCAAAATTTTTAGCGAAAGTCGCAGTTTACACTGAACACACACAAACTACCCCAGTTTAAGAGTCGCATATAAGTTAAGAGATTACATACATTTTTCTACAATTTTGAGGAAAAAACCCGTTTACTCAAACACAATCGCGGAAATTGTTATAAAAGCACTACATATTGACAAGTTTTGACTACTTACTTAATTAGTTTTTAGCTGCAGTAAGTTTTTTGTAAGATTCTATAATAAATACGATTATAACCGAAGTCTCAAACTTGGTACAAGGTTTATGCAAATTAGAGAAATTTTTATCAAAATTTGGATACAAAATTTTCTAGCTTATTCAATTTTTGTATAAGTTTGAAGTCGTTAAAAATTTTCTTTGATTTTTAATAATTTTTTCCCCTGACGATTTTTCGCATTTTCTCCGGATGGCAAAAATATGCATTCGTTGTATTCTCAAATATATACATCAGACGTTAATGTTTGCTCAAATATTGATTTTTTACCGATTATTTTTTGATACGAAAGTGATGGATAGTCTGGTAATTGAAAATAGCATATTTTACATCACATATATTTTTTTAAGGAAAGAAAATGCACCCACTGCGATATATCGTAACTTAAGCAAGTCGCACGCAACTACCAAATTAAAGTCAGAGTCAAAGTGCATATCATTTACATCAAACCAAAGGTACAATCATTACGATTAAAATTACTTAAGAATGCAAACGGCGCCAATTAAAGAGAGGAAGTACTTTAATCCCTCAACCGAGCAGTTAATGACGGCAAATGATGTGTTAATGGCAGACGGAAACGATGCAGAGGATAGAAATTGAGGCGATGACACTGACGTTGGCACCTCAGCTCCTCCTTGGCTGAAGGAGAAATAAATAAAATGATGACAGCTAAAGACCCGAAGGAAATGCACGCGCAAAGGAAATAAACGTGGGGTTAAGGAAAGGAGATAAAGTTAAGAAAATGACATTACAGAAGTAAGCAGGAATTCTCATTTATGCAGTTCCATAAAAATGTATGAATATAGTATGCTGAGCTATGGCATGAGGTATGTGCGCACATATAAAAATGTCCCTTTGAGCATGCCAACGCAGCTGTCATAAATGGAGGCCACCACAAATGCGGCTCATCAGCGGCGAATGTGAAAGCGCACAGCATAGCGCAGCATCCAGCAGGAAGTGGAGTGGCAAAAGAGGCCGGCAGATGCAGGATGTATTTTTTAACACAAGTGTGTAAGAGCAGATTAAACGCATACGTATATAGTATCCCAGCAATAAATTTAGTAAAATTAAAGCAGTGATATATCAATATGCGTGTGTTGGTTCTTAGCACACATACGTACAGTTGCTGACCCGAAAATAGCAGTAAAAAAAAGATTAGATTTTTTTCAAAAGTTTTTAATCTATGATGGTATTCGAAAGCTTTTATTATTATTTTGAAACACTCCTCTATTTTTTTTTTACTGAAGTCATATTTAAATCAATTATAAAGGGAGGTTAAATTTCAAGGGCCGATATTGAATATGCACCACACCTAAACGTTAAGTTTTTTCTGCATTTTATTTGACATTTTTCAATTTCAGACTAACTCAATTTGAACCATGGAAATATACATAATCGAGAAACGCGTTAAAAATATTCAGGCTTATTATGAAAACAGGCGTTCAAATCAAATTGCATATCGCGCACTTCATCTTCAGTGATGAGGCACATTTTCACCTCAGTGAATTCGCCAATAAGCAGAATTGCCGCATTTGGGCGAATGATAATCCAAGAGTGATTGCCGAAAAATCGATGCACCCACAAAAAGTGACTGTTTGGTGCGGTGTATGGGCCGGCGGCATCATTGGGCCGAATTTTTTCCAAAATGAGGCCGGTCAGGCAGTTACTGTGAATAGTGTTCGCTATCGTGAGATTATAACGAACATTTTATGGCCCGAATTGGAGGATATAGATGTGGAAGATATGTGGTTTCAACAGGACAATGCCACTTGTCATACAACTAACAAAACAATGGCTCTTTTGCGCGAAAAATTTGATGGCCGAATAATCTCACGTCGCGGCGATGTCAATTGGCCGCCAAAATCATGTAATTTGACACCGTTGGACTTCTTTCTTTGGGGTTATTTGAAAGAAAAGGTGTACGTCGATAAGCTAGCAACAATTTAATAGCTAACGGATGAGATAATTCGGCACATTAACGGCATAGAACCTCAATTATGCCTCAGCGTCATCGAAAATTTGGACCATCGGATGGAGGTATGCGTCGGCTATTTGGTCAATAGTTTGTTCCATACGTAATTGGGTCATACCAGTATTATCATAATAAAGAGAAATGACAATAATTTCCTAAAAAAATTGTATTTTATTCAAAATTAACAGCGGCCTTTGAAACTTAACCACCCTTTATAACGAAAAGCAAAACTTTTTATTAATAAGATAGAAATTCAGGGTTAACAGTAAAATAGCAGTGGTCATATAAGTAACGCATTCTAACCAAATTTATAAAAAACTGAAGAAAAACTGTGCTTTTTGCTGACATCGCTGCTTCGGAATCTTCAGTTACACATCTTTAACAATTTCCCAAAATTGTAGATTGTTACATGGTTTGGCATTGTGTACAGATTTTTTTTAAGTCCCCCCCCCCCACAGATTTTCTATAGGATTGAAGTCTGGTAACTGAGCTGGCGAGTCTATAATCCCGATTTGATTCGTGCGAAACCAATCCTTGGCCTTCCGACGCGTGTGTTTAGGGTCATTATCATGCTGGTAGACCCATTTTATTTGAATTTCTTCTCTACAGCATACATAAACTTCGGCATTATTTCAAAATAAATATTGGTGTCCATTATGCCATCAATTTTGTGTATGGGGCTTGCGCCACAATATGAGAAACGTTCCCATACCATTATTTTGGTTTAATGGTTTTCGGGTGTATTGTGGCTAATTTTATGTACCAGCTGGATGTGTAACATATTGTCGTGAAGCTGTGCCACCTTGGGTAACTATTTCAGACTCGTCAGCACACAAAATATTACGCCAAATGTCAACTGTCCAGCTGAGATGTTTTCTTGCAAACCCCAAATGTTTCGCGCCATGTTTTGGTATCGACAGTGGTTTTTCTCGTGTGCTGCGACCTGCTTAATCAGCTTCCTGTAGTTTTCTACGTACAGTTATGTCCGAATTATTTAAATTCAGATTTTTTTCAATTTGTTTGACTGACTTCATGGGATTCTCTTTGGAGCACCTTACAATTCGGCGATCGTTTTGCATGGAAGTTTTTCATTTTCCTCCTCTTTTTTCCGGCTTTTTCACAAATTTGATTGCATTTAAAATTATTTTTGCTGAATATAAGATAATATTTTGTATGCTTTCGTTGTTCTATGGAGCAGTGCTGTATATGCATTTACATATAATATATAGAGTTCACTCTTCTTCCAAAGAGCACAAGAAAAGAATGATTTATTATATAATCCTACCCCTAGATGCATTCAGTCAACCTTTCCCAACGAGTTTGGCCAAAGATCTATTATTGATTTGTCCAGTGCTGATCTAGGGTACTGCTATTGTTACATTCATAGTTGTATGTAGGTATTTTTTTTAATCTTTTGGAGATTTTTTACTAAACGCATGAAGTTTTTGTAAAGAAGACTCATAGTGAAATTTTCAAGGAAAACTATTTGTAAAATCTTTCAACCACCTAAATCTTTTCTTAAGAGTGAGTTTCAGATAATTGCCAAATAAAGGGTTAAAGAGATCCACAACATGAGGCAATAATGCGTTAAGTTTGCTTACGGAAAAATTGCTAATTAATATTTTTTCATATATCTGAATATTACATTTAACTCAGATTGATAATTTCCGGTTTCTAATTTTTTGAATTGATTATATATACTTCTTCGCGCACCAGTCGTTTCTTTCTCGTGCTAACCGGCGCCAATTGGGCACACCAAGTGAAGCCAAGTCCTTCTCCACCTGATCTTTCCAACGCAGAGGAGGCCTTCCTCTTCCTCTGCTACCACCAGCTGGTACCGCATCGAATACTTTCAGAGCCAGAGCATTTGTATCCATTCGGACGACATGACCCAGCCAACGTAGCCGCTGGATCTTTATTCTCTGCGTTATGTCTATGTCGTCGTAAAGCTCATACAGCTCATCGTTCCATCGCCTGCCATATTCACCGCTGCCAACGTGCAAAGGTCCAAAAATCTTACGCAGAATCTTTCTTTCGAACACTCCAAGCGTTGCTTCATCGGATGTTGTCATCGTCCAAGCTTCTGCGCCATACGTTAGGACGGGCATGATGAGAGTCTTGTAGAGTGTTAGTTTTGTTCGTCTAGAGAGGACTTTACTGCTCAGTTGCCTATTTAGTCCAAAGTAGCACTTGTTGGCAAGAGAGTTTCTACGTTGGATTTCAAGGCTGAGATTGCTATCGGTGTTAATGCTGGTTCCTAAATAAACGAAGTCGTGACGTGGGTGTCGGTATGCGAGTGCGCCGACTGTTTGTTTGAAGACAGGAGGTACTTCGTTTTGTCCTCGTTCACCACCAAACCCATTCGATGTGCCTCTTTATCCAGTTTGCAGAAGGCAGAACTAACAGCGTGGTTGTTAATGCCGATGACATCGATATCATCGGCATACGCCAACAATTGTACGGTCTTATATATACTGGGTTGCACATATTCGACGGACCCGACGGATTTCGATGACCCTTTGGGCCCATTCCAATCGACGAGGCTTGTCCGCAGGCAACAATCTTTGCGTCAATTGAATCTTATACGGGAATAAATGCAAATAAATGTGGACAATTCGTTGTAAAGTGGTCCGAGCAATGCCCAACTGCTGAGAACGGCGATTTTGGGATGTCCTTGGCGACGCCTTGGTTGGTTTTGATTTGTCCTCTTTGGATTAGAAAGAGCATCACCAGTCGAAAACCTTTCGAACAAACGTTGAATGGGTTTCTTAGAAGGCGCACTTTTCTCATTATTTAATTTTTTATACGCATGTTGAGTTTTCACAATTGACTTCTTTTGTTGAATGTAAATTTCAACAATTTGGGAGCGCTCGCGTGGCATGTACTGTTCCATGATAAAAATCTGCTTAGACTGACGCTTCCAACGCGGTATGTCATTAAGCGATCTGACGTCCCTGTCAAAAGATACAGGGTTGCCAGATGGGTCCGTTGAATATGGGGCAACCTTGTATACGATGAATTTATTTGAAAATTCATGACCACCAAAAAAATGTTGACTTCCTCTCTTGACTACACTCACCCGAGGCCATGGTTCTGAAAGGAAATGTCTCTGTTGCTTGCTGTATACACACATAAAGTTTTTTTCGAATTAATGATGTCCTTATTGATACAAAGGATTTTAGTAAACTTCTTTAAAAACTGACCACATTTCATTTGTCGTTGGATTTGTGCTTTCTTTGGCATAATAAATGTGTTAGTTAGACTTTTTCTAAAGCGAATAATATTAAGGGGTTACATACGTCCAACAGCACCAAAAATGAGCTAAAAGAAAAACTAGTTTTTAGAAGGAATAACAATAGAAATAAAAATAAATATAAATATACATTTTCTACGTTGTTTATTATTTTAAATTATTTTAATTTTTCCTAACAGAAATTAGTATATAAAAAATCACGTGACCCAAAGTTCAGTGAAAAGAAAAAGTTGCTCCACGGTCTGCATAATTTTTCCTTGAAATGTTAATGGATCTGTAAAAGATAAAAAAATTCTTGTCGAGCCGGATTTTCGAATTTCGAAAAGTTTTGCAATTTCGGGCATTTTAAAAAAAATATGCGTTTTACGTCATAAATGTCACACTTTAATCATGTTTATAAATTTTTTTAATAAAAATATCAAAAATCGGGTTCGACAGACTATAGAGAAAACAATTTCGAATATTCAAAAAAACCCTGCCGGAAAAATTAGTTTCGAGAAAAACGTTTTTAAACTTTGAATTGCATTTTCGCTGCCTCACATAAAAGACAGCTACCTGTGCGTGTCAAACTCTTGTCGAGCAGTTACATTCTCTACCATAACTTTGCATCTATGAAGAATTTTTATAATCGACTTCGACAGAAATAATCTGTAAAAAAAAATATATATTTTTTGAAAATTCTGGACATGTGTAACCCCTTAAGTCTTTCCAGATATAAGCGGAGTAGCGTCCAAAGTAACTTAACTATATTTCTTACTTAGTTTTTCTTTTTTAAGTAGAGCCGCCGTAGCCGAATGGGTTGTTGCGTGATCACCATTCGGAATTCACTGAGAGGTCGTTGGTTCGAATCTCGGTGAAAGCAAAATTAATAAAAACATTTTTCTAATAGCGGTCGCCCCTCGGCAGGCAATGGCAAACCTCCGAGTGTATTTCTGCCATGAAAAAGCTCCTCATAAAAAAATATCTGCCGTTCGGAGTCGGCTTGAAACTGTAGGTCCCTCCATTTGTGGAACAACATCAAGACGCACACCACAAATAGGAGGAGGAGCTCTGCCAAACACCTAACAGAAGTGTACGCGCCAATTATTTATTTATTTAAACAAAAACCAAAGTAAAATTCATCAAAATCGTAGGTACTTTACTACTTTTGGGCACAGCTTTTATAGGAGCATAATACTGTGGCGGCTTGAAACTACTCCATTCCGAATTCCCACCATTTTATACTGCAGGGATATGTCGCGAAGTATGTAAAAACATTTTTGTGCAACATTCAGCGCATACCCCAGCGTAGAAGATGCAAATACAGGAGAACAGCTACGTAATGCGACAGCTTTATGAATTTAACAACAACGAGTTGACTTTGTCGCTTCCGAGACGGTTGTTGTTGGCCGTTAAGATGTAGCCATAAGCCACAGCATTGCCAGCTGCCTCATTTGGCACAAATGCAAACGGCATGCCGGTAGATATGCAATTCGCAGGATACAAGTGTTTATAGAAGCATAAATATGTGAATACGCACACACATGCAAGCATATATGTACATACGTGTGTGTGGGTATATCAGCATACTTATATGTTATACCAAAGTTCCGACGCATGCAATAAGCATGAAATTCCTACTTAAGGCTTAACGAGACAGCTTAGCATATACCGCACATGGTCCTGCATCCTTTGCATAAATAGCAAAAGGAGTGAGCTCTGCAATGTTTTTCTGCTTTTTTCTCGGTTTTTTTTTTTCTATGAAGCATGACTCGAGCTCGACGAATAGTCTGGTAATAGGGGAACCGCATGCAATTAAACTGATGGCAGATTTGCTGTGTTCGGTTGTTGTTTTTTTTCTTCTTCTCTTCTCTTTATTTTTTCTGCTTATACATATATGTATATGTATGGGTGTGCATGCATATCAAAACGTGAAGATTATTAAAGTTTTTACAAAAA
Source organism: Anastrepha obliqua (assembly GCF_027943255.1). Taxonomy (NCBI): domain Eukaryota; kingdom Metazoa; phylum Arthropoda; class Insecta; order Diptera; family Tephritidae; genus Anastrepha; species Anastrepha obliqua. The sequence goes on from NC_072895.1 coordinate 44,603,890, forward strand.
CAAAAACAAAAATATAAGCGCACACACGTACGCCAATGCAAAAAGGTGGGTGTGGAAGGGACACAACAACAATAACAACAACAAAAAATGCATGTATATGTATAGATAAAACAGGGAAACAGCAGCCATTGGCTATACGAGTTGCATAGCAATGTAATTTGTGCAACAAAGAATAAATTCTATAACAAAAAGCGAGCAAAGAAAAAGTAGCATCAAAAATAAACATTTATTTGCAAGTTAACAGGAGGCAGCAGATGATTTGTTTGTTTGGTTTCAATTTTTTTTTTTTTGCACTGTTTGTTTTTCTTTTTACCCCGCTTGCTTTGTTATGTTCTTCTGCGCTCTGCGCTGTTGCAAGTATCAAGTGCTTTGGTGTTGGGCAAAAGGCAAATTCCGCCTCAGAGTGGCGTAAATGTCAGAGCATGTCGACGCAAATGGTGCAAAGTGACTCATATTTAGATGGCTGTGGCAAGAGTGTCGTAATTCACAAAACCAGTGGCGTGTTAAAAACAGGGAGGCGTGTGACAAAATAATTTTTAAAGCGGTTGGAGAAATCTTTATAATTTTTGTTTAGAATTGCGCATAATATTTTTTATGATGATATTTTCCAGCGATTACAGCAAACTTTGCAGCGAGTTACTCTCCTTTTTTAAAACAGATTTGCGTTTGCCCTATAATAATAATAAACTTGTACTAATTTAATTTTTGCTACGCCACTTCCTGTCCTCGAACATTTGCACTTTGCCTGAATTAGTGTAGAAAATATGCTTGTACTCGTATGGGAACCCAGTTGGATGTAAGGTATGTATGTATCTGTGGCGTCATACAACAGAACAATTTCTGTTTGTACTCCCTAGGGATAGCAATACTATTGGCCAATTTTTACATCGGCATTTCGGGGTACTTTTAAAGTAGTCCCGAGATGTTGGCACTCGTATTTAGGATTTAAATATACCATGAAGTGAAAAAAAAACAATTTTGTGATAAGCTAATTTTAAAACTCGTAGTTAATAAGTTTTAATAAATTTTTTAAGTTTAATTTAAAACCGATGTGGTTCAAGAGCGCATATAATATACCTATAATAAATATTGGGCTGGGGAATAAGTTCATAGCGTTTTTATAATTTCTTTTATTTTACAACGATTTGTTTGCTGTTTGGCAAAGGATAAGTATTAATTCGATAGAACTCCTTCAAATCTACAAGACTATGTTAATTGTGCTTTTGAGTTATTTAATTTTTTATTAGTTTTGAGGCCTAGAAATGGAATACCCAGTAGGCAAAAATCAACATTTTCGGCACCTGCTCTTCTTTGCTTTTCATCGAGGTTAAAAAGCTGCCGAAGCGGCCCGGGACATTTACGACGTATATAGAGAACATGTCATAAGCGAGTCTACAGCACGGAAATTGTTTGCAAATTTCAAAAATGGCCACTTTGACGTCGATGGCACGTCCCGCAGAGGAAGGCCTTCTGAATTTTATGAAGAACGTTTCAAATCACTTTTGAAGAAGAACGGTAGCCAAACCAGTCGTAAAAAGGCGGAAAAAATCAACTGCGATCGTAAAACGATTCTCAAGAAGTTTCATTAAATGGGATTTACCGGAAAATTGGGAGCCTGGGTGCCTCACGAGCTCACCAAACAAGCAAAAACAAAACAAAGAAAGTCGTCTTCAAATTGCTTTTCAGCACCTCGTCCGCCATCTGGCGATGCGTCATAAACAGCGCTTTTTGTACTGAATCGTCACGGCAAATGAGAAATGGTGCCTGTACATCAATATGAAGCAAATAAAGGAGAGTCTCGCCAAAGCCGAGAGTTAAGGCGGATCTTCATCCAAAGAAGATCATGATATGTGTTTGGTGAGACTGGGTGGGCATGGCGCACTATGAAATGCTGGAAAAGAATGCCACGGTCAAAAAAGAGCTTCGCCGCCCAGCTTCACCGCGTGAATGAGACTATTCGGCTGAAACTACCTGATAAACATGGTAAAAACCCCATACTCCTTCAGCGCCAGGCCCCATGTTGCTCAAGTCGTCAAAGCTGCACTTCAAGAGCTCGAATGGCAGGTCCTTCAGCATCCGCCATATTCTCCGTACCTTGCAGCGATCGATTATCATCTTTTCTGCTCGCTATCAAACCATATAAAAGGCGATACCTTCGATAACAAAGAGGTCCCTTAAAACTGGCTCAACAACTTCTTTGACACCATACAAGGCGAGTTTTGGCGGGACGGCATCAGCAAATTGGTTGAGAGGTGGGAAGAATTTGTAAACAGCAACGGCGAATATATAATTGATTTTATACTGCCTTATTTATATAATTATTGTTTCTTGTTTAAATAAAAGTCTTCGGTAAAACGCTACGAACTTATTCTCCAACCTAATAACAATAAAACTACAAGGTAATCATGAAAGCAGTAATTAATATAAAAAAAACCATGAAACAAAACTATTAAGAAACAAAACATTTAATCGTATTTATTCTACTCCATAAAATCCATAAAACTAAGGTCATTAAAATGACACAAGCTGCAAACAGAACATATTTCGCCCACGTTAAACGGTTAAAAAGCAAGCTTTTGAGTAGGAAAACGAAAATCAAAATATATAAAACACTGATTCGACCAGTGGCAACGACGGGTGCGAAACATGGAACGTGAAAGTGGATACAATTATGCAATTAGGCATATTGGAAAGAAAAATACTGAGACTGGGTCCAGTACGAGAGGAACATGGGCTCTATCGCACCAGATATAACATCGAGCTGGAGGAGTTCCTACCCTTCCTAAAATAATACCTCGCAAAGTTCCAGATGAATGTTTGGTGAAAAGCGAAGAGGACGACCGCGGAAGCGATAGTTAGCCCACGTTTAAGAAGCATTAAAGTGGCCAACTACCATAGTCTGACTATGGACTGAGATGCATGAGAACAACTATGAGAGAAAGAGGCTCACAACGAGCTGTAGTGCTATGAATGATGATGATGATCAACACTTGTGGTGCTGAACTGTCGAAAAGTAGTCGATATAAGCGATTTCAAGATAATGACCATTAACTCCACCATGACATCTTTTATCAGCGCGTCGATTAAATTGTTATTTTTTCGATTTAAAGAAGTTTGCGTGGATTGAATTAATACATTTTGATATTTTTCCTTATAACTTCCTTAAAAGCTCCTTGGAACTTTGAACTTTAATTTTTATTTATTTATTATCTCTGTAAGACTTTTTAGTCTCTTATAATACACTATCTCGTTGGAAGTCATAAAATTCTAAATCATTTCATTGTAATCACATTTTGTAGAGAAAACGATGTTATATTTTTCAATTTGCTATTTCAAATTTTTCGGGATGCTGAGATTCATACAAGTTCGTCCCAGAATTTACGGGATCTGAAACACACCATTACTCCGAGATTTCGCTGTTACGGGATCTATGGACTGACATCCCTACTACATATATGCATACAAATGCGTCCTTGTATGCAAATTTATGCAACACATGCTACTCCTTGCTTCACTTTGAGTTGCATTGCTTTGCATGCGTAGTGTGGGAATGTGCTTGCAAGCACATCGTTATACATATTTTAATATACGGGTGCGTATGCGTATGCATGTGTGAAGCACATTCTTCAACATATCCTGTATACATAATTTTATTTGCATGTATACGTATAAGTGAATTTTATTATCTAAATTACTCTATTGTTTGTTAGCAATAATAGAATTTCCTTTCTTCCTTCTTTCACTCTGAGCCTTTCAAAAATGCGGTTCGCGGTTCAGCGATTCAAGCTGGAAAGGATGTTGAGGCGGGTATTTTATATGTATGTAACGAATATAATAATAAATAAATTTAAAAAAACATTAACAAGCACGTGGGTTAACAGCTTTTCGAAAGGTCACTTACCGTCAGAGCAAAAGTCAGATTTTATAGTATGAAAATTCACTGCGACGCAAAGAAAAACAAAATTGTTTGTACCCTGCTAATACATACATAACCTTGAATACTCAAGATATCTTCAGAGCCTCTGGTAAAAGCTAAATAATCCTTTAGTTGAAGAATAATTTATTGGTGCTTCATATGCTTGGATTTTAAATTAGGTTGAAGCGGATTTCCTGCGGCACACGCTCTGGCTCATAACCCATTGTAACGAACATTGGAGAACTTGTCCTCTCTCTTAAAACCAGTGTGTATTTTTCAAAAACTTTAGAATAGCTCTGGTTTTTGCAGAAGTGATATCTTCCAATTCATTAAAAAATTTCTACCTAAAATAGTTAACCAACGTCTGAATAGAGCAGGAAGGTGCGGGATCGTCTTCTCCTCTTCCTCATCTAGACAGCTTCTGCAGAAGTCAAATGCTTGCACAGCCATCCTCTGTGCTAAATGTAACTATGGCTTAACATAACAACTTCTACTTACTACACTTCCGCAACAAAAGGGACTGGAAATCTGCAATTATTCTAAGCGATCACAGGCTACAACCTTCACAGGCGGTGACAAAATTAACAGTGGCACAGAATTTGATGTGTTCTCCCAGTAACTCTTACTGAGATAAGCATACAGACTTGGATACTACTATTGAAGTTAAATCCGGAACGTATGCAATTACCATGACAGAAAACTAATGAATAGAATGGATCAGACAATCAAACTACGATCAAAGCCCTCAGATCGGTAAATGTGTTCAAGAATATCAAATATACCTACGATATCTTGAACAGCGTTAACCTCTACCAGGCCCTGGGACATATTGAGTACAGAATGCATGATCGACTACGATCAATTAAATGATACCCATTAGGTCTCTTGTATTCTTATTCACAAATTGAGGAACGGATTAAATGAGTTAACTATTCATCTCAGCAAGTATAAGTAAGACCGCTGCAGAATGTGCCTTCATTTTGATCAGTACTGGACAAATCAATAATAGATCTGTGGCCAAACTCATTGAAAAAGCTAACTGGATGCACCAGGGGTAGGATTATATCATAAATCTTTCTTTTCTTGGCCTCTTTGGGAGAAGAGTGAACTTTCTATATGTACTTATATGGTTTATGCATATACACCTGTGAATGTGAAAATGGGACTACGCTTAAAAACTTATTTTGAAGTAATTTATTTTTTTCCTATAAATCATACAAAATAAAAGTTTAGTAACAAATTTCTACTAAGGGATTTCAGTATAGAGTTTATCTGAGTAAATCTCGTAACTACGTAAATAACGGCTCTTTATTAGCGTAGTTACGTTTTTAAGTATAACATTGAAAAGGCAGGGCGTATAGTTTTTGAAGGTTCCACAAAGAGTATTAATAAAATTTTGCACAGATTTTTTGTTTTTTTTTTATATATTTCTATTTTTTAGTTTTAATGAGTGTTATTCGTATATTTCTGATGTTTTCTCTACAATTGGTCGATAGAAACACAGAGATCTTATACAGAAATATAAAATATTATTCATATTCAGCAAAAATTAGTGCAAGTGCAATCAAATTTGCGCAAAATTCTGTAAAAAGAGGAAGAAAACGACAAACTTCCCTCCATACAAATGAAAAAAGAGGCGAACTTAAATAATTCTGACATGACTGTACGTAGAAGACTACGGAAAGCTGGATTAGCAGCTCGCAGCACACAAAAAAAGCCACTCTCGATACCAAAACATGAGACGAGACATTTGGAGTTTGCAAGAAAACATGAGACACTACTAAATTAGCCAAAATACACTCGAAAATGATTAAACCAAAGTATAAAATACTACTAAAATGGGTCAACCAGCGGAATAGTGATTCTAAGTATGCGCGTCGGAGAGGCAAGTGGTTTCGCGCAGATAAAATTGAGATAATGGAGCGGCTAACTGAGTCCCCAGACTTAAATCTTATAGAAAATCTGTAGGGGGACTTAAAAAACCTGTACAAAATGTCAAGCCGAGAAATCGATTAATCAAAAACTTTAGGAATTTCTTAAAGATGCGTGGCTAAAGATTCCTCAGTAGCGATGTGTATATTTTGTAATTCCCACTTTCACTCTTTAGCAAGCACCTTAGGTCGAGCTTCTTGTCCAATTTGCACTATGCGTCTTGTTGTTTTTCCATAAAATTGAAAGAACTAGAGTTTTATTCCACCCCTGATCGGCAGATGGTTTTGTATGAGGAGTTTTTCAATGGCAGAAATACACTCAGAGGCTTACCATTGTCTTCTGAGAGGCGATCGCTATTAGAAGAAACCTTGGCGTTTCGTGCTCGGGACTTTGAGCCCGTACTTATTCGAATGGTAGGCACGTAGCAACCCATTTAGCTACGGTGGTCGTGAGTGAAATGAACTAAATGGAAATTTACTTTGCATTGGTCAAAGCAGATTTTTTTATTTTTTTAAATGGTGTTTTAACCGCATAACCGATTTCGGTTGTCTTCGAATGCTAGCAAGTAGTTTTTTTAAAGTGGGTTAAGTCTGACAACTAAAAACACAAAGTTAGGGCAATATTTTCATCCTTGACCTTTCCTCTGCATTTGGCTTTAAGCAGTCAATCTAAGTCAACCAAATCGGACTAAAGCGCTTTTCTTATTAACAACATAACTTTGAGCCGCACTGCGAATAATAAATGAAAGTTTTCTTCAGGTTTTTTCTGGCAACGCTCACACTTCGGTAGGCAATGGCGAATCTCTGAGAGTACTTTTGTCAAAGAAAAACCGAGAGACTTTACGAATATCTCAAATTTTAGTTCAGCTGTTATTAGTGAAAAATATGCTCCAAATATATTTGTCAATTCTTGTTTGTGCAATTTAAATTTGTCGTAATGAAACCTGTAGAATGCTTGAAATTAGATTCTAACTTAAAATATGAATTTTCCTATATCAAGTAAGTGCAAGACTGTAAAAAAAATAAATAACTAATGAGACTACAAGTACAATATTTCATCTAAGAGGCGAAGCAAATGTATTTTAAAAGCTTATAAATTGAAGTTGAAGAAAATAAATGGATTTCTGTGAACGGTTAAGCATAAAATGGATTTAATTTAGTGAGATAAAAGCAATTGATTTAGTGCGCTTATTTTTTGTGTGCATTGTTGTTACTTTTTATTGCTAGCATTCTCAGATATATTTTATACAAAGTAGATACTGTAAATATTCGCATAGAGTGTGTCAATAGAAGAAATATTTAAATATATGAGAAAATGAATGGTGATATTTAGTGAAACTACTCAAAAGCATTCGGAGAGTAAAAATAGCTAAAGTATGCGTGTTTTCCTTTTTATCCCTACTGTTCATGATAAATGGCAGCCCTGGGAGCTTAGCAGAGGGTTAAGTTATACGAAATACATTATGAATATAATATAAAAAAGCAAAGAAAAACTCTTTGTTCTTCTTGTGAACACGACATCACTGCATAAAGTATGAATCACCAAAGAAATACTATAAAAGCAAATTTCAAACTATTCGAATAACGAATGCATGACTCTTTTATATGGAGGAATATGCGCAACACCGCCAACAAGAAAAATTGTTCAAAAATCAATGAGAGATTTTAGCCACTTCCAGCTAACTCAATATTACATTAATATCTAATGCACTACAAAACTGCATACCCAGAATTTCTCCAAAAATGTTTAACTAAAAAGTTTGAAATTTTTATGATTTCAATCATTTTTAGAAAGTTTAAAATTTCAAACTACATGATTTTTATAAAATAAAGGAATTAAATTAAAAAATAAATGATAAAAACTTTACCATTATTTTGGCCGCGAATGTATGTATGTATAATATATATTTTTTTAACTTATACTATCGTAAGAAGTAACTAAATTTCACCGAAGTCCCTAGTAGTCAGTGTCTTAATCAAGTTAGGGTTATATTGAAAATGTCCCCTACAAATAATAATAATAACAATAACTTAATTTTTTAATAAATAATATTAAAAATAGTTACCTTAGTCTTTATGTTGAAACAGGTTGATAATAATTTGTTACGTTGTTGTTGCTTAAGTGACAACATTTTGTGGCATATCTGCAAGAGAAAAGTGGAAAAATTAAAAAAAATAAATATATTTAAATACAAATTTACAACTTCATATTAAATTTCGGTCGCCGTAGCCGAATGGGTTGGTGCGTGACTACCATTCGCAATTTACAGAGAGAACGTCGGTTCGAATCTCGGTGAAACACCAAAATTAAGAAAAATATTTTTCTAATAGCGGTCGCCCCTCGGCAGGCAATGGGAAACCTCCGAGTGTATTTCTGCCATGAAAAAGCTCCTCATAAAAATTTCTGCTGTTCGGAGTCGACTTAAAACTGTAGGTCCCTCCATTTGTGGAACAATATCAAGACGCACACCACAAATAGGAGGAGAAGCTCGGCCAAACACCCAAAAAGGGTGTAAGCGCCAATTATAAAGGGTTTTTCAAAAAGGCCGGGTATGCATCAGAATGTCAATCGTGGCGTTTGCTGTGTGGCACGTAGCGCCGTTCTGCTGGAACCACATGTCGTCTAGGTCCATATGGTTCAATATGGGCCATAAGAAATTGGAAGGGCCACCACGTCTATCGAAAAATGGGCGCAATGCGCGCAACGTTTGCGTTAATGAACACTCATTTTGATAATAAAGTTTTATCATTTGAGCGTGCTGTTCAATCGTGTACCTTGCCATGATGATTTGGCATAAACAACTGAATAATAAACAAAAGATTTGACAGATGTCACCAAAACAAAATGGTTGCCACAGGGCGCCAAAATCGACCGGCGCCAATTGAAAAACCCTTTATATATATATATATAATATATATATGGGGCATTCTTTCTGAACGTGAGACCCCCTGCCCCCAGAATAGATTTTGACGAAAAGAGGTCTATGAGGGCTTAAAATGTAGGTAATTATGTTTACTTTCGAAAGCAAAGTGGCACTTCTTGAAATTCAAAATGGCGGATCCAATATGGCGGATTCAATATGGCGCAATTTTGCAGTTCGTGCATCAGATTTATGCTATTTCGTGTTTTCTTTATTTATTTTTAAGTAAAATTGTTGCATTGGATTTAATTTTACATATTTCCAAGTTAATTATTTATTTTTATTGGTCACTGATTATTCATCACATTTTTTATCATCAGTTCATAGCATAAATCTGATGCACGAACTGCAAAATTGCGCCATATTGAATCCGCCATATTGGATCCGCCATTTTGAATTTCAAGAAGTGCCACTTTGCTTTCGAAAGTAAACATAATTACCTACATTTTAAGCCCTCATAGACCTCTTTTCGTCAAAATCTATTCTGAAGGCAGGGGGTCTCACGTTCAGAAAGAATGCCCAATATAATAGGACTATGAATAAGTTCGTGCGGTTTTACAACAGATGGCGTAACTTGATTATTATTCCATCGATCCACATTTCCAAACATTCATTGGAGAGCTACTGTCGTAAGGCACAAACGTCAGTATAAGTTTTTTATTTGAAGCGTAAACAACAATATTTTTACCACACTTGAAAATGTCGAATTTCGTGCCAAATAATGTGTTTTTGCGGGGAATTTTTTAATATGAAGAAAAAAGCAGCCGAAAGTCATCGTATCTTGGTGGAAGTTTATGGTGAGCATGCTCTAGCTGAGCGAACGTGCCAGAAGTGGTTTGCACGCTTTAAAAGTGGTGATTTTGGCTTGGAAGACGAAGAACGCGAGGGTGCGCCGCCAAAGTTCATGGATACCGAATTGGAGGAATTGCTCGATCAAGATCCGGCTCAAACGCAAGAAGAGGTTGCAAAAACTTTGGGAGTTGATCAATCAACCATTTCCAAACGTTTAAAAGCCATGGGAATGATCCGAAAGGTAGGCCATTGGGTGCCGTATGAATTGAAGCCAAGAGACGTTGAACGCCGTTTTATGGCATGCGAACAACTGCTTCAACGGCACAAAAGAAAGGGTTTTTTGCATCGAATTGTGACTGGCGATGAAAAGTGGGTCCATTACGACAATCCAAAACGTCGGGCAACGTATGGATACCCTGGCCATGCTTCAACATCGACGTCGGCGCAGAATATTCATGGCCTGAAGGTTATGCTGTGTATCTGGTGGGACCAGCTGGGTGTTGTGTATTATGAGCTACTGAAACCGAATGAAACGATTACGGGGGATGTCTACCGACGACAATTGATTCGTTTGAGCCGAGCACTGCGAGAAAAACGGCCGCAATACGCCGATAGACACGACAAAGTTATTTTGCAACATGACAATGCTCGGCCACATGTTGCACAAGTGGTCAAAACATACTTAGAAACGCTCAAATGGGATGTCCTACCCCACCCGCCGTATAGTCCAGACCTTGCGCCATCCGATTACTATCTCTTCCGATCGATGCAACATGGCCTGGCTGACCAGCACTTCCGTAATTACGATGAAGTCAAAAAATGGATCGATTCGTGGATTGCGGCAAAACCGACCGAATTTTTCACAAAGGGAATCCGTGAATTGCCAGAAAGATGGGAAAAAGTAGTAGTAAGCGATGGACAATACTTTGAATATTAAATTTGTAACCATTTTACGTCAATAAAGTTTCAAATTTCGAAAAAAAACCGCACGAACTTATTCATAGTCCTATTATATACATATATTAAATCTATTAAATCTACCTTAACAAAAAAAAAACGACCACTTAAAATTTAGAAGTCTGATGCTTTCACTACCATGAAGGCTAGATAATTTCATGGCATCTTCACCGCTTAAGTTTGCAAAAAAAGCTTCTCTGGTGTCGGGTGAAATTCAAAAGAATCAAAAACAAAATGTACGCTTTTCAGGGGACCGCGTACGTGGGAAGGTAAGGGATGGCGGTAGGGACAACAAATCGTATCGGAGGGTAGAGGTGAAATGGTTCGTTTCGGACGTAACGGGAAACTTTTTAATTTTACATAGATACTTTTTTCTAACACCTTATGATTTTCTTGATGTAGTTTCTATTTATTATATTTATCTCTAATGATACCTAATTTTTTTCTGAAGTAGTTGATAATGTTTTGAATTTTTACCAAGCGTATTCAAATTGATGTAATATTTACATTATTTGAGAAATATATACAGGTAAGTATTTGCTGACGTAATATTTATTTGTTTCTTCAGTTATAGTAGATAAAAGATCATCACCAATAAAGAGCGAGGTTACATTTTCTGGAAATATTTTCATCCTTGGAGTACCTTGAAAACCCTGTTGATTTCTTGGCCTCTCAGTTTCGGGCCAAAAAATTTTGGCAACTTCATCTTCAGAATCACTTGAACCTGGTAATTGTAGTACTCTTTGTCTTGGTGAAAAATTGAGTCCGAAAACTCTTCTGAAGTAGTTTCCTGTCTAAAAGGCTATCCTCAAAGTTCTCTTCTGAGTATGTAATATAGGTATAAGTACAATTCTGTACAATTTTAGCTGAAACATGGGAATCTAATTTTATCTCATTCGAAATAAAAAAATAATGGTTATCATCACATTCAAATGTATGCACACGGGAGTGTTGTTGAGTTTAATGAAAAGCACAAATATCTACACACAGTAGGTAATGTATTAAGCGCACTGCATGTAAGTTTCGCCTTCTTGCTAGAAATAAATGTCGTCGATGTTCAGCTGCTTCATTTTTAGTAACAAAAATTCAGTCTGCATGGATATCGATCGATCTCATGCATCTAAAAAAGCATCCAACAAAATACAAGATATTTTTCCATGGAGCGAAATTATCCACGGGCGACGCTTCACACAGTTCGCGAAGCATCTCCAAGTATTTTCGACATTTCGGAATTTCATAATTTCTATGTACATATTATGGGATGGAGTATTTCTTCTTTTTAAAGGAGGGGTAAGCTTAATTTGGTGGAAAAGATGAATTTTGTATCATTTTTTAGGATAAACAGATTGTGATATTTCTCTAAATTTTCATAGCAAAATTTTGAAAATTTAGCGAATGATAGAGAATCTCCGAAGGTGCCTCGATATAAAATTCTTATGCAGTTTACATCATAACTTACAACAAAATCATCTAAGACAAAACAATTAAAATTTCTTTGTTAAGGAGACATTTCTTGGCGTATTTCTGTCAGGACTTTTTTCGATTTTTCTGCTTTTTTTAATTTTTCGTAGCACTTAAAAACCGAAAACCGATTTTCATTAAAAAAATTTGCAATCTGTTACTGGAAGATTGATAATTAATAAGAAAAAAAACAGAAAAAGCTGACAGTGATACTTAGAAAATTATGTGGATAAGTTCTGTGCAAAATTTCAAAACGATTGGTCGAGATATTGAGTTATGGCGTTCTCGGTTTTCAAAAACCATAATAAGAAATAATTGAAACATTTTGTGAAGGTAAAGTAATACTAAATATTTGAAGGTTTCGTAGCAGAAGTTAGGGGTGAGTATTTATTGACATTTCATCACGGAAAGACATGCAACATCATGAAAGACAACAACATTTCCAAAAAAAAATACCTACATTTTTATACGAAGTTCTGTGATGAGTGTTCATCACTCGCTCAGGACAACTTATGGCGATCAGCGATGAGGTCCATTTTTGGCTTAATGGGTATGTCAATAAGCTAAATTGCCGTATTTGGGCTGAAGAGTAACCTGAAGCCATTCAAGAACCCATCCCAACAAGACGGTGCTACTTGCCGCTTCGTCGTCGCTTGGGTGAGCAATTAATCCCTCGTCTCGAACCAGTGGATCACTGGATTGGCTATAAAGATCGGGTGATATCCCAACTTTGGACTTTTATTTGTAGGAGTATGTATAGCCTAATTTTTTAAATGCTTTGTGGATAAACCAGCTTCGATTGCGGCATTGGATCACAATATTACTAAAGTTATTCAAGAGATATCGATCGAAGTCGTCCAGCGAGTCATTCAAAATTGGTGTTTACGGATGACCGAATCACGGCGCAGTTGCAGCCAACATTTGAAAGGGATTATCTTTTAAAAATAAATGTCATGCGAATAAATTTTAATTTCCGTTGTTTTATTTCAATTTAAAATCCAATACCTCTAAATTGATCAGCCTTTACTATTTTCCAATCTGTCAAGTTGTTAACGATTTGTGGTAGCTTCAATATTGGCTAATAGAAACGCCATTTTTTTGTAATTTTATGCAATTTATGTCCATCCGAGAAAGATTAGCTTCAAAATGCTAAGCACCCTGCATAAATCCGAGCATTCTGTGCTTAGTTATTGGCGTACATTCATAGTTTTGGCATTTATTTTATAAGATGTAGAGATGCACACATACAGATTAAAGTGCTCTAAATAAAGTTTGTGTAAGCTGATGTGCATATATGTATAAAAAACAAAAACAAAAAAAAAAATATATATATGTATATGCATATGTGGACCTGTATGTGCAGTTGAAGGAGGCAAAAAACCCCTAAAGAACTTAAATTAAATAAACCTAGTACAACTGGTGAAGAGATTAAAATTAGAGATTAAATATTTAAGAGTACTGCAATAACAATGATTTACACATCCAAAGACAAATATGAATTAAATTGCTTTTATTTTAATTGCAAAACTGCAATTAAAAACCCGAATAATTTGTGGGGCATATATTTTCTGCGTATTTATAAGCAATTTTATATGTATGTGTGTATAAATAAAATAATCGGTGGCAAGAGCCTGGAAGGAGACTTGGTTTTAAAACACAAGATGATGTATGTGTGTGCATTGCGTATATACATAAGTACATACATGTGTATGTAATGAAGATAAAATTCATTGTTGGGGAGTACAGCGAATACTCAAGGAAGCGAGGCAAGCGGCTTTAAATTGCGATTGACACAGGCGCACAAGTCACATTATATTTGCTTACACATGAATGAAAGCTAGCAAGTGCATGTGTGTGTAGCATTTAAATGCATGCGTGCAAATAATTTGACTTTTCTGTGTAATTTTGCTTTTAAATGACACGCAAATTGTCAATATTGTTTGTTATGTATTCACATATTTACACACATACAATTATACGCAAATATATCAACTGTCGCAGCGCAGTTGAGAAAGTGTGGAAATCAAATTTTATGTCAAAACTTTTAACAGCTTAGTAGGAAGTTTTTCAAAAAGCTTTCACAGGATATATTCACAACATATGACATACATACGTGTATATAGCCAGGGTTGATTAAAACTAATGGTTTGGTAATTTTCATGAATTTTTAAAATCGTACAAATTTTTTGGCATAGAATTTTTTGATGTGTCATAAACTTTAATGCCACTTTTGACATGGCAAATTTGGCTGTTTTTCTCCTTCATCAGTCACTTAATTTCACTGATGGGACATATTGTTATGTATTATATATAAGAGCTTGAGCTATGACACACGGTGGGCGCGTTTCATACAACTGTCGGTCATAAATGGTAAAAATTGAGCTGGAAACCACAAATTTGGTATGTAAGCTTCTTTGATTTGGGTTACATAACGGTATTTTTAAAATTATTATATTTTCATAACTACTAAAGCTATACTGCTCTATCTTAATAAATAAGTATATCTTTGACTCTGTATCTACTATTTATTTAATTTCTTTCTAAATATACTTAGTCTTGTCATAAATTTTGTGAAAAATTTTACAATGCGTACGGCGAGAACAAATCGCAGAAATTTCCACTATTTTTCCTTTTGTTCGTATGCATTGTCTACTCATAAATTATACTCAGTTTCGTGGGAAATTTCGGTTGTTTACAATGGAATGGGGAGCTAAGGAAAATCGCATTCCAGTGATTGCATTACAAAAGTGTAGTAAGAGTGCAAATGAGATTTACGAATTGCTGAAGAACTTAATATATATTTTTATATATATATTTTTCCCAAACGTCTGGAGTGACAGGCAGAAAAAGAAGTGGTCGTCCTCGCGTGGTCCAAGCCAGTGTAGCCATAAAAGCCGTTCGAGAAAGAACTCGCAGAAATCCCCTTGGTAAGCAGAAAGTCATGTCCAGGGAAATGAATGTATCCATATCTATGTCAAGACTAATTAGAGATGATCTCCACATGAAAGCCTTCCGTCGCTCAACTGGTCATCTTTTGACAACGCGCTTGAAGAAAATTAAACTCGACAGATGCAAGTAGCTTCTTCGGTGGCACGCGGTCAATGGCCATGAAAATATTATTTTCACAGATGAGAAAATTATCACTGTTTACGAAGTTTTAATAAGCAAAATGACAAAATCTATGCTAAAACTTCTAAAGACGCAAAAGATCTTGTTCCAAAGGTTCAGCGTGGTCACCATCCAGCCTCCATAATGGTTTAGTAGAGAATGTCTTGTAAAGGCGTTACATCTCTTCATTTCCGCGAAAAAGGGATTAATACCGGAACAAAAGTGTAGGAGAAAAGGAGGTTTTCTTAGAAAGTGTGGTGAAGCAAGTGAACAGTACTCTCTTCAATGGAGAGTGTTGGATCTTCCAGCAAGATTCCGCTTCAGGCCATAAGGAAAAACCACCTAGCAGTGGCTAAAAATATTGATTTTAACATTTTTTTTGCTGGCGGTCTTCTGCATTTTCTACACACAAAATAATTTCGAGCATTCCTTCCATAAAAGGAGAAGTAAAATGGGTCAAAAAACAAATATATAAAGAAAATCATCGCTATATATATAAATGGGGATTTAGCAAGTGAAGAAAAAATATTAAAGCAAAAGGATAAATAATTTTCGTTTTTCTTCTTTTTACATTTAAAATTAGGAAAAAACTGTAGTTTACAATACTCTATTTTTCAATATTTTAAAATTCATATGAACACAAATTAAATAAACATTTTTTCTATCCTTGTTCACTCCGCTCGGGAGCATAGCGTCTCGCCCAGACTCTTCCATCGTACACGGTTCTGGGCTGTTGGTTTTGCGCCGTTCCATGAGATGTGGGCATCTACTAGCACGCGCAACTTCGACCTTCTTCAAATATTCTTTGGCCGACCGCGTCCTCTACTCACTTGCGTATTTCAGCCCAGTGCCATTCTCGTCATGCTATCTGGTGGTTTTCTAAGCGTGTGGCCTAACCATCGCCAATCTCTGCTTTTGATTTGACATAGGTTCCTCATTTGATGATCTCCACAGCAAGTCGTTGCTGATGGTTTTGGGTCAGAATATTCTACAGATAACGCGGCAGCATTTGTAGCCTCTGTGTGATGGTATTAGAGACCAGCCATATTTCACTTCCGTTTAATAATACTCACTTAACACATGGACTGAATATTCGCTTTTTAGAGCGCCAGGAGATTTTTGCACTCGCTCACACTGTTTGCATTCGCACGAACGCCGCCCTTGATTTGTTTAGCCTGAAATTGACATCTTCATTTGCTCCGCCGTCTGCCGTGATAGTGCAGCCGTGGTAGCAGAAGCTTTCGATAAATTTCACCGAGCAACCGTCAATAATTGTATGTCTTGCTTTATTGTGATTGACTTTCCCAGCTTTGGTCTTGGCGGTGTTGACCTCCAGTCTGACAGTGCGCGCCAGCGTAACTTGGCTGCCTTCTTCGCTTGCCAGAGGTGCCAGAGCTAAGTCCAGGTCCTCAAGATGTCCGGTGAAACTCCAAGCGATGTTTCTTTTATGCAGGGTCACTTAGCTCATGACGTCGTCCTGGACGATGGCGAAGAGAAGGGGTGACAGGGGCTACCCTACTTTGCCGTTTGTTTCCGTTGTGAATCACTGCCAGTTCGAAGGTCTCATAAAGAGCTCAGATGAGGCGGAATATTTTAGCTGGAACTCCCTTTCCCATCCTACTCATAATTTTTACTTTTCTTACCATTTAATTTAAAATAAAGAAAAAGATTTAGTTTATGTGATGTCTGTCGAATGCTGTAAAAGCAAAGGTTATACTAAAACTTAACTTATGACCACAATCTTCCACTGTGCGACGGCAGATTAAAAAAGAAGGCGTGTAATTCGTTCAAGGGAAGTATTGGCTATAAAAGCAATGACTTATAAACGAGAGTTTAATAGAGATTCAGTTAAAGACGATCAGCGATCAGGCAGACCAACCCAGGTGACGTTTGACGTTTGTAGGCATTGCTGAAAAGTTGAAACTTACTGCTTTAGGTTGTAGGTTTCAGCGGGAATTAAATTGACAAAACTGTTGGAATACCTACTACCGATGACCATTTTAAACACCCTCCATAATTATCTTGGCTTGACTATCGAAGGTAAACGCATGATGGGTGTCGAGAATTATTGAATTATTGTAGTAAAAATAACGATAAATTTATGCTCTAAATTGACGCGTGATTTCACAATAAAACAAAAACGTGTTGGTTATGATGCCGTCGACTATTTTTCGACGATTTCTGCCTATTTATACAAATTTTTATGTAAATAAAACTTATGGAAGATCAGAAAAGTACACTAACCTCAAAAAAGAATATAATTTAATTTTCAATTTCGCACCCCTTCTTCTACACTGTGCGAATATTTAGACATCCCCAGACATGCAAGCAATATTTCAAAAGGCTGATTTTTTGAACAATCATTCATAACAGTTAACAACGAAATAATTTTTCATTTCCCCATGCAAAAATACAAGCGGGCACATGCGTGTATTTATCTGGTGTAATAAATTTCATGTGCTTTTTTTTAATCAGGCTAAAACTTTTCGCACTGCCTACATCCTTACCTCAAATGTCTCTTACAAAGTATGCAATTGAAAACACAATAGACACAATCAATCAAAGTGGCTTTGGCGTTATTTGGAGGGGTTGCAGAATGACAATCTACTGCTGCTACAGTTTCCAACCCTCCAGAGGCGCAATCCTCGCAGCCCATCCAGCCAACTCCCCAGAGATGTCGTACATAAGCACAGTGGCCGTTTGCTGCTTCGCTGCATTTCAAATGAAAGCAAATTATATGGACTGCAATGAGCGCTTTGTTCACTTGATTTCGCACAACATTTTGTACGCAATTTAAGTGAAATCCAGATTTTCGTGGATATTTTCATTTTTCAAATATGTATTTACTTTTATTGCGCCGAAATGCATTTTTCAAATGTGCTAATGTGTTGCGAGGAAATGAAAGCCATATGTAGAGAAAAAACAAATACCGTAAACGAAGCCTTTGGTAAAAGCATCTTTTATGCCTTTTTGAGATAGAAAATGGAAGAATTATTAACTTTGTGCTTTGGCTTAGAGATGCTCTTTTAAATAAATATGAAAGTACGTGAAATAAATCTTTACCTTAAGAGGATGGGTTTTGTGCATAAGTCCACGCAAAAGGAAAAAGTTTTTGACTGCCACACAAATTCCAATTTCAGGCAAGTATTTGTTGGGTTACAACCAAACACTAGTATGATGGCGAGTTAAACTAAGATTCGTACCCTGGTGAAACCACTCCCTCGCATTCGGCTTAAGTGTTCATCAGGCTCTGTAGCACCTGTCCACTACGAGCCGGCGTCTATCTTGAAACAAGCAACTTACTATAGAAATCTAATATAAAACAAAATACTCCAGGATCTGGTTTTGCGCTTAGTTTGGGATCTGCTCATTATAACCAACTATCAATGAAAAGTAATGGAAAACCTCAGATAAGAAACCTCTTCCTTGTATTGACGACCACTGTCAATGCATTAAGAACCAGAATTTGTAGGCCCACACTTGGAATATCTGATTTTTTAATGAGAAAGATGCAAGAGATATAGATGCTGTTTGATCTTCTCTATAGATCAAATTGTGTTTTCAGTGCCAATGTATGATGCGAGTGGAGGAGCAAGGCAAGAAGGCCATTGGATCTTACGATGCCTACTACTTCACTTATTCCGAGCTGTCCTTGCCCTGAAATGAAGATTATGAAAAATATACTGCTTCATATGATCGCTTAGACATAAAATTATTCCTTTACAAAAGCACATGAACCTAGGAGGCTATGCCCTGATCAAAAAACTTTACACCAAATTATTAATTTTGCGATGGGTGGAAAGCAAGATACTAGAGACTTAGTCGTATTCACCATCCGACGATCTAACAGACAATATAAGAATCGAGTTTGCTTAAGGGTGGTTGTGTTTTTTATTGAAACAAGCGCGTTAGCAATGCGAGATGTAAAGTTAGGTTAGGTTAGGTTATATGGTTATCCGCGCTAAGGCCTACTTGTGAGAGAAACACAAATTTGGCCCATTGTGATAGGAGATGATACAAGAGGAAATACAGGAAAGAGAGGATAGGGGGGAGGGAGTTGAGTTTGAGAGTTGTGAAGAAGACCGAATGGTGGTATGAACCGAGAGAAAGGGGCTGGGATGATTCCACTTCATCTTCTAGACAGCTGCTGTAGAAAGGATTTGAGGCAATACCAAGGCTTACCACGTAAATGCCTAATGTACAATGCTCGGAAATGACACGTACTAAATTCGTGAGCTGCGGCTCTGCAGATCCTTCGAGTGCCTGTGATTCATATATGGTTAGAACGATCTCACATTTGTGTACCTACTCAACTTCCTCTAATTTTACGTAGAACCCACCTTTCCTGATGGGTGTTCAAAAGTGTTTAAGAGTACCCAACCCTCTCATTGCGCAAGGAAACCACCTCAAAGACCTCCTGTCTAACTAAATCATCTTCCAGCATCTTCCGGCAATGTTGCTGTGGTTAGGAAACTAAATGAGTGTATTGCTCAAAGACTCAGATGCAGTCGAGAGGGAAGTCAGTAATTGCTCGACTAAATTTAAGCACATTAAAAAAAGGTCATATATAATATATTGTAATATAACATTAACAGTAGTTACAAAAGTAAGCAACCAATGAACTGTTTCTGTGATTGCGGCTACCTCTGTTGGAAAGACACTCCAGTGGTCCGGTTGCCTTGAGGTTGAAGGGGAGTTTAAGTTAGTTACGATATAAATGTTGAGAAACAACTTGGGGTTTATTTATCATAACCTTGCACCGCCCCACGCATCTCAGTTTGTAGGCGGATATGTGACTAAAAATAATAGTAATATCTCTCCACAAGTAACGCATTCGCTGCCAAGGTCTCCAATGACAGTCTTATGTGCCCCCAATTCGAGTTATCACTACGTGTGAAGAGTTTAGAGATTATTAAGCCGATAAAGAAGAATTCACAGAAGGAGCTGAGTGAGAATGACTTTGGATTCCAAAGCAAAAATGTTATACTTATAGGCATTGGTGACCAGCGATAACACTTTTCATTTTATTGCCGAATTTCTGGAATTTTTCGACGTTTAAGGCCGTTTTCACAAAAAATTTACCATATGTTGAAAATGCAGTAAGAGAATGCTCAAACTTTGGCCAAAACTGTCGATGTGTATGTAAGAGATTAAAGTGCTGGTGCTCGTTAAAGCACAAAACCTGCACCGCTTTGGGTACCAATACTTGTGCGTATATGTACATACTTAGTTACATGTATGGGTGTACAATAAAAATGAATTGCGTCACATGCATGCATAATGTATGTATGTATGTACACCTCCTACAATTGCACGTTTTTGTATTAATGTATGGTTATACAAAGTATTCAGATTTAATGCCGGCAGCATTGGCAGTTGCACGTGTCTCAAGTGGATTCCTCGCTTTGAATGTATGGTATCCCTTTATGTACTTCACATACGAAATATACACACATTTTTTTACCAATTCACTTTTATTGGAAAACTGATGCCTTCGAAGGGCATGGAAACCCAAATGAGAGAGTAAATAATAGTCAGCAATGTGCAGTACATACCATACATACACCTACTCAAACAGGTGATATAGGAACCTGGGAGTATTATAAAATTGAAACCTGCTCGTGTCTGAAAATTGAAAATATTCAAGAGCAGAAGGTATTTGATGCCTTTGTGACAACAGCGGAATCTAAAACAATGGATTTTAACATTATTGTTCTACTAAATATGCCAAATTTAACTGAAAGAAAGGATAAATAGAGAATTGTGCATTCTTTTCATTCCAGTTTTTGCAGGTGGATCAAATCGTATCTTTGCAACTGCGGTAACATTTTTTAACGACGCAACATTGGAGGTCCCACAATCTAGCATTAAAAGACCTCTCTCTTTCTCTTTCCTTAGAACACGTACGGTATTTGAGGACAACTTAATATTAAAACTATATATATACATATATAGGGTCCGCCATATAACTTTACGGAATTAAAAATGCTATAAAAAAGAAACTACTCAATATTTTTCCAATTTTTTTTTTATTTTGAAGTACAATCCTTCCAGTTAATGATGCTCGGCTAGCCATGCACTATCCCATACGATCGGTCCAATTTTTCAACACATTTTCGATTGTATGCGGCTGTATTTCAGCTATGACATCGGGTATGTTGGTCTTCAGTGCATCAATTGTTACTGGTTTGGTTGCATAACACTGGTCTTTGATGGCACCCCAAAGATAATAATCCAACGGCGTCAAATCGCAGCTCCATTGACGGTTACGGCCACTCCTCGCTCATTAACGCACATACGCTTCATTCGGTGCTTTTCTTCTTCCCATTGCCGTACGTAATTTTCGTACACATTCCGAAACATTACCATGATTTTCAAAGTAATGCCGCAATATTTCCCAGCGTTCTTTGAGCGTATACACAACCATTTTCGTTCAGCGGAAGAATAAAACTAATTTTCGTCAAATCAGGTGGCAGCTAAGTATTACCACCTGATATTCTTCAAATAATACCTAGTTCAAATCCGTAACGATAGATGGCGGGCCCTGTATAAGACCCTTTGACTCCTAGTTGGAGCATAGGGCGTCAACAACTGTACTTCGCCTTCGAACACGGTTTCGTGCAAGGGCTCTAAATTCATACCAAGTCTTATTAAAATATCTCATTTCCATATCTGTTGATTGGTGCCAGGTGGTTCGTGGTCTGCCTACATTTCGTTTTGTCTATTGGAACAGGCGCTGCGTAGAAGCCTGTTTGACGAAATTGTCATCACACTGCCTCAGGGCGTGGCCGATCGATTTCTGTTTCTTTCGGTGAATTCCAGTCCCCACATCGGTTTCATTAGCCTTTCGCAGTAATTCGGTGTTAGATATACAGGGTGGGCCATATAGCTTTTGCTTTTTGAACCACCTATTTCCTTGAGGTCTGACATTTACGAAATGGGACGCTATACGCTTGAAAAAAATTGGGAAATATTGAAAACCTATTTTCAAAGTGGTGAGTCTTCTTCTTCTTTTCTGATTTTCACATCGGTGGCTACGTCAATAAGCAAAATTGTCGGATTTGGGGCTCAGAAAATCCACACGTTACTGTAGAGAAGCAAATGCATCCACAAAGAGTCACTGTTTGGTGCGGTTTTTGGTCTGGCGGCATCATCGGGCCATTTTTTTCGAAAATGAGCGAGGAGCCGTGGTTACAGTAAATGGCGAGCGTTACCGTGACATGCTCAACGAGTTGTTTCCAAAAATTGAAGAGGATGACATGGACGACATTTGGTTTCAACAGGACGGTGCAACTTGTCACACTGCCAAAATTACAGTCGAACTTTTGGCTACCGTTTTTGAATTCCGATATCAATTGGCCGCCTCGGATGGGTGATTTAAGCCCGTTGGACTATTTTTTGTGGGGACCCGTTAAGGAGAAATGCTATGCGAACCATCCAGAGACGATTGATGCTTTAAAACACGAAATCGAAGTTGCCATTCATGAAATTGGAGCCCAAACAATCGAAAATGTGCTTAAAAATTGGGTTGATCGAATGGACTACTGTAAAGCCAGTCGTGTCAGTCATTTGAACGATATTATTTTTCATTCATAAATGACAAAGTTCAATCTTCAAAATAAAAAACAAAGTTTGAAAAAACATTGATTCGTTTTTTTATAGCCGATTCAAAAACCAAATTTTACATGGCCCATCCTGTAGTTCGAGCTTAGAAAATTCGCATTATGCAAGCTTTGTGATCATTGCGGTGACCTTCCACGTTGTACAGCCTTATAGCAGGACCGACGTATGCATTGAACTTCGCAGTTTGGTGTGCTGAGTTATGTTAGAGTAAAACTAATTAGCTTTTCGGTTTTTTGCCAACATTTGTTTCGTCAGAAAAAAACTTCTCAGGTGCTTCAAGGAGTTTAATTTTGTTTAGCAAGCGTTTTGATCGGATACCTCGCTGTTCTCCCATTTGCTACGACATAAACTGTCTCTTGCGCTCAAGGAAGGGTTTGTTCCGGAGCTCTTCATGAACAACTCGACGGATAGAACCCCCAGAAATATTGAGCTTGCTCGCAAAGGGCTCTCATTGATTTTGAAGGGTCTTCGTCATTGATCCCTTGTACTGGTTGAATAAATTCTGCAGATCGGAGAATGTCAAAACTTTAGTGCTATTTTTTGCTTTTTGTAACAGATTCTGCATTGCTACCTGAAGCTTCCAATCCACGTTAAGGGGACATATACCTGTAAACGGCCATATTTTCCCTGATTTTCATTAAAATTATTTAAAATGAAGAAGTTAATATATTTTTTTTAAAATTGGCATACAGTTTGTTTGTACATTAAAATAATATAATTTTGTTTTTATTTTAATCATTTAAAATGGCGGATGTAGACTCAATTCTTCGGCGTCAATGACTTGAATACAAAAAAACCAAAAATTGTTTAGTTTATTAATGTCATAATGTCTACATGCATTAAAAAAATTCGCGGAATAAAATGCTTAAACAAGAAAATGAATTTCGGGGCGAATTTTCGTACTATTTTTGGCTGAATAAAAAACGATTTTTGGAGTGTCAAGTTCAAAACCACGCTATTTTGTCAATTTTTTCTTTTTTTTATTCTAGTAGCGCGACATAGCTACAGTCATACTGGTTAATAATTTTTTGGTTTTTGTGTTTCAGATAAATAGAAGAGCCAAAATGGACAATACTGTCCAGGTCCTAGTTTTCGGGAGAGTTAACTTCAGCGCCATTTTTACAATTATTAAAATTAAAAACATTTTTCTTTATTCATTTTTGTATTAAAGAGTAGTTAAATGAAAAGCCTACAAATTTTAAATATCGTTTTCAATTTTTTTATTGTAAAAAAAAATTCCTGAAAATAGCCTAAATTTTCGATCTATAGACAATCGGGACCCCTTAAGCTTTGGCGGGTTCAAAATTGACTTTAGAGCCATGCTCTACTGCTGCTTTTTTATGATTTTATGAAGAATCCGAATCTGCTAGAAAAAAATTCGACCCGCTCTACTGTAGGTATATACACAAAAATTATAAAAATATAAATAAATTTATTTATTGATCCATTTTCACACTCAAAATATAAATAACATTTTCTTACTTTTTTTTCTCATTACCTTTTTTTGATATATTTGCTAGAATTGTATTCCGCTAGGAACGATGACGCAAGAGTAATTCCAGCCATAGTAGCTCACCCTAATGTGGATGTATTATTTAAAAAAACTGTCCTGCATTTTCCATTCATATTTATTGTCATCATACCAATGGCTGAGTAAAATTCCTTTTCGCATTTCTTATGTAGCTTGGATTTGTTAACAAAGATGAAATAAAGTTGCTAATACCACCACCTAGTTTTTAGAATGGTGCCCTGTTTTTAATTCATAATTCTATTTCTTATTTTTCATAGAATTTTCATGATGTAATCTTCCACTTTATGTTGAATCTTCCACTTGGAATATTCCCGAGTAGTCTTTCATTTACAAACTGAGCAACATGGGCTTGGCCTAATAAGCCACTACCTCAAAACGCAGTCTATCCTGGACCTTTCAGGGTATAGAGAAATTACTAGCTCAGCGTACACTTGACGCCTCCTCCATTCTACTAATATTCTGGTTGAAGAGCGTACCTCAAAGCCCATATCGAAGCCTAAGTTGTTTACTAGGTCATAGTTCATCGCTCTATTGTATTATAATCTTTATAGCACTTGCCTCTGCTACCTTTGAATACATGCAAATGCTTGAGACTAGTCACACAAAAAAGCAATTTCTGCTGCTGCTGCATAGCCACTTTGAGTACGTACATACATACTTATATTCGGCTGCACGTCCAAAAGTGTAAGCTGCCGCTCATAGTTTATTGCTTACTTGTGTCACCTCAACCAGTTTCGCAGTAAAAAGTTTACAACTGACTTTCTAAGACAGTTTAAGTTGAAAATCTAAGCTTGCTAAGTCTCACTATCTCTCGCTTATCGTCAAACTCTTTTTGATAGCACATTTTTGTTTTTCCTTTTTAATGCATAGACTTTTCGGGTTTTTATTTTTATTATTTCGCTTCGCTTTCATTGCCAACAAAAGCAAAGAAAATAGGATATCAGTGGCAACAAATGGCTAGTATGAAAAAACACACAAATACCCGTAAAGCAAAAGGCGGGTTTTCCGGTTTTGCACTTTTTACAAGCGGCGATTTTCTTGCTCTTCTTTAATTTCTTACTCATTCCTTTTAGCCAGCCACTTCTAGTTGCAATACCTCAACTGATTTATAGGTTTCCATTTTTATGCGATTTTAGGTTCTTCGCCGCTTAATAAATGTGACTCCAGCATGTTTTTGTTGTTATATTGCTTTCTACCGTTTTTTTTTTAATTTTTTTTCTTTGCTCCTCGCAAGTGTTCAACCTGCCTAACTGCATATTTGTGTACGCGTGTTGGTGTGCACTGGTGATAGCTCACCTAACCGGCAGGTTTTCCCCTGCAGGATTGCCACGCCTACTTGCCTACACATTGCATGTAGGCTGTATATTACGCAATTAATTCTTGTCGAAGCTGTCATGTATAGCGATTTATTTCTATTCAACGAAACTTACACGTACCTACATATGTAGCCAGGCCTAGGCTTGACAAGCTGATAGTCGTTCTTGCATGATTGCGACAGTTAATCAATTATGGGTGCGCACATATTCGCATTTGCGTATTCTTGCAATTATGTTGGAAATTAAGTAAACTTTTGAACAGTGCCTTCACTAAAATAAAATGTTGTATTTTATTAGAAACTGTAATGGGATTAACTCCGAGTTACTGCTTTCCACACATTCTATGAAATAAATATTTAAGGTCGAACTCTAAGGTATGCATTATCTCTCCTGAATTAGCGAAGGCAGATGCAGGAAATTTTGGTTAATGATAGTGCATACACCAATTCATAGAATATATTTTTGGTAAAGGATTTGTATGAAAATTGTGAAGGATATTCCACCGGCATTGCCAAGGATATTAGAGAATAAACACTTTAGAAGACATTTTTGAGGTGTTGTATGAAAAATGTTAGGATTGTGTGCGCTTTACTTTTTGTTTTGATACCTATTTGATATTGAACGATTAAGATTTAATGCAAACCATTATCCTTGTCGAAATCTTCTGTAAAGAAACGATTTCCTCTAGTGTGACAGAAATAGTTAAATATTTTAGCACGATGTTCTAGGTTAAGTGAGTTGAGGTAGCAGCTGATAACTGCAATTGAGTCCTCTGTGATTCTACTCGGCTCAGAAGACTGTATTCCACATTGATATACTTCATTGAGTCAAGAAACCTGAAGAGCTACCGTGTTTTGAAATCTACTCAGTTCACCTAAAATTCTGTACCTAATAATTGGTTGTTTTCTCCTACAGAGTGGAGAGCGGGCAGACGGTATATGCTTGGCAGCTTCTGTTTCTCTCTTATCACAGCAGTTATTCTACATATTTTCCGATAAAAATGTGTTTTGTAAGAAGCTCCATTACTATAAATATTTCACTTTTACTTAAGAAATGGAGTTATCGCGGTTTTCTCATGTTTCACACTCGCCACCTAAATTCAGTTGTTGGTGATATTCGTAAAGACTCTTCTAATACTGAGTTAGCAGGTATGTCGCTCACTACCAAGCTCTTCCAAGCCAGTGAAAGTAATATGAAGGCATTATTTCTTGTAAGTCATTATGCCTTCTCGTTACTTGATATGTTACTTTGCCCCAGTATTCACACCAGGTTTATAAGTAGAGTGAACTGCTGTACCACCCCGTTACCGTTTACCTTGAAACTTATAATTGCAATTTTTCGGAGATAATTCAGCAATCGCTGAAACTAATGAGCACCAGTTTGATTGGAATAGAGATAATATCTAGCTAATCTACTTAAGACACCAATTTCGAAATTTGCCAGCATAAACTTCAATTACGCTTTGAATGGCGTATTTACAGTTATATTTTCACATTAAAAAGCGGGCACCAATAAATTGAACACTTGCATCAATGCTTGTTGAGGGGTACTAAGACACTTTGCAGTTTCTGGCAACAAAACAGGTAGTTATGCTACGACAGCAACCTAGCCAAAGGAATTGATGTAACTTACGAGCTGGCAAGGGCGGACGCGAGGTATATCGCTCGGGCCTAGGATCATCATTCACGTAGTTTCCGGCTGATTTTAAGTTGCTCACCGGTAACAATCGAGGAGTTTTCAAATGAATTGGTTTTCTGGCTTTCTTCTGAGAATGATTATTGTATATTATTAATATCCAGACAAAGTTTGAAGCACTCCAACTACTGCACAATTGAATGCACCTGACTGATGGAATTAATACTATTTTTCATACTACTAAATACTAAATTTTTAGAACTTTTGTAGATTGCGCTGTTAGAAAATTTAAAATAAAACACTCGTACTTATAGAGGGATTCCATGCCATGTGATCGAAGTATTTTGGACATAGACTTAAATTTTTGTGTATATTGGTATATTTGTAGGTTTCAGCTTAATGAGAAAGAAACTGAAACAAATTTTAAAAATGTTTAGTTTAAAAAAAATGTTTAAAAGCTTAAAAAATAAAAATGAATATCAAAAGAAATTATAATTTTGAGATTTATTTAATGTTGAAAATTTTGGTACGCAATTTTTTGAAGTCAAATATTTTGATCTGTCCTTAACATGTTTTAAGCTTTTAAAATAATTTTTTTTTTAATATTTTAGGACAAAATGTAACTTCTAAAAGAAAGTTTTTCAGGAAAAAAATGTATTTTGTTGATAAACATTTTTAGGGAAAGTTGTTTTTTTGTCATTTGAGAAAAATATAATTTAAAAAAATCTTATAAACTTAAAAAACAATGTATAATTTTTAGATTTATTTCATGTTGAAAATTTTAATATGAATTTTTTTGAATTCAAATATTTTCGATCTTTATTAACAATTTTTTGAATATTTTAACATAAAAAGTACTTTCTACAAGAAGGTTTTATGGAAAAAAATTGTATTTTCTTGTTAAACATTTTTGGAGAAAAATTGATTTTTTGTCATTTGTGAAAAGTATTCCCCTTGAGATTTTTCTTGTTTCTTTCACCAATAGCTAAAACCATGCTTGTTAACCCAAGGAGGGTTTATAGTGAGATTTCATTAACGGTTAAAAATGCCAAAAAAAATTATTTTCCAAAAAAAATTTTGGAGAAAAATATATAAAATTTTTAAAGTATACTTTACCTTACAAAATAAAAAATAAAAATTTTTCTTGTGAAAAACAGCGAATATATTTCACTTTAGTAAATTCTGTACCAAAGTTGTCAACTTTGAATTAAATTGAAAATTAATATTTTTTACCAAAGATTTTTCAGCTTACTTCTTTTTATGGCTACAAATAACCCAATTTTTACAAAAATGTAATCGCATGCTCAAAATACTTGCATCGCTCTTCTGCATACTTCGACGCACCCGACCAGTGTAATTAAATTTCTTGTAAATTAAAAAAAAAATTGAGAATGATGCTGTCAGCAAATTGGAAATAAAATAGTTATATACTTCAAGAGATTTGCCGACATAATAAAAAGCTTAAATTTTGTGCATTTACTGGGTAGGAGCAGACACAGAAAAAATTGCATCAACTTGGTGGTCTCTCATATAAAAAATAGTTCCCTCATTGCCAACAAAGCGTAGAAAATTGCATTTACTATTTAAACTGCATTTGAGTTACCAAGTGGGTTTATTTAATTGCCTGGAAAGTTAAAATAAAAACTTAA
The DNA here is from genome assembly GCF_027943255.1 of Anastrepha obliqua. NCBI lineage: Eukaryota > Metazoa > Arthropoda > Insecta > Diptera > Tephritidae > Anastrepha > Anastrepha obliqua. Next base: position 44,632,730 of record NC_072895.1, read on the forward strand.
GCTGAAAAAAGTGTACTATGAAAGTTAAGTTGCTTACTTAAATGTCCACTTAAACGACCAGTCTCATCTGAGTAGCACTAAAGCAAAAAAAAAAATAAATAAATTAAATGAAACGAAAACTAACATAAAGTCGAACAACAACAACATAGAGAAAAACGAAAACTAAGAATAGCGAAGAATTGCGCCAAATGTACGCCTCAAAGTGGGTATTTTATCTTTCTTTTCTTTCTCACTTTTTTCTGCTGATGCACTATTGTGCTTACCATTGCATTTTGCTGCTCTGTATTATATTCGGTGAACTCACCTCTAATTGTTCATTATTTATTCAACAAAGAAAGAAAAAATGGAAGTGGCGGTGGAGGTGGACGTGGAAGTACAACTTAAATTGTTTAAACGTATACAAACAAATAAACTATGGTTTTTACGTGAAGGATGACGCAAAAAAAAGGTTAATTTCTACTGGGTGCTACCCACTAAATTTGCTCTAAGGCTAAAAAATTACAAACGCCTTTTGAAATTTTTTTATTTAATATTCACCATCGCTTTGAAAATTAATATTGAGTTCCCATGGAAAAACCGCTCTTTTAAATTTTGCGCTCAGGGTTCCCATATGTAAAAATAGAACTAATGCTTTTTTTGAAATAAAAAAATTATTATATTTCATAGCCATTAGAAACGATATATTTTGACCAGTTTTTACTACTTACTTTAATTTTATTAATTTTTTAACAAAGAAGAAACACAATATAAATACAAGATTTATAATGGCTCGATAAATTTTAATAAAAATTTCAAAATTTTTTTTATACAGAGAAAATGCGCAACATTGAAAAAACGGAAGAAAATTATCGAACATCGCCAAGAGTTTCGAGCTACTTCGAACGAGCACTTTGTTATGCTAAAATTTTAAAAATTCCTATTATATTAAAAAATCTTAAATTTTGATAAAACTTTGTCAAATTTTGTAGGCCTTGTACAAAGTTTGAAACTTTGAATTATATTATATTTGTTGTAGAATGAACTATATTCTTACAAAAAATTAATCGTTTAATAAGGTGCACGTAACTGCATTTCTAATAAGGTGCACGCAACTGTACTGAGCTATATCTACATAGATTTTGTTACATCTCAACTCGAAAAGAGTTTTGCATTTATGCTAAACGAAAGCTCACAAATTTTTTGACTAATAAAAATTTTCCTTGTATCCTAAGCAGCTTCCTTACAATTCTTACTTGGTCTATTGTGGTTTTCTACGTCAAAACACTTACTTGTTTAATTACAAAAAGTGATTTCATTTATAATAAGTTAATTATTTTTAAGTACTCTCAAGTCAAACTTAATAAAAAAATATAATATGAAGAGTTATGGGAATCCTACTATCAAACTTACCTAGTGCTAAGAATTGGAACACGTTTTTTTATCCTTTTCCTTGTTGTGATCTGTTTTTCAAACACTAAGCAAGATTTTTTTTAAAGCTACTATTTAAATCATTTAAGAGAAAAAACATTTATAGAATACACTCTTTGATACAACCTTTCACTAATTTTATGATAATTAATAATTTATAATCATATGAGATCTTTTGTAAACTATCTCTTGAGTCTGGTGAACGTTATGGGATTTGCAATTATTTTTCTGTGACAAGGGGGCTTGAGTGCGATTGGATATTTTGGCATATTTTCTTATTTCTGCAATTATTGTGGGTACTTTAAGACCGCGATGAGCTTGTGCATTTGTGATGTAATAAATAGCGTTTGAGATCATTCCGAGGGTTTTCGACTGAGATCTTTGAAGTATTTCGATGTTAGAGTTATCTGCAGTGCCTCAAAGTTGAATGCCACATGTCAATATCGGATAGCTGAGTAAAGTGAGAGCTTAATAGCTAGAAAAAACATAAGAATTTCGATGTGGTAACCAATATAGGCTTCTGAGATTTTTTCCTAAAGCCTTCCGGGTGAAAATATGGGTCTTCCCTGTAAGTGTACTATCGAGATGAATGCCGAAATATTTTGTGACGTTAATTTGGGGGATAATTGTGTTATTGAACTTAACGGGTGGGCAAGTTTTTCGATTTGGTGTAAAAGTGACTCTTTAAACCAATGAGTTATTTTATCAAGTCCTTTCTATAGTTTTTGTGTCCTCCACATGGAGGTGGGAGTCAATTGTGAATACAGCAGTGTCATTCGTAAACATTCCGACTATTGTTTCTTTAGAAGCTGGCAGATCGTATGTGTATAGTAAGTTTTGGATGGGGTCCATAATACTATTTTGGGGTACAACAACGGAACTTTCACATAGTTCAGACTGTTCCTCGCCTTGTTTGACAAAAAAATATCGATTTTTGAGGTAGGACTTAATAAGTATGTAATAATCTAATCATGGAAGAGCGTATTTTATTTTATAGAATTAGCCATCATGCCAAGCGCAGTCAAAAGCTTGAATATCGAGAAAAGCAGCTATGCAATTTTTTTGTTTTCTTGAAATGCTTTGTGTATGTTGTTTATGAGTCTATGGATTTATTCGATGGTACTATGTTTTTTCCTGAAACCGAATTGGTGATTTGGAATTATATTTTGGTCTTCAATTATAGGCATCTTCTGAGAAAAATGCATTCTATTACTTTAGAGGCTGATGGACCTATATGACTCGACTTGTTCAGCGTTTTTTCCTGGCTTGAGGATAATTTTTATTTGAGCAACTTTCAATTGAGGGGGCACAAAACCAGAGTATGTAAGAAGTCTATATGTACGTAAGGAAAGTGAGTGTTTCAGTACTTTTCATGCTTTGAGGTATATCCAGGTTTTCTTTCTTTAGGTGTTTTCATCACTTCTTTAACTTCATTTTTCAAGAATTTTTTTATGAGTGTGCCCATCTGGTGCGTGTGTTCTGGGGTATCTTTTACATTTTGAGTAGTGCTTTGAGGGGGTTCGATTTCGAAAAAATCAGAGTTATTCAATAATGACGAAGCTAAATTCTCTCCAAAAAGTGTTGAACAAACAAATTTAATTTTTTCCCAAAAATTTTTTTTAAGTAGTATAGTTTTTTTTCTGAAATATTAAAAAAAGTATATAAAAGTTTTAAGAGAATCGAAAATATTTCACTTAAGAAACTCTAGGTATACCAAAATTTCCAACATCTACTATATTTGAAAATTTCGAATTAAAAATATTTCATTTAAATATTTTCTGTTTACTGGCCAATTTTTAAAAAAATTTCTTGTTATCCACAAAATTCTTGGATAACTTGGCATAGAATCGCTCTCTTTAGTCGATTTTGTCAAGCTTATGTAATATTTGTTTCCTCTAATAGCAATACTAATACAATGTTATGTGAAGATATCCACCAGAATAGTAAATTACACTGAAAATGTCGTCATTATTAAATTAAAATAAATATTTTTTAAATGAACTTTTAATAAAGGTGAAAATGTCTAAAATACCACAATTTCAGATAATAAACATAACAACTAATAATTTAATTAAACTTTCCACTGACCTGTGAAAAAGCATTAAAACAACCACCGGCCTTACAACTTCCGCATAATTTAATATTACTTAAGTAGTTTCCTTGCTTTTTTGGTGCTATTATTTAACATTTTTGCTGGGAAATCTTTGTAAAGAAAGTGTGTGATTGAGTGAGTGTGAATAATGCAAAAATAATTACAGCGTGAATAATTTTAGCTGCTAGAAAATAGTGAGAAACAACTTCTACAAGTTAATTACGAAAATTAACATTCAAATAAGTTGAAAAACCTTGCACGTCTACCAAAAAAATTTTATTTACTTATATTTTAGTGGACACAAGTAAAAAAAAATTAGCGAGACACGCTTTGTGGAACTCGATGAACTAAAACGGGAATAATAAGTAATGAATGAGAATCGATGTTGGTAAATCGACTAGCAACGCCTTTGAAAAATTCTTAGCTGGTACGGCAGTGAAAAAAGCTCTAACTGGAGCATCGCTGGAGTAGTATTTGCATTGATTGCAGTACATGATTGAATATAACTCGCATTTGTACTAAGAATCACTTTTTTTGAATATTAAAATACGCTTCAAAATCACATTTGCAAAAAGTCATAAAGATTTGTTGATTCGATACAGCACATCTAACACTAGAAACTGTTTATAAAAGAAAAGATCTTGACATTATTTTTTCATCGAATTTCAGATTTAATAGTCATATTGACCATATCGCTATGAAATCTTATTCACCATTAGATTTTGTTTGGCAGAAATGTACACAGATGTCAACCCGTACACACTTAAACAGCTATACACGTCTTTCGGATACCATATCACAGTAGGTTAAATGTTTGCCCTAGCTAAAGGGCTCACTTGGACAGATGTTAGTAAATTCGTCCGTTGTGGTGCCATACATGGGAGAGGAGGAGGGAGTGGGAAGGAATAAGGAGCCTTGGGATTAGAAACGATGATGACCACACATTTTTACGACGGCGCCGACGGGGGCTGATTTGCGTTCGTAGTTAGCCGTAACAAGCTACTAATGAACTTCACCAAATTTATGATATCTACACCGGCTATATCCACAGGCGTAGCGAAAAAGTGAGAGCCCAGATATCTAAGTCTTTGCCAGACGAGAGCAGGGCGGCTGAGAAGAAGGTGTTGAGATGATTCCACCTCGTCCTCCAGACAGTTTCTGCCGAACAGACTTGAGGCAATCCCAAGTCTTACGGCGTGAACACCTAACAGACAGTGTCCGGTAAGGATGCCCACAAATTTGAGAGCTGGGGTTTTGTTAGCCTTAGGAGTTCCCTTGAGCGTCCCCGATCTACCCGTGGCCAGAAGGATCTCGCGACCTTGCACGTTTGCGCAGTAGCCCAGCGCTCGCTGAGTTGACTCGAGGCCCATCTTTCCAGGAGCAGACCACAGGTTCTCAGGGGAACCCCAATTCTCTCATTTCGCGACGAAACCGTCTCCAAAGTTCCCTGTCTAGCCAGCTCATCAGCCTAGCAGTTTCCCTCTATGCCGCTGTGCCCAGGAACCCAAATGAGCCTGATGATGAAGTATTCGGATGCAATCGAGAGAGAAGCCAGACATCCCCTGACCAATCTCGAGCGCACAAACAGCGAGCCCAAGGCCCTAATTGCCGATTGGCTATCGGAGTAGATATTTACTTCCTTAACGGTAATTACCGAATTGAGCAACCAGTCCACCGCTTCCTTAATTGCGGATACCTCCGCTTGGAAAACACTACAGTGGTCCGGGAGCCTAAATTTAAGTTTGATGGGAGGCTCCTTACAGAATACTCCCCCATCAACCCTTCCGTCCAACTTCGAGCCATCCGTGAACATGTTTACCATGCCTTGCCGCTGAATGTTGCACCCCGCCCACTCATCCCTTGAGGGAATGTGAGTAGAAAAAGGTCCGCTCGGACCTAGCGTGGGTGTACAGTGGTCCATCACCATAGGGATGAACTCAAAGTTTTTAAGAATGCTAGAGTGTCCGTAACTTAAGTCTAGCCTATGGCCCGAACACCTTAATCTGATTGCGGCGCGTGCAGCGGTAGTTTTTCCTACAATGTTCACGGGCGCCACATTCAGCATAGCGTTAAGCGCTAGAGTAGGAGTGGTACGGAGAGCCCCACTGATTCCAATGAGGGCAGACCTTTGTACCTTCTCCAGCTTCTTAACTGATACCATCCTTTCTAGCGAGTTCCACCAGACAAGGACTCCGTATAGCAAGATTGGTTTTATAATCGTGTTATAAAGCCAAAAAGTGACTTTAGGCGAGAGGCCCCATCTTTTGCCGATAGCGCCCCTGCAACCATACAAGGCGACTATTGTCTTTCTGATTCTCTCCTCAATGTTTGGCTTCCATGTAAGACCTCTGTCAAGGATGAGTCCCAGGTACTTCACCTTGTCAGAGAGTACCAACGGAGCGTCCGATATTGAAGGGAGAAACACTCTTGGTACTTTGTATTTCCTCGTAAATAAGACGAGCTCCGTCTTCAGAGGATTAATCGATAGGCCGCAATTAGCGGTCCAATTTATAATTAGATTCACATAACCCTGCATCAGTTCCATCAGAGTATCTAGAAACTTGCCTCTGACAATAAGTGCCACGTCATCCACGTAGGCAATCACCTTACAGCCCCCTCCCCTCCAGCTCCTCTAGCAGACCGTTAAGTACGGCAACCCAGAGTAGTGGCGAGAGAACACCGCCTTGCGGAGTGCCTCTGTTCACTTGCCGGCGGAGAGAGGTGTCACCCCATTCTGCCACGACCGTTCTATCGGTAAGCATCGTGTGGATAAGCCTTATAAGTTCGGTGCCGACTCCTAGTTTACCTAGCGACCTGGTGATTGCCTCCGGGAGGACATTATTAAAAGCCCCCTCAATGTCGAGGAAGGCACCCACAGTGAACTCCTTCTGGTGAAGGGACACCTCGATGTCCTTAACAATTGTATGCACAGTAACTCTATTAAAAGTATCGAGAGGGTTCAGAAGCTCTTTCTTAAATTTGCTTTGCGATCTCTGATTTTTCTGAACCTAGGTCTTCTTATACTTCTTGCTTGTTTTTAATAAGTCTTAAGAAGCTGGGATGACTGTAGTCTCACTGTCCTTTATGTTCCATTTTACAAATGACTCTTTAGATTGTACTTCTTTATAAGATCGTATCAATTTTGGTATTCCCTAAAAAAGCCTACGTGTAACATATTTTGTTTGCTATTTGGAAAGTTGAGTATGCACGTAATGTCCCAATTGTGCGTGCACTTAGTGAATTAAATAAGATCTCGAGCTCCTTATCAATTGATTTTTCTTCAACGAAATATGAATTTGCTAAAACTTTGAGCTCTTATTTCTAATCTCTTACTTTATTAAATTTTTGTAATAAATGTTTAGTGCTTTTACTCTTAAATTTTTTACTTGCCTATAGTTTGTAAGCAACTTTCGTTTTCATAGACTAAATTTATGAATAAACTGAATGAATAATAAATAAATGTATGAGGATCCCACGCTTAAACTTGCAAGGATTACTGGGCAAAGTCTTAGTTATAATCAAAAAAATTTGAAGAAAAATCATGGCCTTTGATTTTTTTCAAAAATGACAACCAAAATTTTTTTCCCCAAAAAAATGTTCCCAAAAAATTTTTTAAATTGGTCGAGAGATCTCATTTAATTTAAACGAAATTTCTTACAACCACGAAATCATAAGCGCCAATTATATATATAATACAATCTTTTATTTAAAAATAAGTTCGAGTAAAGTGTATCGAAAGTGTATCGCCTTAAATCGGTGTCCTAATCAACTGGCCTGCATTATTTCTATTAAAGATGTACCTGTATTCAATAAATTTTTCTTGCCAGAGTGTCGTACGTGTACTAGCAGTCCGATGGGAGGAAGGTAAAGCGATTTTACGATAATCAAATTTTGTCTAAACCTTTAACTTTTATACAGTCCCTAATTCAATAAACTTCCGCCAAGCGATTAAATTTCTTCATAATTATCTACTCAAATTATTACAAAATTTTCCCTTCTCTCTATAATAGAAGCACTGCAACCAACACTTTGATGAACTAATCAAGCCTAAAATTACGAAGTTAGCACTCAGTTGTTGAGCGCCCTAGGCGATTGAGTTTAACAGCGGGTGTGTTGGTTAAAACTTCAAATAATTTAAACTTAACATTTCTATTTTTATTTTTATATTTCCTCTCATATATTCAGTTAATTCTAGGGAAGTAATGAGGAAGAAAGGTCTAAGCCCGAATTATGGCAGCAAACTAAACTGCGAAAGCAAAGTTGAGCTAAATCAGCACGTTTAAACACATTCACACATACATATATGCGTATACTTATACATACATGCATATAAATAAATACATATTAACGCTTGCTACTCAACCAGCCAGACTCCGGGCACCAGTTGTGAATGCTTACAAGTCCAAATTTGAATTTCGCTCACTGGAATCATTGGCTGGTCAAAGCGGTTAGTGCCAAGCTGGTTGGTGGTTGATGGTTGGTGGTTGATTGTTGCTAGTTGGTCATTTAGCAAACTTGTTGAATGCATTTCGTGGCTTTCCTATTTATTTATTTTGCGGCTTTTTGACTAATTAAACAGTTTTGTTTGCGAACAGTTCTTACACGCACAGCGCTCGCTTTCCACTTCTAACTGTTAATCTTTTCAAATAACAAATTACTGTGGTGAATTCTATCGCTTTTATTACGATTTATTTTTATTTTCAGTTTTTATTGCTGCCCATAATTTATTTGCTTAGGAAAGTCATTTTCCAAGCAGCTTTGTAAACTATGAAAAACTACAAATAATAAAAAAAAAAAATTAAAAAAACACAAACAAACAATTTGCCGTTAAAAAACTGCCTTTCAAATAACGTTATACTCGTAAGCAAAAGCAACACCAAAACTGCATAAGCCACAACTGAAATAACAAAAAAAAAAGAACACTAACAACAACAACAACAATTAAAACGTAAAACAAAAATATGCAAAGTTTGCCACAAAGCTGCAGCTATGTAAAGCCAAAGTAGCGGATTTACATCCATTTAACAGTTCTCTCTTTCAGTTTCTCCGCTCTGTCGTAATACAAAAATTACAAATATGCACACATACAACAGCAAACATACTCGCACAGCATTCAAACATACGATGCCAGGAGCGTTATTTGTGGTGACACTGCACACCATTGCTCTATGTTGGTGTTAGTGCACACGCCATGTAGAGCCATTTTAACAAGTAATTTGTACACATACACCCATACATACTCGTAAATGCCTACAGATAATGTTTGTTTGTGAAATTAGCTTTGCAAGCACACGTGAATTTTTTCTCAGCCGCTAGTTAGTTTTTACTGGAATTTTTTGTTAGTTCCAAACTGGTTGGTTTGGTAAAAAAAAAAGAATATAAGCAAAAAATAAAAAAAAATTGCCACTTGCCACCTAAGCTCAATTAACTTGCCACATGTCGTGCAGCCTAACGAGTTTGTGGCGCTATTTGGCGCTTTATCGTTGATAACTGTGCACATTACTGTGTAAGTGGATGCAAGTTTAGTGGTCTTAACTAACTTTGGCAAAAAAGATATATCTTTTTATCTCAGGTTAAGTCAAGAAGAGGATATCTAAGCGCATACATGCCAATGCCAAAGATGTAGAATTTATATGAAATCATTTAAAAAAAATTCCTGATGGATTCGCATAAAAAATGTTTACTCACTCACCTAAGTGTATTAGTACTTTTTAACCCATTGCCGTACTTTAAGAGTCTGAGTCGTGATGAAAATTTTGGTCCAAACATGAATAAGACCAGCCAGGCTCGGGAATAGATCGTCGGGCCAAATGTAAATATTACGACAGGCAGTCGAACCATGGTCAAGATTGAATGTTACTTTCTCTCTGTACGCCATCAGAGTTAGTCACGAGTCGCATAATTGTTGTTTCAAAGTAAATAGTTTATATTATTCTGATCTGTTTACCACGCGTTGACGCGTAACACTTGGACCCGAGCTTCGTCGATCTAAGTGGCGCGGCAAGGGGTTAAGGAACAATCTCTCAAACATTCTAGCTGAAAAGATTTGAGTATTTCTGATTTCATATTTTCGATTTATATTGAGTATTTCATTTTGTCGTTGTTGTTGTAGATCTAGCAGTTTAATAAATCCTGCCACCCAAAAAGTGTGCTGTTTCGAGAGGTCGGGTCCAAAGTGGGAGGCCTGCTAGGTGAGTAGTTTGAAAGGGCAAGCGAATAGGTTAGTGCTGTGTGGTGTGCCTTCACATGCTGGACATGTTTTGAGTATGTCCAGGTCACTTCTATATAAGTAGGAGTTTCACTTTCTACAAAAAAAAATTCACAAAATGGCGCGGTTTTGAATTTGACTAAAAATCGGGGTTTTTTTAGTATCCTAATCAAAAAAATACGAAGTAATTGAAATAATAATATGACTCTAGTAGCCATTGATGGTATGAACAATATATTAACATTTCAGACTATTCGGTTGAATAGTTTTTTTTGTTTTGACAACACCAGACCGAAAAAAGTCGTGTCGAGATAAATGAGTTTAAAGTTTGAGGTACAGGAGCGCGCAAACCGCTTTCTACCTAGTTAATGGGCTAAAGAAGCTATAATGTTGGGAATTTCTAAATGAAAATTTCACAGTATATTCTTAAGATAGATACTATACTTTCGAAATGCCGACCATGGTTCAGCGGTGCCCCCACAAGGGCTAGAGCCAATAATCGGAATCAGTTCCGCAGGGATCATGAATTGGAATCTCTTTCTTTGATACTTTTCTCCTGCCCTCCTTGACTGTCTACCCCCTTTCCAGAGCTTTAAATACAATGGGATTTTTAGCCTGAGTGTTTTAGGAGCCACTAAATCTCCTTGGCTCGACCTTTTCAAATTTCAATTTCAAAATACTTTCGAAATATGGAAAAATCAAAAAATCGGAGTATCTTAAAACAAATGGGACTCGCGTATATAATAATAGATATGGATTCTTGTTGCAACGATGTGAGATCAAATTTAATATTTGTATGACAGGAATACTTCTATTGCTCATTAACTTTACTTTTTTATTTTTAACTTTTTCCATAAAATATTTTTTCTAATTTGTATGGTATTCGCGACGGTGTTTCATTAGGGACCGCCAGTTTAAAATAAAGTCAACACCACATATTCATACGTTTTGACTATTAATTTATTTATTTTGTGATTATTATGTTTTTATGAAAATAGGGTTTATACTGCAAAACAAATATATATAAAGTTTTAAAATTTTCGACAAATTTTCGTACAATTTGCGTTGATTTTTGACGATTTCTCCAGCTGTTTTGGGTGTTTTCCTCCTTACAAAAAACCAAAAATTGCAGTAGGCATTAAATAGAGGAAATCCACAAAACCGCGCCCGCAAAAAATTCTCAAAAACCAATGTGAATCAGAGAATCACAGAATCTGATCCGTAGTGATGAATCGACGCACAATATCCCCTTTCGCACAAATCCTTTCGAAAACGCTCTAAATATCACTGAAAAAGTCGCATTCGAATGTGTTTTTGTTCTCGTGTTAGCGGCGCCAATTGCACATACAGCTTTCTGAAACCCAACACTTCAGTCAAAATATTGGCTGCACTGCCAATGAGATACCTAGGGCTTGTAAATCTCTTTCAGCCACTTGACGATTTTCCAATATGATATTCTACAGTTTTTCTACGATTTCTGGTGTTGTTGCTGTTTTTGGACATTCTTGACGTGGATGGTCTTCAAATCTTGTACGACCACGTTTAAATTCAGCAACCCAACTTTCTACTATACTAATTGATACAAACTGGCGAAAAGTTCTTATACACTTTCCACATTCGTTCATAAATTTCCTTTGATTTTAAACTTTCCAAAAATAAAAATTATATCACTGCAGAAAATACTGTGACTCGTCGATACTAAATGGCTTGTAAGCAAAGAACGAATTGGCAAATTTTGATTGCTTAATTGATGCACGTTCATTCGCACATTCATCCGAAGTATGTACCAATATAACAACAAGAAAGTGTTGGCTAGTAGCAAAGCCATTTCCTATCGAACCACAAAACTTATTCAAACTCAGTATGTATAAGGAAACTTAAATAAAGGGTGGCTAAGTTTCTAGGGCCAGTGTTGATTTTGAATAAAATACATTTTTTTTTTAAATTATTATCATTTCTCTTTATTATGATAATATTGGTATGACCCAATTACGTATGGAACAAAATATCGGCCAAATAGCCGACGCGACCTCGGTGGCACACCTCCATCCGGTGGTCCAAATTTTCGATGACGCTGAGGCATAATTGAGGTTCTATGCCATTAATGTGCCGAATTATCTCATCCTTGAGCTCTTGTATTGTTGCTGGCTTATCGACGTACACCTTTTCTTTCAAATAACCCCAAAGAAAGAAGTCCAACGGTGTCAAATCACATGATTTTGGCGGTCAATTGACATCGCCGCGACGTGAGATTATTCGCCCATCAAATTTCAAATTTTTCGCGCAAAAGAGCCATTGTTTTGTTAGCTGTATGACAAGTAGCATTGTCCTGTTGAAACCACATATCTTCCACATCTATATCTTCCAATTCGGGCCATGAAAGGTTCGTTATCATCTCACGATAGCGAAAACTATTCACAGTTACTGCCTGGCCGGCCTCATTTTGGAAAAAATACGGCCCAATGATGCCGCCGGCCCATACACCGCACCAAACAGTCACTCTTTGTGGGTGCATCGGTTTTTCGAAAATCACTCTTGGATTATCATTCGCCCAAATGCGGCAATTCTGCTTATTGACGAATCCACTGAGGTGAAAATGTGCCTCATCACTGAAGATGAAGTGCGCGATATGCATTTTGATTTGAACGCCTGTTTTCATAATAAGTCTGAATATTTTTAACGCGTTGCTCGATTATGTATGTTTCCATGGTTCAAATTGAGTTAGTCTGAAATTAAAAAATGTTAAATGAAATGCAGAAAAAACTTAACGTTTAGGTGTGGTTCACATTCAATATCGGCCCTTGAAATTTAACCACCCTTTATAACAAATCCTGAAAAACTGCTTCCTGAAAAAACCTCGTTGTTGCGAAATTTTCCATACAAAAATGTCTCATATTTATAACAAAGAAATATTAAGCATGCAGACGTTTAGCATATACATTAGTATTTGACGGTTAAAGTCCCGTTAGCAAAAGTCGCTATACCATATAATGAAGTGTCGTGTGTTGAGTGAAAACGGTCAGTCTTGTTTTAGCAAGGCATTCTATACCGTTCAAGCAAGGCATTCTATACCATTCGAGGATTTGACAGCTGTCGGATAATTGTTTGCTGCGTTCTTTCAAAAAATGGTTAACCTTTTGAAATCGGCAAGTTTCTTTGATGGGAGTATCAGCTAGTCGGATCAAATTTAGCTTCTAGGAGTTATTTGTCCTATAGTGATTTAAAGCAAATATATGGATATTATAATAGAAAACACAGAATTCATTGTACCTGATTTATTGTGTTTAATAGTTTTGATTCCTAATGATATTAACTCTATTCATCGCGGAAATCTTTCCTTTTCTTTAAATGAGATCTGGCCGCCAGTGTGTCGGCATCAATCGCAAAGGTTAATATACTATACTATATAGTATAGTTGCATGTGTCTCTTCATTGCTTGATTTGGAAATAAAAACTAAAATAAAAAAGGAACTTTACTTATTAAGTATTTCTTTTAAATTGTTTAATTTTTCTTTTTATAGAGGTTTTGATGTAAACAAATTCTCGTATAACGAAACTATAAATATAACGAATAATTTGCCAAACGCCTTTAATTTCGAAGTTTCACTGTGCACACATAATTGCTTTGTTCCTACGGAATACCTTTCAAATAAGTATTCGTCTAGTATATGTCATATACTTACTTTTATTATTTACTTTTTTATGTCTTTTCAAAAGAAAACCATTTTAACGCGAATTCCTAGTATTACCCTTGTCACTAAATTGTGATACTTGTAGAATTAAAATATAAAATTAATGCAAAAACATTGCTTCTTGACCCGCATTAAAATATTTAGATGAATTTTGAGCATTTGCCTAATGTCGAGTTCCTTGAGGGCTGGGTCAAGATAATGAAAAAATGAATAAAAATGAAATATATGTAACTATAATTATGATTACATTGGCATTAAAAAAGGAAATAGGTAAAAAACATATAAAAGAAGATATAACACGAAATGACAGAACAAAACACAAAGGCAATAAGCAACAGTAATTTGATTGAATAAGTAGGAAAAAATGAAAATAAAAAATGCCAAAGCAGCCATCATTCAAAATGAGCAATAAAAAGTGAGGATGGCAGCTCCACCGTTTTGCATATTTGACCAACTGTTGACTACCAATTCCATCTACATATTTATCAGAGGTCTGTATGTTACATATTTAGATCATCATAACTGAAAGCACAGAGAACCCTAGGAGGCATGTGGCGCAAGAAGAGCGGGGTGTGCTCCAAGCGAAGCCGTGCGTTGCGAGCGAGTAAGCGGCGAACCTCGTACAAGTAGCCAACAGCACAACTACTATGCCTTATTGCCTTTTCACTGTATCCGACCGGTCTGACGCTTGCCTTCTTTATGTGGCAGACGCTTGCTTGGTGTGTCTGTGGTCAGTGACCCAAACAAAACGTCATCGCCAGTTAAACGCAGAGTGTGAGTAAACAGAGCGTCAATGCCGCCATTTCAACACACTAACAGCTACGTACATGAAGCCCTAGAAGAAGTTTTTGTATTTGTACAATAGGCGAGCGTGTTTGACCGCTGTACATTGTTGTTGATTCTGATATTTTGTGCTTGTATGTATATGCACGTGTTTGTGTGTTTTTATATATATGTATATGTTTATGTTGGTATGAATGATGATGAGACTTTGTAAACGATGGTCATTTCTGTTTTCATGTAAATCATTTTAGTCAAGATATACTGGCGCAAAATAATAGAGTGCCAATTTCGCTTTAGATTTTCTTTTGCCAGAACATGCATTTTTTAATACTTTATTATGCTTCTTATAATGTATTACTATTTTTGTTGTTTTTAATGTCATTAGCTATGTAGTGAGGCAATGCGTGTACCATTTTAAAATTAGCCTCTCAGACCTTTGCTTGTATGTAAATGCCTCCCTACAGTATGCAAAATATATATTCGTACACCGCATACTGATTTGGTAAATCAAAAATTTATTAGCAATTGATAAAAACATATGGCGTTTCACATTTGGAAAAAAACTTCTTTCTGCGAAAGTGCTGCAAATTTCATATGAAAAAAAAACAAAAAAATTGAAATCTTCTACATATTTCACGGGGTGTCATAATATTTTCCTGATAGCTTATGTAGCAATTCCACTTCAAGTGATCCAAGTATAATATTTTCGAAATTAGTTTCTAACTTTCTACACTCAAAAAGTTTGGAAAAAATCTAATAATTTGTAGATTTATTCAATGTTGAGGACTTCGGTATGAAAAGTGAAATATCTTCGATTCTTTTAAACTTTGTTATAAGTATTTTGAATTTTTTAGGATGAAATAAACTAAGAAATTTTTTTGGAAAATTTTTTTCGAAAATTTTTTTTTTCGATATTTCTTTGGAACATTTCGTTTTTGGGAAAAATTTGTAGTTTTTTCTTTAGTTTATTAGTATAAAATAAAAAAATATATATTGTTTTTGCTAAAAATTTGTTGCGAATTTTTTTTCGGAAAAGTCTATATTGTTGTTTTAGTTTTTTAAGAAAAAAAAAATTTTCTTGTTTGTTAAAAAGTTTTGGAAAACAAATTATTTTTTACAATGTTTGAAAAAATAACGCCCATCAGGTTTTTTCTTATTATTTTCTTTAATAGCTAGTACTATGCACAGTAATCCTTGCAAGTTTCATAGTGACATAGCCATAATTTTTTTAGTTGTATTGAAGTATGTACAGCAAACCAGTGAAAAATCAAAGCAGAGTATTGCAAAGAAATATTGATTGGCACTACAGGTCTGTGTGAACTTTGTCCTGCTGAACAAAATGTCTCCATTTGACGCGATATTTGGTTAATTCCTTTCAGTTTTTTACATTGAGTTTCCTCATGTCAGCCTCCAGTTCGTCAATTCATCTTTTGCTTTTGCTTTCGTCGTAAATGCTTTAGCGTCAATTAGTTTTCGTTGAGCTCTCGTTGGCTGCGTTCTCGTTTTGTGACCCAGCAATTTGATGCGTCATTCCCGTTGTTGTTTTTGACTTTTCTGAAAATGTTTCTCAAAAAATTTATTTCTCAAATATTTGGAGTTTGGCTTTTGTTTTGAGTTTTGGCAGATTCATACATCGTAATTTTGCATGATCTATTAAGCAGATTTTATTTGAAGAGTTGGAAAAGTGAGAATTATGCTATTTCCTTTATACTGGCTGTTTGTTTTCCTTCGTGTTCGATTGTAATGTCCATTGAGTGGTCATAACTTAGCTTAAATCACACATATGTAAAAATTTTACCCGCCCCAAACTCATATGTTCCGATTTTGATTGTGCCGGACACTATTTGATCTTTTCTGGACAACAACATACAGCAATATATATTTCGCTTCTTACTTGATTATCACATCCTCTTGTTAAAAATTTATTTTTTTAGAAAATAACAAACTTAAAGTTCAGTTTTATGTTTTTATCTTATAAATGACTTTTTTAGTACATTTTGCAACATTTTTGCTAGAAGAAATAGTGAGAAATTTTAATTATTTTCATAATTACAGTAAAAAATGGTAAAAACATACAATTTTTCGAAATTTTGGTATTCAAAATTGCGTATTGAGATATAGGTTCTTCTCAAAATAAGTTTATTTGTACATGTACGAAATTTCTGCATCAAGCTATGACAAAATAAATCGATTAAATCAAACAAAGGTCTATTTATAAGTCAAATTTAGCGTACAGGTAAAACTCCAAAATCTCATGAAAATAGAAAACTTCAAAACGCAATAAAAAAAAAATCGAGCTAACTTTTAAAAACCCAGCGAGGGTTTTGCTATTGAATAGGTATATTTTCAGAAAAAAAAAGGTCCGGTGCGGTTTGATTTTGATGACCTCAAAATTGTCGCACAGTGAAATCGATCGAAGTGTTCCTCCTACGTACAATAAGAAACATATTTGAGGTATTTTCCACTGAATACAACTTGGAAAGTTAATGGGATCCTACTATGAGATTCTAAAGGATTACTGAGCTTAATCTAAATTATTAATAAAAATTTTGACAAAGCAAAATACAAATTAAAAAAAAAAATATTATAAAAATGTTAAAAATAACCATAGATATTTCAGTTTAAAAACTCATGTACAAATATTTGAATAGAATAACTGAATAAATCTCAAGTTTAAGCTCAAACCTACAAAAAACTACACGTTTAGAAAATTTTACGAAATCATCCGAATCGCTCAACTTCAAATTTCAGTTCTCTTCCGCTGAATCGGCCATTGAGATTTAAATGTTTTTTTACAATATGAAGTCTTGAAAAAATAAGTACTTGAATTAAGTACAACTTGAGTTGTGTTTATTCATTAAAATCAGTGGTGTACGAGTACGGATATTGGATACTGTAGATAAATACACCTATGCACACATACGCGTGCTGTGTATTGGCTAGCTTAAACTTGACTTCCCGTCGCCGTAGTGCGTATCGCGTGCACGGCGTAGCATGTAACGTGTTGTTCGAATTCTTAAAACTTTTTTCGACTTGCTAACTTTTTATTAGCCATTGCTCTTGCTTCGTGCGTTGTCTTGATTGTTGTTCTTATAATCAACTACATCATGTTAATGATGGTAAAACACATGCAGCTCGCCAAACTTCTTTTGACCAAGCCGCAATGAAATCGCAATTAACTTTTTATTCTCTCTTCTCTTCTCTCCTACCACTAGCATTAACCTGCTTACGTTTCTTTGCGGCCACTTTTGCTCTATTCATTTGCAATCAACCATCGCTACTTTGCCGGAGGGAGTCTGGGGGCATCAGCTTGAGTAGCCGGTTGAAAAATTTCAACTTCATTAATTATGATGGCCAACGTTTGACCATACGATGCAACTTATATTTATTTCTTTGATGAAGTACTACTTTCATGTTGCAGAATAACTCAGAGAATTTCGTATGCTTCAAATTTTCAGGTTTTCAAATAATATACGTATTTGAATAATTTTCCCCAAGCATCTGTTATATTGAATTCCGCACTTTCGGCCGCAATTAGTATAAAAGGTATGCATCAATTTGTACTGGAAATTTATGTGCAAGCACCAGTTGTATGTTATTGTCATGTGAATTTTTAAAATCAGATATTTCAGAAAAAATATTCATAGCACATTTTCTTTTATCCCCTAGGACACTTGAGGATTGGAATTTTTAATATGCCTCATCTTATGCCCAGTGTATGCTAATATTTAGGTGCAGGTAAGTGCTTTAATCGTTTTTAATTCGTCCTCCTAACTTTTCTTATCATATGCAGCGCGTTGTAAAGTTATGAATACTCCACTATTTTTTTTTATTTTTTATAAAAATATAGTGTATATTAAAACAAAAACCATATAACGCAGAATTTCAATCTTTGGACATTCAGCTTTTAAAACATTAAACTGTTTAACAGGAATTTATAGAATTTTTTTGTATATGCAGTTTTATAGTCGATTAAATTTCAGTGCACGTTTTAAGTGACTACAAAGTACCGAAGATTTTTGACAATTTTTGTTACGCTGAGTGTTCATGTTTTTTTTTCCATAAAAGCACACGCCCGATTTATTTTATAGCATATGGAAGAAAGAGACGAGGCTAGGGCAAGTATAGAATAAATTGGCTATGAGTTTGGGAACCATTCTATCCTATGTTTCTTAGCTGAATCAAGGAATAGCAAACATTTTTATATAGCGTATGGCCTTTTCAAGTGACGTTGGGTGACGAGCAGCACTATTTACGATATGATTCACTGTAGTCATATTAAGAAAACATATTAGATGGGTTTTGCAATAAGAGGTGTTATTTTGATATTCAAAGAAAAATGCTATTTTTTAATATACATAAATGATCATTATAAAGAGGAAGGTATGCCGTTAATAGGCCACGTTTACAGGACAATATCCCCTCATGAAATTTTCCATAACCGAATTGCAAAGTGGCTGCCCTATGTCATCGATGAGCCTCACGATTTCCATCTTTGAGGTCTTGAATCGATCCTGAGCTGTTGGCGTAGACCTTCTCTTTCACGTGGCCTCAAAGAAAAAAGTCACAAGGTGTTAAATCACAAGATCTCGGTGGCCAATTGTGATCACCTTTTCGAGAGATAACACGGTCCGGAAACTTTTCCCGTGAAAGATCAATGGTTTCGTTGCTTGTGTGCCACGTAGCGCCGTCTTGTTCAAATAAACGTTGTCCAGATCAATACCATCCAATTGTGGCCATAAAAAATCCTTAATCATCTCTCCTGTTTAACACCTAACACCTGTTATTGGAAAACCCTTTATTACTCTAATTCCATAAAATTATGATTTATAGGTATCAAAGGAAAGGAGAATGTAAAGATAATTCAAAAAAAGATTTTTTTTCTTGATAACAATCTTTGCAAAACAATACCAAAAATATTTTTTTTTTGTGTTGTTTTGCATTTGCTCTCTTTAATATTCCGGTGTTTTGAACAATTTTAATTAACCTCTGAAATTAAAAGTCCCTTAATCACCTTTATTTTTTTAAATAATTCCCATGCAAATTTTCAAAGGCATTGAAGTCTGAGGAGTATATTTTGACGAAGGCGGCAACCATAGCCCTGTGCGTGATTTCCTTTCGTGAGTGTGTAGGTTCCAATCTCCAAATTAGTTAGTCACACATGAGTAACCCAAATTTTCAAACTTTACCTCTACTTCAGTTCTTGGCCATAATTCTCATTTTATTTGCTAATTTGTCAGATGAGGCATTTGAAAGTAGCTTGACAAAACACCCACGAAAAAAATTTGCCCGAAAAAAGAAGGTTTGCCTACTGGCTATATGTGGATCTTGGGCCAGTGCAGTAAAAGCTGCACGATAACCGGATCATGTTAAGTTGCAAGGTCCTTCCGGTTAGATTGACGAAAATAGAGGGATTTTTTTGTTCAATAATGTCGTCGTAGGTGGATGGGTTGATGTGTGGCTACCATTAGGAAGTGCATAGGATTGAATCACATATATTACAATATTATTTGCTTAAACGCCGATTATGTGGCGCATAGTGCCAAAATTAATGATTTACACATATTTCTATCGCTTGCATTTTGCTCCAATTGAGTCCAGGTTAGATCACTGCGAGTTATTTCGTCATGCACCGCCAGGATCCTCTTGGTCTTCCCCTGCGTCTATACGCTTTAGGATTCCCTTCTGAGTCCATCGTTGGTATTTTTTTTGGTTTGTTTTCTGAGGGTGTGTCCAATCCATGCCCACTTCCTCTTGCGTTTTTCGACGTCGATTGTACCTTGATTGCAACTTTTGTGCAATTCAGTGTTCGCTATCTAATTTGCTGGCCATCAAACGCATATTATTGTGCGATTTACAAACGTTTACAGTTTAAACACAGTTCAATCTCCGCTGATGTTGGCTAGGATTCGCAACCATACAATAAGACCGGTTTAATATTAGAAATAAAAATGCATGTTTTCATTTTCTCCATAAGCTGCTTTTAGTACCACACTTTTTTGAGCATTGCAAATGTTGCTTTTGCTTTGTTTAATCTTGCTGTTATATCAGTAAAAGCGCCACCATTTATAGTAATTTGGCTACCAAGATAAGTGAACTCTTCAATTTCTTCAATCTGTTGGCCATCAATGGTAAAATTATTAGGCTAGGTAGCATTTATATTATATATATTATATTAAGAATATATCAGTATTGGATATCAGCCATCTATGGAGATTTCTTATCGACAAACTGAGCTTATCATATCAGCGATAATAGTTTCCATTTAACTAGAAACTGGTCTAGAAATTCAAAAAATCGAAATTTCGAAAGTATAATTTCTTAAAAATATACTGTGAAATTCCCAATATTATAGTTTCTACAGCCTATTAACTATGTAGAGAGCGGACCGCGTGCTCCCGTACCTCAAACTTTAACTCATTTATCTCGAAACAACTTTTTCGGCCTGGTGTTGTAAAAAAAACAACTCTTCAACCGAATCATCTGAAATTTTAATATGTTGTTCACAACATTAATGGACTAGAATCATATTATTATTTCATTTACTTCGTATTTTTTTGATTAAAAAACTCAAACGCGCCGATTTTTAGAGTGTCAAATGCAAAACCACGAAATTTTGTCAAATTTTTTGACCCGGTCACAATCATATTGATTAATAATTTTTTTGGCTTTCGTATTTCAGATAAGTAAAAGAGCCAAAATGGACTACACCGTCAACGGCCAATTTTTTAGGAGAGTCAACTTCAGCGCCATTTTTTAAGTTATTAAAATGAATTTTTTTTGTATGTAAAAGAAGTTAAATAAAAAGCCTCAAACATTTAAATATCGTTTTTAATTTTTTTATTGTAAAGCAAAATTCCTGAAAATTCCCTAAATTTTCGAGCTCTAGACTACCGGGATGTCTTAAAACTTTCCAAGCTCTTCTTTAGCACTTCATAAACTTTTTTTTTTGTATTTTTTTACTCTTCAACAATAGATTAATTTCACTCACTATATCTTCATTTGAAATCAAAAACGCAGCGTGTCGATAATCTCGCTGCTACTCAGTCTCGTATTGTTTTAAATATCATGTTCTTTCAACTTATTTTATATCTGCATTCGTCGGAAGCTCAACAGTGATTGCATTGTGTACGTTACTTCACAGCATTTAACTTAATCTGTGTTATGATTAATGAGCCAGTTTTATTCGTAACAACTTTACCTTTTTAGTTAGTTAAGAGGGTCTAATACTTACATACTTTACAGCCACATTATCATACTCTGGAAGTAAATAAAAAAAGAATACACCAATTAATGTTGGTAAGACGAAATAATTAATGATTTTATTTTTTGAAGTTTACAGTAACATTTTTTAAATATATTAGGCTTAATTGAACCGAGCTAACAAATTATCTGTGTAAACATTTTTTCTTATAACACTTAAAAACTGAAGCGCTTAGATTTCTAGACCTATTTTGTGTATAAAACTTTTGGAATATATATACTGAATTATATTTACGGTTAATGGCTACCGAAATCTGTTTTTTGTAAGCTGTTGTGAGTAAACCAGTTACGCTTTCTCTTGCAATAAACTGGACACTTTCATTAATTTCCTTTTGGCTTGAAGGTCAAGTATTAGAAATTTGATACTTATGGACATTAGATTTCAGACTGTACCAAAAGTCACTTTATAAAGTTTTTACTCCCTAATGTAAGGGGTATCATGGACCCTTGTTCAACTGCCTGGTATATATTCTTAACTTTCCCTTCCCAACTCAAGTTTTTTTCGTGCTTCGTTAAATCGCGTTATAAAGGCGATTCTTTGAAATATCTCTACCGCAGCGCCTAAAGCTTATTTAGCGCACGTGAACGTAAAGTATTCTAAACAATTTTGTAATGCGATAAAAGTACAATACTCCAATACTTTAAATTTAAAGTAATGCATGATTCAACGGTCTCAGATCCAGTATCAGTTGCGAGTTTCAGGCAAGGATAGATACTTTCGCCCTAGCGTCCCTGTTTGTGATTGGCGAAACTCTACGCAAAGCAATTAACAAAAATCCCAGAAGAGATATTGAGTGGAACCGCGGAGCATTTAAATGATATGGATTATGATGACGACAACGTACTTTTAAGTAATTTACGCCTGCAATCATTAAAATACGGATTGAAAATCAGTATTACGAAAACCGAATCTATGAATACCGGCGATGGCCTGGAATGCTTAAGATTGCAGGCACAGAGGATCCTTCACGTGGATTTATCCAGCAACAATGCCTCCTGGACGTAAGCTAAACAAACCGCCAGCGATAGAAGCAACTGGAAATCGCTGACTTTGGCGCTATGCCCCTAATAATCGGTGTTTAGGCAAGAAATAATAATAATAATAGCTCATTGTCTACAGAAAACCACATAAATCCAAATTTCATATTTTATAATTATAAAAATTAGAAAAAGTTCAAAAGCTTTTTCACGGCTTCTAACTAGAACTTCTAGAAAGATTTTGGTTATGTAGATTTATAGTTTATTAAATTTGAAGTTGCTAAAAAATTACGTTAATTTTTTTTATTTTTTCCTTCATATAAAAGAATGTCGTGCATTTGTTATATAGAGAAAATACGCAACAGTGTCAGCGGGGTTTTTAGCAACTTCAAACTTGCACTTTATTATGCTAGGCCACTAAGATATCGCGTTAAATTTTCAAAACTTTTTTCTTGCACACGATGTTTAGAATTGTCTTCCATATGTTTGGATGCCTTTTATAAGAAGAAAATACTCCACATTGCATGAAAAAAATGACAAAAATCAACATTCTTCATTCAATAAAGAACTTCCAACACCTCCTCTGTGAATGTCCTGCACTTCAAATAATATATAAATTGAGATCCTTTATATATATATATATACATATATGAGATCCTTCAACCCTTATTAGGAGCATAGAGCGTCAACCACTCGTCTTCGCGAACGGACACGGTTTTGTGGTAGGGATCTTAGTTCGATTCATGATAATCCAAGAGACTTCGCTTCTGTTGAGCGCCGCCGGGTGGCACGTGGTCTGCCAATTCCTCTACCAGTTTGTTGAAATGGATTCCAGCGTAGCGGTTATTTAGCGATACTGTCGTCATTTTCCCTAGCTTGTGGTCAATCCAGCACCGTTTCCTTCTTTTAATTTCTGATGCAACGTCGGCCTGGTAAGCTTGCGCCAACAATTCGGCGTTGGTTATGGTCCGGGGCCAGAAAATTCGCAAACTCCAACAAAGACAGCAATTTGTGAACGTTTGTAGGCGCTTCGTGTTCTTCGCAGTTGCTTTCCAGATAGCGCAACCATATAATAGAATGGATTTGACGTTGGAATGGAAGATGGGCAGCTGTTGTTTTAACACAATGGCGCAAGGATGCCGAAAGATGACTTCTTCTTCTTCTTAATAGGACGATAATCGCTTACGCAATTTTTGCCAAGTTTAACACACCTAGTGAAGCCAAGTCCTTCTCCACCTGATCTTTCCAACGCAGAGGAGGCTGCCCTCTTCCTCTGCTACCACCAGCTGGTACCGTATCGAGTACTTTCAGAGCCAAAGGATTTGTATCCATTTGGACGACATGACCCAGCCAACGTAGCCGCTGGATCTTTATTCGCTGCGCTATGTCTATGTCTTCGTAAAGCTCATACAGTTCATCGTTCTATCCCATGCGATATTAGCCGTCGCCATCGTTGCCAAAGGTCCAAAAATCTTCCGCAGACTCTTTCTCCACTCCAAGCGACGCTTCATCGGATATTGCCATCGTCCACGCTTCTGAGCCATATGTTAGGACGGGCATGATGAGAGCCTTATAGAGTGTTACTTTTGTTCGTCGAGAGGGGACTTTACTACTACATTGTCTACCTAGTATAAAGTAGCACTTGTTTTCAAGAGAGATTCTACGTTGGATTTCAAGGCTGACATAGTTATCGGGGTTAATACTGATTCCTAAATAAAATAAGTCTTATATATGTATACATATATAATTGGCACCCACACCCTTTCTGGTTGTTTGGCCGAGCTCCTCCTCCTATTTGCAGCGTGCGTCTTGATGTTCTTCCACAAATGGAGGGCCCTACAGTTTCAAGCCGACTCCGAACGGCAGATATTTTCTATGAGGAGCTTTTTCATGGCAGAAATGCACTCGGGGGTTTGCCATTACCAGCCGAGGGGCGACCGCTATTAGAAAAACCTCTTCTTCATTTTGGTGTTTCACGGAGATTCGAACCTACGTTTTGTACGAATTCCGAATGGTAGTCACGCACCAACATATTCGGCTACAGCGGCCGCCTTATGAAGTCTTTTACAACCTCGAAATCATAACTGTCAACAGTAACGTGGATGCCGATAACGAGTGCGCCGACTGTTTGTTTGATGACGGCAGGTACTTTGTTTTGTGCTCGTTCATCACCACACCCATTCGCTTTGCCTCTTTATCCAGCTTTGAAAAGCAATGATGCCAATATCATCGGTATATCCCCACAATTGTACGCTGGAAAGATGATTTAGCTTTGTTAATTCTATATTCGATATCCACCTTAGAATCGCCATCCGCGATGACTATGTAGCTAAGGTAGCATAATTTGTCAACGGTTTCGAGCTGTTGTGCACCCACTATTAGTGGTTCCGAGCAACCTGGTTAACCTTACCTAACCTGACATATAATAGTTTTTGGGAGACTTCATATTGAAATTTAATGGACTAAAAAACTAAAAAACTGTACCCAGCAATTTTCTATTCAAACCAATTAATTTGCCTGGTAACATTTTCACGTTTTCCCGCTTAATTTAAAACATATAATTTTTGTTTAAAACTTATGCACAGCCATCTTATTGCGCTATTTTCTTTCCCAATTCCCAGTTGATGATTTTCGTATGCGTTGCATAATTTTAAGGCTAATTAACGTTTCTCCATGCAAAAGAGAATGAAGATGGGCGCCTGAGCAACACTACCACTGCAGTCGTACAGCGAAGCGGAAGCAATAACAAAAAAGCTAAATGTAAATGTATATTTTCTAACATCATCTACACCTTTGTAGGTGTACGCTTGAGCAGCCGCGAGAAAGAATTTTTTGGTGTAGTACGCTTTTGTTTTTTTTAAGCAAAACCAAAGAAGGCAGATAGATAAACACAATGTAACGCCCACAAATGTTGGCTGAGAGATTGTGGCAGAGTAAATAAAGAAGTAAGAAAAATAAAATTAAATTAAGCAAAAGTGTGGGAAAATGCGTTCATGCATAAACGAAAATGAAAAAGGGGCGGGTTTCAAGAAAGTTAAAAAAAAATAAAAAAAAAAGAATTAAATAAAAATAAGAACATGGGAAATTGAGAAATCTAGGCACGTTGCAAATTCGGAAGATGTTAACTTATATGTATGTATGTATAGCACATAAGCATTGCTTGACTACAGCTCAACCATTTGGGCTAGGCAGCGATAGGCAGAGTTACTTATCTATGCATACTAGTAATTACACCATAAATTATAAGTAGCGAAGAAAGATTCACGTGCTGCTGCTCCGCTGTCAATATGGAAAATAATATGTACTATTTTTTAATGGATGAGAAAATGAGCGCATGCTTAGGCGCATAAGTGTTGGTATGCAGTTGGCCGTTTGCCAGCAGCGCCTAGACTACGTAGCGTTGCGCAGCGAAGCGGATACTTAGCTGAGTGTATGCTTTAATTTAGTAAAAAGCGGCGAAGCGGTAAAATGTCAAGGCCAATCCACCATCAACTACTAAGTATAAGTAATCAAAGGAAATCAGAGACTTTAGGAGAGACTCTATGCGTTTCTGATTGATAATTATTCGTATTTATTATCGTAATAATGGTTATATATATGTATGTCCCAAGGCATCCCTACTCAGACAACTACTGGCAAACATAGCGGAACCAACCCAAAAGAAATGTGAAGCAATGATGGCTTTCACGCTCTCCGTTCTCTTACACGGAGCTGAATTGGAGACGAATGTGCTAAAGGCAAATCACCGGTATAAGCTCTTAGCATCGGTACAATGGACAGCAAAGTATCAGAGCCAGCTATTCAAGCGATAAGCGTTTCAATTCCGATAGATTTACTAGCCTTTGAGAGGAAAAAATTGTGGGCGTTAAATAACGACGGAATTGAAGGAGGAGTTATCAAAACTGCCCCCGCGCAAAATAAAGGAGGAAACGATAAGGCTATGGCAAGACCGCTGGATTTATGAAACACGCGGCGGATGGACGGCTAAGCTAATATTAGACGTCGCCACATGGTACAGAAGAGATTTCGGTGAAGTCAATTTTTACACAACTCAAATGCTTTCGGGAAAAGGGTGTTCTCAGAAATACCGATTTAAAATAGGGAAATGCGAATACCGCACTTGCATATACGGTGATGCTGTCGAAGATGACGCTGGACAAAACTTTTTGCAATGCATACGTTGAGAACAAGAACGGCGAATGCTGGAGAATACAGCCGGTCACATAACCACTGAAAATGCTAGCCGCGTGAAAACGTGGGAAATAATCAGTGGTTTCGCTGAAAAAATTCTCCGGATGAAAAAGCATGACCTGGACGCAAGCACATAAGCATAGACTGTGCAATGAGGAATATGAAACACCTCTCTTAAGTACTGTGAAAGCAATTTCAAGTGGGGTGATGGTTCCCTTTAAAAAACAAAAAAAGAAGATAACGTTCCTGAACATCGAATTAGTCAACATCGAATCACTACTCTAAATGGTGTCTACTACTTTCACCACAATAATAAAATTAGATTAGACAAGGTCATAAGAGCAGATACTAAAACGGTAAACACAGTGAGCGATAAAATGGGGTAATTAAATCAAAAATTCTTGCTAAAAATTAGAAACTATTAAATACAAGGTGGCACAAATCAATAATATATTCGAAAGACTTAAAGGGCCTTTCAAAAGCGACGCCTAGACGGCAGTAGTGAATAATTCCTAGATGGTACCTTGTTTATGCTATCTTGGGCAGATATCAAGTAGACAAATATACAATTTTACACGATAGAGCAGGCATTAAAATTATTGAAACTTATCATTAGAACGGTCGATCTTTAAGAACAACATTCGTTAAACTTGTGTCTTTTTTGAGTGAAATAATCCTCCGAAGGAGTCGACAGTTGAAAGGTTGGTGAAAAAATTTCAAGAAACTGGTTCTGTTAAGGATAGAAAGAGGAATGCTAGACCAAAAACTGAACGTTGTGTTGAGAGTATTGCCGCCTTAGCGCAAAATGTTGCTGAATAGTCTCTTCCACATCGTTATATCGACGTTCTTAAGGGGTCCCGGTGGTCTAGAGCTCTAAAATTTAGGGTATTTTCAGAATTTTTTTTTTACAATAAAAGAATTAAAAACAATATTTCAATTTTTTAAGACTTTTTATTTAACTTCTTTTACATACAAAAATGAAGAAAACAATTTTTTTTTTTAATTTAAAAAATGGCGCTGAAGTTGATCCTCCCGATATTTGAAACACATAAACCAAAAAAAGTATTAATCAATATAACTGTGTAATAAAAAAAAATTACAAAATTGCGTGGTTTTGAATTTGAGACTCTAAAAATCGGTTTTTTTCAGTTTTTTAATCAAAAAAATACGAAATAATAGAAATAAAAATATAATTCTAATACAGGCGATAGCCATTGATGTTTTGAAGAACATATTAAAATTTCAGACGATTCGGTTTAATAGTTTTTTGTTGTTTTTGACAACACCACGCCGAAAAAAGTCGTTTCGAGATAAGTTTAGTTTAAAGTTTTTGGTACGAGAGCGCGCGGACCGCTCGCTAACTAGTTAATGGGCTGCAGAAGCTATAATATTGAGAATTTTCGCATGAAATTTTCACAGTATACTTTTAAAATACTACAT
Organism: Anastrepha obliqua; assembly: GCF_027943255.1. Lineage (NCBI taxonomy): Eukaryota > Metazoa > Arthropoda > Insecta > Diptera > Tephritidae > Anastrepha > Anastrepha obliqua. The sequence goes on from NC_072895.1 coordinate 44,660,784, forward strand.
ATACTTTCGAAATATAAAAAACAAAAACATCGATTTTTTGAAATTTTTAGAACACCCCTTAACAATTTAGCATTAATTAATCGGTTTTTGTTACCTGTAGACATACTCTTACTCATGGTGGACATTTAAATTATGTAATTTTTCACATATAAATTCTTAGAGCCTTATTTTGAATCAGAATAGTGAAACCTTAAATATTCTAAATTTTTACATTACGTCTTTTGAAAGGCCCTTTATAATTTCTCCATATTGCGTCATAACTCAGTCATATTTGAAACTTGTGAACTATTTTTAGGCTGCTGCAGTATACGTATGCTCTTTCTAAGGAGTTCCATAATGCAAAATATATAATTTTAGAAAAGTTGCTAATTTAGAAAGCTACTCGAAAACAAAATATGATGATTAATTCTTAGCTACCTTGTGTTTTTGGTGACCTTTGACTGAAATTGCGCAAGCGCTCCAACTCACAATCTGGTCAAAGTAGGTCACACTTTATTTTTCCGTAGTATTTAATTACTTTATTAGTTAATTGGTTTAAATTTGTGACTTGTGAAAAATCACATTAATTGGTAATTTTACCCATTAGAATTAACATGATTTAATATTTAAATATGAGCGAAAAAACAAGCGCACGAATTGGCTGTTAAGTTAAATTACTGGCGGTTCTAATGATTATAATTAATATATATGTATGCCATTATAATTAAATTGATTTCTTTATGAATAAATTGTTTGTGATTTTTACCTTTTATACTCGTCATGCACATTTTTAATTGAAACTTTTGTTCTTGTGTTCAGTGTAATAAACGTTCTTTACAAAAGTTTCAGCGGAAAGTTTATGCAGAGAAATAAATTAAATAAATGTTTAATATTTCTTTCTTTTAATACTCCAGTTATAATTGTTTTAAGTAATAATCATTTTTTTAGACTATTAATTTTTTAGTTAAACAACTGATTACTCAGCTTGCTCTTTCATTATTAAAAGGCTTAAAACATCAAATAATTTTTTGATCGATTTTTTTTTCTTGCAGCTACCCTTTCATTTCAATTATAATAAGATAATATTGATTATTGAGCACAATCTTCCCATTTTATTTCACGACCTTTTAAGCAACCAAAAACAACAAGTTTATTTATGAAGAGCACGCAAAGTAAACAAAAGCTTCAGGTAGCAGACAGACGCAAATATAGCAAAACAATTTCCATTATGGCCCAAAATATTCTTAAATTGATTTTTATCGAAATTCCTCTTGATCTTTTTCTTCATGTGGTTATTTAAGTAAACGCAAAGGAAAGTAATGCGAAATGTAAATTGCAAAATAAAATAAAGTTGCGGAATTCACTTAAGAAATATGGAAATATTCAGGTAGGAAATAAAAGTGGCAAATAAAAACAAAAACGCATACGCAAGGAAAAAGTATTGCCGTAAAAGCAAAAGTATTTCCCAAGAAAAACACAAAAAGGAAGAAGTTACCGAAATATTTTTACTATTTATTATTGGACAGAATCGATACTTAATTTATTAAGTACTCGGGTATCAAACGAATTGACAGTACCTGATTTTTAGAAATATCAATACTGAGTATTGAAAAGTACTCAAAAGTACGCAGTGCTGGGCATTAAATAGGAGATTTAGTATGACTTCCAAGGATTCAGTGGCAAGTCATAAAGTGGCATTCTACTTGTCGTCAGTGGTGACTTATGTATAGCACTCAAACAAAGTAAATATACATTAGGTCGATTGGTTCATCTTCAGAAATTCAAGACATTCGAGCCATTTAAAATCAGCCCTTTTAAAAAATGAAAACACTCATAGATTGAAAATATCCGATTCTTTCAATAACTGATACTGCAGTACTAGATTCTGAAAAGTACTCGGCACTTCATATCAATAATTTCTACACATTGAAACACAAATCGTGCGGTATTATTATTATTAGTTGCTATCGCGCCGGCTTCCAGCGCATAGTGCCGAAATTGTGCAGTATGCTTTTGAACAACTCAGCTGAAATTCCTACCGGTATTTTAGGCGCTGAAATTTTTTGGATACTTCTTAGAACTTTTTCCCTTGCTACAAGCCCCCAATGAAGTGCTTGAGATAGTGGTAGCTTTTGGTAAAAAGTACGGTTTCAGTGCGTCAGAGAACAATGGAGATATTCCGAATCCTAATTAAGAATAACTACTTACATAATACTTTGCACGATAACAAAATTAAAATATACAATGCTTGATCAAAAATAGTAGTGCTACGTAATGCTTTCTTTTCTAAGAATTAATGCCAAAATTGATAATTTTACACTGAGCTTAAAATATGTCATATTTCTTATAGTGATGACTAAAACGAAGATTTTAAGGAAGCAGCTGCAACTAAATCTTTGGCATAAAATAATTTGCAATATCCGCAAAGTCGGAGGAAAGGCCAAAGGCAGTTATTAAAGCCATTGTAATATGCCGATAAATATAAGGTGGCACAAAATTAATCATCTGCTGATAAATACAAAATGGCACGAAATTAATCTTTCAATTTGGTTTTTGAATAACTTTTTTACTAAATAAAGAATAAATTATAGTTTTAAGTAAAAGAAATCCTTATTTTGATATTTACGCACTGCCCTGCTTTTGCGATTGTGTGCTGCAGCTGTATAGTTCGCAAGTGTAAAATATGTTTGACGTACAACGCCATTTGCAAAAATTAGAAATCTTGCCATAGCGGGATTAATATTGCGTCACCTTATAATTTATTAACCAATCCTTCGAGCCTTCAACTAGTAACCTGGGAAAATTAGAGAAAAAGTGTATATGTGTGGAGTTGAAGATCAAATTTTATTAATTCTAGTCGCGTTTTCTTAAAAATACCTTAAATCACTTTATGATTATTCCAAATCGAATTTTTGAAGAAGTTGAAAGAAATGATAGCCATACACATTATTCAATAGAACAAATAACAGCTTATTTGAAGGTACGTCATCTAAACTAATAGCATATGCAGATGACATACCCATAGTGTAACAGGCAAATACCTGGATACCGTGAGCAGCATAAAGAATAATACACTAGCAACAGTGTATCAATGGGCAACTCAGACAGGCTTGGGGATAAACGCCGATAAGATGGATATGATACTTTTTACTATATAGAAGGTAAAATATCCCGAATTGGCAAAGTACATTGGAGTAATTTTGGATAGGAAACTATCATGGAAGCACCATATATTGGAGAGGAAGAAAAAGGCCAGTAACGCATTATATGCATGTAAAATAATGCTGGGAGTTATATTAGGTATATCTCCTTCAATGATGTATTGGTGCTACTCCGCTGTAGTAAAGCCAATATTACTCTATGGTGCTCCAGTGTGGTGGACTGCATTAAGAAAAATGGCACACAAAACACTATGGAAAGTTTTCAACGTTTTGGTGCACTCTGCACTACAGGGACAATTAAAACCACTCCTACGGCAGCACTTGAAAGCATACTTAACCTAACACCGATTGACATTGCGGCAGAAGGTCTAGCAGCTAGATCTGCCGCAAGACTTAACGCAACGGGCGAATTTAGCTGTAAAATATTCGGGCATAGCTCAATAGGTATGAGTTATCGATCTATATGACTCCGAAATACAATTGGGTGAAGAGATTCCCAACAACAATAGAAAAAGAGGGGTGAAAAGAGGTATGAAAGCTAGTCCGAATAAGCTTAATATATTCACTGACGGCTCGAAAATGTTGAACGGAGTAGGTGCAGGGATTTATTGCGCAGAGCTGGACATCAGGCGGCCAATTAAGCTCCCTGACCATTGCATTATTTTTCAAACAGAAGTCTTTGCGGTAGGAAAGGCTGCGGAAATAGCACTAGCAAGGACATCGGGCAACTCCAAAATAAATATATACGTTGTCAAGCGGCAATAAAGGCAATAAACACATATGAAATGTGAAACGTTCTTAGGACCAGGAAAACCATAGAGAGACTAGTCGTAGTCAGCGGTTACACATCTATTGGGTACTCGGACATAAGGGCATTGCAGGAAACGAAATTGTAGATGAAATTGCCAAATCCCTGTTTACATACAATTCGAACAAGAAAACGACATACTGAAACCTATAAATACGGACTGAAACGAATATTAAACAAAATCTAATGGAATTATTTAGCCTTAATCAAGTGAGGGGCAAAATATTTAAGAAGTACGATGGCACAAGAGCCATATGAATGGGGCCGCACTCAAACTTGCACGGTGGAAAGAATTTTACAAAATGTTGGTGAAAACTAAACGAGCAGTCGAAATCAAATTATAGTTGATTTTTATGTTTTCATGCGACTAAATGTAGTTCTTTGCTTTATTATTGTATAATTTCCATTAAATTTATTTTCATTAAAAAATGTTTTTTTTTTTTTGTTTAATTAATTTGAAAGTTTAGCGAATTTTATACAAATCCCTCCTATGACTACTATTCAGTAGTGTCTGGATTCGAAATCCAACACTTACGCCCATGAATTTTTTAGGTGTGGAAACAGATGGAAGTCGCTAGTGGCCAAACCAGGTGAATACGGTGGGTGCGCCAACAATTCGAACTTTAATTCATGTATTTTAGCTATTGCAAAAATGCTCTTGTGGCACGGTGCATTGTCCTGATGAAATATAATTTTTTTTCCTTTTCACCAATTTTTCCATTCAGCTGGTTTACAATGATATTCAACAAACAAAATTCCTTTCGAATCCCAAAAAACTGATGCTAATACCTTCTTGGCCGATTTCTGGACACCTTCTCCTTTCGGAGCCGAAGAACCACGTTCACGCCACTCTTTAGCCTCTTGTTTTGATTTAAAATCATGATGATAGAGCAAAGTCTCAGTGATGAATCGATCAAGTGATGAATCGATACACAAAATCCAGTTCACCCTTATCGAAAACGCTTTAAACGTTGCTGAGAAAGTCACAATTCAATGTGTTTTTGTTCATTGTTAGCGAGTGCGGCATGAATGGTGCACATAGCTTTCTGAGAATACTGTGGCACGTCGATATTAAATGGCTTGTTAACAAAGAATGAATTGACAGATTTTGATTGATTGAGAGGTGGGAATACGTTAATATGAAGAGTGTACCAACATAACAAAACAAAAAAAAAAAAATAAGCCAGTAGCAACGTCCTCTCTTATCGAACCGCAAAACTTATTGATCAACCTAATAACCCACCAAATGATAGAAAAACGTTTTTTTCTAATGGCGGTGGCCCCTCTAAAGGCAATGGCAAACCTCCGAATGTACAGGTATTCTGCCATGAAAAACTCCACATAAAATAAACAACCAGCTGCTGATTGGAGGCGGTGAAAAAGTGTAGGTTCATCCCATTTGCGGAAAAACATCTTGGCGCAAAGCCAACCACCTAATTAAGTGTGTAAGTGGGAATTATATATGTATATATGTGTATATAGTATAGCATAGTTTTTGATAAATGGATTTAAGAAAAAAAAAAAATATATGCATAAAAATTTTAATAAAATCGTTCGAATTCATTTTTTTACCTATAGAATTAATTTTATTTTGCGATGGGCGAAATTTTATTTTATGATACCTTAGGTTTACTTAAAAAACAAAAAACGATAATAATACAAAAAATTTGAATAAAATCGCTCGGAACTCTTTTTAAACCTATACGAGTGAAATAGTTGAAGTACCACTCTGGCACTACCCAAGTAGCACTAAAGTGTAGTTTTGATAATACGAGTAATAGTATACAATTTTCTACAGACGTCAATAGGCACTGCCGGGTACGACCTGAAAAGTAAAATGTTTTTAAAAATCGATAAACGCGCGAAGTTCAAATGAGAAAGTCATCTCCACCGCAGTTTATTACCAGAGGAATTTTCTTCTTCTTGATTAGCGCCATAACCGCTTACGCGATTACCAGAGGAATAGTTGAGAGCTCTAAATCATACATCGGCAATTTTTTACACAACTTCTTAGTATTTCAATATTATGATTTCACATTCATAAGACAACAAACAAATATTGTAAAGAATTAAGGGCAAATCACATCTGTGTGTAGATTCAGGTATTAATACATCCGTCATTCACAAGCTGCTTTTTGAACCTTTTCATGCACTACCCCACCACCAGTATATTGTTTCTGATTCAAAAATATATCATTTCGGTTAGATTTTCTTCTTTTCACACAGTGTGAACAAACTATGTAAAAGCCAAAATATGCAAACACAAACATATTCCGAATCAATGAGCCACACACAAAAGCAACACAATCGAAAAGCATTCGTTCGCCATATGGCAAGAGCTACTCCCGTTAAGCGCTTGCAAATCGTAGCGATAAATAAACGATTTCAAATGTCAATAACTCACCAGTGTAGCGTAACAATAGAAAACACGAAAACAAAGTAAATAAAAAGCAAACAAAATAGTAGTATGTGTCAGTATGTACGTAGGGGACCACCTATAGTGCATTGAAGGGAGGGCAATGGGTTGCCTATGCGCATCACTTCACCTCGGTTGGCACGCCGCGGCGTGCGTTTGCTGTATAAACGGTAGCCATTTAACAATGCAATGCAGTATAAAACAAAAAACAAAAAGAGTAAAAAGGAAATTTTAAAAATGTATTTTAGGTTTTTTGCAAACGTAATTCATTTCCATTACAATAGTAAGCATCAATTGTTGTGGAGCAGATTTTTCATTGCAAACATGTGTATGTATGCAGGTACTGATCTGTACAAATGCAGAATCTTACATAATACATGTTTGCTATAGATCATTTTTGGTGCAGCTGTCAGCTGATATTTACATACATACATGCATTCGTACGCAGGTAGATGGTCCTTGTGAGAATACTTATTTATGACTTTTCATTCAGAATTTTGTTAAGAGGATTTGGAAAGCAACATTCCATATGAAAGCCTGGTTGTATCACGTGAATATTTGCGATGACTATGCAGGCATGTATTGTTTTTCACGTGGGAGTCATATAAGTCACATTTTGTATAATATAAAAAAAAAAATATTTGTATATTAACAAGTGGAAAAGCTTCTCAGCTCAGGCTGAAGCAAAGTTTTTATACCCGGCGCAAGTTTTTCAATGAAAACTCAGAGTGATAGTAATATAAAGCATATACTTTGAGATTGGTTGAAAATTGTCTATGATTTTATAACCTCACGAAATAACCTCACTTTTGTGCAAGTACGTGAAAAAGCAAAACTTAAGTGCGAGTGATTAATTTTCAAAAAACGATAACAGAATAAAACGTAAGTGCTTTAAAAAAAAAAAAAAATTATATATACATATATTTATATGTAAACGGTCCGCCATATAACTTTACGGAATTAAAAATGCTATAAAAAAGAAACTACTCAATATTTTTCCAAACTGCTTTTTTTATTTTGAAGTACAATCCTTCCGGTTAATGATGGAACACAACTCTTCGCTTGGACTTTGTACGGCGCCATACCAAGGTCTTTACGCAAAATTCGTCTAAATGATGTTTCCGAAATGTCCAATTGTTGAGAATGACGGTGAACTGATGTTTCTGGTGATTCACGAACACTCTCGGCCACAGCAGCAATATTTTCGGGTGTACGCACCGTTTTTGGTCGATCACGCTTTGGTTTGTCAATAAGCAACCCAGTTTCTCTTACTTTTTTCGCAAAGTAACGCACATACTCTTCATTCGGTGCTTTTCTTCCTCCCATTGCCGTACGTAATTTTCGTACACATTCTGCAACATTACCATGGTTTTCAAAGTAATGTCGCAATATTTCCCAGCGTTCTTTGAGCGTATACACAACCATTTTCGTTCAGCGGAAGAATAAAACTAATTTTCTGTCAAATCAGATGACAGCTAAGTGTTACCATTCTTCAAATAATACCTAGTTCAAATCTGTAACGATAGATGGCGGGCCCTGTATATATATATGTTTTCCTGGGGTCGATATACTCATTTTTCTCAAAGAATAATAACTTTTCCGCTCGTTTTCTATATTGTACAACTAGTTTTTATATATGGCTAGTTTTTATATACAACTTTTTCCTTATTTTATTTTAATTTGTTTTATTGATAATTAAATAATAATTCCCCGAGAAATCAATTTTGTTTTTTTTTTTCAACACTATTAAGGGGTTATATAACTTGTGTTGGACTAAAAAATCGAAAATTTTTTTATGGCATATTCTAAAAGTACATCATCTTAAGAAGCGCGCGATCTTTCTTGGAACGAGAAGTGCACGCAAAACTTTAGACGCGATTTTCTCGAAGTCGTGTTTTTTGAAAATTACCGTCCCGGTGATCATTATTTATCAAAAACTATTTGACCGATTTGCTTAAACTTTTTTTTTTTTAATTACTCGAAGTTACAACCTCGTGAATCTGAACGATTCACTTTTTATAAATATTTGCATAGTTCGCTGGAATTAATTTTTTTTTTAATTTTTCAACCCCTCAAAAATCGTTTTTGTTGGCGCAAAGCTGTTTTCATATCGAGAAAAAAATTTTTTTTTTAACCGTTCGAATTCACTAAAAACATTTTTCTACAATAATCATTTAATTTTTTTTTATTTCAGTTGAGCTGCTCATGCGCTACCGTGATCACCGCAAGCCTCTTCTAAAAAACGGCGTTTCGGGGGAGGGGCGATATCAACAATAAATAATAACATTTTTAAAATACAAACACCAAAATGTATTCTTCGAGAGTTACCCTTCAGTATGATAATAGGACTATGAATAAGTTCCTTGCGGTTTTACAACAGATGGCGTAACTTGATTATTATTCCATCGATCCACATTTCCAAACATTCATTGGAGAGCTACTGTCGTAAGGCACAAACGTCAGTATAAGTTTTTTATTTGAAGCGTAAACAACAATATTTTTACCACACTTGAAAATGTAGAATTTCGTGCCAAATAATGTGTTTTTGCGGGGAATTCTTCTTCATTATTTTAATATGAAGAAAAAAGCAGCCGAAAGTCATCGTATCTTGGTGGAAGTTTATGGTGAGCATGCTCTAGCTGAGCGAACGTGCCAGAAGTGGTTTGCACGCTTTAAAAGTGGTGATTTTGGCTTGGAAGACGAAGAACGCGAGGGTGCGCCGCCAAAGTTCATGGATACCGAATTGGAGGAATTGCTCGATCAAGATCCGGCTCAAACGCAAGAAGAGGTTGCAAAAACTTTGGGAGTTGATCAATCAACCATTTCCAAACGTTTAAAAGCCATGGGAATGATCCGAAAGGTAGGCCATTGGGTGCCGTATGAATTGAAGCCAAGAGACGTTGAACGCCGTTTTATGGCATGCGAACAACTGCTTCAACGGCACAAAAGAAAGGGTTTTTTGCATCGAATTGTGACTGGCGATGAAAAGTGGGTCCATTACGACAATCCAAAACGTCGGGCAACGTATGGATACCCTGGCCATGCTTCAACATCGACGTCGGCGCAGAATATTCATGGCCTGAAGGTTATGCTGTGTATCTGGTGGGACCAGCTGGGTGTTGTGTATTATGAGCTACTGAAACCGAATGAAACGATTACGGGGGATGTCTACCGACGACAATTGATGCGTTTGAGCCGAGCACTGCGAGAAAAACGGCCGCAATACGCCGATAGACACGACAAAGTTATTTTGCAACATGACATTGCTCGGCCACATGTTGCACAAGTGGTCAAAACATACTTAGAAACGCTCAAATGGGATGTCCTACCCCACCCGCCGTATAGTCCAGACCTTGCGCCATCCGATTACTATCTCTTCCGATCGATGCAACATGGCCTGGCTGACCAGCACTTCAGTAATTACGATGAAGTCAAAAAATGGATCGATTCGTGGATTGCGGCAAAACCGACCGAATTTTTCACAAAGGGAATCCGTGAATTGCCAGAAAGATGGGAAAAAGTAGTAGCAAGCGATGGACAATACTATGAATATTAAATTTGTAACCATTTTACGTCAATAAAGTTTCAAATTTCGAAAAAAAACCGCACGAACTTAACCATAGTCCTATTATATGCCTCATTTGAATAAAAGTTCTAAAACATATTTAAAAAAAATTATGAAAATCGTCAATTTTTAGGGGTCATGAGGTATATAACCCCTTAAGAGCTTAACAAATACCATGGAAAAACCACTGTATTTATCCGATATTGCCAGTTTCAAGTGGATCAAAACACGCATTGATTTTTGCTTCCATCTAACGAAGGCTCGAAATTCTTAATATGGAGAAAATGCTCAAGAAAAAAAAATTGTTAAAAATCAATTTGATTTATGGTACGAAAGTCAGTGGGCCATTAAAAGGCGTATATTTCTAAAAATTCCGATTAAAAAGTGTGAAATTTTTATGAAAATTTTTTCTTTTTTTTTAATTTTGTTTAAAAAACTTTTAAGAATAAATGCGATTTATACTACGAAAATTCAGTGGGCCATAAAAAGGCATACTTTTCTAAAAATTCTGATTAAAAAGTGTGAAATTTCTATGGAAATTTGATAACTTTTTTGGTCTTATAGTTTTGTATAAAGTTCAAAACTTTAAGTTATATAGTTTATATTGTAGCAGAAACTATATTTTTGTAAAATAATGCATTAAAATACTACCATGCTACAATTTGAGGACCATTGACTGGGCATAATTCCAACTCTGGATGAAGATCAAACTTTAAAATCGGTTGGCATTATTTGGTAAAATTTCTTTGCTATGGCCATTTTGGATTTGCAGGCCGCCATAGCCGAATGGGTTGGTGCGTGACTACCATTCGGAATTCACAGAGAGAACGTTGATTCCAATCTCGGTGAAACACCAAAATTAAGAAAAACATTTTTCTAAAAGCGGTCGCCCCTCGGCAGGCACAGCCTCCGAGTGTATTTCTGCCATGAAAAAGCTCTTCATAAAAATATCTACCGTTCGGAGTCGACTTGAAACTGTAGGTTCCTCCATTTGGGGAATAACATCAAGACGTACACCACAAATGCGAGCACGAGCTCGGCCAAACACCCAGAAAAGGGTGTACGCGCCAATTATATATATATAAACATATATTTTAAATTTGCAACATTTCGCCAAAGTGTTTTTAAAATAAATTAAAAAAGAGCTAAAATACATATCGGAGAGAAATAAGTTTCTAAGGTGCGTACAGAAAATGTTTACGAGGATTAATTTCGTAGAACAATTTAATCTATTAGCTCTTTCCAACAGGATAAATGTGACTCCTTTTGTAGAGAGTCCCGATAAAATGAGGGTTAGAATATTTTAAAAAGGTCGACCTTTACCCAGCTCTTAAGTTTTTACTGAATTTTGTTTTATAGCTAATTTTGGAGAAATTTCACGAAACAATTACTTGCTTGTAGCCTTGTAGATTCTTGCGGCAAATTTACAATATATAAAAGAAGTTCTGAATATGATCTAACGGCAATTTTATGCTTTTACGATGGTTTTCAACCACAACTTATATGTGTATATGGCAAAGTATTATATTAAATTTCTAAGTTTTCTAAAAGCTAGTATTTGAACTGGAACGATTTTCGCTACGCTTTGTGGCATCTAATTCGATGAACAAACATGAATTATGTGTGCGTGAGTGCACAATATAAAAACTGTATTTATCATCTCACTTCGCGATACAGTTAGCAGCTGCTGTGGAAACATAAATTGATTCTCATCCAACAAAAACCACTAAAAACTTTTCAAAACAAAAAATGCGCAATTTTTCAATATAAGCCAACATAACTCATTCAAAATCAAAAAACAGGAAAAAACAATCTTAAAATATGAGACACACATGGGTACTTAAATGCATACATATATACGAGTACATACATACATCACATTGAAAAGTGTACATTGAAAAATATTCCGTTGAGAGCTAGCTTTGTTTACATATCCTTGATTTATACTTGTATGTGTATCTGTACACATACCAGTATGCAAATTCGAGTCAAAGTATGTGTGCATTGGGTCGACCACAATCGACAGTCTCGACTAGCCATTCAAAAGTTAACAATGTGTTGGCAGGCTGTTCGCGTCAACTATCATACAAAACAGAAAATCAAATTAACTGTTCCACTGGCGTGCGCCTTGGCATTTGAGTGCTGTTTGGGACAAAAAATGTTTATGTGCCATGAGATCCTATTTAATTCTGTCGGCTCGTTTTCAAAATTTATCACGTTTCAAGTGAATAATTTTGTTTCTATGTTTTGTGTTTTGTCATTTTCATCCAAATTCTCTCTTAACCCCAGCCGAGGGTCATGCAAATAAAATGAAATAATATTCAAATATTAAATGCGAGTGGAAATCTACAATATTTGTTTAATTCTGACCGCGTTTCTGTTTTGCTCTCTCTATTGCTTCCTCGTTTATTTGTTTGGGTGGCTCCTCCCTTAGGCACCACCCTCGATTGCTTGCTGTCAGTTTAGTTGTGCCTCTTTATGGGCGAAACGTGACATAATATTAAACTGGTTGAATTTACAGTTGCTTGTTAAGAGATATTTGTATAAGCATACAAAAAGGATTTTACTTTCGTACTTCGGTTGAGATGAAGTGAATTTATTGCATTATTATGATAAAATTATCGCTTCTGTAATTATGACCCAAATTCTTTAAATTTATATCCTTGGAATAAGAATAAATGCAGAGTTTCGCATTAGATCACCAACACCAGCTTGTGGAGTTGGAATTGTATACCAAAAAAATATTTATCAACTTACATTTATTACATTTATAAAGAATATAATAGAACCGCTACTAGAATACTTTTTGTTTTTGTATGCTTAATTTCATTAATTCTTTATACAAATACGACAAGAAAAACTATTATAAATCTATAATAAGTTTCAAACTTTGCGCAAAATTCGACAAATTCTCTTCAAAATTTCAAAGCTTTTAATCAGAATTTAAACGTTTTTTTTAATTTAGGTACGCAATTTCAAAACCCATTAAATGTTGGTGCAATACATTGCAAGTTTCAGGTATCTCGAAATATCCATTGATTTTTGATAATTTTTTCCCTGACGGTGTTGCGCATTTTCAGTTTATAAGAAAAAGCCTCGTATTCATTATATGAAGAAAATGCATTAGACCGCTAGTGAAAACACATTGCGAATGGTCTACAAAAACTGCATACTAGTAATGTAACTTAGTATGTTTGAAATATAATATGTCGAATTAAGAGAGCAGATAACGAAACTTGTAATGAAAGCTGAAAATATTCATTACAATCTTGGAGCTGAATACATGATTTGCACTATTGTAAATATACATTGCCCATATTCGACGGACCCATCTGGCAACCCTGTATCTTTTGACCGAGACGTCAGATCGGTTAATGGCATACCGCGTTGAAAGCGTCAGTCCAAGCAGATTTTTACCATGGAACAGTACACGCCACGCGAGCGCTCCCAAATGGTTGAAATTTACTTTCAACAAAAGAAGTCAAAAGAAGAAGAACAAAATCATCATGTCCAATGAGGCTTATTTCTTATTAAATGGGACGGTAAATAAGCAAAATTGCCATATTTACGCCACTGAAAATCCTCACGAAATTCAAGAGGTACCTCTTTACGACGAAAAAGTCACTGTTTGGTGCGGCGTTGGTGCGAAAACGATTATTGGGCCGTTTTTCTTCGAAAATGAAGATGGTCAAGCTGTCAGGAGCGTTATCGCGATATGTGATGCCAATTATTCGTCGAAAGCGTATGAGGCAGTTCTGGTTTCAACAAGACGGCGCTCTACCACACACAGCTCGCACCACAATCGATGTTTTGAAGAAATTGTTTCCTCGTCGTTTGATGTGGAAAAATGACGATTTTGACTGGCCACCGCGTTCGCCCGATTTAACGCCACCTCTCCATAACGCCATAGACCATAGAAGAGCTCAAGAACATCCGTGAGGAAATAGCCGCTATTCCAGCCGAAATGTTAGCTAAAACTATGGAAAATGCTGCAAAACGGACATAATACGCCGTACAGGCTCAAGGCGGCCATTCGAGAGATATCATATTCAAAAAGTGATGTCAACAAATCTACTTTAACCAAATAAATGATTATTATCGTCAACATCAATTAAAAAAACACATGTGTCCGTCGAATAATATATATACATATATTTATATATATTCTAATATTCCATATTTCAGGATAATTGGAAGACGAAGTGACAGGCATTCTAGCTAGACAAAGCTTCGGTCCCAGCACTCTTCTAACCGACACGATTTGCTTTAGCTGAATTTTTTTACAGCTACTGTTTTAAAAAGAAAAAATGTATTTTGGCTGAGTATCTTTTTTGGTTTTTCGAGTAATGCTTTTAACAAGGTTTTGAGAATTTCGTGATTTTTCATACTCGTTTTTAGAAATTCAAAACTCCGATTCTATATAATTTCGCAGCTAAATAAATGCATTTTAGAGACAAACATATGTAGTTTGTAATTTTTAAAAAATGTCTCGTATTATAAACAAGTTAATGGTGTAAAACGATATTTAAAAATTTCCTAATATAACCAGAAACGGGCTGCTGTAGCTTAAAATTAAAGCTCAAAGTAACAAAAATGAATTCTTATGTTAATAAAATAAAATATGATTGTAAGAAATACTCCTGATATTTTATTCTCTTTTTCGCCTACGAACGACGACTTGAGCCCTTTTAAGGCCATTCGATTCATTTATTTTTGATAACCCAGTGATACAAAATGACGGTTTATGACTCCCATATTTGATGAAATGAAGGCTTATAAAATTCCAAAAATCCGCCCAGGATACCCGCGCAGGAGGATACTGATGATTAACAAGAGCCACAGATGCACAACCTGGCGCTTCTGCTATTCCATATATGAGAATTCACACTTAAAGTGGCGTTGCTAGCAGTGATTATGTAAATTTATAGGTTTAAAAAGCAAAAAGTATAGTTTTGATTTTATTTCTCTTTTTATAATTTTTTCGCCATTGTCTGTGTACTTTCGTACCATATTTTTTTTTTTTTAATAAAAAAACGTATTTTGGAATCAATTTTTTTTTCAACATGACTTAAAATTAAGCTATTTGCTCAATAAAAATGCTATTTTTCCTGTTCATACTTTCAGCATTAGCATTCTCTCTCATGACAATGCTAAAAAATTAGGTGCTAAACAGAAGAGATGATTAACGATTTTTTTATGGCCGGAATTGGCCACGTGCCACACATGCAACGAAACCATTGATCTTTTACGGGAAAAGTTTCCGGACCGTGTTATCTCTAGAAGAGGTGATCACAATTGGCCACCGAGATCTTGTGATTTAACACCTTGTGACTTTTTTCTTTGGGGCCACGTGAAAGAGAAGGTCTATACCAACAGTCCAGGGTCGATTCTAGACCTCAAAGATGGAATTCGTGAGGCTATCGAGGACATAAGGCAGCCATTTTCGGTTATGGAAAATTTCATGAAAAGGATATTGTCCCGTAAGCGCTGTC
The DNA here is from genome assembly GCF_027943255.1 of Anastrepha obliqua. Classification (NCBI taxonomy): domain Eukaryota; kingdom Metazoa; phylum Arthropoda; class Insecta; order Diptera; family Tephritidae; genus Anastrepha; species Anastrepha obliqua. The sequence continues at coordinate 44,676,205 of NC_072895.1, forward strand.
GTGGTGGTTCTTTGCTTGATGTTATTTTCCACTATTACCGGCATACCTTCCTCTTTATAATGAAATAAACATACGATCATTTATATCAAAAAATGGCATTTTTATCCAAATAACACCTCTCATAGGATAACCCTTTATTTAATAAAAAAAATAACGAAATGATTTTTGGAGGATTTTTTAGCATGCGTTTTTTTCATGTAACAGACAATTGATTTCTCAGCCCTAAAAACTAAACACATAGATTTTTGCATTAAAAAACCATAAAAAATAGTAAAAATTGTACGGCAGCGCCACCTAGTGTAAGTTTTAGGATGAAATGTAAATACGAACTGAATTTCCCGGTTTCAAAAATAATAAGATACCAAAACATTATTATTTGATTGAATTTTACGAAATTTTTCTCTTAAAAGTCATCAACTTTATATACAAAAAAAAAACAGATATACCTGCAACTTCTTTAAAATTTCGTTTGGGATTTCGTTATGGGAGGTGTATAACTTTCATAAACAAATACGCAGAATCTTGTTGAATGTATAATCTGAGTTCTCTGCCTGCTGGGTTCAAATGTCTCCTTTTCATCGCTTTCAACTTTATGAACCAATACTTATCGGCATCATATCCATTCATGTGGCTACGGCAGCCAGTGTCTACGCTTATCTTTACCTCTATTTTACCCCACCACTTATGTATGTAAATATAAGAGTAAATATATACACTTTCAAATATTTGGATATTAGAAGGGGGTTGACCATAAAATTATAGAAAATATTCATAATTGTCGGCATAAATCAAGAAATTGGCGGCCTAGTTACTGCATTTTTAGCAGCAAATGCAGAACAAATAAAAAAAATAGTTGTTACCCGCTACAAAAACATTCGCTTGTTTAAATAATTACACATTTGTTGAATTATGTAAAGAACTATGAATTTATTATTGCATATATGTTTTTTAAATTATCATTTTTTGTTTAGTTTACAAGTTTCCCATTTACACCCTTCCGGCATTCGGCAAGTTGCCCGGAAAAAGTTTACAGTTGGCTAAACAAACACCATCGGGTAGTTTTTGCTAGCTTATTTTATAATGTTTTATATATATTTACATACATATTTGTGTATTAAACTGTAATTTTTATTTACAAATTCAACATTGATACAATTTTGCATTATTACTATATATTTGGAATTGAGAATTATTGTAGCCAATGTTTATTTTGCTTGCATGCTCCATTATACTTCAATTTATTTTTCAGAAAATTCCAATTTTATTTGTAAATAACTAAATTTTCACATATGTATAAATACTCATACAACATACTTGTAGGCTTGTACATGGCGTTGTGCGTATGTATGCACTTAAGACGCCCTTACACGTTTGTTTTTTTGTTTTTGTTAAACTGTTATCCAAAGCTGTTGATGCCAACTTGAAGCCACAACCATTTAATTTCGAATTTCGATCACCCAAAATTTATTGGCTCCACTTCACAAATATGCAATGATGTGTTTACATTATTAGGCCTCTGTAGTTATGGATCACACATCCACACTTTTTATAGAAAGGTTAGACGTGTTTCACTGTGCTTTGGGACGTGCTAATCTGGGCGATTTCTATTCAAAAAGCATCGTTCAAGAGCTGCTGAATTACATTAATGATGTTCTGCACAAAAGGTTTAGAACTGTTGACGAAACTTTTATACAGTGACCGACAAAAGTCTACATACTACACCCCCCATTTCCACTGGATTGAAAGTTCAAAAACCTTACTGAAACATGTGTTTACACAGTTTTATTTGAAAGCTTTTTCTAATCATTATAAACTTAAAAACATCCATACATTAACATAAAATAAAAAAGCTATGGGAAAAAAACCTTAAACCAACGTTGACAAAAGTATACATATAGTACACAGTACTTCAGTGTGAAAAACTTCACTTAACTCTAAGTAATATTGCCTCTTAGTATCATTTTACATTAACATAAAATAAAAAAGCTATGGGAAAAAAACCTTAAACCAACGTTGACAAAAGTATACATATAGTACACAGTACTTCAGTGTGAAAAACTTCACTTAACTCTAAGTAATATTGCCTCTTAGTATCATATTTAGTTGGTGCACCATTAGTATCAATTACAGCTTGAAGCCGTAATGCCATCGAGGTGACTAAATTTGTTAACTCTGCAGAAGTTTTATTGTTCCAAGCTTCTATTAGTCGTTCTTTGAGTACTGAAGTGCTTGAAATCGGATTTCTTCTAATTTTTCGATTTAGAATTTCCCGAACATGTTCAATAACATTCAAATCTGGGCTTAGGGGTGGTGTATTTAATTGCCTCGGAGCATGGCAAAACAACCAATCCTTCACAATGTGTGATGTGTGCTTTGGCTCGTTATCTTGTTCAAAGAATCAACTTGGACCAAGCTCCAAATCATCCACCGAAGATTTCAGATTGACTTCCAGTAGTGATTTGTATTTATAACGATCCATATTACCTTCAACAAATACTAATCTTCCGACTCCAGATGCAGTAACAGCTCCACAAACCATTACATTGCCACCAGCATACTCCACTGTTGATACCAAATTCTTCGGACTCAGTGCAGTATTTTTTTTCCTCCACACTTTTGCTCTTCCATCGCTAAATAGACAAACGGTATTTTACCGTTATCACAGCATAGGATATCAGAGTACAAGCTAGGAAACCGGTTCTGTATGTACACTTTTGACAACGCTTTTTTTGCGTTTTTTTTAGCATAACTGTGTTGTTTTATGTTAAAGAATGGATTTGTTTTAGTGAAGTCGATTAGAAAAAGATTTCAAAGGAAATAAACACATTTTTAAGCAAAGTGTTTGTCCTTTGTAAACAACGAAAGGGAGGGGTGTATGTAGACTTATGTCTGCCACTGTATATAGTTATGACGTCAAAATCATAATCCCATTGGAGACAGCAGGAGTGCCAAAAACGCAGAAAAGCATGTCAAGTTCGGTTAAATGTGATGGCTGTGCTTCGTATTACAATGGCGTAATGTTGACCAAAAATAGCACCGTAACCGCAACTCAGCCACTACACTTAACCTTCTGCTACTTTTTCTTGTTTCAGAAACTAAAAAGAGCCAAAAAAAGGATGGAGATTTACCATTAAAGGAAGGAGTCAAGGACATACCCAAAAAGAACAAATCGCTGCTTGAATAAAGCTCTGCTTCAAGTGTCTAATATCTGATGCTGATTATTTCGAAGGGGGTGAAATAGTTGCTGGTGAATTAATTGTTATTTTTCAAGAACAAATAAGTAAATCTCTTACATGAATAGCCATTTTTGGCGCACAAATACATACATATGTATTTCTTTATCATGCTGCTTAAATTGGCTGTACTATTGACATTAACCGGTCGACGCGTAGAGAATAATGAAATTGGTAAAATATGCTTAGCCATAGTCATAAACAAACATCAGCAAAATATTTTACAGTAAATATTTAGTAAATGAAGAGCATACGTGGTTACATGTCTATGTATGCTTACGGATGTAAATAGCTGGTGTTTTTAAGACGCATAGAAATATCGATGGAAATGTATTTCATACTACCTGTCCAAGTACATATATGTACATATGTATGTTTTTAATATAATATTTCTGCAAAGAACTCTGTGGCAAATTACAACTTTATCGATATCAAATATCCATCAATTTTCCTCATTAGGAATTTGATTCTTTCCTAAAAGAACAGCTTTGAATATAGAGATAAACGTTGTAAAAATTAGTTATTTTTTAATTTTTCCCACAAAAAAATTAAATAAAATCGGTATAAATTAATAAATTTCTCCGAAACTGTTAAGCCGATCGAAAAGTGATGTGTGTTTATGAGAAATTTCATAACTTTTGATTTTCTGTAATTTAAAATATATAATAAGATGGTTTAACTGCTTTGTAAGATATACGTATTTAAGTAGACCCACTTTTTCGAAAACTTGTCCATTAAAAAAATTAGTTCGATTTTCGGAAGCAGCGAACGAATCTATGCAAGAATTGGATAATGACATACGGTGCCTATTTTTGCTGTAAATCAGTGTTATTTAAACATGAATGGCTACTTCGCATGCCCTACAAGTTTCAGGCAGATTCGATCATTGTAGAAAGTATGGTACAATGGTAAGCCTGAGCAATTTATTTTATTTTATTTTACATGCTATGGATACTTTTTTTGAATTTTATCGAGTTGACAGACAATACCACTCTGCGTGAGATTTCCGACATAAAAAAATTTAGTTGCCTATTTCAAAAGAAGTGCGATTTTCATTAAATGAGTCTAAAGTATATTATTCCATCTTAGGAACTACCAACTATGTACATCAAAAGCAAGACTAAAGTGAAAACGAGTAAATTCATTCTACAAAGGCAAACTTATTTCGATGTTATATTATGTATGTATATACTTTTTCATATACTTATATACTCTGTACGAAAAAATGTTGTACAACAGTGATAAAAATTATCAAAAATCAGCGAAAGTTTCGCGCCACTTTAATCTTATAGTCTACTGAAATCTAATGAACTTTAAAGCTGCTAAGAAGTGTGAAATTTTGTTCAAAACTTGTAGAATTTCTGAAAATTTTCTACTAATTTTAAAACTCGGACTAACATGGTTTATGTCATAGATTGTACAATATTTTTATAATTAAATAGTTGAAATTAAATAATAAATAAACGGATAATCAGCATTTGGCAATAAGTAGCGGTGCCATAATTGGCGCTACCTTTATTGTTGGGTGTTTGGTTGAGCTTGAATTATCATAAAAAGAAGATCCCCAATATGATGAAGATGACGAAATTTAACATTTTGAAAAACAGACACAAGGCAAACTTGCTGGGGCATGCAGAAATTGTATACAAATACTTTTAGAAATATAAAAAAAAAACTAAAATATTATATTAAAATCTTAAAATGAAAAAAAAAAATTTGATTTAATTACAAAATCATCAGTCTAAATTACTACAGTAAGCCTCTCGTGGCGGGTTCTGGAAACTATAACTTACATGAGCGAACTACAGACGTGCTTTTTGTAACTGGGTAAGGCTTTCTCAAGTGGGCATCAAAATTACCAAAGTGAATATTTTGCGATGAAATTCAGCCAGGACTGAGTTCTATCATCCAGAGGCACACTCAGAAAATTTTGTTGTAAAATTCTAAATAGTTTTTTTTTTATTAACTAGCGAAGTTTTTTGCAGCGCTTGAATAATTATCACATTTCTCGTAAAGTAAGTATCCGATTACAACGATTTTTCAACTGCAGACTGATAAAGGATGATATTTTCCAAAAACGTTATTTTTGTTCCGAACTTGATGTTTTGTTTTTGTAAAAAAATTTTTTTAATAAACAATTAAAAATTTAACTAATTTCTGCGCCTCTGGGATGAAAATTTTTTAAGGATATTAACGTAATAAACATCTGTGCATTTATGTATGAAAAAAAATGCGTGCAATTCGAAAAGGATTAATTATAATTAATTTTTTTGTGCCAGAATGCGCGCTTCGACTTATGCGGACGAGCACGAACACACAAACGGCGACTCGCGGGCGGCTTGCGAAAAACCGTTTTAGACACGTCTCAACGCGATATGCTTCCGTAAGATCAGTTTTGCCGACTTTTCCATTACTGGTGTTTACTTGTTTTTAAAGATTGGCCACATAAATAATTTACGTATAACAGAATTTGCGCTTTGACTCTCGCGGAAATGCGTAATGATAATTAAATCAAATGTATTCAAAGGAATGTATAAGCTGCCATGCAAGGTTTCATGTATACTTCTTTATTACTAACGTTTATGTTTACATATCAGATCTATACCTACATTGTAAGTTCAGTCAGCGAAATCACAAGCACAGTATTTCGTCGATATTAAAAAGAATGTGATTGAAAAAGAATACGTCGTTTGCCTTGATTTCTCCGAAAATTACGCATGTCGTGTTCAAAATTCTGTGCAATCAGAATACTGGAAGACAACGCAGGTAACAATACATCCTTACGTTGTGCATTACAAAGAAAACGGCGTAGAACAGCATAAGAATTTTGTGATAATTTCGGAAGCACTGGAACATGACAGTTCCGCAGTCAATTTGTTCAATTCTAAATTGATTCAATATTTGATTAAACAGTTTGGGAAACGAAATGTGAAGAAAATCTATTATTTTTCCGACGGGGCGGCCTCACAGTACAAAAACAAGTACAATTTTATAAATTTACTTTTTCACAAAAAGGATTTTGGCATCGCGACCGAGTGGCACTTTTTTGCCTCTGCATATGGGAAAGGTGCCTGCGATGGTATTGGTGGTGCTATAACATAAAAAGAGATGCGTACCATGCAAGCTTGCGAGATAAAATCCCGGTGAAAATTACGGGACCGAAACAGTTGTATGATTGGGCAAAAGTCAATTCTAAGAAAATTAGTTTTGATTACTGTAATAAACAAGAACATGAAAATCACTCTAGTAAATTGAAAAAGCGCTATTCCAAAGCGCAAACTTTGAAAAATACGAGGCAGTTCCATTCTTTTATTCCAAAAGTTAAAAATTCCATCGAGTGCAAAATATTTTCAGCCCACGATCAATCTAAAATTATACCCATTATGTAAAAATAAACTACATGAAAAGTGTAAAAAGCGTGAATGATTTTCATTTTTTCTCGAAATAACAAATGAATGTGCGATATCTGCATAACTTTCTATATCTTTTCACTTTTTGTGTACGTCCGTGAATTGTTGTTGTTTTTCGACGAGAAATTTTAAGGGCATTTGCTGACGGAACTAACAATGTATAAATTTGATATGTAAACATAACCGTGAGTAATAAAGAAGTATACATGAAACCTTGTATGACAGCTTATACATTCCTTTGAATACATTTGATTTAATTATCATTACGCATTTCCGCGAGAGTCAAAGCGCAAATTCTGTTATACGTAAATTATTTATGTGGCCAATCTTTAAAAACAAGTAAACACCAGTAATGGAAAAGTCGGCAAAACTGATCTTACGGAAGCATATCGCGTTGAGACGTGTCTAAAACGGTTTTTCGCAAGCCGCCCGCGAGTCGCCGTTTGTGTGTTCGTGCTCGTCCGCGTAAGTCGAAGCGCGCATTCTGGCACAAAAAAATTAATTATAATTAATCCTTTTCGAATTGCACGCATTTTTTTTCATACATAAATGCACAGATGTTTATTACGTTAATATCCTTAAAAAATTTTCATCCCAGAGGCGCAGAAATTAGTTAAATTTTTAATTGTTTATTAAAAAAATTTTTTTACAAAAACAAAACATCAAGTTTCGGAACAAAAATAACGTTTTTGGAAAATATCATCCTTTATCAGTCTGCAGTTGAAAAATCGTTGTAATCGGATACTTACTTTACGAGAAATGTGATAATTATTCAAGCGCTGCAAAAAACTTCGCTAGTTAATAAAAAAAAAACTATTTAGAATTTTACAACAAAATTTTCTGAGTGTGCCTCTGGATGATAGAACTCAGTCCTGGCTGAATTTCATCGCAAAATATTCACTTTGGTAATTTTGATGCCCACTTGAGAAAGCCTTACCCAACTGCGACTTTGAATTTTTGAAATTCTGCTTAATTCTGCATCTTATACAATGACAACACTGTACAAAGCGATGTATCCATAGTTACTGGATTCTTCGTTTTCGGAGATTTCCCAGTTTCAGCTACTCACTTGGCTTACTGTCAACTCTCGTATTTTATACTTTTGGAGATAGATCAATAAAAGATAAAATGAAGTAAGTTGCTTTCTTCATTTATGTTCAAAAAAGTGATAAATTATAATAATATTTGGAATATTTTATTTAATAGGTGCAAATTCATAAATACTATAACGTAGAACTTGGGCAAAATTCCGATTATTCTGCATACGATTCAAACATCTCACAACTTCCGGGTTTCGCCCAAGAATCTTTTGGGTAGGTCTCGAACACCCCTTTTCAGAGCGAACTAATGTGGAAAGGCGAAGTAACCCAGAATATTTGGTTGTGCGCTGGGTTTGGGACCCGCCACGTAAAAATTTTCCTTGAATGCAAAACAAAACAAAGCTTCGGATGGAAACTGCTTACTTAACAATTGGTTGCTTAGAGCTTTTATGTCGCATACCTACGATATTTACAAGTGGAACTACAAACAAAGATTAGCTGATTTTTTAGCCCTTAATAATGTTATCACACTGTTAAAAAAAGCGATCACTAAACTAACTTACATCGGGCACTTCTGCTAGTATGCAAGACCATTTGCTCAATTCAGTGAAAACCCTTGGTATAAATGTTACAACATTTTGCGAGCGATATGTTGGAATGATTTTTGAAAAAACAAAAATGAACTTATACAACACGACTTCCTTTGTATTGCAAAGCATTTGCCCTGAAAAAAGTTCCTACAAATTTTTTTTAATAAATATAATCCCACGCTACAATGCACTTCAAAGGCATATTAACCAAATGCAAAATTACATAACACAAGAAATGTATTTCTGACAAAAATTGTTGCTTCATGACCAAGTAATGAGGATGTCAATAGAAAAATTAATATTTTTTTAAGTACAGCTATAAATGTATACGCAAGCACATGCACTGCTCACATGTATGTGTGTGTGAGTGTGTGCATGCATTAAAACTGATACTTCATTTAATTGGAAATACTCGCTGGCATATGCATTACATATTACAGTCATACACACATACATATGTGCACATTTTAGAGTTGAGTTTGAGTGTAACAAATTTTTGTATTAATCTACAGTTTTACTTTAGCGTTAGTAGATTAGAATAGCAGTGAACAATTAATAAACTTTTACGCATTCGAGGGTATATACATACATATGTAAGTACAGTTAAGTAGGTCATTATGGTTTACCACAATTACGAGTAGTTACTTCAATTCTATCATTTACTTTCTCTAACATAATCTATAAGTATATGCATGTATGTATGGGTATGTACTCATATATGTATATACATATGTATATTGAATTTTATTGTCCTTCTATTCACTTCAACGATATTACATACGCACTTATCCATACACATACATATATGCATGTATGCGTGTAGTATACTTGATTTAAAAGTTCCACTGCATTTGAAATTGTGTCTGCACTCAATGAGTTTGGAAGTCTTAATATGCATTTAATTGCTGCTGTCACTTTAATGAACTGCGAACAGAATTCAGCGTCTGACACTTAATTTAATTTAACCACATCTTGCGGTCACGAAATATGAAGAAATAAAGTGTGGCTGTATTTTGTACAGCCACTTCATTGGAGAAGTGATGTAACTGATAAATATAATACGTACACTAAATGAATTTTGAGTTCTTATAAGAGCCTCCTGAATACTATGTCGGCGAGTGCAACAGCAGTGTGAGCCATGTAGGTTGCAGCTTTGCTTACTTATAGATAATTCCGAACCATCGAAAACGTATGAAGTGGGTACTATATTGGTAGTCGAAAAAGTCTTTTCGTATTTCAAATTCAACACATTTATTTTTATATTTATAATGAACTTTATTAAACCAAATACGTACCATTTTGGTCGACCACCTTTCGCCATTTTTCTTCTAGAGAGAAGAAAAGAAACCACAAAAGTTTATTCCATCAGTGTAAACCTTTTGTGGTTTCTCGGCGAAAAACTGCGACAAGTGATTTTCACAGGCTTCTCTTGAAGCCAACCAACTCCATTAAGGGAGTTCTGCATTGACCGAAACAAATGGTAGTCCGATGGTGCAAGGTCAGGGCTATATGGTGGATGCATCAAAACTTCCCAGCCAAGCTCTCCCAGTTTTTGCCGAGTCATTAAAGATGTGGGTGGCTTAGCGTTGTCTTGATGGAAGACGAGGCCCTTTCTGCTGATCAGTTCTGGCCGTTTTTTTCGATTGCTTGCTTCAATCTTATCAGTTGTTGACAGTAAAGTGTAGAATCAATTGTTCAAGCAGGCTGGAGCAGCTCATAGTGGATGATTCCTTTCCAATCCCACCAAACACACAGCATAACACTTCGAGGCGTCAACCCTGGCTTTGCGACCATTTGTTGAGCTTCACCACCCTTGCACCATGATCTTTTTCGCACATTATTGTCGTATTTGATCCACTTTTCGTCTCCTGTTACCATTCGCTTCAGAAATGGTTCGATTTCATTTCGTTTCAGCAAAGAATCGCAGATGTTAATTCGGTAAATTTTTTCACAGACAATTCATGTGGTACCCAAACATCGAGCTTCTTTTTGTAACCAGCCTTTTTTAAATGGTTCAAAACCGTTTGATAATGAATGTTTAGTGCCTTGGCGATGTCATGGCAGCTTATGTGACGGTCCTGGTCAATCTTTTCCATAATTTCATCGACTTTTTCAACGATAAGTCGACCGGATGCACCTCGCATCTTTCACATCGAAATTTCCAGAACGGAAGCGAGCGAACCATTGTTGTGCTACACGAACTGATAGAACATCGTCTCCGTAAACTTCACAAATTTCATTGGTGGCTTGCGTGGCATTCTTCCCTTTTTTATACAAAAATTTCAAAATATAGCAAATTTCCTCATTATTTTCATTCATTTTTGAACAGCTATAACATTTTTTCAACTTCTCCGAATTTAATTTTTTTTTTGGTTAAATGAAGCTTAAAATGTCACCTTTCTAATACTATATGATATGACACAATGTGATTGGTAACACTGGAGATAGATGACTCCAACGACATCTATTGACAAAATACGAAAAGACTTTTTCGACTACCTAATCTATTATCTGCCGGATTGCGTAATAGTTTTGTAATCTCGAAAAAGGGAGCAGTCGGAGAGAATTAAGAAACTCCACCGGTTGTTTTCATGTAAAGTAGAATGACGATAAGTTAGGTAGAGTACTAGATTCACTACAAATAAACCACTTTGATATTGGTTCAGTATTCTACTCAAGTAAATATATTAGAATGGAAAAAAAATTGCATTATTTTCCCGGTAGATGGCTGTGGAGAACGATATCTCGTAAAGTATCGATCAAACAATTTAAAGTTTATGCTCGTTTTAACATTTAAATGTTTTTTATGCCATTGATTTGTCTTCTAGAAGAAATTCTTTTTTTTTCAGAATAAATCTTTAGACTGAGTAAATGTGTGACCCGGATTAGTTGAATAATATTTTTTGTTACGGTTTTTGATCACCAGTCCATTATTTTCCGTGTTAATTCATCAGACGAGTTTCCCGATTTGTTAGGGTGCCTTGTGGGATGCATTTTTGCTTTCGTACTCCAATTAATACGTCTTTTTAAGGTATTAGTACTTCCACGGTTTAATAATAAATAAGGTAAAAGAGTTAAAAGAGGCTACTAACACCCCAATTCAGTTACTTAGTCATGAATAACATGTCATTAACACTACTCCTTCTCTAAGAGTACCTTGAAAAGCGTTTAGTGTATTCCAGTGATCGTAAAATGTATCTCAGAAGAGTCAATTTTTATTCAGAAACCGTAACATTTATTTCAGATTAGTCAGTTTTACCTCAGGAAAATATGCTATCATATCATAATAGTGATTTTAAATATACTTATTTTCTTAATACTTTAAAGAATTTACTTTAATACTACAAATTAAAAGTACATGGAAAACCTTTACTCGGCAATATCTGGACCTTAAAATAAAATTGACTATTCTGGAGTACACTCTGCAGTTTACATTTGACACTTTTTAAAGCACAATCGACTATTCTGAAGTACATTGCCCACTTTCTAAAGTATTCTTGGAAAAGGTGTAGTTGACAGCCAAGAAAGCCCAAGAACCAGGCCCTTCAATACCAATCGCTGAGTCTAAATATCTACTCTTTTTCTGTCAGTATGTCAATTTTTCAATATATCGCCAGATTTTTCTATGTTTTAGATTAATGAAAAAAAGGTAGGTACATCATAAATATGTCTAATATCTGGCGAAAGTGCTAACCAAGTACAAGACATATATTAAATTTAATGTAATTAAATTTTTCTTATTTTTCATTAAATTAAACGCTTTAATATTTACAAAGTTTACAAAAAAAATTTTTTTTTAACATTTTTAGAAAAAACTAATATGCAAATAAAAAAAACTCGAACAGAAATAAAATTTATAAAATGCTATTTTTCACATTGTCTTAAGTAAAAATTAGTAAGTAGAAACAAATTACTGAGGATAATAAGTTTATAAGCATGTAGCTTGGTGGCAAAACTTTTTGGCTATCTTATTTCGTATCTGGATTTCATACTAGTAATGCATTTTTAAAAATGGCACTATTATAATTATTATTAGAAGGCCATTACGCACTGCGACCAGCGCTGATCTATTGTGAAAGGCCTATTTTAGCACAATTTTGGGTTTGTTGTTCCAAAGATTGCATGGAGATACTACGATACCACCAAGGTGATGAAGTCTCTGTCTGCCCAACGCATGACATTCACAAAGCACATGTTCTGAGATTTCTATGTCCATTTCGCAAAAGTGGCAGACATTGGACTCAGATAGATCAATATTATTTAAATGATACCTCAGGCTGCAGTGACCTGTAAGATATCCTGTTAAAAGACGCAGATCTGCTCTGCTTAGTGAGAGAAGTTTGTCAGATATTCCTTTGTTGGGACTTAGGAATAGTTTGGCTTGACGCTGACCGGCACAGTTTAGCCAGTGTGCATTGTTTTGCAAGGTCATCAGCCATTTCATTTCCGTCATGTCCTTCATGTCCCAGAATCCAGCCCAATGTTACTATGTTGAGGTTTCCTGGCGTGTTGAGAAGGTTTAGGCAATCATTTACCAATTTGGAGGTGATAGTTGTTGATAGAAGGGCTTTTGGAGCCGCTTGGCTATCTGAAAGAATGTAGATATGAGTAGCTCTCACTTTCCTACTAACGCATTCTCTCACACATATTTCAATGGCATGTATTTCTACCTGGAATATTGTTGGATGGAGTCCCATCGGAATCGATTTTTTGAATTTAGGTCCATTGATTCCTGCCCCTGTTCTACCATTTTCTAATTTGGACCCATCAGTAAACCATAGCTGAGAGCCAGGTTTGAAAGTGATAGAATTAGTTGTCCAGTCTGTGCGTTCATTAACTTTAACTTGGAAGTTCCTGAAGGGTATTGGTTTGGGTAATAGTATATCATCCCTATGAAGTATGGGACTATGTAGGATGTCTTCTAAGATCTTTAAATGTCCTTTCATATCCCCACTTTTAAGTTCAGATATACCTTTTAATCTTAAGGTACTCGAGCGAGCTTCCCTTTCAATCAAAATTGGAAGCGGTGGTATGTTCAGGAGTACACCCAATGCATCCGTGGGACATGGCACTATAAAGGTAAATAATAATTGAATTTCATAAAATTATACATATTTGCTTCCCCTTTGCTTCCAACGATTTACAAATATGGTAAGTGAAAATTCGTTTATTAATTTCAGCAAATATTATTACATAAGTAGGTCATCTATGAGTAATTTCAATCTTTTCAATATTGCTATATTAATAAAAGCAATTCTGAGCGCTCATGAACTCTATTTAATCAAAAACTTAATTACTACCGAGATATGATTGAGTGCATATGTCAAATGACTTTATTACAATTATCAGAATTAATTTCACCGTTGGCTTTTAAATATTTGGTAGATTATCAATCTGCTCATATCCATAAAAATAGTTGAACTTAAATATGAAGGTTGGATGGTTTGGATGGGGAAGTAAGATTTTTCTACTTAAACTATTTAGCGATACAATACAACCATATATACCTATATTCGGTTGGCCAAAATAATTTTTTTTTTATGCTGCTCCCCAAATTTGTTCTATGGCGAAAAAAAATCAACAGTCAACTATTTTTGCAATTCTATTTTAACTTAATTTTATTATATATATATCCGTGCCGACAACGCTATGAAAAATACCATTGTATTCCCATGGGAAAATGGACTTTTCGATAAATTTGGTATACTACTTATACATATGTTGATCGTTGTTATTTAATATCCCACGAATAAGTTTCGTACTTTAAATAAGCCTTAGTATAAAGAATACATTCACACATTCGAGCTTAATATTAAAAGTAATCCGAAGAATTTTTGGCGATATATTAAATCGATTAAAAACAGAGCTATTCCTAATACTGTTTTTATAGGGACGTAACTGCCTGCTCTGTCAGTAGGCAGCGAATTTATTTGTCAATTTCATCTAATTTCGTGTCTGATGAAGATATTCAGGAAGAACATTTGGCATCCATTCACCATACTTTCTTGGGGAAAGTGTCTTCTTCAGTTGACTTCGGTTCACGTGTTCCATCAGATGATGATGTCATTGAGGGATTGTTAAAGATTAAAAACTCTGCTCATTACATCCATATGACGGGCTTTCTGTAACTTTGTTTAAAAATTGTTGCTCTTTAGTTCGACCTCTCAAACTAATTTTTAACAAAGCCTCTATTCAGTCACTCCTATTTTCAAAAGCGATATTGCAATTTACAGGCTAATTTCCAAATTAGTTTTGTAGCTAACTCAGTTTTATTACAACAAAGTGAAAATTTGAAGTTGCGAAAAGTCTCCTTGATTTTTTTTAATTTTTTTCCTTGGAGGAGCTGGACATTTTCTCCTTATAAAATAAAATTTCGCAACACTGTCAGTCCTCAGTTTACGGTATTAAGCCAAGCACTTTGCAGAAGCTCGATGCCCACATTCGAAACGCTACTGCTAGAATGACGCCTCACATATTTATTTTTTTTTTACTTTATTGCATAAATTTGAAGCACTGCCAATTAAGCCGAGGTGGCTGGAAGCCAAACAGTCGGCGCACTCGCGTATCGGCACCCACGTCACTGTTGACAGTTATGATTTCGAGGTTGTATAAGACTTCGTTTATTTAGGAACCAGCATTAACACCGATAACAATGTAGCCTTGAAATCCAACGTAAAATCTCTCTTGCCAACAAGTGCTACTTTGGACTAAGTAGGCAACTGAACAGTAAAGTCCTCTCTCGACGAACAAAACTAACACTCTAGAAGACCCTCATCATGCCCGTCCTAACGTATGGCGCAGAAGCTTGGACGATGACAACATCCGATTTGGACCTTTACACGTTGCCAACGGTGAATATCGCAGGCGATGGAACGATGAGCTGTATGAGCTTTACGACGACATAGACATAGCGCAGCGAATAAAGATCCAGCGGCTACGTTGGCAGGGTCATGTCGTCCGAATGAATATAAACGCTTCGGCTTTGAAAGTATTCGATGCGGTACCAGCTGGTGGTAGCAGAGGAAGAGGGCAGCCTCCTCTGCGTTGGAAAGATCAGGTGGAGAAGGACTTGGCTTCACTTGGTGTGTCCAATTGGCGCCGGTTAGCACGAGAAAGAAACGACTGGCGCGCTTTGTTAAACTCGGCCAAAATCGCGTAAGCGGTTATCGCGCCAATTAAGGAACGAAGGAGGCTGGAAGCCTGGTCGACATAATTCAAGCCAGACTGTTACAATAATCTAAGTTGTGTTAAATATAATTAGCTTAAAAAATTGTTTATAAACCAACTTTATAATTAGAAATTATATAGAAAAAATGTCACGATATCAGAACTGTTTATAAGCCAACTTTACAACCACAAATTAAATAATACAAAAAAAATTTCATGATATCATCTGCTAAATGACGTCGTGGTCATATGACCATTCCACTTCGCATTTGGATCATTTACATTAACCCCACGCCATTTGCACACTCACATTTGTCAGAAGTCTTAAGTGGTGGAGTTTAGACAAGTACCGTATTACCGATTGAATTTCCGCTACCTGCCACCATTTGAGTACTAATTTTCTTATAATTTTGTATTCTATTTTATTTATAAAATGTCTACTGGTCTGTAAATAAATACTGTCACTTATTCTGCTTGCAAATGATGTGTTATTTAAGTTTTCACAATGCCATCGTAAAGGGTAAATTATTAGCAAGCAACATTTTCTTAGCTCTGTAAATTCCTTTTATTTTTGTTTTTCGTGCATGTTTTTTATTGCGACTGTCATTTAAAGCCGAATGGATTTTTTGTTTTGGTAACTAAAGCAACCCTTTTTCCGAGTACATTTACACTCATCGTAAATGCATACACTAATTGTATCGCTGACGTATGTACACCTGTGTGCAAAATAATAGGAGCGCAACATATTGCAAAGTTTTGATTATTTTTTTTTTTATTATTTGTTTTTTTTTTTTATAAAGTTATGGTTAATTTTGCATTAAAAATCATGCAATATAAAGTTTCATACTTTATAAAAAAATAAAAAAAATTTCATCAAAATTTCGAGCGCTTTAGTGAGAATTTTTATAAAATACACCCAGCTTTGTAGACTATTTATATTAACTGCAATATTACGCAATTTTAAAGTGGTTCATTATTCGCGTTTTTTGTTTGTGATATTTTTTTTCTTTTTTGCTGACATTTTCTTTCATGCTCGAGATTTCTTTTATATGAAAAAAAAAATGCTGTACCGCCAGCAAAAATAAATTGTCAAAAACCAAAGCAACTTTTTAGCCACTTAAAATTTTCACCTTCTCATATCGAAATTGGATGAGCTAAACACTCAAAATTTTTCTAAAAACTTGTTTAAATTTTTTTTAAATTTTTTTGAAAGTTTTTGGTTTTTATATGTTTTACAAAGTTTAATTTTCACAAATTTCCATTTTTTCAATGAAAATAAGGAATTAATCAAAATTTTGCAATATGTGGCGCTGCTTTTATTTTGAATGCAGATGTACGTCCACATGTAAGTATAAGTATCTTTTGCAGAATTTGCTTGCCCTATCTTATTACGTCTACAAATGCTGACAAATTACTTTACATTTATATAATTTTGTACACTTTGCTTTTATCTTTATTTCCACTCATTCTACTTATTTAAATAGCACAACTTCAATTACCAATTTTCACCCTCAATTTTCGCATTCTGTAATTTGCCACCCTTAATAATACAAGTGCATCACACCCACTCCTAAACCATTTTGGCTATTGTGCTTTCACTTGCAGAGAAAACATTTAGTTTTTGGGAATTCTGCTAAACTTGAACTGAGCTAGAGGTATGAGAAGGCTTTGGAAAAATACTTGTCTGCTGAATTTTCATAGCTTTATTTCTAAAAGTATTAGATCTATATTTCTGTTGTACTACAGCAACTCTTAAATGTTTTTTAATATTGATGAAATCAACACCAATTCGTGATCAACGAAATGTTTTTAGACGTTTTTTGTTTTTTAAATAAAAATCGTAATTTGTTTTTAATGTAACGCGTGAGTCAAGTATTTTAAACATTTTCGTCAATTATTTTGTTTTACTTGCTGGTTTGAGTATAATAAAAAGTACAAAATTAGTAATTTTGTGATTTAGTCAATTAGAATATTTTCCTATAGAGTTTCCGAAAGCCAAATGCCTTCAGTTTGTTTGTAACATATATTTTTTTTATTTTTGGATTAAATGTAGCTACCTTAAATAATTTCTTTTTATTTTAATGTTATTCTTTGGTTTTTGGAAAAAAATTTATTTTTCTGTGAAATTTTTGTTTGTTTGCACTTTTTTGTAAATTTTTTTAACGAAATTTTTGTTTTTTTTTTGTAAAATTAATTTTTTAGTTTTTGGTTTTCGTAACAAATTTACTATTTTTTTTTAATTTTTTCGAAAAAAAACCAAATTTTTTTTATTTATTTTATTTTTCGGAAAGGAATGTTTTTGTCAATTACATTATTAGAAACATAACCTCACTTATATTTTTTTCAGTTTTTAATAAAAATATTAAATAGAAAAATTATATTTTGTATAAAATTATCTTTTATGTATAATAATTTCTTTTTTTTATTTAAAATTGGAAAAGTAATGAATTACAATCACTATGAATTAAAAAACATTAGCGGCTAGGCCATCAGCTTAATATAATAATTTTGATATTCTAAAAAATTACCAAAACAAAAATTAAAAAATATGTTAAAAAGAATCAAAGATATTTCACTCTACAAATTGATTGGCTGGTTAAAGTGGTGATTCATCCAGTTGGCTCAACCTTGCTACCAACTTGTTTAATGGTTAATTATAGCATGACTATATCCAATCTGTGCGGCTTACAAAACTCTATAAAAAATTTCAACATTGCATAAATTTCAAAATTATAAATTTTTTTATTTTAATTATAATTTTGTTTTTTTTTCATATTATTTTCAGTTGTCTTTTTATTACACTTCAGGCTACAATACTCGTAAAACCAATTTTCTGAAAAAAATACTTGGATGACTTGACAAGAAATCGCTCGTATTAACTAAAATCCGAAATGTAGAGCTTGCCAATTCTATCACATAAAATACCAACATATGTTTGTACATCCAAGTACATTCCTGATAAATACACATATAAGCACTTCCGAGTACCGTGAAAATTCTGTTCAGCCTCAAAAAAACGTTTTCTTGCTTTTTTGATAGAAATTTTCGTACGCTTTATACAACCCACCAAAAATTATGTGTATGGCCAAGCATACTGGCAAATTTGAATCTCATTAAACTTTGAAAAGCTAAACGAGGGATGTTTAATGCAGCACCTTTCGAATGCTTACCTAGCCAGGCTGGGTGGCGCAGTTGGGAGGGTTGCAGGTTCGAAAATTGTAAAACCAAAGTTATCTGCTCGATCGCACAAATAAGTGGAACGAAATTATTGCGCTGCTTTGGGTGTTTATTATTTTCAAATTTTAAATTAGATTTGATTGCCAGTTAGAGAATTGAGTACGCAAAGCAGCAATAAATGGGTGCACGATTCATTGGTTGCTAATTGGAAAAGAATGGAAAAAACGAGTGCAGAAAATAAGTGGGTGTAAAGAAGAAGCAGAAAGTAGCCGAGAAATCAACAGCATTATAAAAAGGGGTTTCCGAACAAAATGGGCGAGTTAGCATAAGCAGAGATGGGGTTTGTATTTCTCTTGCTGCAAAAAAAAGGGATTTTGTGATGCGCGAAATACCAGATGTAGCCGAAATTATTATAAAGGTGCCACATATTGACAAGGTTTGACTATTTATTTATTTATTTTTAATTTCAATTATATTTAATAAAATTATAAAAGATCATTCTCCAACAAAGGTCATAATAATACAAAAGTCAAAGTTTGAACAAGTTTTATAAAAGTTTACAGGAAAATTACAAAATTTCTATTCAAAATTAAAAAAAAAAAATTGGGTATATAGTTCTATAGTGTTTTAAATTTTAGTACAACAAAGCGTAGGTTTAGAGTAGTTCAAAATGTTCATTGATTGTCTTCCCTGACAATTTTCGCATTTTATCCAGGAAAAAAAGAAGAAAATTGCATTCGTTATATGGCGTAAAAGTAGAAATCATGTCGTCGGGACTGGCATGTGGCATTATCAAGGGCCTGAAAATGTACCTATAAAGTACAAAATAAAAACAAACTGGATCTGAAACGTATCAAAGTATGATAATTTAAGCTCGAAGTAAATAAATAAAAAAATAACGCTCAGAACTTTTTAAAGCTTTTCACTGGGTTACCAAATAAAGACACAAATAATATTGAGGAACTCGCAGCAATAGAAAGAGCACAAATTTGATAAGTAAAAACGTTCTGTCCTCTGCGAAGAAGGTCAATACCATCACCTTTATCGATAATTCTGCAGGGAAATCTATTTTCATCAAACTTTAAGAAAATTCTGAGTTTTTCAGGTCGATGTCATAGAAATATTTGCAGCAACTCCAATTCAATATTAAATTTGAAAAGTTATACTTTTGTAAGAAGCATAAATGTCACCTAGGGTACGGGTGTCAGGGTACGACCATATTAAGTCAGGGAGGTACTCCACATAAACTGCATTCAAGAACACTTTAAATTATTTACAAACTTATGTATTAATTTGGCTGAAGTTTGCTGGAAGTATCCCGGTGGGTAAATTAATATTATATAATATTAAAAAAATTAAATAGGATAAATAACTTATTAAAAATCCTTAGCTAGCCTTTTTCAAGTGCTTGGCATATGCTTCAATTCTTAATACACCTGTGAAATATTTGATGTGTCTGAACTCAATGCCTATCTAACCTCCAGAGGTACATAAAATTACCTATATTCCTTAACCTCTACCTGTGCCAAAACGGGTGTATAAGAATAATGACGACCTCAAGAGGAAGCACAGCTGAACTCATTTATTGTTCCTAAAAGTAGGTACTTTCCTCTAATTGAAATACCAGTGTGATGTTATGAAAATTAGCTTATATTTTCATAATCTCTGAAAGCAATTTAACGATTCAACGATAGACGCCCCCTCATTATTCTCTCCATCGGGTATCCTATCTATCTGTTCATCCATCAGAAAAATATTTTATAAAAATCGGTGTATGGCTTTTCATTTCGTACGAGTACTGCTTTAGCAGCATATATTTGGTTTTAAAATTTACAACATAACAACAAAAAATTGTAGGAATATCTCAACAAAATTTTTAACTCGTTTAGAAACCAAAAAGCTGAATAAAGTAAATATACATAAGCGCTTGGACTTTTTGGCAAGTTTTGACTAATTTATTTGTTTTCTATTTCATTTTAATAATTTCTCTGTGGAAATGTAGTAAATTTTTGAACAAAAATCATATAAATCAAGGTGTGAAACTTTGTGCAAATTTAGAGAAAATTAAACATATTTAACTTCAAACCTTTTATTAAGAAATGTTAGAAAAATTTTGTGTTCGTAATTTTTTAGCACATTTAATTTTGCTATAATAAAGTGTAAGTTTGAAGTTACTAAAAACTTGCGTTGATTTTTGGGTATTTTTCTCGCTGACGGTGTTTGCTTCCTTACAAAAAAATTACGAGTACACGTTATATGGAGGAAATGCACAAAATTAAGAGCAAAAAAAAAAACATTTTATGCACTTCAAACTTACACTTTATTAGACTAAAAATTAATGGAATATAAAGCTGCATACCTGAAATTTTTCTAAAAATTATTATTAAAATATTTCAAACTTGTTGAATTATTTTTTCAATTTACACAAATTTTAAAACTTTGATTTTTATGCTTTTTGTAGAAGACTGAGCTACATTTTCATAAAATGATTATTAAAATCAATTAAAAAATTTGAATTCAAAAAAAGGAACTAGGTTTTTCCATTAAATGCGGGACCAAAGTGACAGCGACAATCAAAGCGCCCAGAATTTAAGCAGAAATCCAATTTTCCACAACCATTTCAATATACGACATCACTTCATTCATGAAACAATTGACAGAGGAGACATATGAGTCGAATACCAGTGAACTGAAATATGTTGGTGGATATTTTAACCGAAAATCTATCATCGGAAAAGCATGAGAAGTGCGCGTTGCTACTCGAATTGCGCGCCATTTTGCATCAATTTTGAATTTTGTTTTCCTTGATCATTCTATGAAATGTAAAACTTGTGGTTTTGCTACCATTTTGTAAATGGTGGCCAGATTTGAGGAGAAATGTCCCGCGCATATCGCTGAAATATTAGAACAAAATAAATTTTCAAAAC
The DNA here is from genome assembly GCF_027943255.1 of Anastrepha obliqua. Lineage (NCBI taxonomy): Eukaryota > Metazoa > Arthropoda > Insecta > Diptera > Tephritidae > Anastrepha > Anastrepha obliqua. Next base: position 44,697,749 of record NC_072895.1, read on the forward strand.
TTTTTATTAAGTCTTATGGTACTTACACTAACCAACGTATACGTACGCCCGTACGCCCGTATCAGCTGATACGATGAAACATGAATTCTCACCACCGTTCCGTTTCGTAGTATCGTAGATCGGTATTTCATCGTGTCAGTTGATACGAGCATTCGGGCGTACATACGTTTACGTTGGTGAGTGTGAGTACTATTAGTGCTATTGTTATTTAACGCAGTGTATTTGTTTGTTATTAAAGGCTTCGAATATATTGATCTGATGAGAGAACATATATTAACTATAGATGCAGAACGTATTTTTATTATTACTTATTAAATTAAATAAATACTGCTAAATAATATCCACGTGCAAAAAAATCAAGCGCCAGTTGGTCGGGATTGCCGCGTCATTCCACTTGCTTAGCATGGCATACATCAGTACGAAAAATGTTCCAAAGCAGAATGCAAAACCTTTGTGTCCCTATACGCAGTAAAGAGCGATAGATGGCGGGTGGTATGGCATACAAAAGTCACCCAATAAATGCACAAACCGCACTAGTAATAAACAGTTGCAGGCAATGTTCCGCATGAAGATACATAAAGAATATGCATATGAATACACAAAACTGAGAATATATGTTGAACAACTTGTACTTAAGGAGTCTAAAGCCAAAATGATAGGTCAGAATAATAATAAATCAGAAAACAATCGAATTCTAATGCCATACACGCTGGTAACCCTATGCAGTTCTGCACTCGTCCCATAGCATTTACATGCATATCTTCTTCATGACGCTTGCTTGGCCTGCCATGTACCGGCTGTTAGCATAGCGAAATAAGGATGTTGTTATGAAAACTCTTCAACAAATTCAAGGCAAATACTTACTTGCTTATTGACACTGACTGACGACGAGAAGCAGAGGCTGTTGTTGCAAAGGCATACGATGGTTGCGTTCAATGTAGAGCAGACGCCACAGACAGGGTGGAAATGAAGTGCAGCGTCGACAGCGTGTCGCTCAGCTTGGGGTGGTTTTCCTAGCTGAGCGTGGTACATATTATAGGTGTATGTGTTGTTAATGCTGCTTCTTTTATTTCTGCACACGCACATGCAACATAAAGCACATACATATGTATACTCGTGTATATTTACATGTTTATTTTTACGTATGTGCGCATGCTCTGTTATGCATAAAATTCTTAGATTATGTTTTCCCTATGTGGCTGTATTAAAACACGTTTTTCCGCTAGCAACCGGCAGGCGTTCGAATTAAGGGTGGTTGTTTGCAACAGCAGCAAAAACAACGCCAACACACTAGGCGCTTACTTAATCTCCTCTTGCACACTTGATAGCTGCCAGCTCAGCAACTCCTTTCGACAGCCATTCAGCCAGCCAGCCAGCCAGCCACTCCAACACGCTCACTGAAACAACTCCAACAAATGCGCTGAAGGTTACTCGCTTTATAATAAACTCTCAACTTTGAAGCCGGCGGCTGTAGCGCCGACGGTTTGAAGGCGTCAACTGCAACTGCGACTGCGATTATAAATGCGGAAAATCCACCACCATTTTTTTCTGGCTGCGTCTCAATCATGAGTCATTCAGGTGGCAGTGCTGTGGCTGGTGGCTACGAGGCTCGTATGAGTCCTTTTTGGTACGTACTCATCGAAACATACATATATATGCATTTTATATGTATGTATGCAAACATCTGAAAACACGCATGCATGTCGCTTGTGCTTTCTACTTGCCACAGTGTGCGTGTATGCGGCAGTGGATTTATTTTTCTGGCGTAATAATTTCAACATAGTTGTGGGCACAGGTACGCAAGCATATCTAGATATGTACTATGTGTTTGACATACGTATGTATACAGACGAGCATGAATGTATTATGTGTGTATAGGTACATTCCCTGAAGAAATGATGAGAATAGTATTACATAACTCAAAAAAAAAAAAAAAAAAATTCATTGCCTCTTTTACCGTTCACAAGAAAATCGAATCGAACCTTGGTTTTAATGATGTCTGAAGGGAGCACACTTGTGGGAATTACCGTAATTCAAGCAATATGCTTCAGTTTTCTGAGGAATTCCTTCTTCCAGAATGTGGTCAGCTTCAGTACATTTGCTCTGCTACATTCGTTAAAAGATGATGTGCGGTAATGAGGCTGTACGAACATTTCCTAAGTAGCATAATGGACCTTTGTAGCCAAGGAGTAAGACTGTTTTAACAACAGACCATCTCACCTATCCTACTAAGGGCCTAGTGAATAATATTTGCTTAGTGAATGTACCATATATACATGGGTAGACATATGGATCAATGATGGGTGCAGAGACAGGACAAAGTTGCGTGTACTTGATGTCAGACCCTGGACTCAGCATCACCATGTTCAAATGGCTTACCATTCTTGAAAAAGTTTTTTCTATTTTTTTTTTTTCAGATTGCTAAGCAACTTTAGTTTAAGTCTTTGCCAGCGAGCAATATAGGAATTTATTGCAGATTGACGAAAGGAGCATCCAAAACTGTTAAAAAGAGGCGGAAAACCCTGCTTCGCACTCTGCTGATCCTCATCCAGGCATATAGTGAGTGAGCGGGCAAACTCATCCTATTGACTATCGATAAGACTACGATTAGAAATAGGCTTCAGAGAGTTAAACGTATGACATTTATATGTATCAGCGGCGCTCCTAGAACCACACCCTCTGATGCTCTCCATACTCTTTTCTTGTTCCTCCCCTGGATTTAGATGGTAAATAGAATGCAGATAACACTGCTGCTCGGCTTGCCGCAACTAGTTAATGGGATGATTTAGGGGTTGCACACTCGTCTATAATACTGGGTCCAAAACAACCCTTTCGACTGTTGTTTGAATGAACCATACTTTAAGAGGTTATTTAGTACTATAATTCCAGCTAAATGTGAGTAGGTGGACAATATACCTGGTCGGAAAATCTTCCTACGGTTCTTTACTGATGACTCAAAGTCTGACGACAAAGTTGGCTTTATTGTCTACTGTAAGAAGCCAGAAGTAAACGTTTCGGCTCGTCTTAGTAATCACTGTAACGTATTTAAGGTTGTAACTACATCCATTAATGAAGGTTAGGCAAAAATGTGACTACCTTTAGGGTAGCCTATATTTACTCCGATAGCCAAGCGACGATTAAATCTCTTGGAGGATTTGTCACTAAAACCATCATTGCTCGCAAATGCCGGGGGTTTCTTAACGATATTGTGCTAGGGCATAGTGACATAGGAGAGAAATGAAAGGTAGAAAAATTGGCGAGAGAGGGCACTACCACTCCGCGCCCTCTTCATATGTTATAGGTATAGTCCTCTCAAGCTACAAACTGTGTGGTGTAAGTATCATTGCCACTTTAGCCAACACTACATGGCTTTATAGTCTGATAGGAAATGCTACAAAAAGAATTTGGTCAAAATGGATCGCCAGGCGCTACTTAAACGGTTAAGGAAAAACGTTTCTATGTTAGTTGCTTTGATCACAGGCCACTGTCTCATACGTAAACATGCTCAAAGATTGAACGTGCCTCATTTTGACGATTGCAGAAGCTGAGGAGGAGGAGCCCGTTAGACAGCTTTTCCTTTACTGTCCCGTCTGGCAGGCCACTCGGCTTATAACTACTTAAGCTCATAGTTCATAAATGATACCGATGATTTTAGGTATATAAGTGTCAGCCAGATTGATGGATTTGTACTTAAAATAGAATGGTTTAATGATAAACTGCTACTATGGTTTCACAATGGTTCGGCAACGGCCTAAGTGAGTTGGTTTAGAGACCGACTGCCACTTTTACCCACCTACCGAGTGGGTTAACTTAGAGTGTAGCAAGCATTGCAGTGTAGAAAGAACCTCAGATAGACCAATTTTTTAATTACCCATGTACAAGGAAAGAAATTAAATAGCTAAGTGGGGAGTTTATAAGGTTACTTTCTCATTATCTATGCAGTCCCAATTGAACGAATTGCCATTTGTATTGTCTACACACCGACAAAATGAACACCAATTTTTTTATGTGGAGAAAATGCGCAACAGCGTGAAAGAAAAAAAAAATTACAATCAGCAGGATTTTCTAGCAACTTAAAATTCGCAAGCTATAAAATCACATACCAACAAATTTTCTAGAAATTCTTATTAAAAACCTCCGATTTGGGGTGAAAATTTTGTGAAATTTTTCTAATTTAATCTTCTTTGCATAAAATTGGAAACTAGGATTTATATCGTTTTTGCCAGATAAATTGTATTATGAGCATTCAAAAAGGAAAAAGAAATATAGTCAAACAGTTAATATGCCATTATTTGTTGCGGACTGTAACTCTCGCAAGTGAGATGGAATTCCGGCTTTGTCTTGAAATTGTAGCAATGTCTGCATATATTTGGTGTTAACATTCGGTCTGGGCCAGACAAAAATTTAGCCATTGTAAATCTTAAACATTAGATATTTGACTGAGCAGTTTGAGCCAGGGGCATATTCTGGGGCAAAATAGTTTAGGTCTGCAGAGCTTGTTCTAAGATACTTAGTCTCAAATGGGCACGGAGGACATCTGAATGGAAAAGGGAGCCTTTGAAAGCGTGGATTTAACGTGGGTTGGTATAGCTCCTAACTGAACTAGTTTCACTCTTAATCGCAGATAATTCGATTTACCAGCTGGTTTTACGGCTCTTCAGAAATTTGAGTATGGTACCAATAGAATTTAGCAGCTGCTGCTGGAACTTGGATTTTTTTAATGCCTTTGAATTTTTTTACTTTGGAGCTAAGCCTTCTTTTTTTGGTGCAGCTTTTATTGTTTCTGAATTATTTATATTGTTTCTGTTTTCTTTTTGGTTCTACAAACCATTGCATAGTCATGGTAACGATTAACTTCCATTAGATTCGCCTTTAATCTTCCCTCGCTCCTTTGTATTTTGCGAGAGCTGCTACTTATATTTGGAGTTAAAGATAAACTAGTATTTGCTACGTCAAATCTGGCAACTGTTATACATATTTTATTTATTTTTTAAGTACATGAACATACTTAGAGCACTTTGACGGCCGAGTAATGATTATCCTTTTTACAGTAATTAAGAAATCGTTTATTATATTTATTTTTTAAGTACATGAACATACTTAGAGCACTTTGACGGCCGAGTAATGATTATCCTTTTTACAGTAATTAAGAAATCGTTTATTATTAAAGAGCTGAAAAAATGTTTTCTTTTCAAAATTTCTGTGGATTGTATTATTTGGAAGCACATATTTTTATGAATTTGATTAAAATTTTCGTTTCAACGTATAAGAAGAATAAAGGATTCCCCCGAGACCGAATGCGTTTATATGTGACTATCATTCGGTAAGGCCTGGTTTGGAAACTTTTTGTGGTTTTGATTTTTTTTAGTAGTGGTAACCCCAAGGTAGATATAGAATACCTCCTATTGCCTGCCCTGAAAAAGCTTCTAATAAAAAACACATCTGTCTTTTAGAGTCGGCATAAAACTGTATAATGAGGATTTAGGTTTTCGATTTCCTCTGTGATTGCCCTATTATATGGAAGGAGAGAATGCCAACTCTGAACAAACCACCGAAAGTCTCGAAAAACTGTCTGACATCAACAACCTAATAAGGTTCTTAAATCACACATACTGCCAATAGTCATGCTGTAATTAACCGTTAAACAATATTGTTAACGAGGATGAGGCAACAAAATGATGCGGAAGTGCGAGTTGGATTCTAGATGAATCACCACCTCAACTAACTAGCCTCAGGCGGTCATCTCGAGAACGAAATGTAATGAATAGAAAAGTTTATATTTTTAAGATTTTTGTTGTAGTCTCGAGTTTTTTACAATTTTTCATCTTTATGAAATTTGATCCTCCACTAGTTGGGCCCGCAATCGCCAACGGATTAATTCAATAATCTAACTATTATCCATTATTATCTATTTTTAACGCGTTGAAATTTTTGTTTATTATTCAAAATTCATTGAACTATAAAACTGCACACCCAGAGTTTTGCTAAAGGTTGAAATTTTGATGAGACTTTTTTTTTAATTTTGTACAAAGTTCGAAACATGAAGTTGTATGATTTTTGTTGTTGTATAAACTATAATTTTGTAAACAAAAGATTTAAAAATTAAATGAAAAATTAGTAAACTGCCTAAACTATTCATCATATGACGCTGCTATTATTAGGAACACAGGTGTATGCATACATTTGTGTGGTGATTGGCGCATGGAAGAGATTTGCACTTTTTGGGCTATAGTTTCTCCTAAAGTATAGCAAAGAATTGAAACACAAATATATGAACATACAAACATACATATTGCCCAAGATAGTTATAAGTAAAAACCTATGTTAGACAACAGCAAAGCAATCACTAGGATTTCGTAAAAGTGACACAAATTTGAAGCGAAACAGATTAGTAGTACTTAACAAACCTGAAGAGACATTTTAGACAAGCTTTGGCGAATTGTGATTGATGGGTGGTGATTCGTTTCCGATGACGGCATTCATGACACAAGAGTTTAGAAAGGTGTTAACGGATTCTCGATGATTACCATTTAAAGTCTGCCGAGTCTGATTACGGTTGCTTTACGGTTGGCATACTTTTTGCTGAATATCGTCTTAAAGCTCTAGAAGTTTACTCGTGATGTGCCGAGAAAGCTATGGCACTGTCTACATAGTATTTGCAAGGATTGTGGTTGTGGTAAGAGGGCATAACTTTAGGCTTTTTGATGGGCCCTCGTAATGGAGAGGATGTTCAGCCGAAATCAAGAGACCTCCCGTGTCTGCCTCACTTGTGGGTTTTGACAGATATGTAGCTTCTTTCAATACATCCTACTAGTCACATGCGCCCTAATTGCAGCCACTAATTAAGTACCAGCCTGATAATTGCCTTATATTGTACATATGTATATTACCAGCAAAATCTGCTTGTCTTTGCCTTAAGTGCCGCCGTCTTAACTTGAATCATGGAAAGTGTCGGTTGAAGAACACATAAGATTAAATAAAAAAGATTCAAGTAGAAATTTTGCAATATAGCCTCCCTCCTTCCCCAAAACTGCACTCTATGAATACCAAGTGTTAAAATCAATATTTTTTTCTATTACTACGGCTATTTCGCCCTCCGTTGAATGAAAAAAAATTAAGAATGCACATTGACGAAATTCAATGCTTTGCTTGTTTACTCAAATTTCGGTTGAGAAAATTTTTTATTTGGTATTGAGTTCAAGCAACCCTGTTGGCAGAGAACGTCAAAGTAGAAATTGGTTGATCAACACTGGCAAAAGCTTTACAAACGTTGGCAACAGCGAATGCGTTGGACTGCTGCAGCACACAAATAAATGGGGAAAACCAGCTGCGGGCGAATATTTATTCTTTCTTCACAAGTGTATGTGCGTGTATGTGTGGTCGTCTCTTTATTTGCGCATATTTGTCGAATTTCAACCCTCTCAATTTCCCAATGATGACTCCACTTCACTCTGAACGCGCTACAGGCGCTCTGCCGATTGATTCTTGTTATTCTTGCAATCGCATGCCCTTTTGCTCAGCATATTCCTCCACGTCCACTACTTGTATATATTAGTATTGTGGCTTTTGTCCTCCTGCTTCCATGTTTATATGTAGGTTTCCGTTTCCGTGTTTGCTGTTGCGTGACTGTCGCTATATGTTATGTCCTCTCTACTATGACCACTGTGTTTGGGTGTATGCTTGTGTGCGTGTATGTATATAAGTGTTAGTGTGCAAGCATCGGCTGTGGTGCCATCTGTTTTATTTGTCTGCATTTATGCCTGTGGGGGTGGAACGCCTGTTTGGCTGGACGTCTGTTCGATTTTGTGTTGCCGAAAGCTAAATGAATTTTTCTTTGCTTGAAGTTTATACGTACATATGGACCTGTATACGAGGTGTGTTTAAAAAGTAAGGTAATTTTTGAAGTTTTACGCGCAATTAAATTTGATTTTTGCTCGTTTTTGTGTTGTTGGGGTGGGACACATGTCCTGAACAAACGCTTAGAGTTTCAACTATACACCCGCCTAAATTATTATAAAGGCACCACGTATTGACAAGTTTTATGTATGTATCTATTTATTGTAGTTTTTAATTTCAATTATTCCTTTTTTTAAATTAAAATATAGTTCATTGCATACTAAATTCCATAATAATCCAAGTTTAAAACTTTGTGCAAGATTTCTAAAAGTTCGACAGATTTTCTACAACATTTTTAATCAGAATTAAAAAAAAAATTGGGTACGCAGTTTAGTGGCGCATTAAATTTTAGTTCAACAAACTGTGAGTTTAAAGTCGCTCGAAATTTTCGTTGATTTTTAAAAAATTTTTCTCTATGAAAAGGTAGAGATTAGCTGCTTCGTTGAAAGGACTTAGACCATAGCAAAGCGCTTTTTGGTCAGAGGAGGTTCGAAGATTGGTAAAAGCGTTGGCGCAAGGGTATATTACAAGAAGTGGACTACTTCGAAGTGGAAAAAAAAGATATTAATACATTAATTGTAAATATTTTGCAAGAAAAATTAAAAGTCCCCTTACTTTTCGAAGATACCTCGTACATACATACATTCATACAAACCATTACTGGTGTCTGTAAAGTTTGTTTATTGTATATTATTTATGTTTGCATTGCATTTAATATATGTCTATTAGCCTGCAAGTTAATATGACGTCATAGTCTTCTGTCTAAACGCCGAAAAGCAGTAAAACATGGAATGACTTTGCTCTGTGTGGCTTAGATAACAAATATCCGTTAGGCATGCATATATATAAACTCATAATATATGTTTGTTATTTTCAAACAAATATGCATAATTTGTAAACTTTGGTGAGACAGCATAATAAAAATCTATGACGTGTGACTAATGTCCTTCATAGGACATTAAGTGAAATTGAATTTATGGATTAAGTGACATATTTGAATATATTAGAAACTAGCCACATTTAGCAATATTGATTGCCCTTGGTTTCATTGAACAAATACACCTCCACTTACATACAAATATTTTGAAAACCTTACGGACTATTAGGATTCGTGTTGTTGTATCTCGATTGGGTGTGAAGTATTTTATGCACGTATATATGTTTGTGTTCCTTAAAGTAACACATGTGGTTATTAATTTGATTACAGGTATGACTCATTGAGTGACGATGCATGTGATTGTTGACGCATTACACCCTACGACAAAATTTTATTTTATTTTTTTTTTTCATTTGAAGTTTACATTGCGACTAGTTACAAAGTAAAATATTAGTAACTAACTAGCAATTTGTTTTGAACTTATAATATTAGACTCCAACTATATTTCATCCAAACTGGTCCTACAGTGTAGAGAGGAGTTGAAACTGCTCAGCCATTGGCTTGAAATTACCCTGATATGGGTTCCCGGTCATAGGAACATACGAGGCAATGAGATAGCGGATGAGCTAGCACGAAAGGGCTCGACACTAGACATAGCAGAAACGGTGGCAGTTTCCACCCCACTGAACACACTAAAAGCATCTATTGCTTCACACTATCATGCTTTAGCCGAAAGAAGATGGAAGCAAATACCTACATGTATCACAACAAAAAACACATGGCCGTCATATAAAATCCAAAGGACGAATGACCTGTTAGGATGTTCTCGGCCAAACATTTCACGTATCACTGCAACCCTTACAGGACATTGGAAAGTAGGGGATCATGCAGCTAGACTCAATCTACCCTTCAATCCTATCTGTAGAAGCTGTCAAGCGGAAGGGGCGAAGGAAAGTCTGTTCCACTATTTATGTGAATGTCCGGGACTAGCCAGGCACGACTCCGATCCTTCGGTAAGCCTTTCCTACAGCAAATTAAGGAGATCTCAGTCATCGAGATAAAGGATTTGCTCCTATTCTTGGACCTCACTAAATGGATCTGTCACTTGGAAAACAAAAAAAAAAAAAAACATCTCATCATTTCACGAGATAGTGGTAGTAAAACGGTGCTGGTCACTAATTAGGAGCATTTCAGCTAAGAAATGTTCAACCACCTCAACAACAACAACAGCAACATAATATTAAGTACATACAACACTTAAGGTGCGATTCTATTTAGTCCATTAAGTCTTCGGATTATATGCCGTCAATCTTTTTCTCCGATTCGTTGGATTAACAAGAATAGACGTGGCTTTTGCTGTATTTTTTATTGTATCCGCTACCGAATCAATATTTAAATCACGCTTGAACTCGGATCGGATAAACCATATAGTAAAGACTGCACATTTAATAATTTTATTCTGGCACCTTTGTAGAATTTGAATATTGCTTTGACTGGAGCAGCCCCTTAACTGTGCGTCGAAGGACCAAATAGGCTTTAAAATTTGTTTATATAGTACTATATAATATTATTTTATTATTGATAGATAGTGCTGATTCCTCTCCCATAAACCAATACATACTTTATTTCCATTTCTTCTTTCACTTTCTTTACATATGCGTTCCATTTTAGCTTGGCGTTTAGCGTCATGCCCAGGTATTTTGCAGTATTTAAGTAGGGAACTTGTGTAACATTTATGTATGTTTGTATATTGGAATATACTTGATTTTGTTCTGGGTGAAGTTTGTATACGCAGATTTGCTTTTGTTTAATTTAATATGGCATTCATTGGCCCAGTCGTATACTTCATTTATGGTTAATTATAGGTAGTTGTGATGTCGATGCATTTTCCTGGTTCCTTTCGAAAGAATAGCTGTAGCATCAAAAAAAGTAACGAGTGATTTTTTGCTATTATCTTTTTAAACAGCAGACGCACGCTTCGTGTTTTGTTTCACTGTCAAACTTTTTCAGTTTGATCTATAATTTAACCATGAATCGTCTTACAAACAAACACCACTTGCAAATCATTGAATTTTATTATAAAAAAGCGTGTTCTGTTAAGAAAGTTTATCGCGCGCTTCTTCCATTTTATGGTCAGTTTAATCGACCCACTGAAGCGGCTATTCAAGCTATTGTGATTAAATTTAGAACCAAATTTACATTATTGGACATCAAACCACCAACACGCTTACGTAGAGTGCGAACTGAAGAAAATATCGCAGCTGTATCGGCCAGTGTCCATGATGACCATCAATTATCGATTCGTCGCCGTTCGCAGCAATTGAGCCTCTGTTTACTCAACAACGTGGAAAATTTTGCGAAAGGATGTATGTAGGTGTGAAGCCTTTCAAAATACAGCTGGTGCAAGAATTGAAGCCGAACGACCTACCGCAACGCAGAATTTTTGGTGAATGGGCTCTTGGAAAGTTGGCCGAAGATCCACTTTTTTATCGAAAAATTGTGTTCAGCGACGAAGCTTATTTTTGGATCAGTGCGTCCGTAAATAGGCATAATTGTCGATTTTGGAGTGAAGATCAGCCAGAAGAATTGCAAGAGCTAACAATGTATCCAGAAAAGGTAACAGTTTGGTGCGGTTTATGGGCTGGAGGTATCATTGGAAAGATGCTGCGAATCGTAACGTAACTGTGAATGATGAACGCTACCGTGAAATAATATCCAACTTGTTTTTGCCCAAAATTCAAGAGCTTGACTTGCATGATATGTGGTTTCAGCAAGACGGTGCCATATGCCACACAGCACGCGTAACAATGGACTTGTTGAGAGGCGAGTTCGGTGAATATTTTATTTCACGTTGGGACCTGTCAATTGGCCACCCAGATCGGGCGATATAAAGCCTTTAGATTATTTTTTGTGGGGCTATGTTAAATCTCATGTCTATTCATACAAGACTGCTTCAATTAACGCATTGGAAGACAACATTAAAGCATTTATATGTGAGATACCGGCCGAAACATTGGAAAGAGTATGCCAAAATTGGAGTAAGCGGATGGATCATTTGAAGCGCAGTCGCGGTCAACATTTGCATGAAATAATCTTCAAACATTAAATTCTTGAATTTGAAAAACTTTCCTATAGCTCTTTAAAAATCACCCTTTAGCTATTACGCATTTTGGATTGCATGGCAGATCACATGTGAAAAGCAAATATAATAAAGAACCAAACACACTTCGTTGAGGAACCCCTGCTTTCATTTTTTTAAAGCATGAATATGAATCTTCTTTTTTTACTCTGAAGTCGTCGTCGGATAAATACGAACGTAGGGTAATGAAGTACTGCTTATTTTCTTCAGTAGCCCATAGTGGCATACTTTGTCTAACGCATTGGAGACATCAAGGAATACCACATAGTATGTTTTTCTTTCTTCAAAAGCGTTTTCAATTATTCGAACTATCCTACGTACTTGATCAATAGTCGAATCTTTCGTTCGGAATCCAAATTGCTGCGTCGGCAAAATTTTTTTGTTTTCTATTATTGATCCTTTTGATTAACATTTTTTTCACCATTTTCGATAGTATTGGAAAAAGTGAGATAGGTCTGTATGATGTTAGTTATGAGCAGATTTGCCTGGCTTATTAAACATAATGACTTCGAAAAAAAAAATTTTTTTTATTACCCAGGAAAAGTTACATGCGCGCGTGAAACTTTATATTTTTTATAGTATTACTGCAGCTCAGTTTTTCATTTTTTTATCAATATAATTTTTTAAAAAACTTTAAAGTCTCAAAGGTCTAAGTTAAGGGCTCTTTTTATGACATTTATATGGATATCAAACAAAAAAGAATTTATTCCGCTGTTAAAATTTTTTTTACGCTAGTGGAAAAATTATAGTAGTGCAGCGCACTCAACATTCTTCTTACGTCTAGCTCCATTATCGGATCTGACTTTATGTGGATATCAAATCTTCTTTTCGGCTAAAATGGATTTCAATCCCGGCGACTTCATTTAAATCTAAAAGCTAAAAACTATATTAAAAAAAAATAAATAATTGGCGCGTACACTTCTGTTAGGTGTTTGGCCGACCTCCTCCTCCTATTTGTGGTGTGCGTCTTGGTGTTGTTCCACTCAGAGGTTTGCCATTGCCTGCCGAGGGGCGACCGCTATTAGAAAAATGTTTTTATTAATTTTGCTTTCACCGAGATTCGAACCAACGACCTCTCAGTGAATTCCGAATGGTAATCACGCACCAACCCATTCGGCTACGGCGGCCGCCAAAACTATATTAGCTCATATAAAATTGACGTTGAGAAATTCAGATTGAAAAAAGAAATAAAAAATGCTAATTTTTGTGAATTTGAGAAATTATTTCTAGGGCAGCAAAAACTTGAAGAAATATTGCATGAACTGTTTCAAGCTAAAAAGAAAATGTATTGCAAAAAATATTTCGCCGAATAAAACCTTCTACAGCTAACATCAGTTGCAAAGCTCCAGGCAGACGTTATTTTCAGCATACCGTTCCCCAAGCATCACTCTTAAAGCAAAAATATGCATCTTACCAAATTAAATATTTATTTCCACACTAAGTATGTTGCCCATCATGAACCGCCCAGCCTTGGTGGTTGCATGCCGTTGGCGGCTGATGAAGCAAGCATATGCTGCAAGAAGCTGGTAAAAACGGAAATTTACTACACACTTTATTCAAAATCATGCAAAATTGTGGGGATTTTACCTAACATGCAGCGTACAAGAGAGAAAAATCGTTACAAAGCATTAGTAGAAGTCTCGAAGGGAAGGCAATAAGAAATCGCTTGCAAGGGGAGAAAATCATAAGAGGTGATTAACCTTTAATTACATAGTTACCATGTAGATTATCAAGTGTACTACGGATGTTAGTACTTGTTTGTATTTGTTCTTATAAATCGCTATATGAACGCTTCTATGTATTTGGGCAATATGTTGCATGACTCAGCTGCTTAAGACATTCTTCAAGTAAAGACAGTCAGGTTGTGCAATTTGCAATGCCCGTTTTTCATAGGAAGACTATCATCATCATCATCATCAGAGTTCCTCGAGCTCGTTGCGGAGTATAGGGATACAACAGGGTCCGTGTAAAGTTTCTAGTCTCCCATCGGACGCATCCAAAATAGCGCATAGGGAAAACCTCAGAAGATATGCAGGTTAGGTTATAATGGTTGCCCAGAGAGTAGGGTCCACTTGGACGAAATAGTTTGGTTCGTCCTTTGTGATACCATTTAAGGACAGAGAAGGGGGAGGAAGGGAAGGGATGGGGGAGTGGTGAGTGATTGTGGACTACGAACGGTGACTAGTCCGCGGTTGTGTTAACCTCATTATGCTGCTGATGTAGTTCATCAGTTTTTTGTTATCAACACCTGCTATATCAGCAGGCGCAGAAAAGAAATGAGAACCAAGATACTTGAATCTTAGTCCCGCGAAGGCAGGGCAGCTAAGGAGCATATGCTGAGATGATTCCACCTCATCCTCCATGCAGCTGTCGCAAAAAGGACTCGAAGTGATTCCGAGTCTCACGGCATGTGTACCTCGCGGACAGTGCCCCGTGATGATGCCCACGAAATTTGAGAGATGACATTTTGTCATTCCCAGGATATCCCTCGAACGCCTCCTATCCAAACGTGGCCAGAAGGACTTCGCGACCCTACACGTTCGTGTACTTGCCCAGCGTTCGCTGAGTTGGTGCATAGCCCAGCCTTCCAGGAGTAGAGCGCAGGTTGTCAAGGGGATCCCGATCCTCTCCTTTCGCGGGCACATTGCCTCACAGGTCCCCTGTCTGGCCAGCTCGTCGGCTTCGCAGTTTCCTGCAATGTCACTGTGACCAGGTACCCAAATTATCTTTATGTCGAAGAATTCTGATGCAATCGAGAGTGAGACCAGGCATTCCCTGACCAGCTTCGAATGCACCATAATAGAGCCTAGGGCCCTGATGGCCGCTTGGCTATCGGAGTAAATATTTACCCTCTTAACAGTTGTTACGCAAGTAAGTAGCCAGTCAGCTGCTTCTTTAATTGCGGCCACCTCTGCTTGGAACACACTGCAGTGATCCGGTAGCCTGAATTTGAGTTTGATGGGGAGCTCTTTGCAGAATACTCCTCCTCCAACCCTACCGTCCAACTTCGAGCCATCCGTGAACAGGTTAACGAGGCCCTGTCCCCAGGTGTTGCCCCCGGTCCACTCCTCCCTTGGTGGAATATGGGTGGAGAAACTTCCACTTGGACTTAGCGAAGGCACACACTGGTCCGTCGACGAGGGGATGAACTCAAAGTTTCTGAGGATGCTTGAGTGCCCATATGTGAGGTTGAGCTTATAGCCCAAGCCCCTCAGTCTGATTGCGGTACGAGCAGCGGCAGTTCTGCCTGCGATGTCTATAGGTACCACGTTTAACATTACGTTAAGCGCCAGAGTAGGAGTAGTTCGAAGCGCCCCACTGATTCCAATGAGTGCAGACCTCTGGACTCTCTCTAGCTTTTTGACTGATGTCGTTCTCTCTAGTGAGTTCCACCAGACAGTGACTCCATATAACAGAATTGGCTTTATTATGGTATTATAGAGCCAGAATACAACTCTGGGCGAGAGGCCCCACCTTTTGCCAATTGCGCCTTTGCACCCATACAAGGCGATTGTTGCCTTCCTTACTCTCTCCTCAATGTTGGGCTTCCACGTCAGCTTACTGTCAAGGATTAGACCTAGGTACTTCACCTTGTCAGAAAGCCCCAGCGGAGCGCCCCCCATCGAGGGGAGCTGAGCTCTGGGTATTTTGTATTTCCTCGTGAAAAGGACGAGCTCCGTCTTAAGAGGATTTACTGATAAGCCGCAATCTGCTGCCCATCGAACAACTACGTTCAGATATCCCTGCATTAAATCATACAGGGTATCTATAAACTTTCCTCTAACAATTAATGCCACATCATCCGCGTAGGCAATCACCCTACAGCCCCTCCTCACCAGCTCCTCCAGCAAGTCATTGATAACAATGATCCAGAGGAATGGTGAGAGAACCCCGCCTTGCGGCGTGCCTCTGCTCACCTGCCGGCGGAGAGAGACGCCGCCCCACTCTGCCACGACCGTTCTGTCGCTGAGCATTCTGTAGATAAACCTGGAAAGATCGGCTCCGACCCCCAGTCTATCCAGAGCTTTAGTGATTGCCTCCGGGAGGACGTTATTAAAGGCCCCCTCGATGTCGAGGAAGGCGCCAACTGCGAGTTCTTTCTGATATAGAGATTCCTCAATATCTTTAACAATTGTGTGCAGAGCAGATTCCACTGATCTGCCCTTACAGTAAGCATGTTGGGTGTGCGACAAACGCCCCCGAGGAATTCCGCTTCTTATGTGTAGGTCAATCAACCTCTCAAGGGTTTTCAGCAAGAAAGATGAGAGACTGATTGGCCTAAAGTCCTTAGGGGAGACATGTGAGCTCTTGCCAGCCTTGGGTATGAACACGACCCTCACAGCCCTCCAAGATCCCGGTATATAGCCCCTGGCTATGCAGCTCGCATAGATAGGGCTCAGCCAGCGGCATGATACCCCTACAGATTTCTGTAGTTGGGCAGGTATGATGCCATCAGGACCAGGTGACTTGAAGGGCCCGAAGGATCCAATGGCCCAGGCCAAGCGGTGCTCATCCAGCAGCCAGCCCCGGTTCTGAAGACAGATTGGTGTACTTCCTAAGCTGGTGCTGCTGGATACCGGATTCGTCGGAAAATGAGCGTCGAGAAGCATTTTTAGTGATTCCTCGCCGCTCATCGCCCATCGTCCCGATTCATCCCTCAGGTATCCCAAGGGAGCCGAGTTCCTCGTGAGTATTCGTCTGAATCTTGAGGACTCATGACAGCCCTCCACGCTTCCACAGAAGTTCCTCCAAGAGTCCCTCTTGGCCCTCCTAATTTCGGACTTGTAGATTCCAAGTCCTACTTTATACAGTTCCCATCCTGAGGGAGACTTAATTCTTTTAGCCCTATTAAAGAGGCGCCTGCACGAGGCCCTAAGCTCAGAGAGCTCTGCTGTCCACCAAGGTGGTTTCTCCTTCTTAGGGAGCGTTCTAAGTGGACATGAGCTTTCAAGAGCCTTATTACAAGCTGAGGTGAAGATCTCCACCAGATCATCGATCGCTCCCTTCGAGAGATCTAAGTTTTCCCTGGGTGCTTCGGGTAGAAGGTTTAGCAGATTCCTGCCGTAAGTATCCCAGTCCGTTCTCCTCAGATTCCTGTAGGAGGGTCTTTTTGGACGAGTTTCAGTGAGAGAGAATTGAATATACCTGTGATCCGAGAAGGAGTGGGTGTTAAGCACCCTCCAATCGGAGATTCGGTTTAACAGTGAGGAGGAGGCCAGAGTAAGATCCAGCACCTCCTCCCTGGTTGCGGTAATGAAAGTGGGGTCCTTACCCCTGTTGCAAATAAACAAGTCTTCGTTTAAAATAAAATCAAAAAGTGACTCACCTCTTGCATTTATGTTGGAACTTCCCCAACAGGTATGGTGGGAATTTGCATCCGTCCCTACAATAACGCCGGTTTTCCTGCGCCTCGCTTCTGCCACGGCTTCCCTCAGCATCATCGGAGGTGGCTCCACCTCGTCCTCATGCGCCATATAGGCCGACATCAGCCATAGCTTCCCCGCAGGGCCCTCTAGGCTCACAGTCACAATGTCTTCATTGCTAAAATTAGGCAAAATAAATGCATTAAGTTCCTTCCTGATGAGCATACAAGATCTTGGTTTACCTGACCCGCTATGCGCCATCAGTTTATATCTTTTCGTCCTGAGTCCAGAAATGCCGCTGCTGCTCAGCCACGGTTCCTGGATCAGAACTATGTCGACTCCACCTTGTTCAAGATGGAGCAGTAGATTGGCGGACGCCGCCTTAGAATGCTGAAGATTTATCTGAAGAATAATCATCTTCGATAATCCTCTCCAGCATCCCAAGGTCGGTGTCCTCACTTTCCGAGGCCAGAAGCCTCTCCTCCTCCGCCCTGTCGAAGAATGACCCTATGCTAATAACGGACCCTGGTCGTGAGGGAGCGTCACCAGCACTGTCAACCTCCGACGTGACGGAGTCTATCTCCATGTCCACAGGAGCTTCCTCAACTGTGGGCCCTTCTTCCTCCCGCACCTCCGGATGAGCAGTGGCATCCGCTCTGGCATCGCTTTGGTAGACCTTGAGGACTACCTTTTCGAAACCATAGCTTATAACCCCTTTTGTTTCGGCGAGAGGGCCGAGAGATTCTGCATTCAGCAGAATCAGCGCTTGCCGATATGATCTCTCGGTCTTCTCCACCATAACCACCTTCCAGTTGTGCGTGGGGAGTTTCGGGTTGCAGTAGCGGAGGATTTCCTCCATTCCCTCGGTGGTGGAGGGTTCGGAAGGAAGCCAGACACGTGCTCGCGGACGCATAGGTAGATCCTTTTTATCCACCGCTTTCAGCTTAGCTCCCTTCCATACCTCTCCCACCAAGGCCACTGCCGCCCTGTACATATTAGCCGACCGTTCGTCAGCGCAAAGAATTCTTTTGAACATGCCGTAGTGCCATCCGGCACTCTCACAGCACGGGGGGGGTCCAGGGTTTTCCCTTACAGCGGAGATGGCGGACGCTACTCTCTTCCATTCCTCCCTTGAGATGGCGCCGTCCTCTCTAGCGCTGTCCATGACTCCGAGAGTGATACGGCCTGCCTGTTTAGCGACTTCGCTAAATGATTTGGGTATGCCGCCCTCAGTCCTGGGTCTCTTTTCGAGGGAGACATCCTCCTCCTGGGACCGTTGTCTTTTTACCCCCGAATCCCCTTGTGGCGCACTCACACCCTTTCCTCTGCCCTCTTCCGCCCTCCGTAGAACCTTCCTGGCCCACTCAAGCGTCTGGGAATGTTTCTCAGATAGCTGAGAAGCATTTTGGTCGCCGTAGCGCTCCAGGATTTTGGTCGCGAGACGGAGGTCGGAGAAGGACCGCTTGCTTTGCCCTTTCTGCCGTGTAGGCTTAACAGGGGGTCCACGAAGAGGCAACCCCGAAGCCCCCGGAAAACTGATGGAGGACCCCTTGCTGGTACTGGCCACCCCGTCCAGTACTGCTAGATTAGGAGACGCAGTCGGTTCCGCCTGCAGCCTCCTACCTACCATAAGCGGGTTCCCGCTTGTGACCCCCACATTCTTGCTGGAAGTCGGTTCCGACTTCCCCTCAGGGTCCCCCTCGTGTTCTGCTCTGCTAGTCGCTTCCGACATTTTGCTGCCACTGGGAACTTCAGCCCTCAGGGTAAGACCCCGGGAGAATTTACGGGGAGGCGATTTCGCCCCTCCTGTCCTACGAGAGATGGTTTTGGGGCTCGGTTCCGAGTTCCCGCTGCCATCCAAGGTTTTTGTCGTTTGTTTTGTTGTTTGTTTTGTTGTGTTTGTTGCGTTGGTGTTCATGTTTATATTAATTGGGTCCCCACTCGAAGCCGCTATCCAAAGCCCGTAGAAGTGTAGTCGTCCCTTAGAGGTCCCATGGTTGTCTATGCCGCAGCAGGGAGGCCATGCGAGGGTTGACGCATGCCCTCATGAGGCATGCGTTCAGAGCCAGACCGGACGCGAAGACGGGAGTCCTCTCAACCGCACCTACACCGCCAACCAAATGACGACGGGTTTGGAACGTACTCCGAGGCCTGCCAGGGTTTTAACGGGACGGGGGCGGTTACGGCATTAGCCCACCAGCCATTTCTGTTAAGTTTCACCCTAACATACTCAGGTGGCAGAAGATATGCAGGGTAGGCAGAAAATAATTTATGTACAACTCGCGGACCAAAACTAGAAAACCAAGCAACGTCTCTCTCATATTGAACTGTTACAAACAGCGCAAAGAATTGAAGAAGTGAACAGTGTGGTTTCAGAAATATTGCCCTACTTGCCTTCTCATAAGGCAGAGAAGACGTGAACGACGAAAAGCATGCCGGACGCCCGAGCACTTCAACAACAGACGAAAAAATTGATGAAGTGAAGAAAATCGTATTGACCAATCATCGAATCACCCTAGAAGAAAGTTACTGAGGACCTAGACATATCGATTGGCTCTTGCCTTTCGATTTTTTCAATGATTTGGGCATGCGATGGGTCCCCGCAAAATTCGTACCAAAACTGCTCAATTTCGAACAAAAGCAGCATCGCATGCACATTGCTAATGAGATGTTGGGCTCTGTCCGCGACGAGCCAAATTTGGTTCAGAGGATCATAACTGGTGACAAATCGTGGGTTTATGATTATGCAAGTTCGGTCGAATGTTAATGTTTTGCTTACCGTTTTCTCCGATTGCAGGGGCGTTGTGCATCATGAGTTCTTGCCGCAGGGTAAAACGGTCAATAAGGAATATTACGTACAAGTTATGCGCAATTTGCGCGAGGCAATCCGCCAGAAACATTCGGATTTGTTAAAGAACAAAAATTGGCTTTTGCATCACGATAACGCCCCTGCTCACACATCGTTGCTTGTGCGCGACTTTTTGGCCAAAAACAACACACTAATAATGCCACAGCCACCGTATTCCCCAGATCAGCCGCCCTGTCACTTTTTCTTGTTCGCGAAATTGAAGAGGCCCATGAAAGGACGACGCTACGCTACGATTGACGAGATAAAGACGGCATCGAAAGAGGAGCTGAATAAGATAAAAAAACGATTTTTTGAAGTGCTTCGAAGATTGGAAGAAACTTTGGCATAAGTGCATAATATCTCATGGGGCTTACATTGGAGGGGACAAAATATATATAAATGAATAAATAAATAAAATTTGAAAAAACAGAAAATTCGCTATATTTTTTGGACACCTCGTATTTTGCTATTAAATGAAAATTTTAGTATTTCTAATAAGCAAACATTATTGAAAAATAATGAACAGAATGAGTTTTTAAATCGGATTGCATTTTTAAAAAGAAAACAATCGATTAGAAACCCCCTATAACTAAATATGTATTATTTAGAATATGGAAAAAAATTAAGTTTACGAAGCCGAACATACTTTGGTAGCCTTCAGGGTAACCATTTATCTTTACGTATGTATATATGTATATTAGGGTGCATCGATCTTCGTAAAAAAATTCGATTCTGTTTCTCCATTGGAATTATAAAACTCATTGCACATTTACGTGAGCCAAACCGATTTGAAAGCCCGACCCAAAATCTTATTCTTTTTATTCCGTTGATAAATTTTTTTAATATTCGTATGAATTTAGTTATGCCTAATTTAGTTGTGAGGGCACTATCGGCAAAAGATGGGATATCTCGCCTAAAGTTACGTTTTGGCTTTATAACACAATTGTAAAGCCAATTTCATTGTACGGAGTCCTAGTCTGGTGGAACTCGCTGGAAAGGATGATATCAGTTAAGAAGCTGGAGAGGGTCCAAAGGTATACCCTCATTGGAGTCAGTAGAGCACTTCGGAGCACTCCTACTCTAGCGCTTAAAGCTATGCTGAATGTGGCACTGGACACTACAGGAAAAACTGCCGCTGTATGCGTCGAAATCTGATTAAAGTGTTCGGGCCGTAAGCTATACTGAAGATACGGACACTCTGGTGTTAAAAACTTACTTATGGTGCTGAAGTATGGTGCACCCTCGCTAGGTCCGAGCGGAACTCTTTCCATTCATACTTCCTCAAGGGGGGAGTGCGCGGTGTGCAACATTTGGGGGCAGGGCATGGCAAACATCCTTACCGATGGCGCGAAATTGTTCGAAAGAATTGGCTGTAGAGTTTTCCAAGCGGAGGTAGCCGCAATTAAGGAAGCCGTAGATTGGTTCATTACTTCTTTAACTACTGTAAAGGATGTAAATATCTACTCCGACGGCCAAGTGGCAATTAGGGTCTGGGGCTCGTTGTTTGTGCATACGAAATTAGGCGGGGAATGTCTGACTTCTTTCTCGATTGCATCCGAATACTTCGATATTAGGCTCATTTGGATTCCCTGTCACAGCCACATAGAGGGAAACTGCTGGGCTGATGAGCTGGGTAAAAAGGGGACCCCGGCGACGGTATCATCGTCAAAATAAGAGGATGGAAGTACCCTTGAGAACTTGTGGTGTTCTCCTGGAAGGATGGGCCTCGCATCAACTCAGCAAGCACTGGGCTGGTGCGCAAACGACCAAAGTCGCGAGATCCTTCTAGCCATGGGTAGATCGGGTGCGCTCAAGGGAACTTTTAAGGCTAACAAAGTCGCAGCTATCGAATTTGGTAGGTAACTTTACCGGACACTGTCCGTTAAGTGTCTATACGGTGAGGCTTGGGATTGTTTCAAGTTCTTTCGGCAGAAGCTATCTGGAGGACGAGGTGGATTTCATCTCAGCACCTTCTTCTCAGCTGTCCTGCTCTCGTCAGGCAAAGATTCAGCCATTTGAGTTCTAACTTTTTCGCTACACCGGCGGATATTGCGAGTTAAAATATCACACATCTGGTGAAATTCATCAGCAACTTGAAGCTTTTTTCTCATTTTCCTATTCCCTTTGGACAAATCACAACATTTTTTGATGAGGCAGCTTGACGTATTGATGCCTTAGAGTGACTAACAGTAGCTGTCATGCTTTTTCCTAAAGGTAGACTTTTACTCCTTTTTTTTTGAAGTACTGTATCATAATTTAGTAAAATTTAAAATAATTAAAGAAATGTTAATAACTTTGAAACTTACCGTATTTCACTGAAGTATCCTCAGCAATAAATCATGGCAATCAAAAAGCTATTGATAGTACAGCAAAAAAATTCTTCAATTTTAAAAGGACTTTAACCCACGTAAGTAGCCGGATTTTCGATGCAACAACCTTTTAAATTCAATAATAACTTATTGTTGTAGCCACAAATGTTAACAAACACATAGCAACGCATACATGGATACTGACGATATCTGAAATGAAACGGAAATGTATATGCCATTAATATAAATGAGTTTTCAATATGAAAAGTTTTTAAACCTAAAAAATGTATAAAAATTTGCGCTCTTAATAATAGTACCACGACATATAGTATTCGAAAGTTTTGATTATTTTTACCTTTTTTAATTTTTCGTATATTTATAATGCAACGAACATTATACAACTTAAATAAATAACTTAAATTTAATCAGAATTTCAAACTTTTTCGAGGACTCAATTTGGTGGCAAGCTCAATTTTGTAATAATAAAGTGCTCGCCTGCACCAATAGTATTGTAAATGGGTTAAAAATCGGGTTAATTTTTAATAATTTTCTTCTGTTTTTTTTTTTGTTTTTTTTTGCCGTCTTGTGTATACAAAAAAATGTCATGTACTCGGTTTATGGAGCAAATGCACCAGGTCGCCGGCGAAAAAAATTTTCAAAAATTAACGCAAACTTTAAGTCACTTTCAACTGGTACAATATTATACCAATATTTAATGGGGCATAAAACTGCATACTTGAAATTTTTCTGAAAATTCTCATTAAAAAATTTAATCAGAATATAAAAATTTTCTGAATTTTCTAAAGTTGCGTACAAAGTTCGGAACTTTAATTTAGATGGTTTTGCTGTAGTTGAACTTTATTAATATTGCTTATTTGTTTATTGAAATACAATTACAATTATAGATTGCTCTAATGAAATCACACTGGCTACCAGGGCTATCGGCTTAGTATGAGCTTTAATTTTAAAATGCATTGACAAGAATTAATTAGAAAATAAGTAAATATAACGCGCTGCTATTAATGTGAACACAGCTGCATATAATACTATAAATATAATATAAATAAAATAAATAATTATTTAGTTTCATAAAAATGTAAATCAAATAGTCAATTAAGCTGCCTTAATGAGCAACGGTCCAAACTTAAATGAAAATAATTAGCAAAGCCGGCATTAACAGACTAACACTTGGACCGGTTGTCGTTGGCGCGAGCATTGACTTTTTGTTTATATTAGCGAATGTATACCTACATACAACATACATATGTTCGTATACATTTTATGCAAATAATATCAATAGCTAAGCTTTTCGGCACCGGCGAAAGTGTATCCAAAACAAAACGCCAAACAGTTTTTGTGGTAGCGATTAACTATTCTACTAAACTAACTATTATATTGAAATTCCTTGACACTTCAACATTAAATTTATCAAAACTCAACGAACTTTGCATTTTCAATGAACGAATTACGTTGGAATTCAACAGCTGTCCCTAGTCACTTTTAGGGGCATATTAGTGACAATTGCGGACACAAATTCAACCAGTGTCTGCTGAATGAAAATAAATATTTTTAACCATAAATGTTTGTGATAAAGATTTCGAAATATCATTACTTTAAAAAACAAAAATTTTTGAAATGAAGCAGGTTAAAGAGCTAAGTTTTATGTGCAGTTAAAACGCGAACTTATATTCGTAGCAGAAATTGATGAAATAAGTGAAGCTACTTTTGTTCTGAACAAAGGGAGCAAAGGACGGAAATGCAGATGGTCCAGGAAATATGCAACACAAGCGCAATGATTTCAGCTTTTCATCAACTGAAAATCTGCAGAAGGTAAAGGGTGTTTTTCTTAGAGATTAGGCTTTCAAGTTGGCACTACTTTTTTCGTAGATGGTCTTTTTGACAGCTGTCACTTGATTTATGCTCAGTTTGGTTTGCCATTTCATAATGAATAGACTTACACCTGAACAACGTTTGCAAATCGTACAAATTTATTACGAAAATAATGGTTCGGTTCGCGCGACGCATCACAAGAAAATTTTGTTCAGCGATGAAGCTCACTTTTGTTTGAATGGGTATGTCAATAAGCAAAATTGTCGCATTTGGAGTGAACATAATCCACAAGCCATTGCTGAGACGCCGTTACATCCTCAAAAAGTCACTGTTTGGTGTGCTCTATGGGCAGAGTGAATCATTGGTCCATATTTCTTTAAAAATGAAGCCGGCCATAATGTTACAGTCAATGGAGAGCGCTATAGAGCCATGTTGATGTTGATGTGGACGACCTTTGGTTCCAACAAGACGGCGCTACATGCCATACAGCCAACGCAACAATCGATTTATTGAAGGAAACTTTTGGTGAGCGCATTATCTCGCGCCGTGGACCTGTGGCGTGGCCTCCAAGATCGTGCGATATAACACCGCTGGACTATTTCTTGTGGGGCTATGTGTAGTCGCTTGTCTACGCAGATAAGCCCGAGACGATTGACGTCTTGGAAGAGAATATTCGGCGCGTTATTGCTGACATACGGCCCCAATTGTTGCAAAAAGTGGTCGAAAATTGGGCCTCTCGGCTGGAATTTATTCGAGCCAGCCGCGGCGGCCACTTGCCCGAAATCATTTTTAAAACATAATGGCAAACCCTTATCTTTATAACAAAGCTAAATTCTTGGCCATAACATTAAATTATATACGTTTTATTTCATCTTGAAAACCTAACCTCTAAAAAAAACACCCTTTACAAACATATCCTCCATATGCAGCCCGCAGCAAACGTTAGCACGTCAACAGTTAGGCCAGTTTTGAGAAATTTTCTTGTGTTTTTTTTTAGTTTATTGTTTGGGTTATACCTCACTGTATAGCAAAATCCACAAATCCTGATTTCAAGCTTTATAGATAAATTAGAAAACCTTAACAAAATTAGCATCACAATTTTACGGTTTTTAATTAAAGTTTCTAGAAGAATTTTTCGAAGAGGGATTTATGGTTTATTAAATTTTATTGAGGTTAAGCGCAAGTTTGAAGTTGCTAAAAATTCCATTGATTTTTTTATAATTGTTTTCTTAACGTTGTTGAACCTTCTGTCCATATAATGAGAGCCCGATATTTTTCTATATGAAGATATGACGGAAACAAAATCTTCTAAAAAAAGTACAGTACAATCTTTGTTAAGCGGACACCTGAGGGACTAAAGAAAGAGTCCGCTTCTCGGAGGTCCACTTAAGAGAGGTGCCCGTTATGAGAGAGAGTATAAATATATTACAAAAAGAAGACCAACTTAAAGAAATAGCAATACAGCTTTGTTTATCAAAGCTATTAAATTCAATGAGTGATCTCATTCATGTCTAAAACGGTTTTACAGGCGTCAACAAAAAATGGCGCTGATTTTTATCGGAGAATCTATCTTGTCAACAAGTGCTACTTTGGACTAACGAGCCAATTAAGTAGTAAGCCCCTCTCTTGACGAACAAAACTAACACTTTATAGAGCACTCATCACGCCCGTCCTAATCTATGGCTAAGAAGCGTGGACGGTGGCAATATCCGATGAAGCGTCGCTTGGAGTGTTTGAGAGAAATACTCTGCGCAAGATTTTTGGACTTTTGCACGTTTGCAACGGCAAATATCGTAAGCGATGGAAGAATGGGCTATATGACCTTTACGATGACATAGACATAGTGTAGCGAGTAAAGATCCAGCGGCTCCGCTGGCTAGGTCATATCGTCCGAATGGGTACAAACGCTACGGCTCTGAAAGTATTCGATGCGGTATCAGCTGGTGGTAGCAGAGGAAAAGGAAAGCCTCCTCTGCGTTGGAAAAATCATCTTGAAATATATGAAAGTAAAAATAATTAAAATTTAATATTTTAAAAATTCTTTTTGCACTCATGAGGCGAACTCCAAATAGCAGACCCACATTCTAGCCTATTACGCCTTAAAAAGCGTTATGGAAAT
Source organism: Anastrepha obliqua (assembly GCF_027943255.1). Lineage (NCBI taxonomy): Eukaryota > Metazoa > Arthropoda > Insecta > Diptera > Tephritidae > Anastrepha > Anastrepha obliqua. The sequence goes on from NC_072895.1 coordinate 44,724,130, forward strand.
CTTTCTTGTGTAAGGATCTTTAAACTCCGCATTAGTGCTTTTAATAACGGTGAGGGATGCAAAATCCTTTTGGTATTATAAAATTAAAATGCTGCTTAAACGAAAAAGTTGAGTCAAATCTTCCACATACCTACATTAATCCATATTTTTTCAAGACGAGACTAAGCACCAGCATCATAGGACGAAGACAGGTTTTTCTGCAATTTAGAGTATTGGTAGGTAGCTTAGATTGCAAGAGTACCACGGGTTTTCCGCAAGTACCACTTAAGTATCGTTTTGATACCATAAAGTGGTACTTGCGAAAGATTACAAAAATTTCTAAGCTGGAGAGAAGCCTCAGGCTGTCCACACTAAGAAACTTCATGCGCCTAGCCACCAGACCCGGCAAAAACTTGCAAAGAAAGTGTTCAACAGGATTCTTGTTCCTGTACTGAAGCCAACGTGTTTTTGAAATAGAACACGATAAATTAGAACTCCATCTATTTTGTGCTTTTTTATAAAAGAAATTGTGCAGTTTTCCTTTAACAACTGTCGAGGGAATACCGAAGTCTGAGATGGGGACAACAAAAACCGGTTCTGTCGACTCCTTTTTGGCAAGCTCACTGGGCCTTGATCGCAGCTTAACTATAGAAATAGATACCTATGCCTCCCCAACAGCGATCCTTAAACATTTTGCATGCCTGCTTGAAATGCCCTACTTGTTTTCGGCAGTTTAAAGGAGACTGAAATATTGGCTAATTTAGGGAAAACCACCTGTCCCACTCCAGATTCCATCTTGGATCTGTTAATGAAAACAGAAAAACCTATGTCCGTGCAGTTTCTCCTCTCCTTTCTGCTTGGAATGATAGCCCTAGCACAAAACTCAAAACCCAGTTTGTTGATAGACAGATCTGTACGAAGTACGGAGAAGTAACGAGAAATCTGGCTCAAAATGGAGGAGGGAGGAGTTTACCTCCCCAAGCCAATCTACTTCAACCTAATAGCGATTTGAGCAGTATTGGATTGAGCTTGAAGACCAATGGGGAGTTCTCTGCACTCTCTCTAATTTAGTGATGTTATAGCCCTTCCGCAAAAATACCCACCAAACTAGGCAAACATATGCCGAAATTGGCTCGAGTATGTTACAACAAAACATTTTTTTTCTTCGACATCCGTATTGAAATTATTTATTATTTGACTCACCTTGAAAAATACGTAAGATAATATTTTTGTCAACGGTATACAAAGGAAGATTATATTATTTGAGACAACACTTTACGTCATTTACAAAAATAACTTAGAAAAGAGGCCCAAGTATATCGCCCTGCGAAACCACCCAAGGTTGCAATATAGGGAAGTAGTTTAATATTATCAACTACAACGTAATTTGTTCTACTACTTAGAACGAATTCACAGGTAGGATGCTGATTAAGAATCAAAATGTAAAGGGAAAAGTAGCTGTCAGTAATATTTATAATAAACTATAATATAGAATAGAAAGTGAAATATATCGATAAAATACTATTTACCAAAAAAAAATATTTTTTCTTAAATTTTTTTGTAATTTTAAAGCGAAAATGCGCTTTGAAGCATTTTTAAAGTTTATTCGCATGCAAGTGAAAAAAAGGCTGAATAGCAGCCTTTGTGCATAATAATAGTGCACTAAAGCTGCTACCGTAAACAGAGAGAAGTTACTTACATATACACATTTATGCATGTAGGCAATATGCCGAAGGGTTGACAGGGGCGGTAAGAATGTCGTATCAGCACCAGTAGTAGTTATACAACAATGCAACGGATAAGCTAAACTTTACGCGGATTTAACCGCATTTTAGACACACACACACACACAAGCACGAACACACACAAGCACGCACGTACACAAACCTATGTAGTATACGAGTATGCAAAAAAACAGGTGGATAACTAAACAAAATGGTATGGAAATGCATGCAGATTAAAAACGAGCGCAAGCAACATAAAAAATCAAACGAAATGCCAGCAAAAGAACGTAAAAAATAGTAAAAGCAAAATGAAGAAGAATAAGAACAGCACAGCGCACGCATAGAGTTTGCTGGTCGCTCATCGCAGAGTCACCTGTGCAATTGCCACTTGTCCACCTAAAACAACAACAACAAGCATAGTGTAGAGTATAGTCGAAAAGACTCAGTGATGTTGTAGCTCGTAGCATTCTTGGCTCCAACTTTCAAGTACCGATATATTTACGTGTATGCGTGTGTATGTGTGTACGCATGCATGAAGTATGAAGTAGCAGCTCATGAACTCCTGGAACGTCAACTGCAGAAGGCATTAAGAGAAAGGAAAAAAGAACTGACTGTAAGCAATACAAAGCAGAGGTGAGTTGTGGTGAAACGCGGAGTCATTTACGTGTAGTAGTGTTGGCCACAATTGAAATAGTGGCAGTAGCTACAGTAGCGCAGAAACTGGTTATACAACTTCTTTTCTTTAGCTACCAAGATTTCTGTTTTATTTTGTTTTGTTCTCCTTTTTCACATGTTCCGTGTCATGTTTTATTTTTTATTTTTAATTTAAAATTTTTTTCTTTTTTTCATTTTTTTTCTATTTAACGAGCGCTTAAGACTCATATATCTTCGATGGAATAGAAATTGAACGAGTTTCGGACAGCAGCAACAGCAACAACTGTCGACGGCGCATATTTTGTTTGTGGCAAGTGGCATACAATCCGCCGTTTAGCAAAAGGAATTTATTTCGTGTGGCAGATAGCTGCTGCAAGGCTGGCAGTTGCAATTTTGCAATTCACAATTTGCTGTTTTTTTGCCAATTTGTGGCAAAGTTGTTACTTATACGAGCATAGTTGCTTCAATGGTGGGGCTAGCCAGGCTATTGGCCTGGCGCGTAAAATGAAAAAAATTAATTCCGTGCGAAATTGCTATGCGTCGTAACTGATGAACGCTGGTGCAACGAGCTACAGTGAGTGCTTAAATGCATTTGATACACTTGTTTATTGCTATGTACATATGTATATGTATGTGTATATGTGTGCATGACTACATGTAAGTGAGTGATATGTGTTTTACAATGGAGCGTGTTATTTAATTATGTGGGAAAATAAAATATCAAAATGTTGCATTTAGAAAACATGAGCAAAGGCGATAGACTTTGCCAAACAAATAGCAGAGTAGAGGCAGATTATATTGGATGTAGAATGATTATAACTAATTTATTAGGGATGTCGGTCTCGAAATCCTTGGATCCCGGTATTTCGGTGTTTTAAGCCCGTACGTGCGGTTGTACGTATAGAGTCTGGAATGTTCGGGATTTAAAAACAAAATACCGAAGTTCCGGGATCACGGGACTTTTCTAATGTGTGCATACATATATTAAGATTGTAGCCTAATAAACCCGGGAGTTTCGGGATTTGTAATTTCTTACGAAGCATACGAAATGAAGGCGGAAAATAGCTAACATACAGTCTATGTCAGAAAAAAGAACCGCGATTATTCATGAAATATAAAAGATATATTTAATTTTTTTTTTACATGAAAGTATGTATATACAAAACTACGAGTCGCAATTACTCAATAAGCCGTGTAGTCTCCATCGTTGTTGAGTATAGTGGGGCATCTTCTTCATGCTTTGAACCAGCTTTTCTGCACAACTCGTCGACAAAAGAGGACCAAATTTTGCGAACTTGACGTACGAGTGGCTTTAAATTGTGGACTGGCTTTCCGGCAAGATGCGTTTTCATAGTTCCCCACACATTTTCAATGGGGTTGGCGTCTGAGGACTTGATACTTACATCTGTTCCCTTTTTCGCAAGAACTGATCATGCTTCGGGTAGTCACAAAGAAGGGTCCCGCTTAAAAGGTTGGACGATCACTTTATCCTGCTTTTTTGTCGTCACTCCCTTCAAGCCGTGCTCGGAAAAGGCATCAACATTTTTGTATACCTTATACTGCCGATTCTACATCTATTATGCAGCAAAAAGCAGAACGAAATATATCTTGAAGTTACAAAAAAACGTTTTTTTTATCTAACACAGACTGTAATTTAAGGAAAAAACCAAGCCATAACAAAACTCTTCGGAAGTTATGATTTTGAGCACAAATAGATATTTAAATATCTCGGCGTCGCACAGTGCGGCCGATTCCCGAAAAGCTGGCCAAAACTCAAAAAATTAAGTAATTGATTCAAAATTTCTTACTCGGGGGTTGTCGGGGTCGCTGATTACGAATTTGATCTTAAAATTTTGAAAATCCACCCCCTTCCACCCCTATTGGCCACCCCCTCACGTGAAATAGCGTATATTTAAGAACATAATCAAGATGCATGTAAATTTATATGTTTTCGGGGTCGCAAGGTAGCAAGTGGTAGCAGCTGAATCTTGTTTTACTTTACTTTAATATTACTTTTTTGAGTAACCTTTAATAGGTTTCAAAGCAGCATATGACGGCGTTGTATTACTATACAGTTTGAAAACTCAAATTTTATAAAAAAAATTGCAAAAAATGTATCTACGTATTGCTGCAGCTAAAAATTTTGTGTCGAGGTATTGATATGTACTAAAGATTTCTCGTATTTTACTAACCTTCCGAAGATGATTCCATTTGGTTTTGTTCAATTTACTCCATTACAAAATCTTTCAAATGTGTACAACTTTCACTATTCATCGACAGTAATACGATGCTCAAACGAAGGCCACGTTGCGACTGAAAATACAGAGGATACTTAGAGTACAGGACGTTGCTATGAACGGTTTTCACTACTCAAGGCATTACTGTAGCCAACCCAAAGACAAAAAAACTCTATCTAGAAACTTTTTTTTCGACTTTTGGCCAGCTTTTTGGGAATCGGCCGCACTGTGCGTCGTACTAAGCATAAATAGATGCGTCCTTATCAACTCAAGATCGCACTAACAGGCAGCTAACATAGCATATTTTGGGCATATGAAACTTATGAAATTTTCATTGATACCAAAGGAACAAAAACTGCAGGTGCACAAAACTATCATAAGACCACTTTCTAACCTACGGTTATTAAAAATGGATCTTTAAAGCAAATAGCGTGAATTTACTGATGCGATTTGAAAGAAAAAATTTTAAGAAAATATTCGGCCCTATACGATTATAAGATGGTGCATACCGTTCTAACCATAAATTCAGTGTTTTAATTGCGGGGCGAAATGTTACATGGTTTATAAAGTGGCAAAGATTACGTTGGTATGGACACGTTCTAAGAATGAGCAGCGCAAAAACGACCAAAAAACGAGACCAGAAGAGGCAGCAATACAGGCCGACCGCGGGGAAAATCGTTGCAAGATGTAAAAGATGATATACGAAAAATGACAATCCCATAACATAGAGGGACAGCGGAAGGTAGAGAAAAAAAAGGTGTATTGTACAGATGACAATGGTCCACCGCGAACTGTAATGCCAATATGATGGTGATGCTTATTTAAGACATTGCCAGTGAAATCATTGATTTAACAATAAGTAATGGGTGTGCGGGTAGAAATTAAAACGGCCCTTCCCTTTGCAAGAGAGCATTATGGCCTTTAATGATATTAAGTTATAACTTTACTAACGTAACACGGACTTCTATAATTATAGGTATTAGGTCGGGGAATAAGTTCGTGGCGTTTTTACCGAAGACTTTCATTTAAACAATAATTACATCAATAAATTATTCAATTAAACATTCGCCTTAGCTGTTTACCACCTCTTCCCACCTCTCGACGAATTTGTTGATGCCGTTCCGCCAAAAACCACCTAGTCTGGTGTTAAAGAAGTTGTTGAGCGAGTTTTCAAGGACCTCTTTGTTATCGAAGGCAACACCCTTTATATGGTTTTACTCAATCGGAGCAAGGTTCAAAGAATACTGCGGGTACTGAAGGACCTCCCAGTGGGCAATGTAGAGCTCCGTATTGACCGTGGCATTCTTTTCGAACATTTCTCAGTGCCCTATGCCCTCCTAGTCCCAACAAACACATATCATGATCTTCTTTGGATGAAGATCCGTCTTGACTCTCGGCTTTGGCATATCTCTTAAAGGCATATTGATGTTCAGGCACCATTTCTTATATCCCGTGACGATGTCGTACAAAAAGCGCTGTTTATGACCGGTTTTTCCTCGATGACGGGCGAGATGCTGAGAAGCAATTTAAAGGCGACTTTCTTTGTTTTTTCGTTGAGCTCGGGAGGCATCCAGGCTCGATTAGGCATCCAGACTTTCGGTAAATCCCATTGAATGAATGTGATTAAGAATCGTTTTACGGTCGCAGTTCATTATTTCCGCCAATTCACAACTGGTTTGGCGACCATTTTCCTTTAATGATTCGGGAGGTTCTTCATCGAATTCAGAAGGCCTTCCGCTGCGGGACGTGTCATCAACGTCAAAGTCGCCGTTTTTGAACTTTTCAAACCATTTCCGGGTTGTAGACTCGCCTATGAGACCTTTTCCACACACCTCGCAAATGTCTCGAGCTGCCTTGGCGGCTTTTTAACCTCGATGAAAAGCAAAGAAGAGCAGGTGTCGATTTTTGCCTCCTGAGTATTCCATTACTAAACCTCAAAACTAATAAAAACATAAATAACTAGAAAATACAATTAACATAGTTTTGTAGAACAGAAAGAGTTCTATCGAATGAATACTTATCCTTTGCCAAAAGAAAATATAAAAATGCTATAAACTTATTCCCCAGCCCAATATTGACGATCATATTATAATACGAGCAAGATCTGTGGGAGTTTTGAGCTTTAGTCTTCTTGATAAAAGACCCATTCCCGGTATTAGCCTCAATTTAAGGTTTTTATGCGTTAATAGTCGGAAGATATGGATCAGATAAGCTTCAATATTCTTCGAAGGACTTTGCGTTTTCACACTCCGTTGTATGTTGAAATTTTAAATCAAATTATTTCAATTACGCATCTATTACCAAGCCTCTTAATAAATTTGCAATAGTCCTATTTGATCTAAGTTGGAAAAGCAAAAGTGAACATACAAAATAAAACGCTTACAAACAGAGATATAGCCTGTGATGAAGAGTCATCGGATGCTCGCAAAGGTACATAAACGCAGGGATTATTTCTACAATACTCGCTACTGCTACTGGTGTCTAGTTCTTTAAGTAAACGCATATATACGTACGTGCAAATGCGCGTAAATACATACATAGGTATATTCCTTGCACTATAAATTACTGTATATAAATTTTCCAAAATCTCATATACTCTCTTCGTGACAACAATATTTGTACACACATACATGCGCTGTTTTTCAATAAATCTGTGTCAAAGCGTTAAAGCACTCAATCCACTATAATTAATTTTTAATTTTTACAGATTTACTTGACAAAACATATACGCACCGTCTGCTGTAACAGAAATACGTATGTATGCATGTATATGCTCGTAAAAGCATGAGAGCAATGTTGGCTGCTCTGTTAATGGTGTAAAATGGAAATGCGTACGTTTACTGAATACAAATGAAAACGACCATCAATAATTCAAATCACAGATGTATGTAGACATAACTTACATACACACGTATGTAAATACAATAGCAAATGTACACAAAATAAACCGCTTATAAATACTTAAACTTTACTATAACCAAATGTGAATTTTGTTCGATGCAGTGGAATTTCTAATACTTCATACCTTTGATGAATCGAGCTACTCGTATGAAAATTTAATTAAATGGAGAAAAGCGAAATTACATATTTTGAATTTGTTTGACAACTTGTTGCATATGGGTGATGACAGAGAAAACTACTTTGTTTTTAGTTTCGATTATTTTAACGGTACATGTATAAGAATACTACTGCATATGGCGTACGCATGCATACATTTACATATACAAATATAAATATATATATATCGTATATACATTTATAATTGGCGCATACATCATTTACTTTTCCTGTAATTTTTGTTGGGGGGCTTGATGTTTTCCACGAATTCAGTATATGCGGCTTCCGAATTTCAGATGGTTTTTCAGTGCAGAAATACAATCGAAGCTTTTGCCATTGCCTCCCAAGGGGCGATCTCTAATAGAAAAACACCCTTCCTGTCATTTAATTTTTCATGCCCGCAGTAGGTGTCAAACAGGGATTAATTAACATATTCTATCCCACGTATATCGTTTTCCGTACACGCTAAACTTCATTTGTACGCCAAGCGGAATTTTTGAATTTAAAATATTATTATCTGGTAACATTGTTTTATGTGACGTAATGATGCTTTCAACAACTTTTCTAAGTTTTAAATAATTTTAATGCTATTATATAATTTTAATGTTATAATTATATAAATATGATATAATATCTCTAAAAACGAGAAAAAATAGGCATTTATACAAAATACCAAAGTGGGTACTGGGTCAAAAATAATTCCTATAAACCCCATAAACGTGTTAAGATGACCAAAAACAATAAAAAAATTCTAGATACTACCCCCAAATTTATTACATTTTCAAAAAGAAAAGACACAATTTTTTTCTTTTTTTATATAATATTTTTCTTTTATTTTTTATTTTTTTAATTTTTTTTGTTATTTAATTTTCTTTTTTTTTTTTGTTATTTAATATTTTCCCCTGCCACAACGCTTTGAAAATTACTAATCAATTTGCATAGGGGATAACGCGCTTTTCGGTAAATTTGGTAATAATATTTACAGGTCGATATTATTTAATCCCCTACATTAATTTCACTTCGCAAATATGCAAAAAATTATACTGTTCTGTACATATTAATAAATAACAAACGGACACTATTTTTTATAGCACATTTAAGGACGACATAATAACATATTTTTTGTTTATAAAAATTTCTTCGATCAAAAGTAAAAGAAAGAGGTACATTTTTTTTTTTAATTTTTAATATAATATTATGTTGAAATTTGGAGGCTTTTCAAAATAATATTCTAATTTAATTCAAGGTTTACTGCTCAATAACAGGGAGTTAACCTCTGCTCAACTGAGCTAAGAAATCAGGTGAGAGCAAATGCTTCTTTAAATTATTTTAAGAACAAAATTGGCACTTAGAATAGAAATATTAAAAATGAAAATCGCGTAGAAATTTAGTTTTTTGTTTACATCTGAGTGACACTTCCCCTCCGGTGAGCTTCCCACAGCCCTAAACTACTTAAAAGGCTCGCTTTTAAGGACTGGACTAGTATTGAAATATTTCGTTGACGGTCATCAAAGAAAAGAGTTGTATAGACACAAACAATATAAAAAAATAAAAGTTAAAAAAATATATATAAAAAGAAAATATAAAAAGTTAAGTGAGTCGTCTTTTTTTTCAAGTATGCATTTAGACTAATCACAAAAGCAATATTCACTTGCATATTGGCCGCACAGAGCTACTATAAGCAAGTTGCTTACGAGCTAAGCGGCTATTTATAAAACTCACTTAAGGTTGCTCCAACTCGCTTAATTTGTTTTTGTTTTCTTATAGATTTTTTTCGCAGTATTAAAAAATGCAGTATTTATTCCTTTAGTGAAGACCCAAAAAACTCTAGTGGTTTTCTATACGAAAGTCGCACAGTGTGATGTCCACATATAAACGGAGGCCAAAAATAGTAAACATGCTCTGATTTTAAGGAAATGGGGTCTACTTTCACTTAAGAAACAAGAAATGTGAAATTTGGTTTCTCGCCCTTGTGGAAGTAAGTGTTAAAAGTTATCCGATTGTGATTAAATTTGGTTTGCATCTGTATTTTACCTAGAGCAGCATAATCCGAAATATAATGAAGAGAGGTCTACTGACAAGTTCACCACCCACTTCAAATGTGGCCCCAAATGTTAAATTTGGTGGGATTTTGATGAAATATTTTGTTAACGTTTATAATGCGCGCGAATGCATTGAGATGAAATCTGTGTACATTTTCCATATTCTCATTATTTTAGGTATTACTACTGTTAGGCTACGAGAAGACCCACAAGACATTCTAATGTTTGAGACCAAATAATAAATATACTTTTTTAAAAAGTTTCTCGCTCTTAAATGTTTTACCTTCAATGGTAGACTCCTTTATAATTCACATTATACAATAAATTTGTCGAAAGCAGGCGCTCTGCTATTCAAATTAGTATAGTTAAAATCATAGTTTAACACAGATTGAATACTTCTTCTTGGGTGTAGCTCATTACCCACTATCCATACAAAAATCACTAGTCTTACATTCTATATGCCGCATCCACAAAAATATGTAAATTTAAAGTTGCTTATTTACAATGAAAAAGCATACATTTGACTTAAGTGTTTTTTTTTTTTTTTTGGCAAAAGTCCTGTATATAGGCTTATTCAAGAACAACCCGCTTGGATGGAAATAATTTAAATTTTTACTCTAAATCTAAGCAAATTTATTTATCACTTTTACTCGTATGGCTTTGCGCTCTTTAGTTTTTATTTATTTTTTACATTTTATTAATTTACAAGAATTTTTTAACAAGAGTGGCTCGATGTAGATAGTAACAATAATGGTTTTTATCTTGCGGAGGAAACGTTAACACATCCCACACTATTCCTCTCAAATTCATTTACGAGCATATTTAACTCACCGATGATTTCGCTAAAACTTCACGCTGCTTGTTTAATTGCATTTCGACCTGCCCTTTTTGGAAACCCCTATACATATTTGTGCCACATTTTATTCTGAAGTGTTTACAACTTACTATTTCAGCTTTTGTGCGCCAACAATCGAACGAAATTCACGTTGCATGTAATTGTTATCAAGAGAAGTGTTGCCAATAGAGCGCAGCTAGGCTTTGCATTCACACATATATACACTGGGATATTTGCAAAATTTCACTAATCAACTCTTCCATATTTTGTGGATTTCTTTTTTAATTATTTTTCTAGCACTTTAGTGAACTTTTTAAATTATTTTCCACACTACTTTAACTTTTAATACGTTTTAATACGAGTATGCCAATGTATTGGCTTATTTCTCCTTCCGGTTTTATTTCGTCGATAGGTATTTGCACTTTAAAATATTTGTATTGATTTACATTTACATATTTTTTTACTTTTGCATACTCTTCATCATTCATTTATATATTTCCCTTTGATACTTTCGTGGCAATGCTTCTTATGCAGGCCAAATGGTCAACACAAACACTTGAAGATACATTCGTGGATTGCCCAACTGTATTTGTTGTTAAACTGCTTGGCCTGTCGTCATATTTTTATTTTCGCTCACAGTTTTTTTTTTACTGTTAGTAGTTAATGTTGCTTTAAAATTATATATGTATGCTTCAATTCGTTGAGGTTTGGATTTTCTTAAATGCACACTCAAAGCACAAACTTTATGAATAAAGCGGTTTGAAAAGCAGCAGCAAAGACAGTAAGACAGACAAGACACATTCGCAGTGGGCCCGCAAAGATCAAAAAGCCAACTTGAATCGAAAAACGTTTACAGGCACGCAAACACTAATACTCGTACATATAAATGTCTCGCCACCAATACCTACATAAGGTACATACCATGCGCGTATATTTGAAACAAAGCTCAAAGCAACAACGACCGCAAAACCAACGATAATAACGTTAACGCCGATGTTGACAGCGCTGCCAGCGCAATAATTGCGTTTGGACGCACTGTTTATACACAAATATTTGCCAAACAAGCTGTGTTGTATGCATGTGTCTGTTTGCTTGCTTACTTATGTGTTGATGTCAAAAAACCGGTAAGACGAAAAGGCCAACTTGCCACTTTGCCACACCACTATTGCTGTTTGTTATTTTTTTCTTATTCTTGTACTGTGTTGCACATTTGCTAACTCCAGTCGACTTTTAACACTTATTTTTGTTTTATTTTCTTGTGCTACACACTTTTATCGCTATTGCTTTTGGTGTATACAATCGTAATCATTTCCTTCTATGTATGTATGTATTTAATATTATTTTTCACTATTTACTATTCATCACTTCTTCCCTATGGGATGCACCCTAAAAAGTGTTATAAGTTCACAAACTACGCTGTCACCATTAATTCTTCCGAAACACGTCCGAACACCACAAGAAGTCAACTAAAACTGAAACTCATTCACCGATTTGCGTGTTGGTGAGCAAACCAATGGTGTTGGTGTAGTTGGCAGCGCTTTAGATGCCAATAAGACGAAAAACTACCACCAACGAATAAAGATAACAGCGACGCCTGCGTAGCCAGAACTGTTATAAAGATGTAGAGCTATACTGTTAATGGAAAATTCTCTGGTATGGTATTGCATAGCAGAGCAGTAACATAGCTGCGTTAACATGAAGCTGTTCAAATGTTGTTTAACATTTATGAGTGAAATACTCGTACGTTCGTAAAATGGACGGTTAAAAGCTATATAAATATTTTATAATAAATTTGAATGAACATCATCTATTTATTCATTACGGGGACATAAATGCGTTTATGAAGGGTGGTTAAGGTTCAAGGGCCGGTGTTGATTTTGAATAAAATACAATTTTTTTAGGAAGTTATTGCCATTTCTCTTTATTATGATAATATTGGTATGGCTCAATTACGTATGGAATAAAATATCGGCCAAATGGCCGCCGTGACCTCGGCGGCACACCTCTATCCGATGGTCCAAATTTTCGATGACGCAGAGGCATAATTGAGGTTCTATGCCCTTAATGTGCCGAATTATCTCATCCTTTAGCTCTTGAATTGTTGCTGGCTTATCGACTTACACCTTTTCTTTCAAATAACCCCAAAGAAAGAAGTCCAACGGTGTCAAATCACATGATCTTGGCGGCCAATTGACATTGCCACGACGTGAGATTATTCGGCGATCAAATTTTAAACATAACAGGGAAAGTACTTGCTGCATATATGTCACACCGAACAACTCAGAAGAGTAATTGTATAAAATACCTTTTTACTGTTATTTAAAGAGCTTTTCGTCAGTAATATTTTCTTTCCTGAAATTGACTTGCCGGTTAACTTTTTGAAACTACTTTTTGGACAAGATTATATAGATTAAAGAGGAAATTTGTGAGTCGTTTTTTCATGGCGTTATTTTATATGAGCTGTGAAAGAGAACTGAAAGATTTTAGAATAGTGAACTTTTCTAAAACAAAAATCAAAAGTAAATATAGAAGAAACAGAATATATGGAAAACACCAACCTGTTTGTATTTTAGGGGTGTACTCCCCTATTGTATGATATATATAATTTATGTACTTAAATCAAAGGCCACATATGTACGTACCGTGCGGCATGCCAGGATGCACAAAACTGGTAACTTTCTACTTTTGCGGTACGAAAAATGCTGCGAAAATGGCAACTATTAAAGAATAACAATTTTGTATCGCGCAAATTTGTATCGATAGTGTTTTCTATTATATCAAATAAAACGCAGAAAATAAGTGGAATTTAAATTGATTGCGTCAATACAAATGTTCCCTTATCTTTTTGATAACATTTTGAAAGAGTAGAGAAAAGGCTAGGCTTAATCAAGTTGTCCTAAAAAATGAATGTGCGGCCCGATTTCGAAACTATAGTCCCACTCATCGTCCACAACTACCATAAATTATATTGAAATCTTCTCTCGCTTCAACTAGAAAAACCTGTATATACACAACGAAATATGATATAATACTTGCTTTGCATTTTACACGTCACGCCACTCAAATGTGTTCCCGGAACGGACATAAAGCTCCCATTGGGACAGCCCTATTATTCTGTCAAATTCACAGTAGTTCGTTATGCACATTCGGCTGTATAGCCTCAAAAGGAGCCCTCTTCCGAGATAGAGTACAAACAATACCTTGTGTGCGGTTTTACTCATGATAGTCAATTGAAGGAAGTGTTTTCAAAACTATGTCCTGTGGTTTTTTTACAAATGCGAAAGAACATATTTTATAATTTTAAATTTTCATAATTATATTTAAAACTAAAATACTTTTCAGTTGCACTAGTATTTACTTTAGGATTATATACTGATCATGTTACTACTCTTATCCTGTATGAATAGCTACGAATAGTTGCTATAAACAAACTGTTAGGAGTCAAGAGTATAGCGGTTGCTGTAAGAAAAAAAATATAAGAAAATAATTTAGCCATAGAGAAAATTTACCAACTGTCAAAAACTTATTCACTGACATCCTCTCTAAATTCGAACTTTGGTCGAAACCATCAGGAGCAAGTATGTCTATTAACAAAAGCTGCACTTTTCACATTTGCCGTAAACATAAGTGTACTTTGCCCTCAATATCCTTTTCTAACGTCACACTTCTTCACACTAACACCCTGAAAGTACTCGGAATTATATTTGATAAAAAATTAACTTTTAAGCATCATTGTTAACATATTAGAATAAGCTTATTCTTTTTCTTAATTGGCGCTATAACCGCTTACGCGATTTTGGCCGAGTTTAACAAAGCGCGCCAGTCGTTTCTTTCTCGTGCTAACCGGCGCCAGTTGGACACATCAAGTGAAGCCAAGTCCTTCTCCACCTGATCTTTCCAACGCAGAGGAGGCCGCCCTCTTCCTCTGCTACCACCAGCTGGTACCGCATCGACTACTTTCAAAGCCGGAGCGTTTGTATCCATTCGGACGATATGACCCAGCCAACGTAGCCGCTGGATCTTTATTCGCTGCGCTATGTCTATGTCATCGTAAAGCTCATACAGCTCATCGTTCCATCGTCTACGATATTCGCCGTTGCCAACGTGTAAAGGTCCAAAAATCTTACGCAGAATCTTTCTCTCGAACACTCCAAGCGTCGCTTCATCGGATGTTGTCATCGTCCAAGCTTCTGCTCCATACGTTAGGACGGGCATGATGAGAGTCTTGTAGAGTTTTAGTTTTGTTCGTCGAGAGAGGACTTTACTGCTCAGTTGCCTACTTAGTCCAAAGTAGCACTTGTTGGCAAGAGAGATTCTGCGCTTATTATCAAGACTAAATATAATTAAGTACTTGTCTTCAAAACACTGTCTAGTTCATACACAAACGCTGGTAAATATTGTATAACCAGAGCTTTGATGTTATCTAAGATAGACTTCAGATTAGGTATTTACGGACATTGCGCATACACCCATCTGGGCCTTTCCTACTTCTCCCATTTATGCCATCTTAGCGGAAGCTGGTCTACCAACCCTTGTGGAAAGGGTATCAAATAACAAGCTGATGTGTATCCCTAGAGTTTTATATTGCAGAAACAAGATTTTGTTTGAATGCGTTTCTTCATGTCAACACAAGACAAGTAAAAATGGCCGAAAATCAACGATTTCAGAAATTTTAAATCAAGCCAAGGAACTGAACATACTTATACCACCTATTCTCGTAGCAAACCGTCTCATCCAGAATGTGTCGTACCAAGCTATTTAGTCATAAATAATTTACTGCATCATCAAAAAAATACTACTGACCCCGATGAATTTAAGCAACTAACTTATATCTTGAAACTGTTTCTACTTTGAAATCAGACTGGGACCTGTTATTTACTGATGGATCTAAAACCGATACCTGTACTTCATTTGCTGTAACAAACGAAGTGGGTACCACTATAACCGTTGGAGTTTTACCAAGTTACTGCTCAATTTTCATAGCCGAAGCTGCTGCGTTACTTGAAGCGGTACACTTCGCTTCCCAAAAAAAACAATCAATATATAATATGCAGTGACAGCAAATCAACAATCGAGGCTATTCTGAACCCAGCTAATAACTCTCCAGTAATCACAAAAATGCGCAGCATGCTCACACAACAAAAAGGTTCAATCAAACTTATGTGGGTTTCGGGTTACAGTGGCATGAAAGGTAACGAACAGGCCGATAGTAGGAGGCAACCAAAGAGCCATTGTACATGTTCGAATACCCTCTTCCAGAAGATATAAAAACACTGGTAAGGCGTACCAATTATGAAAGTTCCCTGAGCAAATGGAACCAGCACCAACATCACTACAAATCCTTCAATCTCTCAAGATCGAAAAACCAATACCCGTCAATTTCATCATGCCGGAATATTAAGAACCCACTCGTATTTGCTAAATGGTTTGCCGAAACCCCCGTGCCCGTTTTGTGGATTCAGCGAGTTCACCGTATCTCACTTCATGGATATATATTGAGGAATCCAAAATATTAGATCATCGGTGTTTAAAAATATCAAACCATCTGAACTTCTGAAGCAGACAATTCGTTTCTCGCTTTAAATTAAAAATTTAACTTCATAGCCTTCTAAGTTATCTGGTATATATAGTTGTGGTTACATCCACATTCCTATCTTCTTCTTTTCTCCAGTATAGGTATAATATATTATAATCTTGTAGCTAGCATCTAGTAAACTTAGTATAATATAATTATTTCCTTTTTTCTTCTTTATCTATATTATTAACCATTTAAAACAATAGCCGAAGGCCCTAGCAACCTGTGCCTCTACCTTTATTTCTTGCCCTTTAAGTGGAATAGTTATTTATAATTATTACTCTTTTCAATAAATAAAAAATAAATTTAGCCATAAATGCACAGGCCGGTATGGCTGGATATTTTTTTGGAGCATTGATAAGTGTTTTACGAGCCAAACGCTATAAATGCCTCGTAATTGTTGCAATTTCTTCTCAGCAGTGACTTGATTTATTGAGAGAGAAAGTGCGAGCTCGTATGCAAATCCAAAACACATCTGTACTTGTGACCACCAGCATATGCGGAATACCCCATTACTGGCCATTTAATTTTTTTAAACATAACTGATCCATTTTGACCAAGCCAAAGTAGAAATTTTACATAAAGTAGTCAAGATAAGTGAACCAAATTGCACTTTGCTGCCCTGCAATGAATATTCAGTAATTAAAATTATTTTTTGGATAATTTTCAAAGCTATTTTCTTTAACATTCCCTTTGATTAGCTGCTCTTCAATGTCGGATTTCCTTTTTTTATAGCGTGCCAGTTGAATGATTTGGCATATGACCCAATTTAAATACCGATATTAAAGTACGCTAGCACCAACTAGTACTCTTCTTTTTCGTTGCCGCCTTTTTTTGTGGGGACCTGCTCATATGAATATTTATGAGCTACAACAGCTTGGCAACCCTGGTGTGTGTGTGCAGCAATTTCATAAGCGAAACAACATGGTTTCATTGCAAATTGAATTTGTTAGGCAAATTTTTACTGTCACTATTGAGTCGGTTTTCGCGTACTATGTACTCGTGCGTGTATATGTGTGCGAGTGTAAAGTAGCAACTTGCAAATGTGCATGTGTGTGGTTGAGAGCCATGAATTTTGCAGGAGTCTTAAATAATCAAATTACCAGCATACGAGCTTTGGGGGTAGTCATTTAGGAATGATGGTACAATTTAAATAGCCTCTGGAGTGCAGAAGTCAATTAAGGAAATCCGCATGCAAAACCAAGATTTTTTTTTTTGTTTCAGATGTTCGATTTCGTTTTGTTTTCAATTTAGTTAACTAAACAATAATATGTTACATTGTTCTTAGAACTACATTTCAAACGAAAAGGATAATATTTATGTCTAACTAACCGCTAACCTATCCTATTGTTACCATAGAAATGGCAAATGAACATACATACGAGATGTGTTCAAATATTAGGTGAATTTTAATTTTTCTTAAAAAATATTTATTTATTCATCTATCATCTATTTTATCTTCTTCAAAGTAGTCCCCCTCAGATATAATGCACTTGTGCCAGCGTTTTTTCCAATCCTCGAAACTCTTCTGATACGTACTTTTTGGTATGTCCTTGAGCTCTCTTAGCGATTCGATTTTTATTTCCTCAATCGTCACAAAACGCCTTTCATGGGTCGCTTGAATTTTGGGAACAGGAAAAAGTCAAAGGGGGACGAATCTGATAAATACGGTGGGTGACGCATGATAACGGTGCTATTTTTGGCCAGATAATCTCTTACCAGCAAACATGAGTGAGCAGGCGCATTATCAATGAGCAAAAGCCATGCATTTTTTCCACAATTCCGGGTGTTTTTTCGTATTGCTTTACGCAAACGACGCATAACTTCAATACTCCTTAATTACCGTACGACCTTGTGGTAAGAACTCGTGATGCACTACGCCATGGTAATTTAAGAGAATAGTGCTTTTTTCAGTCTTGGCTCACCTGGACTCTTCCATTGCGACGATTGGGCTTTGGTACCATAACCATATACCCAATATTCGTCACCAGTTATGACCCTTTTTGCCGATATGCCGATATCCTCAGCAACTTCTCTAATTGTGATTTGACGATACTCCATAGCAATTTTCTTCACTTTCTCAACATTTTCATCGGTTGTTGATGTGCTGTTGCGTCCAGAGCGAGCGCCATCATTCACTTCCTCACTACTTTCTGTGAAAAGCTTGTACCACTTGTAAAAAACTTTTTGACTGAGAGTACGCTCACCATATGCCACGGACAATATTTAATTTTTTTTTTAGCACTTTATTCCATTTTTACATAAAATTTCATGCAACTTCTTTAATCCATTTTTTTCTATAGCAGAAAATCAGCGAACATGCAAAACACTTGTCTTAATTATGCCTCTCACAAACAAACTAAACATGCTATAATGGTAAAACCGTGAACTTATTTCGAGACGAGTGTAACAACATAAAAAAAGTGCGTGTAGCGTAGTACACATAGCAGAAGTGAAACTTTGAAGGCAGACAAAGAAAGAGAGAGACCCGAGAGAATGAGAGCGAAAGAGAGACAGAAAGAATATATATCTATATAAATTCACAACATTTGCAGAGAATACAAATAGACAAAATTTACAAAAAACGGAGAAGGGTCGACCGGTGCAGGTAAACGCCGGACACAAACCGTGGCAACCAACCGTGGCCCTACTTTGCACAAACGCAGCGATTCCAGAACCGCATCAACGGCACAAATTATCGCAAGGCAATACCAATAAATCCGACGCCGGAATGGATAGCACTTTATAGTGCGGACTAGTACTAGCCAGGAAACGGAAATAAGTGCCAAAAAGTAGGCACCAAGAAAACAAAAAAGGCCAAGAAAATATAACTCCAAAAAGTAGGCACCAAAATTTGCACCAACAAACAAGCGCCAAAAAGTAGGCAATGTTATTTCTCACTAGAAATTACCAACCACGAGGAAAACCCCAGGAAAAATAGCCTAAAGTGTATCTAAGATATATATAAGTAATAGCTCTCTCTCTCCTTTTCCTCTACGTTACTCTTTTTTCTTCCTCGCGGAACGAAAACGCCCAAAACGTTGCATGACCCTGAAATTTTACTCTCCATTCTCGTTCGTCCATCGACGCCTAAGAAGTTTCACTTAAAAAATAATCGAAAGTCGAATGTACGTAGCGCGCGAAATGTGAAAATTCGCCTTATTTTTTGAACACACCTCGTATATGTATGTGTAAATGTAAGCCATGTTCGACGTATTTCATAAACCACATAAACTGTGCAACATCTTGTCTAAGATGCTACACACACTTGTCGTGTGGAAAACTTAAAATTATTGATGTGTAAACCACGCTCGATTTCCTTGTGCAACTGTTGCCACAGTTTGTAATTTCCGGTTGTGGCATCATGTAAAATGCAAGTGCAAAATTTTAATTAAAAGTGCTTGGTAGAGTATTTTTTGGGATATAAACTATATACTGTTGTCATCTTTCATATTGTTTTGTACTAAAATCCCAAACTCTCTCCACTTTTAGGTAAAATGAAAAATACTGCCTTGAGCAGGTAAGGCATTGGCTCGGATTGGTTAGAACACAAATTAGTTTGTGATTTAATTTATGGAGAAATGTGAGAGATTTTAGCACTGGAATGAACTTGTTTTATTCAACATCCCTATTTTTAGAATAAACTACTAACACCCTGCGGTCGAAATTTGACCAAATACAATAACCACTTGCAAGCCGACTTGACTAAAATATTATATTATAGTAGCTATGTGGTGCGAAATAAATTCGATTTACTTGAAATGGTGAAAGAGCATGACGCATAGGCTTCGAAAAAAAAATTTTAAGAAGTTGTTTGGGCCTATAAGTTTGGATAGACATCCATCTGAAATGGGATTTACTTAAGTCCTTGAAGGAGCATAACCCGTATGATTTTCGGGAAGAAATTTTCTGTTATAAGTTTTAGTATTAGTAGTGTCACATCATTAGTGCGGGACACCCAGGTTAAAAAAAGACTGCGGTCTGCTAGGCTTATTTACCCGAATTGCGAGTGACGGCAGAGATTGGTTAAATAAAGTGGAAACATGAGAGCAGACTTGGACGTTGAAGTATTACTGCAAGATCTGCGAAAAAAATCCGCAGTGGCTGAAAAAGGGTCATCAACGAAATCTGAACACTTTCGTTACTACAAACGCCACTAAAAAAAATAACGATGGGTATTTTCGACATGCGCGGTATTTTCATTCATTTGAAATTTCCCCTGGCCTGGGAAAAGTTCCATGTAGGCAATCTGGTGCGGTTCCGAGCACGCATTTTCGGCGAGAACAACTGCATAATGTTCCACGTCAACGCGCCGGCTCATTCTTTGTTCATTGTTTTTAGCAAAGAAGGTATTCTGGAATTATCGCACCCCGATAGCAGGATATCATGCTCTGCTCCTCAATCAAGATGAAATCGCACCTCAAGGAAATTCATAATGACGGCTTAAATAATGTCAATAAAATTCGGTCAAAAGATACCGTAAGGATGGTAAGACGGAGAAATTGATTGGAGGTCACTCTTCGGCGAATCTTTTGGAATCATTGATGAATCTTAAGAGATTCGGAAGAGTAAGAGTATAAACTTAATCCATGCTCAGAACATCGTACCCTAACAGCCTAAGTCTGATTTTAGAGAACGCCAGACAGCTGCAGAGAAAATGCTCTGCAGCGTCCTCATTTTCACGACAAGGCAGTCATATTGGGTCGTCAGTGATTCCCATGGTAGCAATGCTTTGTGCCCTGTGATTCCAGCTGCCGGTACTCTCAGGTCCTTTCTGCTAAGTTTTAGGAGAAAAGTTGCTAATTTTCTGTTCGGCCCAACTCAAACCAATGCCTTCTATGGGTAAACCTCATAAAGTTGTCAATCCATAGTTGAACCGCTGGTATATTAATTATACTCGCATGATCAGATTAATCGATGGAGCTTTGGCCAACAACATTTCGGCTGGCAGGGAAATGTTCAACACATACAGAGAACATCGTTCACTTCTGAATTTGAGTCAGTATAAGTACTATCAGGCTTGAGTAATGAGTCCAGCTAGCCGTACGGTCCCTATGACGGACCTTGCATAGTCTCGCTGAACACTCCCGATCATCCAGTTCACTGCAAAAGGTTCTATAAGAGTTCAATTTAGATTATCTAATTTTCTTCTTATATTTCTTGCTCAGTTCACCGTAGGTAGTCCAGTCCGCTTCCAACTGGGTTTTAAGAGATTTGATGAAAAAGTTTCCTAGAAGTTTTTCGGAGTTTTGAAAGTTCAGCATTCCATCAAGGGACTGCATTACCCTCTCTTCTCCTGTGTTCCGGGCACACCTTCTCATAACTTTTAATTAAAATTCGCCACATTGAGCTTGAGGCTTCTTCAATCGCAGTTATTGTGCGGAGTTTTGGAACGTTGAGGATAAACTCTTTAGTAAGATTATCATATCGTGTGCAATCCGCTTGTTGGGGATTCCGGCTTGCTGGCATCGGCGCTGTCTCGGCCGCAAGCTTAAACTCTATCTTATCTCTTTATCGAGTACTTTCCAACAAGTGATATGATCTGATATTTTGTAAATTCTTAATGTCATATCAATCACTTCCTGTCTCCTGCTGGTAACAACTAAGCGAGAT
Source organism: Anastrepha obliqua (assembly GCF_027943255.1). NCBI lineage: Eukaryota > Metazoa > Arthropoda > Insecta > Diptera > Tephritidae > Anastrepha > Anastrepha obliqua. The sequence goes on from NC_072895.1 coordinate 44,745,846, forward strand.
GACAGAATGAAATCCATGAGTTTATGCCCGCTGAAGTTATATTTCGTCAGAGTGTGTTCTGTGAATTTGCATCACATCCCACAATAAGACCTAATCCATGGATTCAGCGTATCTTACGACTTCCATCCCTCGTAGGGTAGGGAGAATAGAGTCGCAGAGAAAATAGGCTGAGACAACGATTGTCCCTACCTCTTTACTCTCTAATCGATACTTGTTCTTAGCTGCAACTAGTCATAAACCTGATATAATGACATATGGTTCGGGATGAAGAAGCGCAAAAATGTTAAATTTAAAAAAGTGGACACTGAAGAACATCATAAGAGGACACAGAAGAAAAATGAATTGGCCATATCGAGCTCGATAAGTTTTGTTACCTATTATAATATTTTGCAGTGTCAAACAATACTTAGTATGTATTTTTCAGCTATTTGGCTTTATTTTTGACAATATAAAAAGAGCTTATCTATGCAAAATATTACATTCAATCCAATAAAAACTTCTACATCATGCAGGTGTGGCATGTGAAAAATAGGCATTTGACTTACTTTTTTGCTGAATTGATGCACATGGCAAAGTTCAAATGTTTAGTGAGTTGATTTTTCCTTATTCTTCCTTAAAAACTTTTTAACATCCACTTTTTCAGCCACTTGGGCACGCATACGAAAGTTGACATAAGAAGGGATGAGTTACGCACTTGCGTATGAGCCAAATGACTTAGCTAGAGTGATTCTTCATCAGCAGCAAAAACAACTGTAACTTTGACAAAATAGTATACACTTTTACAGCATTCAATAAGTTGCATGTGCTTATGAAATTTATTATATTAAAGTATTCATTTGTTTCAAGTAGATTTAAGTTGATAGAAGTTTTCAACTTGGAATTGCTCGGAAATGTTTAAATGAAAACGTTGAGGTATGAAGTGGCAATGTATAACGATTCCTATGTTGAAGGAGAAAAAATTATAGGGATAGGTGATTATCAAAGTCATGTTGGTTTAAAATATGTCCCAATATAGGTATGTACCTATACATCCAAACTTAAAAAATACGATTCCAGTTACATACATCTTTCATATCAGCATTGCAAATACCGTTGAGTGTATCATCAGTAACTGTTAGAAAAAAGTCGCCCATATGTATAACATTTTTGTTTAAGGTCGCCAGCAATCTTAATAAATAAAATGATTTATTTATGTAAGTTAAAATTGTATACGATGGTGGAAAGATATTATATATAAAAAAAACCTTCACCCAAAAATATTTTAAATACATATAAATGCTTCTTTTTAAAAATGTAAAATTATGTAGAAGTGCACGCAAGTGGGGAAAAATATTGATCGCCATTCACCTTGGAGTGGCTAGAACGATTCTTCTGTGCATGGTTCAAGCAGCTCACAACGCTCGGGATTAGCCCACGTATCCTCTGGGTAGTTTCCGAACACCCGTTCGGGAGTGAGCTAACGTGAGAAGGCGAGACATTCCAGGATAGCTGGTTGTGCGCTGAATTAGGGACCCGCCACTTAAAAATCCCCCCAATGAAATGAGATTAAAAAAGCCTCGGATGAGAACTACGTCCAACTGGGGCCGGTTAGCACGAGAAAGAAACGACTGGCGCGCTTTGTTAAACTCGGCCAAAATCGCGGAAGCGGTTATAGCACCAATTAAGAAGAAGAAGAAGAAAATTATTTAAATATCTTATATACAGGGTGTGTCATCTTTTATGTCGGTATGAAAAAAATGTGAGGTATTTTTATTTGTTTCGATTATTTACAATTTATTAAAACTACTTTTTTAATACAATATCAATCAAGTGGCCACCTTTATTAGTATTCACAAACTGCGATCTTTTTTCTACTTTTGTCGTCACCTTGTCAAGCATTTCGCGTTTTATAGCGTCGATTTCGGTGTAAAGCGATCCATGGTTGAAATTGCACTGAATTGACGTATCGAAAACATGTATGTTGAAGTCAATCGGTTGTTAAATGACAAAGTTATTCAGCGGTTACATACCGTCATAAAAGATGGCGCACCCCGTGTTATATACAGTAATTCGAAAAAGTTTTGGTACAGTGAGTTTGTTTTCACAATGTTTTTCATGCAAAACTATAGTTCTTATTACTACAAAATAAATATATTTTAGAGTATAAATATGTAAAACATTCAACTAAATTTCGTACTTTTTACTCAGAATTATTAAATATTTTACTAATTTTTGTGCTATTTTATAACTCATTTATTTTTTTTTATTCAAAATGCAGGTTTGAAGTTGCTGAAAATTCCCTTTTATTTAAATTTTTTGTCTGACGGTTTTGAACATACATATTTATTCCTGCATTCAACGCTTGAATGGTTGAAGTGAAGAAAAATATACCGAAAGTCTGCAGAAAAAATTATTAGAAATCAACTTTTTGGCAGTTTCCTATTTTCACTTCGGTACATTTTTATATTAAATTCTGATGAAAATTTTATGATTTTTTTTTGATTTTGTGCAAAGTTTGAAACTTAAATTTACATGGTCTCTGTTATACTAAACCCTATATTTTCATATAAAATTAACAAGAGTGTTTGACTGTCTAACTGTATATAATTAATATATTCTTCATCATGATTTGGCGTCACATCCCTGTGTTAGCTTTGGAATTTTTCCCGATCCTTGGCTGATTCCTTCCAGTCTTCTAGTTCGTCAGTCCATCTTGATCTTGGTCTGCCTTCGTCAATTACTTTTGGTTGAGCTCTTATGGGGTCCATTCTCATGATATGGCCTAGCCGTCATAGTCTTTGAGCTTTGATGAACCATAGAATATTTTCTCCTCTTATAAGTTGGTCCAGTTCATGGTTCGATCTAATACACCATTCGCCGTTGTCTTTGACTGAACCTAAGACTTAACTAAAAATACTTGGAGTATGTTTTTGCCTTTTTCACTTATTGTCCATGACTCCGATCCTTAGCAAACAACATTTCGGACTACTGATTTTTACAAGGTAATTTTTTCTGTTGAACAGATGTGATTTAAAAAGTTTGATAAGTGTCTATTTGCTGCTTGTATTTTCTCGTCAATCGTGATGTTCATTGCGTTGTCGTGGCGTAGTGTAAACCCCAATTACGTGAATGTTTTCACCGCTTGAAATTCATATGCCTTGATTTTAATTGTGCATGCTACCATTTCATTTCTTCTGAACACCAACATGTATTTTGTTTTTTCCTCGTTATTTCTCAGCCCAATTTTATTGCCAATATTTTAATATTATTATATGCAAAAGAAAAGTATTTATGAAAGTTTCAATCTAAACCTATTTTGGAAATAAGTGGGATGTTAAAATATGGCCATCAAACCAAATCTGTTCAAGAAGACCTTAATGAAAAAAACAAAATTTAGAAGTGGGTCGATATTTTTTGAACAAATGTGTTTCTTATTGTTTTTTTTTTTCTTTTAACTCAATCATTAAAATACAAATTGCACAATTAATTTCCAGCGAAAGGCATTTTAAGAAGCTTTAACTGAGTAAGATTTTTTGAAAATTTAAAATTTTAATGATAAATGAATTTAAATAATATAAATAAAATGGCACAAAATAAAATTATAATTAAACAACAAAGTTAAAATTTTGCATATTTTATGCCAAGTGCGGTAACGTAATTGAAAATCGGCTTGCGAGTTGTTGTGTCGTTGCAAATCGACGAGTGGTGGATGTTTTCAGTGGTTGGGTGACAATAAAAATATTTACTTTTAACACAAATAAGTTCAATTACTCTAATACTCGGTAGCCATAAGAGTTCATAGCATTACTCCAACAAGTTTTTCAGAGTCTATCCCTAATAGTCCTTAAACCTTTCAAATATTTGATGAACCCAAACAGCCCTTCCAGGGAGACTGTGACTAGAAGGAATTCTGGCTCCAGAAGAAGTTATCCTGAAATCTTATATTACGTTTCCACCAAAAGCAAACACCGTGTTTGCAGGAGTTGTGTTTGGGAGAACTGTCAACTGTTTCCACCGAAATGTGTTTGCAAAGTGTATGGTCTTTGGTATGGTAAGCAGATTTATGATACATTATTTTGCGGCGACAGCACAGCGCGATAGCCCAGCGGAAATACACTCGGAGGTTTGCCATTGCCTGCCGAGGGGCGACCGCTATTAGAAAAATGTTTTTATTAATTTTGCTTTCACCGAGATTCGAACCAACGACCTCTCTGTGAATTCCGAATGGTGATCACGCACCAACCCACTCGGCTACGGCGGCCGTCAATCAAATGTCATATTGACAAATTGCAATCATTGTTGCCATGTTTCGATAAGAATGCAATAATAAATGAGGAAAATGAGCAACATTGCCACCACTTAATAATTAAATTAGACGCAAACCCAACAAAACACGCTTTAAATTAGACGCAAACCCACAAAACACGCTTTGAAAAGTGAGTTTAGGTATAGAGTTGTGTTTTAATTTTGTATGGGATTTGACAGGAGTTTTGTTTCGTGTTTGCGCTAAGAACACGATAGCGGCAGAGAACACGATAGCGGCTGCGGTGGAAACTTAGCATTAAACACACTTTTCGAAAGGCAGGGCATTCGCGCTTGAATAAGAAAAATATTCTACTATGACCGCACATCCACAGTTACTACAAAAATCGTTATGTGCGGCTTACGAACCAGGCGCCAACGAGGCTACATAGGTACATTAGTATTTTCGTGAGAAACGAAAACTACTAAAATATTTCATTGCTGCTTGTGTCTGCAAGTATCACAAATTTTTAAAGTCTATGGCACATTCTTTCCTTTTTATGATATTATTACAAAAATTAGTGTACAGTGAAAATTCAATCCATAAGTGCCAAACATATTTATAAAAACTCAAATTTAAATTACAAGAAAAAAAAGAGTTTTGCAAATATTCATCGCTAGTTGGTAATGAGCGTGTACGTTTATGTCTGTTATTAGCGACTGTTTTTTGTGTTCTTTCTCTAGTTGGCCATACAAGGTGGCGCAAAATTAATAACCCTATCGGAAAATTTTTAATTTTTGCAAATGGCGTATTTGATCCTTTTGATATAAAAAAACAAGCAATGGAGCGCGTAAGGTTCAAAAAAGATTTCTATCATTCAAAAACAATGTTTTTAATCAGTAAAGAAATTAAAAAAAACACAGTTTGATGATTAATTTTGCGCCTCTTATACAATATTTGTTACAAGCGATAGAGCGTGTAAAGGTAAAACACAGATTTTCATCACTCAATACTATTTTTTGTATTCAGTTAAAAATTTATTCAAGAACACTATCGGATGATTTATTTTGTACCACTTTGTACAAAACTTGTTATCCATTTACACGCGAGCTGAAGATTACGCCCAAATTTTAATGCAAAGTTGGGTTTGCTAAGCTCTGAAATGAATTTATTGTTTTTTTCGTACACTAATATGTTTTACTTAATAAGACGTGTTTTTAGGAATTATGTTTTGTTTAGAAAAATATTTTTGGTTTCGAGATTCGTGTAATAACGAAAATTACGTGTAAAAAAATTAGTAGTGGAGGGAAGAGAGGTGGGTGTAATTAGCCAATTGTTAACTAACATTTTAGACAACCCAAATATTGCAATATACCTATACCTGGATCATAGAAATCAGTGCTGAATTAAAAAAAAAAATGTTGAGTGTAAATACAAGCATTTGCATAAAAACATCCATATATCCAATAAAATGTTTCTTAAGTGATGTTTGTTTCTTAAATTCTTTGTTTCGCAACATGTTGACAAGAATCGAAGTTGCGAATTGACACATTTTCTGTTAATAATCCAGTCATTCAGTGCCACAAATGTTATACTGAAAAATGTTAGCTGACATTCGTCAAACAGTTCTCTGTTAATACCCTAATTTAGTATGTTATGCCAACGACACAGCATTTTATTTACAGCTGTGCTCTCATTGACGCCATCGGTTACTTTTTAGCTTCTTTCGCCGCATGAGCGCTGCTGTTGCCACTCCAGTTACATTGCTTAAGTCACCAACAAGCAAATTGGTGAATGAGTTTTAGTTTTGGTTAAATTTTCTTATCGGTCGGGTGTATAGCGGTCGGTAGCGTAGAAATTACGCTGTTAAAAATAAAGTTATGAATATCGAAGCCGCTAAATAATGAACAAAGAAGAAAAGTAAAAAGAAGAAGTAAACTAATTTTTAAACTGTCTACAATTATATGAACATGTGTGTGCGAATGTATTATGAATGGCCGTAAAGGAACAGAAAGAAAAGCTAATAGCATAAAAAGAAAGATAATCTGCAGAAGTTCGTAGTTGAGTGCAGTCAAACAATATGCAATACAACGCAACAACAATACGGTAGTGTGGCAAGTTGGCCTTTTGCGCTTACCGGTTTCTTGGCATAAACACACAGTCGAGCACATAAGTATTCTGTACTACACACACCCAAGCTCTCTTTTCAAAGCACTAACTACAGCCTGGGTAGAAAAAACTTTATATTTGTAAATAATATAGCATTGCGCTCTGTGCTGTCAACGCTAATGTTAAAGTTGTTATCTTCGTCTTTGGTGTCTCAGCGTATAGCGCGTATATTTGAGTATTTTGCCATTCCTGTATGACACAGTCGCATATGTGCTTTAGTGTGTGTGTGTGTGTTAGTGCATGCAGCCGCTTTTTTGCCTTTGCATTGGCTTTTTGATCTTTGTGTGTGAACTCTGAACATTTTTTTTCGGTTTTGATTGCTTTATAAGCCTTTCTGTTTTGCTTGTGCTTTGTGTGTGAATTTATAAAAAACCCCAAGCATCAAAACATAGAAGCATAAATAAGAGCAATAACAACGTAGCATGATTGATCAAAAAGCGAATACAAAATTGTGTAATAAAATATGAGATTATTTGTAAGTGCTTGTATTGACCGTTGGCTGAAATTTTGAAATAAAATAAGTAAACTAAAAGAAAGAACAAAATAAAAGAGTTAGAAACTGCGAAAATACCTAAAAGAGCGATTTGGACACATATTTAGCTATATACATTTAAGGTCACACTGACATTTTGTACAAGTGAAGGGATAACAATTAAAGTGAAGGTGGATAATACGGACTAGTTAACGAGATATATGTGCGTTCGAGCAATGGTGTACAATAAACGTTTTATATCTCAGTGTAAAAAAAATTTATTGTGATAAAATTTACTAGGAAATCAGACTTTAATCTATTTAACTACAAATTAAATCAAAGTGTACTAAGTCGCCATTACGAAATGAAAGATCTAGGTGTTATTTTTGACGTTAAGTTATCATTTCCAATTATGTTGATTTCATTAGCTCCACAGCATTCGCAATGGTCGGTTTCATTAGAAGGAACGCTACTAACTTCAATGAGTAGACTCTCTCTCGTGGGAGGCAGGAGGACCTTACCGAGACTACAACGCACTGTGGCCATCTGTTGCACCGGAGCTTTTCCGACTACTTCAGACGGCTGGTTGGACTGATAACGGGTCACTTTCTATGAGCGAAGCACATGGAAAGGTTGGGCATCTCAGACAGTGTACTCTGCCCAGCTTGTGAAGAGGAGGATGAGGCGGCAGACCACTTCCTGTGCGTCTGCCCCGCCTTCGCTCGAAACAGGTTTGAGGTCTTTGGCAGTGATGTGTTAAGAAGCGACCATCTTGGCTCCTTGGCACCACAAGATCTACTGAAATTTCTTCGGAGATCGGGTAGATTTAAAGAAAATTAAATGAAGTCCAATGGGCTTAATTCATGTCTGAGTGCTGCGTTTGCTAGTTGTCCCGACAAAAAAAAAAATAAAACTAACTTCAAAGATCCTCAGACGTTGAAGTCGCTTTAGTGGGAAGTTGCCTAGAGTATTGCTCATTAATATTGAATCCATACTACGAAATCCATTCTAGGAAAATTGAAACAGCACCTACAATTTTTACCAAATTCGCTTTGAAAAAAATTTACTGGCCAAATGGTACGGAAATTATTAGGCCTACAGTCATTGTCTGATAGAATAATCTATCTTTCATAAATTTTTGCTTATAATTTTATCAATGGCAATATTAACTGCAATGAGTTCACCAGTCTCTTCCAAACTCATATCTCGCCTCATAGTCTTAAAAATAGCCGCTTGGTTGTTCATTCAACTTACAAAACCAATTATTCCATGAATGGGCCTATTATGCGATGTGCCCGATTATGTAAAACATACAGCCATATTATACATTTTAATGTTAATATTAAGAAATGTAAACTTAATCTTTTTGTAAAATTTAAGTAATTGTATTAGAGATATGTATGTCTTACTCTGTAAGATAAAAATACATGTATCATAATATCTACAGAAAGAATCTCTGCTATGCCAGTTCGTATTTCTTTAACTGGTCCGGAATCAGAATCATGTTTAATTTTAAGTAAACATATAAATTTGTATACAGAAAATAGCAGAAAAAACAAACAGCTGTGCCAAAAATCCTTCGTATAATATTGGTAGAATGGGTACTTTCATATAAGATATGTTTTACTGATGTTCTAGACGACCTATAAAAACAGCAGCATACATGCCCAGAGTTTAAAAGCTAACCGCGACTGATCTGCGAGCGATCTAGACGAAGTTGTCAGAATAACAAAATGCCTGCATGTTTATATGGGTCAGATAGGCTGGAGATATCAATTGTCGCGTTATGATGAAAATACTCATTGCATTTCAATGGAGCTTTATTATGTAGGCACTGGCTTTATTCGACGTTTTAAGTCAATTTAATTTCATTTGTTTGCTTGATAAGCAAATCTCGAACGCAAGTTACTAAAATACTCGAATTGATGAAATTTTTTACGGCATTAATGACAGACTGACTCCCAGTGCAAATGCAAAATTTTTCATTCTTTTTGGAAGGTATCAGAGTGGCTTGATATATGGCAAAGATTTCACTGTTGAGCAGTGATTGACCAGCAAACTTTTTTTCACAAAAAGTAGATCCTCAGATGTACCTGCGAAAGAGGTCGATAAGTTAGCTTTTCAGCCATCGGTAAATATGAATTTGAATGACTTTATATTTAACTGTCGTTTGTGTTCAAGGAAAATTTGCCGGTAGATATTAACTGGTTCAACTTTTTTTCTCGCAATGCAGAGTACTTTTTAATAATTTTTTTTTTTGAATAGTGTACGTATCGAATTATTTTTCAGCAAAACGAAAATTATATTCAAATTAAGTTATTTTAAGCAAATTAAATATATGTATTTGTATACCTTATGATTATTGTGAAATTTACTACAAAAATGTAGTGGTGGTTCATATTTGCCTCATCTACTCTACAAATATATAAGGTGAAGTTCAAAAGAAAAAAGGATGAGCTTAAATAGAAACGTCAGGAGCTTTGTTCTGATAAATTCGAGTTTATCTATTCAAAATAGTCTCCTCTGACCTCGATATACTGTTTTGCGCAATCTAACAGATTTTCGAAATGTCCTTCAGGATGTCGGTAAAAGCCTTTTATATGGAATCTACGGACGCAAAATGTTTTCCTTTCATGGCCAAATGCACTTTTCCAGATCGATAGATGTCACAAGAAGCCATATGGAATACGGTGAGAAATTTATTGTTAAAAATGCGATTTCTAGTAAAAAATTAGTCACAAGAGTGCATCGATGAAATGCTGCATCACCATGCAATAAGCGCCAGCTTCCTCCTTCGCGGTATTCAGGGCGAATTCGACAAATGCGATGCAACAAACACTTCAAAACCCCACGATAGGAAATTCCATTGACGGCTTGGCCCGTTGGCACGAACTCCTTGTGGACAATTCGCTTGGAATCGTAAGAACAAATGAGCGTCGACTTGATTTTGACTTCTCTAAACGCGAATTTGTGGTAGTGGGGCCATTTTTGAAACGTGTAAGCCACTCATGAGCTCCGGAGATAGGCAATCATCGTCATAAACTTTTTTTATCAATTCAAATGTCTCGGTAAACGTTTTAGCGATTTTAAAACAAAATTTGATAATAGCTCTTTGTTCTAAATTCATTTTTGTACCGATGGCACAAATATACCGACACTTTAGATGCAATAACTTCGCTTCCACTGGACCGAATGTCACCAAGCTTTACTGGAAGTCAGCTGGGGATGTAACTCCTATGCACTAACTCAGTAAAAAGATGGCGCTATTAAAAACATTTTTATGACGCCAGGTTTGTTTATTTTGGACTTCACTTTGTTCCATATGTTTAACAGTGTTACGTAGTGGCCATGTATACATATTTCATATCCCGTAACGAAAAAAAAAATCTCCGTATACTTGAATTTAAAATATTTTTGCAAGTTATATTCGAAATTTATTTTTTTTTCTGCATTTTTTGGGAATTTGTAGGTGGCTCTTAGTTTATGATATATCGAATTTTTTTCTTAAGAAATTAATTTTTTTGTTTCAAAGTTCCTTCCATTCTAACGTACCACCCTAATTCCAGTAAATTCAAGTTCGTCGCTCTTTTACATTTTTCGCCATATCTTCGGCGTTTAAAGGCAGATCTTGGTGCACGATATATCGATATATTTGTCTCAAGAATACACTTTTTTTGTTTCAAAGTTGTGTGGTTCAAGTACCTCGTTCTAGTGCTTACTCACCAGATTTCAGTGCCTAGCACCCTAATGTACCATCCTAATGCCAATAAATTAAAGCTCACCAAAAATCATTCAACTTCAGTTAAGGAAATTTCTCGACTCGAAGGTAATTCAGATTTTCTTTTGCCCCAGCGTAGAAGACGCTCTTTTACGTTTTCGTCATATCTTCGGTGTTGACAGCGCCGCTATCGATCGTTGAAAATGTCGATGAAATCATGGAAAGCGTGGAGACGAACCGGCATGGTGACATTTATTCTCTTGTCAAGCAATTGAAAATTAGCCAGAAAAAACTCAACCGATTTGGATAACAAATTCACAGATTAACGTATTGTTTTTCTAATCGAAAGCCTACACCGCGCGACAAAACGACAGATCAAGATTTTGACTTTTTTCACTTTCTCTATTTAAATGTACTTTACTATTTTTCTTTTATAAAGATATAGCTATGTACCTAACGAAAACCTTATAAATCCAATTCTAAAATTTTATAAAAAAAATTAGAAAATATTCCCAAACTTTTTATCTCAAGTCCATTGCTTTTAATTGGAATTTGCGGTATGCAGTTTTATAACCTATTAAATTTTTATTATAAATTATAAATTATAGCAAGCACAAAAAGAAATGTACTATGTCTACTACTGTCTACTACTACTGTCGAGTACTATTGAAAGTAATAATATCAGTCGGTTATGATGAAGTTTTTGGCAACTTAGAACAAATCAAAAACAAATAAAAAATATAAATAAAAAATAAAATAAAAAATAGCTTTACTACTTACAAACATATTTATTAATCCCGTTCCATAAAACAATCAAAATAAGCCTTTTATTCTACACCTATAATTTAAAATATTTTCACTTGTATGATATCATTGTGATTTTTGTGTAACTGCGAAGAATATCGAAAAATTTCAAAATTGTTTACTAATTAACTTTACAAACGTGGCACGCCAATCAAGCTTTCACTATTGAGTGGCTAAAATTTGCAAAAAAGGAAAAGCCTGCCTACTACCTGCCACACAAATAAACCACTTTTATCAAGCAATCAACTTTATGCCATTTGCACTGCTAGTGAAGCGGACGCTATCTACATGCGTAAATATGTACTATATAATGGCATATATACATACATGTGTATGTTACTCTACAGCAAGGTGGGCGTTATGAGTTGAGTACAAAAAAATACGCGTGGGTCAAAAAATCAGCAGCAAAGTCAATGGACAGAAAAAAGAGTTCAGTAACAGGTTTCCCATCTACTACTGTAAACGCTGCTTCAATGCTGAACATTTCTTCCTTCATTGCCTACTTTTCTGTAGGCACTAGAGACCTTTTTTCTAGCGATTACCTTCCGTGTTTTATATTTTAGAAGCTGAGGTCCAATTGCACCAGTACAAACAGCCACGGTCAAAATTGAGTTTAGAGTTTTTTCCATTAAGATTGGGTTGCCAAACAAACGAGGAGTTTAAATTAAAACTACAAACGTCATTGCAATAAACAGTTTTTGCCGAGTTCAGAAAGGCCAATTAGAGTTGCTAAGTGAAGTCTAGTTTTCTTCAACGTAGTGAAAAGGTAGGTTTTTTCTGTCACGACCCGCAGGTGCCGCATTGAATAATTTCAGGATTGTGGAGTTTTTTTGTCTATATTCATGCAACATGACCTATCTAGCGGACTGCTGACTTTTTTTCAACTTCGTTCAATAATGTGTGTTACTAATTAATTAAAACACATGTTTTTGCCAAAATTCGTTTTTATTCATCAACATACTCCCCTTTTAGGGAGATACAATCATTCCAATCTTTCGATACCGCATTTGTAAAACGATTTTTCTTTGCCTTCAAAATAGGCCTCAGTTTCGGCGATTACTTCATCATTTGAGCCAAATCTCTTACCACAGAGCATCTTTTTGAGGTCTGCGAAAAGCCAGTAGTCGCTGTGTGCCCCTTCTGGAGATAGCCATAATCTTGCCAGCCGACTGCTGCGTCTTTGGTCGCTTTGGGCGGCTTTCACAGGCTGCATGCCACTCACCAGACTGCCGATTTGACTCTGGAGTGAAATGGTGGATCCATGTTTCATCCATTGTGATGTGCCGACGCAAAAACTCCCACTTATTGCGCGTAAACATGTCCAAACAGCTCTTTGAATCATCGATTCGTTGTTGTTTTTGCTCCGGTGTGAGCAAACGCGGCACCCATTTGGAAAACACCTTTTTCATACCCAAATGTTCGTGTATTATGGTGTGTACACTGCCTGCTGATATCTTTAGAATGTCAGCAATCTCCCTCACTTTCACTTTACGGTCGGACATAATGATTTTCAGTGTTTTTTCAACGTTTTCCGGAATAACAGCGTCATTTGGCCTTCCAGTAGATGGAATGTCATCGGTGTCTGTACGACCACGTTTGAATTCGGCATACCAATAACAAATGCTTCTTTTTTATGGAGCAGAGTCCGAATAATGTTTTTCAAGCCATTCCTGGCATTGAACAGTATTTTTTTCCATTAAAAAACAATGATAAATCAGCACACGGAATTGCTTTGAATTCATTTTTTTTTTTTAACTCAAAAGTAGCGTCACTTAAAGCACTGTAACTTGTAAACAAATGGTCGGATTAACATATGATTTTGACAGTAAGCCTAAACAGGTTGCCAACTTTCGAAAAAAATATTGATTTAGTACTAGTGCCGCCATCTATGTGTCAGTCACACACATTATTGAACGTCCTGGTAAGACATATTTTTTCCTTCATGTAAAGTTCAAAGAAGCAGCCGCCGTAGCCGAATGGATTGGTGCGTGACTACCATCCGAAATTCAGAGGGAACGTAGGTGCGAATCTCGGTGAAACACCAAAATTAAGAAATGCCACTGGTGCGTGACTACCATTCGGAACTCACAGAGAGAACGTAGGTTCGAATCTCGGTGAAACACCAAAAATAAAGAAAAGTTTTGAAAGTTTTGAAAGTTTTGAGGCTTGAAACTGTAGGTCCCTCCATTTGTGGAATAACATTAAGATACACGCCACAAAGAACGAGCTCGGCCATATAAAAATACAAAGTTCATGGAGCTCATTTTTCCATAAAAGAGGCACCTGTCCCGTGTGAGTGAAATTAAAGACTTGGGTGTAATATTTGATTCAAAGCTTTTGTTATTTATCCGTAGTAAACCACACGAGTATACTTTCCATTTTGATTCCATTAACACAGCCTAACAACTTTAAAACAATCTTACGCAGCACGCACAAATGAAAGACAATGTCTCCCAACCCAATTTTGTCGAAGAAGGTACGGTCGAAACTTTTGGTGGGGTAAGCTATAATATATTGAAAAAAGTGGAATTATTGGGAGGTTGAATTAGTTTTAAAGGTTTTTTTCGAAGATTTGAGGCTTTATTGTGAAAAAACGGTACAAAATATTTTATTCGAAGTATTGGCCATCGCTAGCTACAACTTTCGCCCATCTTTCGGGCAATTTCCGGATGCCGTTTCTCCAAAATTCTGGACGCTGCTTGGCTATCCATGACTCAACCCATATTTTGGTAGCCTCGTACGAGGAGAACCGCTGGTCCGCCAAATCGAGACTCATATGCCGGAACAAATGATAATCGGAGGGAGCTATGTCTGGACTATACGGCGGGTGGGGTAACACTTCCCAGCCAAGCGTTCCAAGGTATTTTTTGACAGGTTGAGCAACATGCGGCCGAGCGTTGTCATGTTGCAAAATAACCTTGTCGTGTCTTTTTACCGTTTCCGGCCGTTTTTCTTTCAATGCCCGGCTTAAACGCATCAATTGCAGTCGGTAACGATGCCCCGTGATTGTTTCGCCCGGTTGGAGCAGCTCAAAATATACGACGCCGACCTGATCCTACCAAATGCAGAGCATGATTTTGTTGCCGTGAATATTCTGCTTGGCCGTCGACGTTGATGCGTGGCCGGGCAAACCCCATGATTTTTTGCGTTTTTGGTTATCGTAGGGGATCCATTTTTCGTCGCCAGTCACCACCCGATGCAAAAAACCCTTCCGATTTTGTCGCTCGATCAGCAATTCGCACGTAAAAAATCGGCGTTCGACGTCGCGCAGCTTCAACTCGTACGAGACCCAATGTCCTTGCTTTTGGATCATTCCCATCGCTTTTAGACGCTTGCAAACGGTTGATTTATCAACGCCCAATGATTCAGCAAGCTCTTCTTGGGTTTGGCACGAGTCCTCGTTTACCAATTCCCCCAATTCCGCGTCCTCGAACTTTTTGGGCTGGCCAAGATGCTCCTTGTCTTCGGAGTGAAAATCACCACTTTTGAATCGTCGAAACCAGTACTCACATGTTGAAATCGACGGAGTATGGTCTGGGTAGGCCTCCTGCAGTAATTCACGGGCTTGGGCTGTATTTTTTTTTCAAATTGAAGCAGAAAAGCAAAGCTTCCCGCAAATTGCGTTTCGACGGCACGAAAGTTGACATACTCGGAGCACGAAAACACTGCGTTGTTTATACTTCAGCGAAATGAAAGATACTGATAAACAAAGCCTAGGGATGAGGCTTTGCCATGAATATATATTCAGTATTGCCAACGCGATAATGTGATAAATAGCGCCATCTGTGTGTCACCTTTAAAACTAATTCAACCTCCCAATATTTTTGTCAAAAATATTATGTGCAAATGACCTTAAATACAGTATAATTATAGACGATTTTTTTTAAATTTAAATGCGAATTTTATACCCGTTCGCAAAAGAGCCATACTTGAAGATCGTTAAAAAAGGCAATTAGAGAGTTTAAATCTTCCACGAAAATTTTTAACGTACAATTTTACGGGGACCAACTTGTGGATTAAGATAAGTGCGTAAAAAAGCTTAGTTCAAGGTAATGTTTATACATTTGGCATAGAGGCATTGCGACACTTTACACTTTTGAGCATTAGTGCGGGTCGATGGAAAGCAATTTTATTAACTTTAGGTATACATTACTATGATACTTATGGGTTTTCTTAGCGAAAAAGCAATTTCACTTGCCCCACATAGCGAGTACTTCAAAAAACCGGGCGCATGCCCGGAAATATGAATATTATGGTATATGTTTCAAAACTTCTGAGCGAACCTGAGCGTTTCTGTTGCCCCTGTCCTATCTTTCTTTCGAAAACGATTCCTTTTTTGTTGATGCAATTTAGTTGCTTCCATTGAGCTGCTTGCTCGGAACTCAACAGTTATTCACAGTAAATATTAGGGTACATAAATTCGCTAGGATGGTAGCCGATCAGGATGCACTTTTCCTTTGCAGTACCACCCAAGATGATGATATAGATTTACAAGGATTGTTTTTAAATATGGTGCTTGCGACACCTGTTCGTGTATATACGTGATGTTTACTGCGCTCCGCGTTTTTAAATCTTTTCCCTCTACAATGAACATTTAATTAGCCAATTTTTATAATTGAATGTGTGCGAGATAGTGACTTTTTATTTAATAATTTTTTAAAATACTTTACACTAACATTTATGTCTAAAATGCGGATTAAAGGTTGATCAAGCTAAAGTGCAGTGCGGCAAATATAACGAAGTTTTTCATTTGGATTGTTTTGGTGTCTTGCCAGCTGATTTAGAGTTCCTACTCAGCTCGGAAAATAAGTCGTTTTGCAAAATTTGTGCGGCCACCAACTCAATCTCAATTTTTTGTGAGCAAAAGTGCCGAATAACGGTCTGTTGAAGAGTACATCTCTAAAAATATTTTCACCATGGGGCCACCTACCACAGATCACTACATTCCTTGGGGTCGATGTCGAATTAGCATTTTTTTGTCCTCTAATAATTTTCTATATTCCAATTTACATTGTCTAATTTCTTTTTTAATTTGTATTTATATAGAATTCTTCTGATGAGTCTCTCTTTTACTCCCCCTTATCAGGGTTTAATACCGCGTGCAAAAAAAGTTCACAGGTCTTCTCTGGTGCTTTCTCCGGCGAAGTCTGACTAGAACAGAGAATTTGGCATGTCTGTATGGAACCAGCACTTATATACATTAATACACAGGCGGCTTCAAAATAGCAAATGGGAATGAAGCTGAAGTTTTTCTGACTGAACAGATGCAAAAAAGCCTTATATCTGCTTGAGTTTTTTGAGCCGAGAGCTGCTGACTTTCAGAGAGTAGTAGGGCAATGCATTTTTTTCAGTTAGTAGGGCTGATATTTTGGCATCAGCGTTGTACACCACCAACTTGAGACTGGTGAAGTGTTGCAATACTGTTTGGAATATTATCTCGCTTTTCGTTTAGTTATTTAGTCATATTTGTTTAGTCATAGAGATTTCTTTGGAAACGAGGACGTCGAAGAGCTAATAAGAAAGGGATCTCTGTGAGTTTAACGATAAATTCGGCCACAGCCCCAGTAGAGTTAATGCAAAGGTATAGTTAGCTTCATAGGTATCGTGCCAGAGGCATAAGGGACTGATATAACTTTAAGCGTATTACTGGTCTATTAGCGAGGCCCAGTTCTGGCATTCCGAGTGATGTCAAATTGAAAATATATATTGTATATGTACCTCTCTTCCCTTGATAAGCCATACATATACCTATACATACACAATTACCCTTTTTGGGTATTTTGACCGAGTTCCTCCTCCTATTTGTAGCGTGTATCTTGATGTTGTTCCACAAATGGAGGGACCACAGTTTTAAGCCGACTCCGATCGACAAATATTTTTAAGGCATTTTTTCAGGGCCATAATGTACTCAGAGGAATTAATGTTTCACGCACGGAGACTCAAACCTACTTCGGAATGATAGTCACGCACCAACCCATTCTGCTACGGGGGCCGCCATACATATCTTCTTAGTTAATACTAAGCGCAGCAACATCATTGGCCGTTAAGTATGCAGTTCGTACCTGCACATGTGGTAATTCTTTTTGTTCTTTTTGATCTTATGAAGAACGTAAGTAGCAAAGCAAAGCGCGCAACAGCTAGAAAGCTCATCATCTGGGCTGCTTGCTTATTTTTCGTATTTTTTGTGCTGCTTTGTAATCACCGTAGAATTTTTGCCGTACTCCTAATTTTCCTTATTTCTACTGTTTCTAATCTGCATGCATTTACATACCATTTTCATTTTATTTTATTTTTTCACCTGCGTTGTTTTGCTACTCTTTATGCGTTTATGAAGTTTTGTGTGGCTCAGAGTAACAGAATGCGGCTAAGTCCGCGTTAAGTTTAGCTTATCTGCATTTTTCTACCACAATAAAAAAGGAATGTGCGGGTATTTAGATTGTGTGTAGATACATAGATAGGTGTACAAGGTGTTCCAAATATAATAACTTTTTAAAAAAGAAAAGAAGCAAAAACTCGATTACTTTCCGTAGATTTTGAGTTTATTACTAAAAAGCAAGTCAACCCAAAATATGTTCTTAAAAACTTATTATAGGAGCTTAATAATTTATTCGACAATTTATTTGTTTTTTGAGACAATAGAGTTCATTGTACTACAAAAGGTATATACATTTCACGTCTCAATCTTCGTGCAAATAAAAAAATAAACAAATTTCCATCAAAATGTTTAGATAATTGCCGAGTATGCAGTGTTATTGTCCATTGAGTTTTGGTAATATATAATACTCGACGAGTGCAAGTTTTTAGTGCCTGAAAATTTCATTGATATTACATACATAATCGTTTCCCTGACGCTGATGCGCATGGAGATAAAATTCGAAAAAAACCAACGAAACTTCTAAGGCTAACAAAGCTGCAACTCTCGAACTCTCATTGCCCGTTAGGTATCCATGCGGTGAGACTTGGTGAGACTGCTTCAAGACCTTTCCGCAGAAGCTGTCTGGAGGCTGAGGAGGAATCATCTCAGCACCTTCTTCTCAGCTACTTTGCTCTCCTCGGGCAAAGACTTAGAACTTCTTAGCTCCATCTGCGGATATTGCGGGTTTAAATGTGGTGAATATTACATCAGTAGCTTGAAACATGAATGTAATTAGCCCCTGTTGGCCGTCATCCCCCTTTTTCCTTTTTTCCACCTGTTTCCTGTTTGGTTCTTTTCGCTATGTTTTTCCTCTGTATGGTACCTCAATGAACAAATTTTGATTCCTTGTCCAAGTGAGCCCCTCCTATACTATCCGAATGCGGCCGCCGTAGGCGAATGGGTAGATACGTGACTACCACTCGCAATCCAGAGAGAACGTAGGTTCGAATTTCGGTGAAAGATCAAACTGAAGAAAAAGTTATTTCTAATAGCGGTCGCTATTGAGTGTATTTCTGCCATGAAGAAGCTCCTCATAAAAAATATCTGCTCGTGGAATTTTTGTATACAATTTTAAAATTGAACTTAAATGGTGTTTGTTAGACAATGGGATAAATTAAAAAAAATAAAGAACCTTCAAAAAAAGAAAATCAACAAGAAGAAAACTGATCGAAATATTGTTGTGCTACCATTTTGTCGCGGGGTGTATCCACAAAGTGAAATACTTAGGAGTGAAATCCACAGGAGTGTCAGCTGCTTAGAGTCAAGCTCTTTCTCAATTCAGTACCTCTTGCCTTTGTATAAAAATCAATATGACCCTAGAAGGCGATCAGTACTGTTTCTTCTGTTGAAGGATTCTATTGCTGATAATACCAGGTAAATCAGTGCAAAAAAAGTGGCGAATTTAAATAGTCAGTAGTCGTTCCATCAAAAAGAGTCAAGTTGTAGAATAGCCGCCAAAGTAAGAAGTCGAAGGAGTCTTATTTTTCCATCAGTTGTCAAAAACACACTCTAGGTTTTGCTTGGGTAATTTTTATTTTGAATATGTTCTGGTCAGCATCACAATGGGTATCCGTGCCTACAGAGGGTCATGTGATAAACTGTCAGCCTGACTAACTTAACCGAACTTCGCCTAACCTACTCTGGAATTTTATGTTTGCGTCTTATAATAAATTTTTAGCATCTCTACATATACTTATACACATATGAACATAGCTCAATTTTTCACTAACCCTGTGGCTTTTTATCACACTCACAGCACAAATTGTGACGAATCGAAAATAAGGAGTAATTTAAAATGAAATCACTCTTGCTACTACCGCATGTGCAGGAAATATTTGGAAGAGAAAGGGAAATATTTCATTAAGATTCCACCCTTTGAATCAAACTATGTCGTAATTGCTTTCGAGCAGCAAAGGCGTCAAAAGGCGCGTCTGTGCATTCTTCGCTAGATGCCTCTTATCAAAATTATTCACATACAAACCTAAATTGTTTCTGTGGTTGCAGTATTGCCCAATGTTCAAATAAAAAACGCTGATGCAGCAATGCTTTGTTCAGCTTTCGTCGATTTTCTTTCTTTATATTCTTGATGACACTTTTTGAACCAATTTTCTTGAGTTGGTAAGGTTTATGGTGGCAGAGAAAGTTTCCTGTGCTGCCAATTACATGACAGCTTTAGCAAGGACATTTGGGAGTAAGTAAAATTTGCCAATGGTTAAATGGAGAAAATTGCATTCATACATACATATGATTGTATAATTTGAAAAAGGCACATGAGTATGAGTGTGTATATTTTTGTAGTTTCAAAAGTTTTAAGATTCTTAATCAAGAAATAAAAATGCCTAAGGTTGAGGGCGACAAAGCCTTGGTACAACTAATTGAGATATATGTGGTATAGAAAAAGAGTAGAGCTTGCGTTAAGTTATACTGTGAGTAAAAAAAATGCAAAACCCAATTCTATGGATTTTTCCGTCAAAATAATTGACCTGTAAAATTAGTGCCTGTGAAATAGCAAAATACAGATTGAAAGTTCCTCATATGAAAATATGGTACCTGATGGTTGAAATTGAAAGGTCGAGCCAAAGAGCACCATTTGGTGGCTCCTAAAACACTCAGGCTAAAAAGTCCATTGTATTTAAAGCTCTGTAAAGAGAGTAGATAGCCAAGGAGAGAAGGAAAAAAGTATCAGAGAAAGAGATAGGAAGGAATAGAGACAGAGATAGAGATAGTTTGACCTGTGAGAATTTTTCAGATTCTTTCGCAAATCCGTAAAATCCTCCAGTTTTAGAGAACGAATATTACTCACTCCCATGACATCGGAACCCAAAACTCGTAGCCGTGCGCTAGCAAAGGCTGGACACTCACAGGCAAAGTTCTCAGTGTTATCCGCCTCCTCCAAGCACGACAGGCACATTCGGTCCTCAATGGCTCCAATTGTGGTCATATGCTGACCCCATGAGCTGTGTTCTGTTATGATACCGACCATCAACCGAACGTCTTTCCTTCCAAGTTTAAGTAGAAACAAAACACTTCAAAACACTTTTCAGTTCTGCAGCGTTCTAGACCGGACCATCTCTCTTTATGTAGATTGCCTCCATAATCGCTGATCCAATTCATGATTCCTGCGGAACATTGATTTTTCTTCATACGCTTGGATGTTATAATAACTAAATTGCAAAATGTGATAAAAATTGAGAGAAACTGAGATTTATTCAATATTGAAAACTTTGGTATCGAGTTTTTCAAAGCGAAGCATCTTCAGTTCCTTTTAACATTTTTTGAAATTATTTTGTGTTTAGTTTTTTTTTGTTTACCATATAGCGTTTGCTTTCTGAACCACCTATTTTTTTGAGAATGGTAATATAACACAAATGACCTGTCAAATGTGTTCATAATTTACTTAAAGGTTTGACATTTACGAAATAGGACGCTACACGCTTGAACGAAATTGGAAATATTGAAAGCCTATCTCCAAAGGGGTGAGTCTTCTTTTTCTTCCGCGGTTACAGTAAATGGCGAGCGTTACCGTGTCATGCTCAACGAGTTTTTGTTTCCAAAAATTGAAGAGGATGACATGGACGACATTTGGTTTCAACAGGACGGTGCAACTTGTCACACCGCCAAAGTTACATTCGAACTTTTAGCTACCGTTTTTGAATTCCGATATCAATTGGCCGCTTCGGAGATGTGATTTAAGCCCGTTGGACTATTTTTTGTGGGGAGCCGTTAAGAACAAATGCTATGCGAACAATCCAGAGACGATTGATGCTTTAAAACACGAAATCGAAGTTGCCATTCATGAAATAGGAGCCCAAACAATCGAAAATGTGCTTAAAAATTGGGTTGATCGAAAGTTTGAAAAAATATTATATTAATTAGTTTTTTTTATAGCCGATTCAAAAAGCAAATTTTACAAGGCCCACCCTATATTTACCCCGATAGACACACGGCAATTAAAACCCTAGGCTCTATGATGGTGTATTCGAAACTGGTCAGGGAATGCCTGGTCTCTCTCTCGCTTGCATCACAATTCTTCGATATAAAGATAATTTGGGTACCTGGTCATAGTGACATTACTGGAAACTGCGAAGCGGACGAGCTGGCCAGACAAGGGACCTGTTAGGTAGTGTGCCCGCGAAAGGAGAGGATCGGGATCCCATTGACAACCTGTGCTCTACTCCTGGAAGGATGGGCTTTGAACCAACTCAGCGAGCACTGGGCAAGTACACGAACTTGTGAGATCGCGAAGTCCTTCTGGCTACGTTTGAATAGGAGCCGTTTGAGGGATATTCTGAGGATGATAAAATCTCATTTCTCAAATTCCGTGGGCATCCTCACGGGGCACTGTCCGCGGGGTATATATGCTGTGCGACTCGGAATTACTTCGAGTCCTTTTTGCGTCAGCTGTATGGAGGATGAGGTGGCATCATCTCAGCACCAGCTCCTCAGCTGCCCAGCTCTCGCGGAACTAAGGTTCAATCATCTTGGTTCTCACTTTTTTTCTGCGCCTGCTGATATAGCAGGTCTTGATAACAAAAATCTGATAAACTTCATCAGCAACATAAGGAGGTTAACACAACCGCAGACTAGTCACCGTTCATAGTCCATAACCACTCAACCTTCCCCATCCCTTTCCCTTTCGTCCCCTTTTTTCCTCACCTCTTTTCCCCCTCTTGCAATGGTATCATAAAGAATGAACCAAACTTCTTCGTCCAAGTGGGCCCACTCTCTGGGCAACTATCACGACCTAACCTAACCTAACTTGCTTCATACTTATAGTACTTTATTATATCAAAACTCAATGAGCTATAAGGCAAGGTGCTCCAAATTTCTCAAAACATTCTGATTAAAAAGTTGAAAATTTTAACGAAAATATTTGAACTTTTTTTAATTTGCATTAATGATGAAATTTATGTGAACACAAGTGTAGCTTCTTCTCGAAATTGTGCTAATTTATAATTTAACGTAGAATCCGAATTTGCTGGGAATGAGGTTGACAAAATAGATCCATACAAATTAACCCGCCCTAATATAAACACATAAAATTATTTCACGTTCAGTTTCAATTTAATTAATAAATTTCAGTTTCTCTAAGGGGGATGAGCTGACTTAACACACAACAATCCATAAGTAAATAAAAATGTTTTTACAGCAAAAATCAACATATAATATAATATTGCAATTATTCAACATCCGTTAAGTATTTAAGTGCAATGAAATCACCAAAAACTGCAATAACAACAAAAATACCAAAACGACCCTCTGACCTGAAGGTTAATCCCAAATGTTAATAATTTCGATAATAATCATAATAGTTTACTGGTTGACGCTCGTAGCTACGCACAAGCACTTATGAATTCTAGATTACATATTTCCGTTTAGAACATTTATGAAATTCTCAGCACGTGCTATAAAAATTTCACTTATAAAACTTAGAAGAGTAGAATCGATAAAGCACATCCTGCCACATTACAATTAGGCGCCAGATGGTCCAGACACTCGACACTACAGATGTCTGCCAGAAACAAAACTACAAAGAAAATGTGAACATTTGTAATGAATGCAATACAACTGTATACGAGTCAGTGCAATTCGGTTGCACTACGAGGGTGGTGGTGACCAACAACTAAAACCCACAGAAGCTTCACGCAAGCAAAATCTGCCGGAGTGCTGTAAATGCATAAATAATGTTCACAGGATATGTAACGATAAAGAGAACAGAAATCGAAAAGCAAAGAGTGCAGAATAAAGAGCCGAAAACGCAAACCGAAGAATAGAAAAGCGTTCAAGGATTAAGAATCACTACTTTTGGCACTTTGCTCCTATGTGTTTTATATACCATAAAATCCAATGTGAAACGACGTTGATTCGGAAAAAATATAAATATAGTATATACATATATGCAAGTGTATAGATATCTCAGTATTCGTTTGGACACTTCGTCCTTTGAATCCAACATGGCATTGCACGTTGTTATGAAAACTCTTCAGCAAATTCAAGGCAAACATTTATTTGCTTCCTGACACTGGCTGACACGAAACAGTGCAGTGACAGAGGCAGTGACAGCGGCAGCAGCGTAGGATAGGCGTCCCAGACAGGGCAGATGAGAAATGCAGCGCTAACAGTGGAACGCTCACCTCGGGGTGGTTTTTCTAGCTGAGCATAGTATTTGCGTTTTTCAATGTCTGCTTCTACTTTTTCTTCCAACCATCTACTGGCGTGACATGCTGTCTATATGACATTTGTTAATTTCTTCTTTGTATGAATATTCCTTTCGTTCATTTACTATGTGTATCTTATGCCCGTTATGAAAGTATTGCCTAAAAACTTAAGAGTAAGATAAATGAAAATGTTACCATCTTTTTGTTCGAGCAAGGCAAAAAATTCCTGAAGATAACTTCTAATTGAGTCGAAATACCAGTAAATAAATAAATAAAAGTAATAATTAATTTTTTATTATGAGACCACGTAAATAAAAATTAGAAAACTACTCAAAATATAAACTATTATAAAAAAATATTCGAAAAATAATATATTTGGATGCCATTAAATACAATAGTTTAAATCACTTGATTCGATCGTAGAAACGAGTTGAAGGGCAGCTTGGACCAAGAGTATCGATTATTTTACATCACATTGAAACTTAGAAAAAAATGCTTAAAAACGATAACATTAAAAAAATGGTATTGTTAACTTTTCGTCAGAACAAATATTGATTGTGTTTACTTAATTTCATAAGATGAGAGTTCAATTATTTTTTTACACAGAAGTTCAATTACTTTTTGTCGCAAAAACAAACGTAGTTTAAAAATAAGGAAATTTGTTTCTTAATAACTGCTTGTATATTACATTCCCGCAAAATGTTATGAAGGCGCTGAAAAGAAGGCTAAATTTTTTCGCTCTCCTTTAATTGTTTGTTGCGCTAGAACTATCTTTCCAAACAGGCTGGACTTGAAGAAGGGGAGAGTCTGCACGGACATAGGTACCTCTGTTTTCACCGACGCACCGAAGATGGAATCTAGAGTTGGAGCCCGGTTTTTCTCTATATGAGCTTGTAGTCTCCTTTAAATTGAGGTCTTCGCGATCCGGCAGGTATGCGAAATGCTTAGAGATCGGTGTTGGGAGTGAGAGATAAATACCTCTTCCGATTGTCAATTTGCGAGCACGTTGTCGCCACGCTGCAACTCTCTTCTGGTCAACTCCTGTAAGGAGGCGATCAAATGTCTCGAACGTGTAGGAAACATTTCTCTTATCTAGCTCTAGGGCATAGGAGTATAGAGGAAAATGAAATTGTCAATGAGCTTGCAAGGAAAGGGTCGGAAGAACCGGTTTCAGTCATCCCCATCTCAGGCACGGGTGTCCTCTTCACCATTGTTAAAGGGAAACTGCACAATTTCTTTCTTAAAAAATTTCAAGACTGATACGTATTATTTGATACGAAACACTGATACGACTGATGACTGATACGAAATATTGAGGCCGCAGTAGGCCAGAAACAGGACGGTTAAGATGCTAGGTATTCTCGCCATTCAATTTCCAAACTCATAGTGGTGATCACCGATCACTAGACGGGGGATCTTACAGAGAAAGAAACTGTTCAACATTTTCTTTGCAAATGCTCAGGTTTGGCGGCTAGGCGCATGAGATTCCTTAGTCTGCTGTTTGAAGATAGTCTAGGGTAGTTCTCCAGCCTAGATCCCTTTTCTCTCCTCCACTACATCAACAGCACTGGATGACTGTGATGGTTTTCTTCCTGTATGTTATGAAATTTATAGCAGGTAGTGTTTCCCATTATGGTATCAAAATGGTGCTCTGGTGTTGCTTGTAGTATACCCCTTGTACTCTTGCCATCTAAGTGATTCACTTTCACCTAAATGATTCACTTTCAAATTAGATATTTCATAATTCACTCACTTAATCAAAAGTACGATACCCTTTTTAGAGTTATCAAAAAAAAGTTCTTGTGTTTCCTCTCCTCTAATTCAAAGTGTCAACTTTTCAAAATCTATTATAGGCAAAAACTGCAAGCAAAGTAAACACGATAAAATAACAAATTGAAGATAACATTACCTGCTTTGGTATGATGGAATGAATTTGTGTTGAACAATAGTTATAGCGTTGCCATAAAGCAACTACTGTAAAAATGTATCGAGCAGAATCGATCTCGGAGAAAGCCATGATTAAAAGAATTACTCACATTGAGAAAAAAGTGTGAAGTAATTACTTTCAAGTGCAGGTATCGAGCATTTGATGACTTCCCAAGTGTGAAGTTTTCAGGCGACCATATCAACAAAATTTCAATAGCTTGGTGTATCGAAGACTCGGCATAAGATGATAGAAGTTCAGGCAATATAACGAGGTCTGCATTCTATGCGATAGCAACTTAAGAAAACACGCACCGAGTGCACGATAGTTAATAGAAAAGTATGTTACAATACTTCTTTATGGGAATTTCAGGTAGATACTGCCAGTTGAACCAAGAGTCAAGAACGCAAGTCTGTGGTCAGTCGCTTGTTCCACCAATGGAGGGACCTACAGTTTTCAGCCGACTCCGAGCGGCAGATAGTTTTTATGAGGGGTTTTTTCATGGCAGAAATACACTTGGAGATTTACCTTTACCTGCAGAGGGGGGAGGCTATTAGAAGAAAGCTTGTTCTGTCAGGGTGATTCATTTTGGGTTAAGAAGCATTTAGAAATTTTATTTATTTATTTATTTATTTTTCTTTCTTAAAGTTCATTATCTTTGTAAGTATTAAAATATAGTTCATTATCTAATAAAAACGAGTTAAATTCACTTTTCAAATTTTATATAAAAATTATTAAAATTCCACAAACTTTCCATTTCAATTTCACGCCTTTTAATCTGAATTTCCAGAAAGATTTTGGGTATGCGTTTTATAGCCTATTAAATTTTAGTTCAACAAAGGCAAATTTGAAGTTAATAAAAAACTTTGTTTTTTTTTCTTAATTTTTTTAGCTGACGGTATTCCGTATTTTTTCCATATAAAAAATGTTGTGCTGTATTTAGAGTAGTTTCATACTTTCCTACACGAAGTCCAATAGAATGCTAGGCTAAATATGAATCAATCAGAAGTTTTGTCTATTAAGGGCAATCATGAGCATTTCAAAATGAAATGATGTTTCTTTATAGGCTATTGTGCGAGGAATCTATAGTTAACGAGAAAAAATCCTGTTTTGGTCGTGCAAAACAGTAATGAGCAAGTAAGCAAAATTTAATTGCTCAGAAAATAAAAAAAACTGGTATTTCCGTAGAGAATCCACAGTTTTGGTCACCGACCTGAAACGATTATTAGACTGGACCAAAATTCTAAGCGACACAGCTTTCTGAAAGCCGGGATCTTTGCATATATAAATAGAGCCGAGGTGAAGATCAAATCAAACTTGCGTTTTAATAAGAATTAAAAATTTTGGAAAACTTTTGCTTATTACTAAATGTGCGATATCTTCATTTTACTTTTTCTTTCAGCCTCAGCCTATGCACGGCGGAAGCTAAAATATTCTTAACTTCGGTTTTCATACGCAGAATCGGCCCTTCTTTATTTTTAACACACTTTTATTAGGTCGGGTTGTATGTATGTATGCATGTATGTATGTATGTATGTATGTATGTAACGGAATCTTTGAGCTTAATTTTCACTGGCTTCTAAACATCTGATCGACTTGAAATTTTGCACACCTATCAAGGACCGATGACAATGCAATAATTTGATAAAAGTTTTCCATTATCCTTATTGGGATTGCCAGGATTAATATTTTCTGTTTTTACCTGTGGGCAAAAAGTAAGGTGAATTTGAATCTTTGAATCTTTTTTAACACACTTTTATTAGGTCGGGTTGTATGTATGTATGTATGTATGTATGTATGTAACGGAACCTTTGAGCTTAATTTTCACTGGCTTCTAAACATCTGATCGACTTGAAATTTTGCACACCTATCAAGGACCGATGACAATGCAATAATTTAATAAAAGTTTTCCATTATCCTTATTAGGATTGCCAGGATTAATATTTTCTTTTTTTTTACCTGTGGGCAAAAGGTAAGGTGAATTTGGTTGTAAAATGAAAAATCTTTTTTTATTCTTGTAAATCAGTTTCTCAGGTCCCTCCACGAAATAAGTTCTTCATCCTGATTACTTTTTTATCACGGCCGATAACTGCATAGCTTTAGACTCACAGTCGATAAGAAAGGACTTAAATATAACACGAATATATCGAATCATTTATTCACTGACTGCAATGATAACAATAATTTTCATTCATAATAAACAAAAAATAGTTTAAAGAAACTAAAAAACACGCTTTTTTGCTAATCGAACTAAAAAGTAGAAAATAAAAAATAGTTTAAAAAAACTAAAAAACACGCTTTTATTCCTAATCGAGCTAAAAAGTAGAAAATAAATTTTAATGACAAAGAGACCTATAATGAAGTAATAGCAAATCGAACGATCAGTCATAGTCAACTACCTCAGAACAGAATTATAACAAAAATTAAGATACAAATAGAGTAATTCAAATTAGAGTTAAAAGCGTGGGATGCTTGATATAGTAAATATTACAATCATTCTATTGGCAACTTTCTATGTACAGAGGGTTATGAAAGTGAAGCAAAATGCATCCCACGCTTTTAACTCTAATTTGAATTACTCTATTTGTATCTTAATTTTTGTTATAATTCTGTTCTGAGGTAGTTGACTATGACTGATCGTTCGATTTGCTATTACTTCATTATAGGTCTCTTTGTCATTAAAATTTATTTTCTACTTTTTAGTTCGATTAGCAATAAAAGCGTGTTTTTTAGTTTTTTTAAACTATTTTTTATTACTCTTGATTTCGATTCCACTCTTATTAAACATCTCTACAGGGCTGCTTCTTTTTGTTAATATATTAAAATATTGTTTGCTGCTCTTGCCAGACAACAGGCGATAGAACTGCAAAATAAGGGTGATTATGTGCAACACTAACAACGAAAATCAGAACTCCCGAGGCACATACAAGTACAACCCTATTGTACACTTGAATGCAGCCAGCACATCAACTCTTGCCCGTAGCCACTACAGCATTTTCACCGAAACCCCAACAACTGCTGAAGGATACTCGGTTTATAATAAACTCTCAACTTTGTAACCTGCGGCGTTGGCGGCGACGTTTGACGGCGTCAACTGCAGCTGCCACCGCCACTGCCACTGCAATTGTGAATGATGAAAATCCACCACCACTTTTCCCGATTGCTTTCCAATTATGATTCATTCAGGTGGTAGTTGCTGTAGTTAGCGGCGAAAATTTTGATGTCAGTGCAAGACTTTTTATGTACATTTGTGTGCTTGAGCGTGTGCATAGTGTTGCTGTGCGAGGGGCAGTGTTTGCTTTTTTCCTCACACGTCGGATATTCAGTGATTGTTTGTTTGTATTATATATATATATATAATTGGCGCGTACACCCTTTTTGGGTGTTTGGCCGAGCTCCTTCTCCTATTTGTGGTGTGCGTCTTGATGTTGTTCCTCAAATGGAGGGACCTACAGTTTCAAGCCGACTCCGAACGGCAGAAATTTTTATGGGGATCTTTTTCATGGCAGAAATGCACTCGGAGGTTTGCCATTGCCTGCCGAGGGGCAACCGCTATTAGAAAAATGTTTTTATTAATTTTGCTTTCACCGAGATTCGAACCGACGTTCTCTCTGTGAATTCCGAATGGTAGTCGCGCACCAACCCATTCGGCTACGGCGGCCTCACTTAATAATTGCATCACAGTTGTGAGGATCGAGTGTAAATGCGTAAATGTATGTAGGTAAATGAATGAATGCCTTGCACACAGCCACCTCCTCGAGGCACGTAGCACACGAATTTGTCGCCTTTACAGCTTACGTCTGCCATGTTGCAAGTGATGTGCGCTTTTGTCGGATTTTCGCTTGCAATGAGGTTTCTCTTATGCAGGGTGTCCCGCAGAGGTCACCTGTTTGGAATTAAGGACTATACGGACGCACCAAGCAAAGAAATTGTGCGAGTTTAGTCGACCCAATTGAAAATATCAGTAACTTGCGCCGTACATGGCCACCGAAATTATGCGTTGTGATGCAGTAGGATACTTTGCGTGGTTATTTTTATTTATTTATTTTTTCTTTTGTTGAAGAATGGAGTATTGCAAATATCCAGAAAAATTGCAGAACGTAAGTACGACACTTAATCCGCCAATCACGAAATTGCGCATCTGATTTTTTGGCGATCAAAAATTTTGGCTAAAAGCATATCGTCTTTCGTTAAGGGGGGGAAAATCACGAGAGTGGCATTTATCTGTTTGCATAACTCATACCAAAAATATTAAAGCTCCTCAAATAAATACTAGTTTTTTATTTATTTTTAAAATAGGTGACTTAGTGCGACAACCTATATTTTCCTCTCCTTGCTGCTGGTACTTTAGGCTTTTCTCTTATTTCGTTGCCTTTTTTTCATTTACCCTACTTAACAGCGTCTGCTTTCGATGTCATTGCAGGTTTGTGTTGCGGCAAAACTGTGTTCTTCTTCTCTGGGTATTAAGGTGCCCACAGATGTGGCAAAAAGTGGCCTTAGCATACGCATCACACTAATTAATTTCAGAAAGTAATTATGCAAGTAAAATACTTTTCAAAAGGGGCATTCCCAGACAAAATCTGTGTACACGGAATGTAAAAGTTCTCAAAAAATACAAAACAAATACGTCGCCTTTAAATATGCAAGAACTTCATTATGTTTTCACTTTTTTGCTTTGACTTGACCAATAGCGATTAAGTTATCAAGGTTATTATTATTACTATTTGTTTATTTCAAAAGTTCGGTTAACATTACATAGTATGAAGAAAGTTACTGAACGAGTGGAGAAGGTAGCTGGCGAGTCAAGGCTTTCAATCGGTTAATATCAGCAATTAGATCTCAAACATTATTTAAGAGGCTTTCTTACGGGTCATTCCAGAGAAATAAACTACTTGCCAAATTTTATCGTCCAGGTTATCCTGTGTGACCAAAAACCAAAAAGCTCAGACCGGGATCCTCCTGCCTGGAAGCAAACGAACTTTTGTCTATTTTGAAAGAAATTTTATAAGTACGTGTTTGAAAAAGTATTCGTCCCTACTATAAGAAAAAAAAGTAGTTAATTCAAGCTTGGAGCCAATTTTTCAGATTCAAAATTTTGCAAATACTTGACAAGTACTAATGTACCGTTAAAGGTGGAGACTGAGGTTGTTCTAATCTAAATCCCTCATATTCCCCAATTTGGACCGCCTCTGTTCTATCGCCTAATGCATGTATGGTTAGTTATAAAAGTCGAGGTCCGAATTGAGTGTTTGGCCCGATGAAAGCAGCTGACTCTCTTCCACTTCTACTCACCATATCGTAAAAGCTTCTTGGCATTATTCCGAGCTTGGCGATAATTTGTCCTGGCGACTTGCTGCAAATATAAGCCGACTTATCTACATGTCAGCTAAGATCTCTGACTTCAGTTTGGTCCACAAAGTTGGTTTAGTTCGATTCATGTGTCAGGAATACATAGAACTACATATTTAGATAATAAAATATCTTCCCAAACGCTGATCTAACTCGAATATTTCACGGATTTTCTAGACATTCTCGGTGACTTGACTTCCTCTAAAACTAAAATATTATGATTAGATGTGGTTGAGGTCACTCTTTCGCTAATCTTTTGGGTTCATTAATGAATCGTAAGAGATCCGGAAGAGTATGAACTTTATGCATGCTCAGTACATCGCAACAGCCTAAGTCTGATTCCAGAGAACGGCGGACAGCTACAGAGAAAATGCTCTGCAGTGGTCTCTTTCTCAAAACAGGAGGGTATATTGCTTCGACAATAATTCCCATGGTAGCCATATATACGTATTCTAGAGGTAGACCTAATGACACTAGGAAAAGGTTCAGGGCGTAGTGATCTACTTGCAGAGCTTTTACTAGCCGGTTTATTAGCCACCTCATTACATTTTTTTTTTTTTTTTTTTTTTTTTTGGGACAACACTAGGCCGAAAAACGTAGTTTGGAG
This sequence comes from Anastrepha obliqua, assembly GCF_027943255.1. Taxonomy (NCBI): domain Eukaryota; kingdom Metazoa; phylum Arthropoda; class Insecta; order Diptera; family Tephritidae; genus Anastrepha; species Anastrepha obliqua. Next base: position 44,777,684 of record NC_072895.1, read on the forward strand.
TTTAAAGTTTTGAGAGTGCTAAAACGGCTGAAGAATTGAAATTACTGGGAGTATCCTTCCAAAAATTCCTATTTTTTCGAAATATCAAAAAAAAACAGAACTTAACATGCTCTAATGAAGTAGAACAATAGTTTTAACGTGTAAAGATCATTTATGTCTGAAAAAAATCTCCTAATAAGGGGAAGTGTGAAATATGGCTTAGCAATGGTGTAACTTATGTGACTATCAAACACAAAACTGCACCAAGATAACAAATTTCGCCAAGAGTAGTTAGTTGCATTTACTAATATTCAATTGAAGTCGATATTTGTGACATCAAGCTGCAACATTATTGAGCCCTATTTGGAGCCTGAATGGGGTGAATGAACTTAGTGATGGTGTTCAATATTTTCAAGTCATTAGGGTGCAAAATATTTACTAAATTCATTTATAAAAACCGAAAAGGGCGCGGTACCGAAGACACTATCTTGGGGAGCACCGGCAGGAATGAAACTACATAATTGAAAAAGGCCAAAAATACCGCCCCATGCACCAATTAAGAGCAACGCATCTCCTAAATTTATGCATGAATTTTTGAATTTAATAATTTTGTTTTTAAGTTTAAGATTTTCCAAGGAATAAATAATAATAAGTAAGATCTTATTCATTTCGAAAAGATGTAATGAAATCCTAGACTATCTATTTGGGAAACTAAGAGAGCGGGTCAAATGTTCTGGAGAAGCCTGTATAAGCCGTATCGACTCAAGGATGATCATCAAAGGATTAGAGGTAGTCAAAATTTTCAAAAAAAATTTTTGTTTTTTGGCATTTCCCTAAAAAGATTGTGTGAAAATTTGAAGTGAATCCGACAAATACTTTTCGAGCTATTCAACAATTAACAAAAGGCGCTCGGGCGCTTCGGAGCATTCGAAGTATTTTTTTCAAAAATTTCCATTTTTTAAGCAACTAATTGTCGGTTTTTTTCTCGAAAATTTGAAAAATATTTCCTGAGGCCGCCATATTGTTAATTTAAAAAAAAAAAATAAAAAAAAGCTTCGATCAGGCACAAGTTGATCTATTAATAAAACTAATTTCTCTTGTCCGATTGATTTTAGATGAATCTCTAAGGACTTGTGATGATCACCGCAAGGGACTTTTAGAGAAACAGGTTCCACACAAACAGCGATAACTTTTACAATTATGTATTATAATTTTTTTTTTTTTTTTAAGTTTGCTAAAGTCAAGTTGAAACATGATGTATTAACGTTATGTTTTTATTTTTGTAAAAGAAAGCAATTGACTAGCAAAAAAAAATTACTGAAAATCATAAACAATCGGGCTCTTAAAAGCAATAAAATTCAGAGAAAGCCGCAAGCTTTGTGACAGTTGATCTACCAGTCAAACAAAAAGCAAAACCCTTTTTTTAATTTTTCGTAAAAATCTTACTTTTTACCCACGAAAATAATACGGAAGTTTTTTTCTTTTAAAAAATTCACCAAATGACTGGTTTCTGAAAGCGACAGTTTTTTACTGTTGTGTGTTTTCTTTTGTCCGATTTTGGTAATTTATTCCTTCTCTTTACTGCAGTCACAGTTTGTCTGCATGCACAATCTACCACCCAACCTTTCAATCAACGTGACTCTTTCGTTAGTATATTCTTGTTAATTTGTGAATATTTTCGAATTTCAACCCTCTCAATTTCACTTGATAGCCCCACTTTCACACTGAGCTCGTAGTTTTAGTGCTGCTGCCCAAACCAATCGCCATCATTACTTTACATTATCGGGCACTCTTTTTCGATGATTTTCGTTCCGCCAGTGGTGCTACGACTACTGTAGCTTGAATGCATTTTTCTCCTTTTGCCATCCTTATGGCGATTTCCGTTTCCGTGTTCACTGTTGCGTGACTGTCGCTCAACGATGTTTATGTATGTACGTATAAATTTGTATACATATACATATGTTTGTGTTCTTTTGTAAATTTATTTTCGAAATCGCTGTCTGCTGTTTCGCCTGCCATAGAAGGTGGTCGGTGTTAAATAGCCATCTGACTGGACGTTTCCACAATTTTGGTAATAAAGGTGAACACTTTTGTACGGTAGTTAAGTACTTGGATTTGCGTGGAGCTCGCATGGGCGCATTTAGGACTTTTTTCAAAAATATTTTCTACTTACTACGATATAGGGTTTGAAAGGAAAATGCGATGTAAAAAGTGCTTAACGAAATTTGGTGGCTTTAGTATTTATTAGACTCTATATCCAAACCTTCAACGTGTGACTAATATCCGTGAAGGTAATTTGGGCATTTGGTTGTTGCCGTGTTGAAATATTTTCAGGAGTGTATGCTAGGCAGGGAGAATAATCGCTGAGAAGTGATTTTTCGTTTTTGTACGACACCCGTGGCAAATAAAGGAAATAAAGTTCAGCCGAAAATGACAAGCTTGAAATAGAATTTATGTACCTAATATAATATTTATGTCCGAGTGTTTATCGCATACAAAGGAAATGGTAATATACCTATATGCAATTTTATGGTGACTCATAGTTTTCAAGTTATCGTGTTTTTATTTTAATACCTGATAATATTATATTAATGACTACTCTAGTAAGAAGGAAGAGGACAAGGTACCGAAAAAGTGGAATAAAAAATATCAAAAAATGTATGTGAATTATGCAGACTTAACATGCAAGCAACATTGCTCCCTTGCATTCAAACGAATACTATTAATTTTAGACAAAGCTCCTTTGAGCAAACCAGATGGTTTATTGTCTATGTATGCAAATATATTTATTTTACTAACACACAACCATTTAAGGTACTAACCATAGTACCTTTCTTCGGCGCTGAAATGAAAAGTTGGAAAAGGAAATGAGGAAATGGGTGAAAGTCTCCAGTAAACTTGCTACCATCATGCATAAATTATGCATCGAATTAAGAAGTATGAGCATTACAGTTTAAGTAAAAAAATAAAATAAAAAATACAATGAAAAATAATATATATTATAAATATATATTATAACAGAAATGGGTTGTCATGAATAGCGCTTTCAGTCAATATTATTATTGAGAATTATGTACTTACATATATATGTACGCTACGGTATCCATTATATGACAGAAAAAGGTTTTTTTCTAATATTTTACTAATACTGCGCTGACCGACGTTTTATACAGTGCCGACCGCGCTTCAAAGTTTGGTAAAAATCGTGTTTTGTCCTGATATTTCGGGCTGCTATTAAATCAGTATAAATGCAAAAATTAAGTGAATAAAAGTAAAAATTAAATGAGATTAACATTATTATTTAATTAAAAACACAAAGTAATAACTATCAGTAGGATAATTTCTTTTTAGAGTCCGGATACAATTTTTATGTTCCTGGGCACAGCGCAGCCAGAACTGTTTTTGTTCTTCTTTAGCCGTGATAAGTCCGTTAAAATTTTGCGGCCGCCGTAGCCGAATGGGTTGGTGCGTGACTACAATTCGGAATTCACAGAGAGAACGTCGGTTCGCATCTCGGTGAAAACACCAAAATTAAGAAAAACATTTTTCTATAATAATAGCGGTCGCCCCTCGGCAGGCAATGGTAAACCTCCGAGTGTATTTCTGCCATGAAAAAGCTCCTCATAAAAGTTATCTGCCGTTCGGAGTCGGCTTGGAACTGTAGGTCCCATTGTGGAACAACACCAAGACGCACACCACAAATAGAAGGAGGAGCTCGGCCAAACACCCAAAAAGGGTGCACGCGCCATTTATATATATATATATATATATATAGGTATAACTTCTACTCAAATATGAAATATGACTTGTTTACAGTAGCACAGAAAACAAACTATGTGACATATCACGCTGAAATTTGCCATGCCAGCTTATAACAGTCCTACTAAAAAACAAAAAATTTATTTTTGCCATATGTCATCCGCGGACCGTTTTATTGATACCGTCTCGTTCATATTTGAGCAGAAGCTAATTCAATAGCCCTTATAGCAGTATCATTCACAATTCTCAAATAACTTATTCTTTTTTTTAGCTTCCAAAAAAGCAGCATTATTGCACAAAGAAGATACATTTTGCTTTAGAAAACTGTCGTCGATCTGCAATCGTGATAGAAATTGTTTGCTCTTCTCCGATACAAAATCACCTAGTATTTTTTCCGAAAAAAAAAATAAGTTAAGCACCAAAAAAAAAATAAACAAAAGATTTAAAGATATCGCAAAAAGTCAATTTAACTTACCAAAAAACGTTTGAGTCAGTTCTTCTTTCGACTGGTCAATCTGAGGTGTGCCCCTGTTGAAGTGCAATAATTTTCTTTTTAGTTTGGTTATCAACTTCATCATCAAACAGTGTTAGAATGACTGTCTCTTCACATAAATATCAGTAGTGATGAATAAAACTGTTTGCTTTAGAAATTGTTGCGTCAACTTTTTCGTACTCTTTTAACATCTTCAAGAACCGCAAATCTTGGTTAGGTGCTTTGGTCGCCATTGTTCACTCGAGCCAAGCTTTAACATGCAACAACACGACAAATAAGCAAACATCTTGTAATGCGTTTTTGCGTTTATAGCAAAAATTGTTATTTATCACATACATAACATATATCAGATAAATATTAAGATATGAATATGAAAAGAAACCATTTTAATCAATCTTTTATTAAGAAATATTTTTAGCCAGTGTTACCTACCACTTTCTGGAAATTAAGAATAACAAAAAATGCATATATTAATTGTAAAAAAACATAGTATACTGCTTTTATTCATTTGTTGTCACCTATTTAAACAAAATCTTTTATCTATAACAAAATTTAATTAGAGCTTATTTTATCGGTACCAAACAAATTGTGAACGAAAAAGTGAACAAAGCTTTAATTAAATTAAATTATGTGTGTATAGTGTTGTCAGGTAACAAATTTAAAATATTAATACGGATGAATTAATTATTAGTATGTAGGTATCATGCAAATAATTATTGGAAATATTTTAATTAAAAGGTATTTTTGAATGGTTTTGACACTTATTTTTTAAGAGGTCCCAGTGGTCTAGAATTTAGAAAATTCGATTTTTTGTTCTTTCGATATTTCGAAATTATAGACTTTTAAGAATATACTGCCAAATTTTTGGAAGGATATTCCCAGTATTTTCGATTTTACAACCGTTTTAGCAGGCAGAGTCAGATTCGTCATGCGTCGGCATCAACGGATGGGCTCTAAGGCCAACTTCTTTGTCCCAGAGCCCGTTCTGTCACTCCCTTCTGCAGCCATCGGAGTAGCGGTTAGCAAATGGGTTACTGCAACCTATAAGCGAGCTTGGCAGTCTGAGAGAGGCTGCAGATGGACTAAACTGATGTTACCTGTCATGTCCGACCGATTGTCGCAAATCCTCCTGTCGTTAAGCAGAAGGAACTCCAGATAGCTAGTTGGATTGATGACGGGCCACTTTCCGTGGGCAAAGCACATGGAAAAGGTGGGCATCTCAGACAGTTCACTCGGCCCAGCTTATGAAGAGGAGGATGAGACGGCGGACCACTTCCTGTGTGCCGGTCCGGTCTTCGCTCGAATCAGGTTTGAAGTCTTTGGCTATGACGCGTTAAGAACCGACCACCTTGGCTGCTTGGCACCTCATAATCTACTCAGATTTTTTCGGAGGTTGCATATTTTTTGTAAAGAAAACTAAAAGGACATCGAAGTGCAGTACAAAAAAAAAAAAAAGGTTGGTGGGTCTTAAATTCATTAAGTATTTAGTTTTATACTCAAGCGAAGTAGCCAGCGTCAGGTACTATATGATTTCATATAGAGACATTTTTAAGGAAGATAGAAAATGAATTCTTCTTCTTCTTCTTAATTGGCGCTATAACCGCTTACGCGATTTTGGCCGAGTTTAACAAAGCGCGCCAGTCGTTTCTTTCTCGTGCTAACCGGCGCCAATTGGACACACCAAGTGAAGCCAAGTCCTTCTTCACCTGATCTTTCCAACGCAGAGGAGGCCTTCCTCTTCCTCTACTACCACCAGCTGGTACCGCATCGAATACTTTCAGTGCCGGAGCGTTTGTATCCATTCGGACGACATGACCCAGCCAACGTAGCCGCTGGATCTTTATTCGCTGTGCTATGTCTATGTCGTCGTAAAGCTCATACAGCTCATCGTTCCATCGTCTGCGATATTCGCCGTTGCCAACGTGCAAAGGTCCAAAAATCTTGCGCAGAATCTTTCTCTCAAACACTCCAAGCGTCGCTTCATCGGATGTTGTCATCGTCCAAGCTTCTGCGCCATACGTAAGGACGGGCATGATGAGAGTCTTGTAGAGTGTTAGTTTTGTTCGACGAGAGAGGACTTTACTGCTCAGTTGCCTACTTAGTCCAAAGTAGCACTTGTTGGCAAGAGAGATTCTACGTTGGATTTCAAGGCTGACATTGTTATCGGTGTTAATGCTGGTTCCTAAATAGACGAAGTCTTTTACAACCTCGAAATTATAACTGTCTACAGTGACGTGGGTGCCGATACGCGAGTGCGCCGACTGTTTGTTTGAAGACAGGAGGTACTTCGTTTTGTCCTCGTTCACCACCAAACCCATTCGCTTTGCCTCTTTATCCAGTTTGGAGAAGGCAGAACTAACAGCGCGGTTGTTAAGGCCGATGATGTCAATATCATCGGCATACGCCAACAATTGTACGCTCTTATAAAAAATTGTGCCTGAGCGATTAAGTTCTGCGGCTCGTACGATGCTCTCCAACATCAGGTTAAAGAAGTCACACGACAGCGAGTCACCCTGTCTGAAACCTCGTTTGGTATCAAACGGCTCGGAGAGGTCCTTCCCAATTCTGACGGCGCTGCTGGTGTTGAGCAACGTCATCCTACATAGCCGTATTAGTTTTGCGGGGATACCAAATTCAGACATCGCGGCATACAGGTAACTCCTTTCCGTACTGTCGAATGCAGCTTTGAAGTCGACGAAAAGATGGTGCGTGTCGATTCTTCTTTCATGGGTCTTTTCCAAGATTTGGCGTATTGTGAATATTTGGTCGATGGTAGACTTTCCAGGTCTGAAGCCACACTGATAAGGTCCAATCAGTTGGTTGACGGTGGGCTTCAGCCTTTCACACAATACGCTCGCTAGAACCTTATAGGCGATATTTAGAAGACTAATCCCGCGGTAATTGGCACAAATTGCAGGATCGCCCTTCTTATGGATTGGGCAGAGCACACTTAAATTCCAATCGGCAGGCATGCTTTCATCCGACCATATTTTGCATAGGAGCTGATGCATGCACCTTACCAGCTCCTCGCCGCCATGTTTGAATAGCTCAGCCGGCAGTCCGTCGGCGCCCGCGGCTTTGTTGTTCTTTAGCCGCGTTATCGCTATTCTCACCTCGTCATGATCGGGTAGCGGAACGACAATTCCGTCGTCAACGATTGGGGTATCGGGATCTTCACTTTCTCGGTGACATGCGCAGCTGTCACTGTTTAATAGGTTCGAGAAGTGTTCCCTCCATAATCTAAGATTGCTCTGTACGTCAGTCACCAGTTCGCCGTCTTTGTTCTTACAGGAAAACGCCCCGGTCTTGAAACCTTCTGTAAGCCGCCGAACTTTCTGGTAGAATTTTCGGGCGTTGTTCCTGTTGGCCAGCATCTCAAGCTCTTCGCACTCACGTATTTCGGCCTCTCGTTTCTTCTTTCGGATAATACGTCTCTCTTCCTTTTTCAGCTCTCTGTAGCGATCCCACATGGCTCGCGTTGCGCCCGATCGCAGCGTGGCTCTATAGGCGGCATCCTTTCTTTCTGCGGCAGCATGACATTCCTCGTCGTACCAATTGTTTTTTCGGGCTCGCCGGAATCCGATTTCTTCTTCGGCGGCGGTACGTAGGGAACGAGAAATGTTGCTCCATTGCTCGCGCATGCCGGGTTGTTGGGCAGTGCTCTCCGAGAGCAGGAGTGAGAGTCGAGTGGCGAATCTTCTGGCTGTCTGTTGTGATTGCAGCTTTTCGATGTCGAACATTCTTTGCGTAGGTAGATGTACGTTTTTTGCTGCACAGAGGCGGGTGCGCAGTTTGGCTGCAACAAGGTAATGATCCGAGTCGATGTTGGGTCCTCGGATCGTACGTACATCTAATACACTAGAAGCGTGTCTTCCATCTATCACAACATGATCGATCTGGTTTCGCGTTTTTCGATCAGGAGACAGCCAGGTGGCTTGGTGAATCTTCTTATGCTGGAATCTGGTGCTGCAGACTACCATGTTTCGGGCCCCGGCGAAGTCGATCAGCCTCTGTCCGTTACCGGATGTTTCGTTGTGCAGGCTGAATTTTCCGACTGTGGGACCAAAAATTCCCTCCTTGCCCACCCTGGCGTTGAAGTCGCCAAGCACGATTTTTATGTCGTGGCGGGGGCAGCGCTCATAGGAACGTTCCAGGCGCTCATAGAAGGAATCTTTGGTCGCATCGTCCTTCTCTTCCGTCGGGGCGTGGGCGCAAATTAGCGATATGTTGAAGAAACGGGCTTTGATGCGGATTGTTGCGAGACGCTCGTCCACCGGAGTGAACGACAGTACTTGGCGACGAAGTCTCTCTCCCACAACAAATCCGACACCGAATTTGCGCTCCTTTACATGGCAGCTGTAGTAGACGTCGCAAGGTCCCATGGTTTTCTTTCCTTGCCCCGTCCATCGCATCTCTTGGATGGCAGTGATGTTAGCCTTTACTCTCACGAGGACATCAACCAGCCGGGCAGAGGCACCTTCCCCATTAAGGGACCGGACATTCCAGGTGCATGCCCTCAAATCATAATCCTTAGTTCGTTTGCAGGGGTCGTCATCAGTATAGGGAGGTCTCATCCGAGGCTTTTTAAAACTTTTCATTGGGGGCGATTTTTAAGTGGCGGGTCCCAAACCCAACGCACAACCAGCTATCCTGGAATGTTTCGCCTTCTCACGTTAGCTCACTCCCGAACGGATGTTCGGAAGCTACCCAGAGGATACGTGGGCTAATCCCGGCCGTTGTGAGCTGCTTGAACCATATGCAAAAGAATCGTCCTGGCCATTCCCAAGTGAATGGCGATCAGTAACTTTCCCCACTTGCGTGGACTTCTACACATGGAACCATGAATTAGTGTAGTAATATGTATTAGGGATAGGAATCTCAAAATTTTGGTATCCCGTTATCGCAGCATTTTCAAGTGCTGACTATTAAAGTATAAAAGGAGTGACTGGTTGACAAGAATGGATCTCCGTAAGGGAATTTAATATCAAAACGTATTCTAATTTGAAGAACAATATTTTGAAAAAGGTTAATATTTTTGAAGTAAAACTTCTTAGGCATCGATGGACGAGCGAGAATGGATAGTAAAATTTCAAGGCAATGCTACGTTTTGGGCATTTTCGTTCCGCGAGAGAGAAAAAAGATATAGCGTGGAGGAAAGGGAGAGAGAGAGAGAGCTATACCTTATATATATCTTAGACACACTTTAGGCCATTTTTCTTGAGTTTTTCCTTGTGAATGCTAATTTCTAGGGAGAAATAATACTGCCTACTTTTTGGCGCTTGTTTGTTGGTGCAAACTTGTAGGAAATATGTTTTTGGTGACTACTTTTTGGCGCTTATTTCCTTTTCCTGGTGCGTACTATAAAGCGCTATCTATTCCGGCGTCGGATTTATTGCTGTTGCCTTGCGGTAATTTGTGCCGTTGCTGCAGTCCTGGGATCACTGGGTTTGTGAGGGTGATAAACGCTCGGAGTAGTGCCACGGTTTGTGTCCGGTGTTTACCTGCACTGATCGACCCTTCTCCGTTTTTTGTAAATTTTGTCTATTTGTATTCTCTGCAAATGTTGTGAATTTATTTATATATTTTTCTTTGTCTCTCTCTCTCTCTCTCATTCTCTCTCGTGTCTCTCCCTATTTCTTTGTCTATCTTGAAAGTTTCACTTCTTTTATGTGTATTACGCTAACACTCTTTTTTTAATTTCCCATTATAGTATATTTCTTATTGACACCATGAAAGGGTAGTGATGTGCAACTTGAAAGCTGATCCTACGAAATAATGCTTCTCACCTCTCACTTCTTGCTTTTCCTTCACGTTGGTGGTGCTGTTAACCCTTGGAGACTGGGTAGGCGATCACCGCATGGAAAATCCCAGTGGAAAGCAAATAAATAAATAAAGCAAGATGAACACCATCCGAAGATGGACTATGGTATCTAGACCGACAAACTCATACCCGAAACTAATTGTCGTGAAACCACAACAACAGCCTCGGGTTGATAATCGAACCCTACAATGCAGACCAACGCAAAATTTAAGGCATTAGTGGAAACAGTGGTCCATCCAGGAATGTCATGCTAAGAAGAAGTATATTTCTTATGAGAGCGCTGTCATACGTAATCGCACTTTGTTGTACTCTCATCGGGCAAAGATTCAGATATCCCTCAGATGTCTCTCACTTTCTTGCTACACCTACAAATATAGCAAGTTTAGATATCACACAGCTTGAGGTGACTAACACAACTGTAATTAGCCACCGTTTGGTCGTCGCCGTCCTCTAATTTAAAGTCACCTGTTCCGTTCTTTCCCCCTCTGTTTTCCTATGCTTGGTATCACAATGGAGAAATTTGATTATTTGTCCAAATGGGCTCTTGTAGGGTCGGCCATTAAACCTAACCTAACCTAAATAAGTAATTTTCGAGTTTATTTTCGTCAAAGCTAATTTAATATCAAAATATGGTATGCTATAATAAAAGTTGTTAGTCTTTTATAAAGAAAAGTTTTTTTCTGAGTTTAAGAAAGTTTTGTTCTGAGCGAGTTCCCGGATATCGGGATTATATAAAAAAATCCCGAAATTTCGGGATCAACAATAGCTTCTAATATTACGATTTTCAAGCAATACTAACCGCTTTCATATTTGTTTTTTATTTAATAAGTGCTTAAAAGCTTAGTTGCTGTATTATTAGAATCCCTAAGTTTTTTATAAAAAAGAAAACATTAGGCTTATTGTTTTTTCTGAGTTTAAGAAAGATCTATTTATTTCGGCATAAATTCCAAGACATCGGGAATATAAAAAAAAATCATAAATTTCTGAATCCAAAATAGCCGCTAGAGTATTGGGATCCCTAAGCCATACTTACTCACTTGTAACTATTTATTACTCCCTTAAAAACCACTTATAGATAAAAACCTTCTACTCAAACTCGCGTAAGTTTAACATTATATTTTCCAACAACCTCTCCATTCTCTGTTTCAGCAACCTCATTTAGATTGCTTCAAATTTACTCATTGCGATTCACTTTCATTCCACGCTTAGCGCCATTCAAAAAATATATGTATATATAAAACAAAAAAGGAGTCCAAATAACGCATGACCTATTTTGAATGTGTAGCTCTAAGTCCAGACATTTACCCACGCAAATAATAAATTCAGCTTAATTCAATAGGCCCAATGGCGCGCACTCAACGGGATTAGAAGAAAGAATATAAATTAGCATTTTTGAAACATAATTACGTGTGTATGTGTGGCTTTTGTTTCATATTACAAAAACTTAGCAGTCGCTGTCCTAGAACCAAACAAATGTACTTATGAAAATTTTATATTAACGCTCTGCAATTTAAAATCTACTTTCAGACACTTGAGCCAGCTGCGTAGGATTATTTATCTATTAAAGTGGATATGCGCACAAATCCTTGACACCCACAAAATATAAATATATACATTGAAAAATGAGTAATAAATAACTAAAGTGTGTTTGTAGAACAAAAAAGCAGGCAAACAATTCACGAGTAATGGCGCTAAATTTGCATTGAAATATTTTGAGGACTACGCACAAAAAAAAAATAAAATTGCGGTAATAAATGGCATCAAGTAGCCTACTTAAAAGCAAACTCGACGGGCGCATATATAGCATATTTAAATAAGGATATATATATATATATATATATGTATATATATACCTATGTTGGTATTTCCAGAACTCATGATTTGGCACCACACGTACTACACTTTATGAGCACAATGATTGGGCTAGACATTTGAGGAGACGTGATGCCATCAACAAATGCCAGAAATGACCGTTGAAAGTAAAATGCTATGAAAAATAGGATAGCGAAGCGAATTTGAGTTTTTATATTAGGAATGAGACTAAAAGAACAATAAAGTAAAAAAGCAATTTTAATTCTCATTAAGTTTTCACTTTTCGTGTATTTTATTATGTCCGAAAGAAAAGCCTATTGAAAGCTTATATTTATAACGCTTTATTAAAAGGGCCCTCGGAAAGCGAATTTATGTTTTTAGTTAAAAATAGCGCAAAACGAAATGGTTTTCAACTTCCTTAGACTTTCACTTTGTGCATTTCTGCGTATTAGCAATTAAAAAACAAAACAAATGCAAAAGCTTAGTGAAAGATCTAACATTAAAGTTGAATGTTTATATAGATCGGCAGCTGAAAAGGGAGAAATCTTGCGCTTTTGTCTAGCTAATATTGTGCTAAAGTAGGACAAAGAGTTCGAAAATTCAGCAAAATCAATGTAAATATGCACTTGCGCAAATAAATTGGTTTCTTCTGTTTTTAAGCTGTGCTACCTGCAAACAAAAACTATGCATTGGCAGATCTAACAAAGCAGTGATAACAAATTGCTATCGGTCATGGTTGTGAGTGCATTCAGCCCCTTCATATGATATGAAGGAAGAAATACCAAATAAAAGAGTCTAACCAGTACCTTCAAGAAGTAAAGGGTATTTCAAAAATGGCGCCTAAATGTCAGTTATGAATAATTCGCAGAGGGACCTTTTTTATGTCATCCTTGATATTTTTCAGGTAGACAGATGTACAATTTTAGCTATAAATACAACGTGTTAAAATTATTAAAACTTATAATAAAAATGGTCGATCTTTAAGATTCTTCGTGTTTTTTTTGGTGAAAATATTTTTTTTTATTTATTTATTTAAAAGAGTAACAGTTATTAATAACTATTCCACTTACGAAATAAGCACTGGCTGCCAGGGCCTTCGGCTTATGGTATCTTAATTAGAGTAATAATATAGGTAAGTAACTAAACAAGAGGATGGGAGAGAGGAGTTGAGGGAGTTTTAAAAGATTAGTGGGTAGTGTGAGTTTGACCGGAGTATAATTTTATATATGTATGTATATCTAATCAATCGAATAAGTCGATAGTTCAAAGCTTGGTGAATAGATCTCAAGAACCTGGTTCTGTCGGGGATAGAAAAAGGACTGGCAGATCAAAAACAGGACGTTCTGTTAAGAATATTGTTACTGTAGCACAGAGTATTGCTTAACAGCCTTCACTCATCACGAACCTGTCGCCGTTATCACGTGTAACATACAGTCATGTGAAAAATAATAGGGACGCACAGAAATATTTCCTACGAATACAAATAAAACCATTATTTTCTGTTATTTCACGTTAGTGTTTTATTTTTAAATAGGCCAATAAAACAGCTTGAAAATAATAAAATAAAATACTCAATTTCTTTGCAAACAATAAAAATAAACTAAATTTTAAACGCTGAAGTTATTTCACGCTGTGAAAAAAAATAGGGACAGCTACAAAAGTTCAACATTTATAAATTGTTTATAAATTAAATTATTTTCGCTTTTTAATATTTTGTTGCACAGCCTTTGCTTTGTATAACAGCCATACACCGTCGAGGCATGGAGTCAACCAACTTCTGGCATGTGGCTTGAGGAATACTTTCCCGAGCTTCCTTTATTATTGACCAGATTTGGCCTTTGTTGGTCGCTTTTTCCCCTCTCAAAGCTACCTTTACATGTTGCCACAAGTTCTCAATGGGATTTAGATCTGGTGATTGAGAAGGCCAATCAATCCAGTATGTTTATTTTGTTATTGGTGAACCATTGCTTGGCCAGCTTCGATGTGTGCTTCGGATCGTTGTCTTGCTGAAACACCCATCGAAGTGGCATATTATCCTCAGTATAAGGCAGCATTACCTAATTTAAAATAGTACAATAAGTCGCAGCTGTCATTTTCTCCTCGATTCGGTATACCGGACCAACACCTTGGTAGGAGAAACATCCCCATACCATAATTGAGCCTCTACCATGTTTAATGGTTTTAATTGTATATTGCGGTTTGAAAGCGGTGTTCAATGGCCTGCGAACGTGTTGGGAACCACAGTCAGGATAAAACATATTAAATTTAGACTCATCCGACCACAGGATATTCCGCCATTTCTGCACTGACCAGTTGATATGCTTGTTCGCAAAAAAATAACCCTTTAGTGATATTGTTTTTCGACAGAAGAGGTACTTTACGTGGTCTTTTTGACTCTAGATTTTTTTAAATTAATCTTTTGCGAATAGTAATATAGATGTGTCGACATTTAAGGAAAATTCACTTTTAATATTAGTTGAAGTTGCAAAGGGGTTCTTTTTAACAAATCTCAGTATATTGTTTTCAAGGCTTGGAGATATTTTTGTTTTTCGCCTACGTGTTTCCTTATGTGGCGTGTATTTTACGGCATTTTCTACCATTCTCTTAGAACAGTTTAATATTTCGGCTACCTGTCTATATGAAAATTCCTTTTTTCGCAATGCTTTTATCTGCTCTCGAAGCTGGACGGTGAAATGTTTTCCTCTGCCCATTATGGTTGAATAAATTGTATTATTTGCTTATCTCTTTAATTTATGCACACACTCCATCTTTTATATAATACTTTTATTCTTTGTAGTTCTTTAAAATCCGCAGTATTTTTGAATAAATATTAATTTAATTTTCGTGGCCCTATTATTTCGCACACATTAAATTGAACTCACTTCACAAAATGATCAAAAATTATGAAACGACGCAAAAAATCTTTGCTTTGATAACGGTATTTTACTTCAACGGCATCCCAGTAAATAACCTCGTACAATTTAGTAAAGCTGAAGCAGAGTTATGTTTTGAAATTTTTCAAAGGTCGTGTCTCTATTATTTTTCACATGACTGTATATTTTTAAGCAAAAAAGTAATCTCAGAGATCAGGAATAAAAGTAAAGTGGTGAATTGAGTTTGTAGGGTGCCCGTTATGGCTGCAGCGTCCATTTTAGTGCCTAACAGAAGCCATGCAGTAGAAGTCTGGGCTGATCAAATCAGGCGCTTGCTCGATAAAATTGTTCGACCAGTTGACGTTAAATAGTTTGGTAGAACTGATGTTGTTGGATTTTAGTTCTATAAATTACAATGTTTTTGATATTAACTGTGTGGACTTATCCTTACAAACAGGCAAATGGGTAATTCTTTAGAACCTTATTTTTGCATACTAAAACCATATTAATATTCAGAGAAACCGATATTATTTACCGGTATTATTTACCAAAAATTTTTAGAACATTTTGGAAAACAATGTAATCATTTAATATGAAAATAAATTAATTGTAATAAATGATGAAATATTAGTTTGGGGAGAAAAAATCCAATATTTTCTCGGTAGATGGTAATAATTGAATAAATATTCACATATTTTCTGGTAGTTTCGCATTGAGTATTGTGAACCCGAAAACCGAAATTTTTTCGCCTGAAATGTATGATACAAGTATACGGTATGTCGTGATCGTCATGACATAGAAACTATTAGAATCGAATTGAATAGATTCTAACAAACTACATTGTATGACCTTATAATATTTATACGCATTATATATATTCTATAAAATCTATAGTCACGCCCATTAGCTATTATAATGACTTGACGTCTTCGAGTATTGATTTGTGTTAATTTCTCGACAAGTTGGAGAGATAATTAGCTTCTAATCAGCCGAATTCGTCTTGATAACTGTTTGACCATTACAATTTTTGTTTTCCTTGAGGTTTTATTTAAGTGTTACCCAAACATTTATAATATGGTTAGCATCAGGCGACTGTGAAGGCTCATCCAACATTTTTAACACACTTTTATAAGCTCGGGTTGTATGTATGTAACGGAATCTTTGAACTTAATTTTCACTAGCTTCTAAAAATCTGATCGACTTGGAATTTTGCACATCTATCAAGGACCGATGACAATGCAATAATTTGATAAAAGTTTTCCATTATCCTTATTAGGATTGCCAGGATTAATATTTTCTTTTTTTACCTGTGGGCAAAAAGCGAGGTGAATTTGGTTGTAAAATGAAAAATCTTCATTTCTAATGAAATCCGTCTTTTATGCGTATTTAACCCCAACATCTACCGTTTCTACTAATGGTGTCTTATAATACGTTCACATATAAGTTGATGATCTACTTTTTCGCGCTTAACTCAAAATCTGTAATTAAAAAGCGCGATTTCCCATACAAAATTTGTCTCCCAAAATCTGAGATTATAAAATAATCCTAGATAATAACAATATTTTTTGGCATACAACCCTGTGTTTACTGTGTTATCGATAATTAGTATTACGAATGTAAGGAGAAACATCAAAATAAAAACTAAATGAAATGGATGCCGGGAAAGAAAACAGGTCCGTAAACATAATTCTAATAAAATTTTTGTCAAATATTATTAAATAGGGATTCATTTTACAGAAAAAAGCGTATAAAATGTAATACAGCAGCTAGTCCTTGACGATTTGCGCAGAATGCTTCAGGTCATTATCTTGCTGGAAGATCCAGCTCGGGCCTAGGCCTCGTTTGTCCGCGGATGGCATCAGGTTTTGTTCCAAAACCTTCATAACCCTCTGTACATAGGTAGTTGCCAATAGAATGATTGTAATATTTACTATATCAAGCATCCCACGCTTTTAACTCTAATTTGAATTATTCTATTTGTATCTTAATTTTTGTTATAATTCTGTTCTGAGGTAGTTGACTATGACTGATCGTTCGATTTGCTATTCCTTCATTATAGGTCCCTTTGTCATTAAAATTTATTTTCTACTTTTTAGTTCGATTAGCAATAAAAGCGTGTTTTTTAGTTTTTTTTAACTATTTTTTATTTTCCCATGCCGCATGCATCCCCTTTACAAAGCTTCGGCTTCGATACTTGGGATCGTTGTCAATCCGGGTCGGCTAGTTCTTCCTATCATTTTCGCAGCTGAAAGAAAGAATGCTTTTAAGTAATTTTTTTTTCGTCAAAACCTCATTCAAATTGGCGGTATTGGTCATTCAATTGGTTGACAAATTATTCTCAGAGAAGCATCCCCAAACATGAACCTTAACTTGATGCCTAAAACTTCGTTCAAGTTGTCGATTATCAGCAGTATACCAGGACCGATATATCAACTAGTCCCCGAAAAAGAAAATTCGTCAATATAACATTTTTCCAATTCCTTTCAGAATTTTATTTAGTCTATGCAAGTCTTTTTTTTCAATGTGTGATAATGAGAGCAGCGGTTTTTTTTCAATCTGCTCAGGAATTTGAGGTCTTTTGCACATACATGACCGCGGGTCACATCATTGGTTACATTAACACCACTTTTCCTTAAAACTGCGTCTGCTTCACGCAATGATAAGTTTGGCTTTGTTGCAAACAATTCGATGATCTTCTGATCTTGCTTCATTATACCATTGCACCCATTTTTTTTTTTAAATATATTTTGCTACAGATGCAAGTGAATCGCGGAACTAATCTTGTGAAAACAACGTGCACTTTTTAAACTGCTCACAAAACTAACAAATTGCACAACCAGTATTGCGAAAGGGTTACGCCTATTTAAGAGCATTTACATTTTTTTATAAAGGAACTCTAAGTTTGAATTTTGCTGATCACTGTTCTATTAGACTGACTATACATCTCATTCAAGGTGGCACAAAATTAATCACCCTATCGGAAAATTCACAACTTTTGCAATTGGCATCGCCTATCATTCATATTTGACACTTGTGAACTAAGCAGCTGCAGCATACAAGCAACGAAGCGCGTAAGGGTAAAAAAAAGGCTGTCCACCACACAAAACTATTTTCTTCTATTTAGTAAAAAATTAATTCAAAACCAAAATTGAATGATTAATTTTCCGCCACCTTGTATATGTATTTTAGAAATTCTAACAAAGGAGTTTGACCACAATGGGATTAACTACAGCGATTGATGAGGAGATTTGCGTGCATGACTGCCAGCTGTTGCAGTTAATTTCGTTTTGTTTGTTGTTGGAGTCCAGCAGTGCCAACACATTGTAAACTCTGAAATTGCTGCCAAAGAGTGTCGATTGCGGTTGACCGGATACACAGTAACTTACCCGAATACATACACACGTACCATACAAGTATATGCAACAGCGCAGAAATATCAATAAAAGGGTGTTGTCGATATTGACACACACAAGAATACATTTCGGTTTTTGACTTTAACGAATGAAGCTGGTTGTTTGTCAAATACTGTTTACAAAAGTTTCGATATGGAAAGTGCTTTATTTGTTTCACTATTTTTTTTTTTTATTTCTAAAGAATTTCGATCGGTATGTGACTAGTTTTTATCTTCTCTGGCTACTCTAATCATTAGGGGGCAATAATTTTTACAGTTTGCGCTTTCTCAGCACTTAATTCTTTTGTATGCAGTAGGTTTGAGGGAATTGATATTTGTACTATTTTTCTATAGCCTTACAAGGTCAAAAATACTCCAAATGCAGAGCATCTAAATCAGCCGGATTTTGATCTGCAAAAGAACCCACTAAATGTGGTTATTAACTAATGAGCGTGAAAAAGTACCGAGCGTCATCTTTTTCGAATGCATTACCAATGCACTTCGTGAATAAATCTCATTAGAACTACTTTTGTTTTGTCGGTAAAATGCAAAGAGCATCAACCGAGCAATGAGTTATTGCGAAATGTAAGAGGTGTCGGTGGTCTAGAATTTTCAAAATATCGATTTTTTGTTTTTTCGATACTTCGAAAGTACAGGCTTTTAAGAATATACTGTCAAATTTTTGGAAGAATATTCCTAGTGTTTTCGATTCTACAACTGGTAGAGTCAGATTCGTCTCGCGGCCACTCTCAAAACTTTTAACTCATTTATCTCAAAACTGACGGGTGATTTTTTAGCTATTATCTTTTTAAACAGTTGGTTTAAATAGCTGACACACGTTTTGTGTTTTGTTTCACTGTCAAACATCTTCAGTTTGGTCTATAATTTAACCATGAATCGCTTATTCCATTTTATGCTCAGTTTAATCGACCCACTGAAGCGGCTATTCGAGCTATTGTGACTAAATTTAGAACCAAATTTACATTATTGGACATCAAACCACCAACACCCTTACGTAGAGTGCGAACTGAAGAAAATATCGCAGCTGTATCGGCCAGTGTTAATGATGACCATCGATTATCGATTCGTCGCCGTTCGCAGCAATTGGGCCTCTGTTACTCAACAACGTGGAAAATTTTGCGAAAGCTGGTGCAAGAATTGAAGCCGAACGACCTACCGCAACGCAGAATTTTTGGTGAATGGGCTCTTGGAAAGTTGGCCGAAGATCCACTTTTTAATCGAAAAATTGTGTTCAGCGACGAAACTCATTTTTGGATCAATGGATACGTAAATAAGCAGAATTGTCGATTTAGGAGTAAAGATCAGCCAGAAGAATAACAAGAGCTACCAATGTATCCAGAAAAGGTCACAGTTTGGTGCGGTTTATGGGCTGGATTTATCATTGGACCGTACTTCTTCAAAGGTGCTGCAAATCGTAACGTAACTGTGAATGGTGAGCGCTACCGTGAAATGATATCCACCTTTTCTTTTACCCAAAATGCAACAGCTTGACTTGCATGACATGTGGTTTCAGAATACTTTTTTTGGGGCTATGTTAAAGCTCATGTCTATTCAGACAAGTCTGCTTCAATTAACGCATTGGAAGACAACATTAAAGCATTTGTATGTGAGATACCGGCCGAAACATTGGAAAGAGTATGCCAAAATTGGACTAAACGGATGGACCATTTGAAGCGCAGTCGCGGTCAACATTTGCATAAAATAATATTCAAACATTAAATTATATGGACTGTACTATCAATTTAAATAAAAATTTCAAGCATTTTTTTCGAATTTTACATGTGTTTTTTTGAAAAACTTTCCTATAGCTCTTAAAAAATCAGGCTTTACTTTTTTTCAACCGAATCACCTGGATTTTGATTATGTTTTTCACAACATGGCAATCGCCCATATTAAAATCATCTGTTTTATTGTTTCAATTATTTCGTATTTTTTTATTAAAAAACTGAAAAAACACGATTTTTGGAGTGTCAAATTCAAATTTTTCTTTTTTATTCTAATACGAGACATAGCTACAGTCAGACTGATTAATAATTTTTGGGTTTTGTGTTTCAGATAAATAGAAATTTTTTTTCTTCATTTTGTATGTAAAAGAAGTTAAAAAAAAGCCTAAAAATTTAAATATCGTTTTTCATTTTTTTTATTGTAAAAAAATTCCTGAAAATATCCTACATTTTTATGCTCTGGACCAGTGGGACTCCTTAACATACAAAACGGTGGCATGGCCAAGTCAGCGTAACCGCTGTATTTTTACGCGCCAAACTATTTCCATATCCTTATAAAGGTCATACAGTAAGCTGTTTCACCGTACACGGTAGTCTATGCTTCTGCGCCATATAGCAGGACGGAAATGATGAGGATTTTGTAGAGTGCGAGTTTGGTGCTCTACTTTTAAATTGCTTAGTGAGCCCAAAGTAATACCTGTTGGCAAGAGTTATTCTCAGTTTTATCTCTAGGCTGACGTAATTTCTGTTGTTACTGCTGGTCCTAAGGTACACCAAGTCTTTCACAACTAAGTTATTAGTCAGCAATAATAGCTCCAGCAAACGCTTAAAAGAAATGATCAAGTTTTTCGAAAATCAGAAAGAGAGGGAATTCTCAAGTAATTAAAAGAACAATTTGTGAAAGTAACAGAGAAAGATTCGAATTAGTACTTGCAATATGATGGACCTTGAGAAAAATATTGGGAGGTTGAATTAGTTTTAAAGGTTTTTTTCGAAGATTTGGGGCTTTATTGTGAAAAAACGGTACAAAATATTTTATTCGAAGTATTGACCATCGCTAGCTACAACTTTCGCCCATCTTTCGGGCAATTTCCGGATGCCGTTTCTCCAAAATTCTGGCCGCTGCTTGGCTATCCATGACTCACCCCATATTTTGGTAGCCTCGTACGAGGAGAACCGCTGGTCCGCCAAATCGAGACTCATATGCCGGAACAAATGATAATCGGAGGGAGCTATGTCTGGACTATACGGCGGGTGGGGTAACACTTCCCAGCCAAGCGTTCCAAGGTATTTTTTGACAGGTTGAGCAACATGCGGCCGAGCGTTGTCATGTTGCAAAATAACCTTGTCGTGCCTTTTTACCGTTTCTGGCCGTTTTTCTTTCAATGCCCTGCTTAAACGAATCAATTGCAGTCGGTAACGATCCCCCGTGATTGTTTTGCCCGGTTGGAGCAGCTCAAAATATACGACGCCGACCTGATCCCACCAAATGCAGAGCATGATTTTCTTGCCGTGAATATTCTGCTTGGCCGTCGACGTTGATGCGTGGCCGGGCAAACCCCATGATTTTTTGCGTTTTGGGTTATCGTAGTGGATCCATTTTTCGTCGCCAGTCACCCCCCGATGCAAAAACCCTTCCGATTTTGTCGCTCGATCAGCAATTCGCACGTAAAAAATCGCCGTTCGACGTCGCGCAGCTTCAACTCGTACGGGACCCAATGTCCTTGCTTTTGGATCATTCCCATCGCTTTTAGACGCTTGAAAACGGTTGATTTATCAACGCCCAATGATTCAGCAAGCTCTTCTTGGGTTTAGCAGGAGTCCTCGTTTACCAATTCCCCCAATTCCGCGTCCTCGAACTTTTTGGGCTGGCCAAGACGCTCCTTGTCTTCGGTGTGAAAATCACCACTTTTGAATCGTCGAAACCAGTACTCACATGTTGAAATCTACGGAGTATGGCCTGGGTAGGCCTCCTGCAGCAATTCACGGGCTTGGGCTGTATTTTTTTCAAATTGAAGCAGAAAAGCAAAGCTTCCCGCAAATTGCGTTTCGACGGCACGAAAGTTGACATACTCGGAGCACGAAAACACTGCGTTTTTTATACTTCAGCGAAATGACAGATACTGATAAACAAAGCCTAGGGATGAGGCTTTGTCATGAATATATATTCAGTATTGCCAACGCGATAAAGTGATAAATAGCGCCATCTGTGTGTCCCCTTTAAAACTAATTCAACCTCCTAATAGTATCCGGGTTTGGCACAATGATCCATCTGGCAATGCTCACAGCTTCTCTGTGCAAGAAAGCAGTGTTTTAAATGGTACAAAGACACGAGCAGAGGTATGCAAGAGTGTGTGCTGGACAACGAAGAGACAAAAAAATGTAGTGATAAAATTTTGAAATAGGGAAGTATCTGTTGCACAAAGAAAAATATACCTAAAACCAAAACTCATTTCATATTTAATTTCATATCGCTTCCACTTCTTTACAAGACCCTTTTTTGACCGTCCCTCGTACATCTAGCTTGAGTTAATATACAAACTATAAACTTATACGTAATAGCTGCTAATGCTTACGTCCCATTTCAATACGTATTGCATACTTACTCAAGTACATCCAATATTTACGTATGCGAAAATTCAGTTATTCATTTATTCCATTCACAGCTGCTCGCAATGTGAACCGTCATAAATCAATGAAAAATCGGCACTAACATTAGAATGTTTACAACTGAACGCCAAAAACGTTCGCATGGAGCGAAATGGGATTATTGAGCTATGCATTAAACGCAACTACGAATATATTTGTATTTGGAAGGACATACCAAAATTGTATGTACATACGAGTATGTATGAGAAGGTGGCGCCTGTGGTATGCGGAGGTCTTTTATAACCATTCATAGCTGCTGTGAGTTATTGGCATTTAGGATCCTTTACTTTGCACCACTATTTCCAAACAACAAACCTTCAAACAGCACGACGAGTATATATTCATGCATAAGCACGTTTATTAAAGTAACTGCACATGCATACAAACATATGTTAAGAGGAAAAATGCATCAATGAGTGAGATTTTCGCGTTTTATATTGACTGCCTGCAGGATTTGTTCAACGTACATGTTATTTCACATCGGCTCTTTTAAGACTAATACTGGTAAGATGTCACATAGAATTTGTGGTGAACATATGACGAATATTGAGAGACTTCTTATGAAAATAATAACGCCAACTCAGCTGGAATTTTTTTTTTTTTTTGTTCTTTTGCCAGTAATAAAGACTTTTCAAAGAAAATATTTGTCATTTAGGAAACTGCATTTTTTTGCAAATATACCGTTATTTGATATTTGGAGCTTAGAAAAACGTAGTAGATCAAAGCTTATTTTTTACGTAATTAAATAAAAGCTATTCTCAACAATAATTTATTTGCGTTGCTCAGCATATTAATTTTTTTTTTTTTGCTTTTAGCTTCTGCTCAAATATGAACGAGACGGTATCAATAAAACGGTCCGCGGATGACATATGGCAAAAATAAATTTTTTGTTTTTTGGTAGGACTGTTATAAGCTTACATGGCAAATTTCAGCGTGATATGTCACATAGTTTGTTTTCTGTGCTACTGTAAACAAGTCAAGCTCGAGTGTCTTCTTCGAATTTAACGATGGAAATTCAAGTTGAACAAAGAATTTATTTGAAATTTTGTTATTCCAACAAAATTTCGACTTCAGACGCCTTAAAAATGTTGCAGACAACCTATGGGGACTCTGCTCTATCGCGTGCACGTGTTTTCCAGTGGTACAAATAGTTCAAAGAGGGCCGTACATCGGTTGAAAACTTGTCTCATGAACGTCGTCCAGCAACATCAGTAAACGACGAAAACATCGGAAAAGTAAAGGAAATTGTGCTTGAAAATCGCAAAAATCGCACAAATCGCAAAATCGGTTAACGTTGAATATTATTTAGACGTTTTAAAGCGTTTGCGCGAGAACATTCGTCTTAAAAGGAAGGAATTGTGGGACAACAAGTCATGGTTCTTGCATCGCGATAATGCACCAGCTCACACATCACGTCTTGTTCGCGCGATTATTTGAACAAAAATAATGTTAATATCGTTTCGCAAGCACCGTATTCGCCTGATATGGCTCCATGTGACTTTTTCCTTTTTCCCAAGCTCAAGTTGCCGCTCCGTGGAAAACATTTTGAGACAATTGAAGTCATAAAAGAGAATTCGAAGAACACACTCGAGCTTGACTTGTTTACAGTAGCACAGAAAACAAACTATGTGACATATCACGCTGAAATTTGCCATGTAAGCTTATAACAGTCCTACCAAAAAACAAAAAATTTATTTTTGCCATATGTCATCCGCGGACCGTTTTATTGTTACCGTCTCGTTCATATTTGAGCAGAAAGTAAGTTGGCTTATAAGAGTGGTTCTCAAAAGCAAATTTTTTTCATTGCCTGACCAGCATTTAATAAATATCATATGTTCATTAGGGTAGGTAAATTTGTACGGAACGTGTTTTTTCGACATCATTCATAGCAAAACCGGATTCTACATAAAATTCTAAGAAGAAAAGACAGCAGAGTAAAGTTCAAAACACAATTTTGAGTATCCATTTAAAATCTTTGTCTAGTGTTGTTGTTGTTGTAGCATCAGCATAAGCATTCGTCATACATATACGGTGAATGCTGTTGAAGTGACCGTCCTTGGCCGGATATAAATCTGGGTCGTTCCGGTTACGTCGAACCGACTGTTGTGGGAATATTTAACTAATCTTTATCTTTAACTAATACAAGAATAGAGATGGAGTTATGGCAATTAAAACAGAAAGCAGTACTGATACACGTTCATTTAAAAGTAGGTGGGTAGTGAAATGGTTGAAGTAAGTATCAGTCAGGCACTCCCCAAGTAGCGCTAAATACCATTGTGAGGCTTTTGATACCATTGTTAGGCATACAACAGGCAGATATCTATTGAGGTAGTGGAGAATATTGAGCGCATTCAGTTTGGCGCACTGCCACAGGCTGTCGAAGAAAGGAACATCCAGTAATCTCAATCGTCTAGCTGCCAAACTTGGACTTTTCTAAAGTGCTCAACAGTCTTCAGCAGTTTTCTCTGAAAGATCTCCACAGCTTCTGCAATGCTGATTAAATGTAAACGTAGCTTTTCTGCAAGTGTGCCGATCGTCCAATGACCGGTAATCACAGCACGAGTTTAGGAGTGGAATCCCCTGAACTTTCTGATTCCTGCGTATATTGTACTCGAGACAAAGCGTTTTCCAAATAGTACACGAAAAAATGCAGCTCCATCTGTTCTGCGCTTTTCTGAGAAATAAGTTTTGCAATTCCCTTTTAACAACAGTCAGGAGGGTGCCGGTGACCATGTCACTTCTTGGCAAGCTCATCAGAAATTTCATTTCCCTCTATGTTTCTATGTCATGGAACCCAGATCAAAGATATGCTACCTGCACGCCCAAGTGATTTGATCTGCTCCTTAGAGAAATTGATCAGTTTAGATCCGCACCATGGCGTTGTCAAAGCGTTGATCGCAACTTGTCTATACGAAAACTGTAAATATCTTCCTCGCTCCCGTGTTCCATAAGCATTCACACAAATACTTCTGCTTGAAAAACACTAGCAGTATTCGATAGTTCTTACAAAATAGATAAATTGACTGATTTAGAGGAAACCCCTGATAAGTTTGATCGTGTCAGCTGACACGGAACGTATGTTTACGTCGGTGAGTGTGGGCACCATTAGGTAATCGTAACGTGATGCCAAAAGAATAATGGGTAAGACTCCGTCAGAAAATATGAGATTTGCAAGTGGTCTTTCGATTTCTTTGAAACTTTGGGAAATATTAGTTCTAGGTAAGATACATTCAAGCCTAAAAGGATTTTGAAAAATTTTCAAAATTGAGTCATCTACGCCATGTTGAATATCGGGACCGTGTTTTTTCAAAAATCAATATTTCTTGAACCGGTGGATGGATTTCAATGCAATTTACAGACAATATAGAAACAAATAAGTAGTTTAAATTAGTATTATGTAAAAAAAAAATTTCGAAATTTTGACCAAAAAAAAGTCAAAAAATTTTTTTGAATCAATTTTTAGTTGATTTGGCCACTTTTTTAGATTTTCTGTTATACACGTAACGATTCCTTATGATTTAACCTTTATTTTGAAAAAAAAAATTTTATGGTGTCTATAATAGTTCTCGAGATATTGCGATTTTAGTGGAAGCGCGCACGCACTTTCGCGTACGCACGCACGGTTCGCGCTGCGTTATGTGTTCCTGTATGAAGTGACTGGAGCAGACTGCTGCAGGTCTGTGCGCGTTTTTCTACTCCTGCGCTGCGTAACCGCGAAATTCACGGTGTTCGCTTCCACTAAAATCGCAATATCTCGAGAACTATTATAGACACCATAAAATTTTTTTTTTTCAAAATAAAGGTTATATCATAAGGAATCGTTACGTGTATAACAGAAAATCTAAAAAAGTGGCCAAATCAACTAAAAATTGATTCAAAAAAATTTTTTGACTTTTTTTGGTCAAAATTTCGAAATTTTTTTTTTACATAATACTAATTTAAACTACTTATTTGTTTCTATATTGTCTGTAAATTGCATTGAAATCCATCCACCGGTTCAAGAAATATTGATTTTTGAAAAAACACGGTCCCGATATTCAACATGGCGTAGATGACTCAATTTTGAAAATTTTTCAAAATCCTTTTAGGCTTGAATGTATCTTACCTAGAACTAATATTTCCCAAAGTTTCAAAGAAATCGAAAGACCACTTGCAAATCTCATATTTTCTGACGGAGTCTTACCCTAATATAAAAATTTTTGTTCACTTAGTTACTTAGCGCACTTTCAAAATTATGGGCACAAATGTCTTATCGTTTGAACTCCATTAAACTGTAATATAATACTTTTCTAAGTTGAAAACGTTTCCAAAAGCAAACTAAAATAAAAGAAGTAAATAAATAACTTAAGAATTTTTTGTAAACTTCACTGATTCTCTCCGTTTATACACCTTGACGTTTTTTGCACATATGCGCGCAAAAGTCATACCCAAAATTTTCTAACACAAATTTTTAGTAGGTGATATTTATAAGTACGTTTGTAGATATGTACCATATTTATAGATACGTACGAATAGTACCACAAAGATTTCAGTTATTCATTTATAATCCACGCACGCATTCACCTAGATATCCGCCTCACTGAACACCGATGCATATGTCGCACGCCGGCTCTTATGTTGCTGTTGCCATCACTCAATCAGTCAACCAACCAAGCACTCAACTTATCACATTCCATCACTCATACGCCTAAGTGGGCGCACATTTTCACACGCAAACAAGCAATGCGCAGATTTATACTTTGAAGATGGCAGTATAAGCAGCAAATTTATTTGTAGGTATGTGTGCATGTATGTGATACTTACACCTTAAACACTTGTGTAAGCATAACTACACACATATATGCATAAAGTAGCAGAGTAGCATGTGCAAAAGATTTCCTTTGCTCTGTCATTCCCAAGTGAGTTTGCAACTTTTTACTCAGTTCCTTGAAGTTGATGCAGAGTAGCACAGCATGAATGAATATTTGTGTAGTGTGCTTACCCGAGCTCATGCATCTTCTTGTTATTCTTGTAGCCACTCGCTTCTTTTATGCATGAACGCATTTTCCCACACTTTTGCTTAATTTAATTTACGCTTGCTCTCTTGCGCTTTTTTATGCAGTCCAGTTGCTTGGGGATATGGCTTTGCATTTCACCTTTTTACTCAATTTGTAAATTTCCCTTTGCCGTGAATTGTCTCACAGGAATTTTGATCTTGCAAAAAATGTATGTACAAGCATACAATTTGAACCTACTTAAAAAATATATATTTAATAATTACATAGGTATTTACTTATAGCATCGTTCTCTTGATTTTGAGGTCATATTTCTACTCAATCTATTTTCAGTTGTTATTGATTAGTTTAGGGCGCAAAACTTAAAGAAGGTCATGCCAACTGGGGATGTTTGCCACTTGCAATAAGTTTCATAAGAACCTTAAAATTTCATCAAGGCAAAAGTGTAATTTTTAAGAGTAGGTAGTTATATTAATGGCCTTCTCAAAGCGATTGATATTTATGAGCATATATGAGGACAATAATGTTGCGAGGTGGCTTCCCAGGGGCTTAATAATATTTTCAAGGGGGGCTAAGGATAGTTCAATGAAAAAATGATGTTTTTAAATTCATCTTTTGTTTTTTGGTGACACAGATAGTTTTGCTCATTCATCGATTTTCGTATAGTTATGCACATATAACAGTAAATCATTTAACAATATTTGCTCACATTTTTAGTTGGCACAATGTATTAAAAATTGAACTAATAGCAGTTAATCACCGGAGGCCCTCGTTAGAATTCTCAATAGAATCAACTGAAACCAAAAAAACATCGTAAAATTTATTCATTTAGTAAATTTAGAAATACCAGGTTTTTTACAAACTACATGGAACTAATAATAAATATTATAATAAATTATTCGCAACTATTCACAAAATTCATTGGGTGATAATTCGAAATTTGTTATAAGATAGCGATAATACAAATACAAAGCCAAAGAACTTGAAATCTAATTAAATTCATTCGATGTTCTAAAGGTTCTAGGGAGAAAAAATCATTAACTATCAACTATCCCATTATTCCATTGGCCCATATCGAGAATGAAAGTATACTTCTTCTACTTTGTAATGATTATAAATTTAAGATGTATGCTACTGCACCCCTTGCATGGTATGAAGGAATAAGATTAGAGGAATTTAAGGATCTGAATACAAAACAGAGATATTTCTTTTGAATGCGTTCAAGTCTATCGATGTGCAACTATGATATAACCTCTAAATAAAGACGGCAGACTCCAGCTTCAATTGCGAGTGGAGTAAAAAGTGGCTTTAACGTTTCGTATATATTATATATCCTTGTTTATGTTCTCTGTTTCTCGAGAGGGAATTTTTTTTCTTTTAATTTAAAAAAGAGCACACGAAATATTACAGATGACATAGAAATAAAGAAAGAGATAAATTTATGGGGCTAGGAAGCATCAGATATTGACATGGAAATGCAATAGAATCTCTTTCGCAACTTTAACGCCCGCCCGGTAGACGAAAGGTTAAAGATGCTTAGTTATAAAAAGTCGGCCTGAAGCCGAAGACGCTAAAATACGAAAAACTTCATCAATTTTGTCTCGATCAACTTTAAAAAACAAAAAATAAAAAAAGATAATAATAACCATAATAATAATCGCCCCTTGTTTGAACGCTGAACGTGCGATCGTAACAGAATAAGTAGCGTTGAATATGAAATGTTCAATAAAATCAGCGGCATAGAATTGTATGAAATGAGATGATGCTATTGACATTACAACGCTCCATAAGCCAAGGATCAGTTGAAGCAAACCTAACGAAAAATTACACGAAACTTATCCAGTTGACTCGAAGTCAAAGGAAACCTAGGTCAATTTATCAGCCAACAAAATCTAGATCATCTTCACGTCACATCAGCAATAACCATGAAACAGTAGGGTTTTTTCCGTATGGTATGGGAATAAGTTTCCATCATTTTTTAACCAAAGTTACGAATTATTTAAGCAACTAAATAATACCGGATACTATGTGAAGTAAGTGCCATTGGAAGCTACAACTTTACTTCATCTTTCTGGCAGCATACGGATTCCTCTGATGAAAAATTCGATTTCTTTTGACTTGACCGCTCTCCAATAAGGGCTGACTGCATTGATTGGAACAGATGGTAGTCCGAAGGTGCAATGTCTGGAGAATACGGAGGGTGGGGCAAGATTTCCCAATTCAGTTCCTCTAAATATGTCTGCACCGATTTAGCAACGTGTGGCCTGGCATTGTTATGCAGCAAAATCATTTTGTCATATCTACTGTCCCATTCTTACCACTTTTCTTTGAGAGCTCGATTCACACCCACTAGCTGCAGTCAATAAACGATCGGCAGTGATGGTTTCAGATGGTCTAAGGAGTTAATAATGGATGACACCCTTCTGATCCTACCAGATGCACAACTTAACCTTTGACGCAAGAATATTTTTTTCGCTGTCGATGGACCTGGTTCACCTGGCAGGTTCCAACTTTTTCAACGCTTAGGATTATGATAATATATCCATTTTTCATCACCAACGACGATGCGATACAGAAAACCTTTTCTTTTCTGCCATCCGAAAAGCATCCACACGTCTCTCGATACCCCTCTCCTTCAATTGATGTGGCGCTCAGTACCAGCTTTCTGGATCATTCCCATCGCATGTAAATTTTTAACGACGGTTGATCTGACAACATTCGACTCTTTAGACATATTATCAAGGGTTCGACATATCGACATGTGTCTTCGTCCAATAATTGTTGTAGTTGAGTATCTTCGAATTTTTTGGGAGCGTCGAAACCACTCTTCACAAGTTGTATTTGATGGAGAGTGATTACCGTACATATTGATCAATATATGAAACGTTTCAGCTGCACTTTCTTTCTTCCCAAAAATGTTGTTTTTTCGGGACGAGCGAACACATTTTTGACGTCAGATAAAAAGGATCTTACGCTTCAAATGAATGTCAACTACTGCGATCGGGACCACACATATACACCTTAAAATCACCAGTATATTACTAGAGCGAATAAAAAATTTGTATCAGCAGCGACACCTCTTTTACGAGGGTCGAAATTTATTCCCATACCCAATATTTTTTATATGAAAACAGTTACAGTTACTCCTGAGGCCAGTAAGATAGCTGTATTTAATAATGGAATTTGAAATGGATTGAAAGGTTTAATTCCTGCTGGTTACGAACATGGAACAACGATATAAACCAAAGTTGCAAACTTTGCGCAAAATTTGACACTTTTTAACCAGAGTTTTTAGTACAATTTTTCTGTACCTTTATAGAACATTGAAATTTATTCTAATAAAGTGAAGGTTTGATGCGTTGATGTTTGAAAGCTTTTTTTTTTAGCTTACGGTTTTGTGCATGCTCGACATTTTTCATATGGAGAGGCGCCGTCTATAAAAAATGCATGGAATTTTTGCGCCACTTCAAACTTGCACTTTTTTATAGCATTATAGCAAATTTCAATGGGAACTAAATAGTCAACGCGTGTAGGACAGCAGGTTGTGATTGACAATTACATGTTCAACGTGGTTAAGGACTTTGTCTACCTAGGATACCAACATCAACGCCAGCCAAGAGATTCAACAAAGAATAACCCTTGCCAGCAGGTGCTACTTTGGGCTCAGTAGTCAATTGAAAGGCAGAGCCCGCTCTCAACACACGAAAAAAAAACGTTTTATCCATCACTCATCCTCCCGGTCTTACTGTATGGCGCTAAGTTCTGGACATTGACTAATACCAGTTTGTGATTATTAGAAGGTTTCGAGACAAAAATTCTTGGCAAGAGCAATTTACGTACTGCATACAGAATAAAAAGTAGTGAAACGCATTAAAATTCAGCGGATATGCTGGTTAGGTCACGTTGAGCGAATAAAGAACAACGCTCCAGCAAAGATGTCGCTGTTTTTGAAATTTCCTGATGGAACTCGCAAAAATGGACGTCTTCTTTCTAACTGTTGTAAACGCGCGCAATGCAGAGGCGATTGTCTCAACATTTTGATAGCGGCCAAGACCGACCATCCGATGTAGTTGCCATATAAGTAAGTATGATAAGTATTAGAAAATGGTTGGGTAAGGTATGTGGGTTAATTAAAAAAGTCAATCGTAAGGGAATGGCTTGATAAAATTAGAGAAACGTGGGACGAAATGTATCGAATTAGAAGAAAACTATGTTGAAACTGAAGCGAGTTTTTTATGTCGAATTTCCTATTCAAGGAACGATTTGTATCACTGGAAATCACGTGCACGCGATAGAGCAGAGTCCCCATAGGCGTCTGAAGCCGAAGTTTTGTTGGAATAACAAAATTTCAAACAAATTCTTTGAATTTCCATCGTTAAATTCGAAGAACACACTCGAGCTTGACTTGCTTACAGTAGCACAGAAAACAAACTATGTGACATATCACGCTGAAATTTGCCATGTAAGCTTATAACGTCCTACCAAAAAACAAAAAATTAATTTTGCCATATGTCATCCGCGGACCGTTTTATTGATACCGTCTCGTTCATATTTAAGTAGATGGTAGTATATATGAGTATCATTTAATGTTTTCGATTTTCTTAATATCTCGCCAACAGTTACATTTATAATTTCTCAAAAGATATCATGACTTGCTCAAGAATTTCACTCCACTTAATCAATTATACACACACATGCTCAATTAACTGTACAAAGCACATCATAAATTACACAAGCAACAACAAATAGCTGTGCAAGCTGAATATCATAATTAATGAAGTTGATGCTGTAGATTTATCCCTTTAGCTCTTCTAAACATTAATGGCTGACTGCGCGTAGTGAATGAATATTACCAACAAATCTACGTATGTATGTATGTAGTGGCACAAAGAAGATATAAAGTCACTAGTGCAACGCAGAGATAAGAGAAGAGAGGAGAAAAGCTAATTACAGTTTAATTGCGGCTAAGTAGATAAAGAATTTTGTTACATGTGTTTTAAGCTTATTGGTATGTCATAGTCGAAATTTACCTGATGAATGAACAACAATAACGAACAATGATGACAGAAGAAACATATACATAATAATATAAAATTACATACATAAGTAAAGAATGTACATACATGAGAAAAATTAGTCGATTGCGTTTACTCGTCACTTGCGTAAAACTAACTGTAAATAGAAAATTAGTACACATACTCATTAGTGATTGACGTATTCACTTTTCGTAACTTCTACGTATTTTTCAAAGCGCCATAGCAAAAAACTTTAAGTATAGTAGTCCGGAAAGTACTGTAAGTTATGTGTTAAAAAAGTTTAATAAAAACTTGTTGGTTGAAGGAAAATCTGAAAGTGGAAGAAAAAAAGGATTTGTGTCGCAGTCACAAGGCAAAGAAGTGATGTCATTATTGCGTGCCTTTCACTTCGAGATGCTGCGAAATATGTCAGGAGATGCTGTCGAAGGGTTACGCCCAAAAAGTGAAGGTTTACGTTTATATAAATACAGGGTTTGATTGAAAAGTAATGAGCCTTATTTTTTTAAGCAGTTTTATTAAAGCTTTTGGCTTATGCAACTAATATTCTTCAAAATAGGACCCTTGAGCGTCAATACACTGCTGGTAGCGGTCCTTCCACTGAAGGAAACATTTTTTAAACTCATCCGCCGGAATCGCGTTCAATTCGGCTGTCCTGGAGGTACAAACTGTTTAGCTTTACGCAAAATTTGATCGAGTAACGTTGCTCCAGCGATCGCTGCATTTTCGCCACTGCAAAATCCTAACACACTTTTAAAACAGCTTTCACGCGCGGGGCGATGTTGACGGCACCGCTGTTGCCAGCGAACTGGGACCGGTTTCTAGTGGAAGGGGAAGGAATTTTCCCCCACCAGCCGATTCGGTTGATCGCTTGGCAGACGCTTCGCGCGGGAAGGCTTATTACTTTTCAATCAAACCCTGTAGATTTTAGCACCCAATGCAAATGATAAACCAAATAAGAGAGCTAAAGTACGTGTGTGGAAATTATAAGGTCAAGATGTCCATAAATATGGATGTGTGGTTATGGACGATGAAACATACATCAAAGCAGACTTTAAGCAGATTCAGGACGCTGAGTTTTATACTGCAACGAAGAGAAGAGCACTTCCAGGTGCCTTTAATGATGGGCAAGTTCCCTTAGAATAATTAGTTTGGCAAGCCATCTCTCAGTGTGGAATGAAAAGCAAAACTTTCGTTATCACGGGCACGGACATAATTCAAGAAATTTATGTAAAGGAATGTTTGCCAAAATGTCATTCATAAAACAATATTCTTTTCTTCCTCTTTTTCTTTTTTTAGTTCAAAATGCCTTCGCACTTACAGCGACCGTCGTCTACTGCGTCGTGTGGTGTGGCCACTAAAAGAATCCCTCCTCGCCTTCTAGGGGGACACCTTTACCGGAACCACTTTCTACATTTTCTATATTACTTCGGGAGTGCCCAAAACGGCATCCATAAAGGACAAATTCTATTCACCCACGTCTGGGGGCCAGGTTTCATGCTATAGGCTCGTCTTTTTGTGTCTCTGTCTGTGCGGCTTCGCCTTGTTGCACTGTGCCGAGGTCAATCTTTTTCCTCCGTAGTACATTCTAGATTTATTTCTTTACCGCCTTCGAACTGTCCTCGCGTTCGAGCATTTTGCTGATTATGTTGCTCGGCGCGATGTCGCCGATCTGCTCGCTCGGAGCATTTCTTTCCGCGAGCCATCTGTCATAACTAAAAAACGTGTGTTCAGCGTCATCGCTCGACGCTTCTCAGTACATGCACTTGGAATCGCTTACCTTGCCCATGCAGTATAGGTATCTCGGTAAGTATCCGTGGTCCGAGCGAAACTGAGTTAAGAAGTAGTTCACTTCCCGAAATTCCTTTGGACCCATTTGTCAATTGATGTAATAAGTTTCGCCGTTCATCTGCCACTCGGTTCAGTGTTCCATCAGCTTTTCCCCCGCAGCATGGTTTGGCATCTCCGTTCTGAGCAGCTAGTGATGACATGTTTCTTCTGGGAGTCCCATGCATCCATTCATTTCCAGGCCATAAGGTCGATGGTATCTCCCCGCTGATCATAAAAACAACAGCGCCAGAGAGATTGCGGTAGGCTGAGGCCTCCAGAGCTTTGCGCTTGGCTTTGCAGTTTAGCACAATTCCCCATACTTCGTTGCAGTACAGGAGAATTGAGTTTGTGGCCACCATAATTAGCATTCTTTGGCTGTATGCTGGCCCACGGATGTTTGCCATTAATCTACTTAGCATTCCCGTGACCTTTGCTGCGTTGGTAACCGCATGCCGTATCTGGACAGACTCAGTTCTGTGTAGGCCCGGCTTAGCAACATGTCATTATAGCCGTTTTGCCATGAGCTGGTGTGAAAACCCCGGGATAAATATTCTTTAAAAGGTTGCGTCCTAATGAAAAATATTGGGTAATTGTTAAAAGAAAATTGCTAAAAACAAAAAAAGGAAACAAAAATAAGCAGTAGTTTAAAATGAATTGTCTGGAAGCCGAATATACCGTAACAAATTGGATTATATTTAGATATGCCTAAAGCAGTGACTATAAGACCAGACTGATAATAAAGTGACATATTTTACTGTATTGCTTCCTGATTATCAGTAGAGTGCGCCAGTAGATGCAGATGTAATGCAGCATTCACCACAGGCACATAAGACAAAGAAGACAGCAATCGTCTCTACCACAGCAACCGTCGCCTGATTTATGATTTCGTACTGCATTTGATTTTTAAATGTGGGTCGTAGTTGAAGCAAAGATTAACCGCAACGCTTCATAGCCCTAAAAACGCTGCGAAGACTACTATCATCGAAATGATGCCTTCATTGGTCAAACAAAAGTTGGCTGGGGCATTGACAACTCACATAAAGCATATATTTAAAGAAAATGTGCCTTTTTGTATTTTACATATAGCACCATTGGAAAATTATAACACAAAGGTGCAACCATCCGAGTGAGATCAATCATTAAATTCAACTTAAGTGAAGAAGGGAAAAGAACTAGCCAATAGCGGTGGTAATATCAAATTATCTAAACAAAACAAACTTTAAACTGAATTCTCATTGAAAAAATCCATCGTAGACGCGGAATGGTTTCAGCAAAATTCCGATATATGCCACATAAAGATTCCAGTAACACTGTGTGATATACCAAAGCTTAGTGCTACTTTTCCAGGATAATATTAGACAAATAAAAAAAAACGGCATGCTGCGAAATTTCAATATCTGGACTTAGCTTCGAGAAACGAATTTTTCATACAACCCGTATTTTTATTATTATTATTAGACTACCGCGCATTGGGACAAAAGAAAATCTGAGATACCATATATTTTAAGATTTTTTTTTAAATTAGATAGATAGATCTATCATTATGGAGTTTATTGTTCTCTACTTTATATGGATGCTCGGCACTACCGCCAAGGTGGTGTGTTTTTCCACAAGCGGAGCAACTATATGCCGCTTGCTTTTTTTTAATGAGAAGCTTCTTCATGTTCAAAGGTTTGCCATTGTCTGCCGAAAAGCGATGCATATTAGAAAACGTTTTTTTATATTTTTGTGTTTCCTATTCGAGGTTTCGAATGGTAGTCGCGCACCAACCCATTTGGTTACGGCGATCGCAGTGAACTTTTAATATCTCACCAAAAAGTGTTTTTCCTTTGCTTAACAGACGCTTCAACTACCTGATCCACTACGCCCAAATCAAATAAACTTTGCTAGTTTGAAAGTGGCCCTCTTTGGCAAAGAAACTTGGGGTGTGTGAAAAAATTTACGTTACCGCAAGCATTTTCATTGCTTCCCACAAACTCATTTGCTAAACAAGTGATTAACAGGGGCTAATGAAAATGCA
This sequence comes from Anastrepha obliqua, assembly GCF_027943255.1. NCBI lineage: Eukaryota > Metazoa > Arthropoda > Insecta > Diptera > Tephritidae > Anastrepha > Anastrepha obliqua. Next base: position 44,814,083 of record NC_072895.1, read on the forward strand.
AAACATTTTAATTGGCCAAAAACACCGCATTCAAACTCCAACTGCATTCAACAATTTTACAAAGTATTTGCAGTGAGCAGAAATACAAAACTGAAGCAAACGGAGGTTGAATGGCGCCAAATAAGTGGCAGTTGTGTGGCAGGCACCCACATATTTTATGGTTGGTTTCTCAAACGCTTTATGGTTGCTGTTTACATAGTCTCTTCTTCAGTGGTATTCTCGCGTTCTCATTTAGAATTTCAAACTCAAATGAATTTTATTTATTTGTTAGTCACTTAGAAACTGGAATATATTGCTGTTTATCGCATCTTCAGTAATTTAAAGAAAAAAGAATGAATATAAAATTCATTAAATAGTTATCAAATATCTCAAATGTCTAAGATACGTGCACTCAACCATAAATTATTAACGTATTTTAAAACTACGAAAGCACCGAAGAAAATTTATCTTCTAATACTTGCTCAGTTGTTCTTTTTTTTTCTTCAGAAATGCATACGGCGTTTTTCATTCTCATTTCCTTTTAAGTTTATTTGATTCTTTTGCTTGTCGTAAATCGCGCGCAGAAAGTTGTCAGCGCTTGTAATTGTCAAACGACGATTATTCGAAGTTAAGGCCATGAATAAGGCACTTGAAATATAGTTGCTTGTTTCTGCTTAACTACTTGCTGCTTCTACAATGGAAAAACGAAAGTTTAGTACAAAAGAGTGTAGGAGTTGCAAAGAGAGAGAAAAGCGGTGGCACTTGTTGTTTTTTCCGTTTGTTTTACATAGCTTTTGATACTTCAAAGCTGCCACTTTTTTATTTAATGCAGTTTTTCTCGCCACTTTCCAATATAAATCCCCAAATCGTGAAAACTTTTTACATTTTGAGTTTCAGCTAGTAGAAGATGTATATTTTTGCTGAATAAGTGTCGGTTGTCTAAAACGGCTGGCGTAATTGAGTGTGTGTTTGCATGACATATCGGTTAAAACTCTGCTTGTCGTGGCTTATTTTGAAGCCAAAAGAATTTGGAACATTAAAAAGGGCAGATTATTTTATTGATTATCGCATAGGAACTTAAGTGCTAGAAATTCGAAGTAAAAGTACAGCCTTGACCAAAAGTATTAGGTACCGCATTACTTACTGAATTTTTGATTTAAAAAAATAAAGTAATAATATTTTTAATAATAATAATAAATATTTATAATAACGACTGGCGCGCTTTGTAAACTCGGTCGAAATCGCCTAAGCGGTTATCGCGCCAATTAAGAAGAAGAATACTTTATTAATAAAGTAAAAATTTATAAAATGATATTTCAGCTTTTCGGGTTTATTACAAAAAAAAAATGTCTTAATTGTATTTTAAAAACAATACTTATTATTATGAAAATTCCGCTGAAGATGACCCCTTCGAAAAATCGAACCCAACCGGCGTAGGTGATTTCGAGACTTCTACTCATCTGAAACACAAGATTCAAGAAGATTCTTAATCAAAAAGAGTACAATTATGGTGTGAACTAGAACAAATCGAAAAAATTAAAAATTGAATTGTTCACTAGTTTTTTTAATGTAAAAATTTTGAAATTATTTATAAGAATTTATGATTATACAATAGTACTGACGGTAGTCATTGATGTTGGGAACAACATATTAAAATTTCAAGTGATTTGGCGTAATTTTTTTTTTCATCCCCACCTTGCCGAAAAAAAGTAGTTTCGAGATAAATGAGTTTAGGAGCTCGCGGACCTCTTTCTACATATTTAATGGGCTGTAGAAGCTAAAATGGGCTGTAGAACCTAAAATTTCACAGTATATTCTTAAAATACAATACTTTCGAAATATCGAAAAAAATCAATTTTTTGAAATTTCTAGATCACCCGATAAAGAGACTCACCTCGGTCGTTTGTTTCGGAGCTTCCCCATAGAGCATGCCCTGCATTGGCATCGCATCCGAGAAACAGGGTTTTGTTCGGGTTTTCCTGCACATGTTTACGGGCCTCCTCAGGCGGTGCTGGTCTTTCGTGTGCCATGTATATAGAGGCAAGCGTTATTCTGACTCCGTCAGTGGCTTCCACCTCAACAGCCGTCACATCCTGTGAACTATTTAATGGAATTAAAAATGTGTTTAAGTGTTTTTTAGCTACAATATATGTTCTGGGATTACCTTCTATCCGTTTATAGTAGATATTTTAAGTTTTCCCAGTGAACCCTTTCACCTCGGTGCTCCGCACCCAGGGTTCCTGAATTAGTGCGATGTCCACGTCCTCCTCCGCCAGGAGAACGGTTAGGTTGTCCGTTGCATACCGTGAATGCTGCAGATTAATTTGGACAACCCTTAAACCCATGTTTTTTGGCTTCCTTTTTCGGACTCGGTGTCATCTAGCTGCATGCCAGTCAGCAGTTCCTTGGCACCATCGACCTCATCCTGCTCCTCTTCCGGGTTTGCAGAACGGAATATCTTCAGCTGGGTCTTCCTGATCCCAAACTGAAGTTTGTTTCCCACTTTCTCCAGTGGTTCCAGACTCTCTTCTGTAATTAGAAGGAGGAATGACCTGCTGTGCCTTTGCGGAGCCTCCGCTTTGAAGGTAGGGGATTAGTTGATTGGCTTCAAACTCCATGTTTGGTACCCAGATGCGAGCCCTCGGCCTTCGTGGAATCTCGCTAACCGGAATTAGCTTGAGTTTCAAGCCTTCCCAGCTGTTCTGGATTTTACCAATCACGTTTGTCAGAAAATGCAGTGAGAATTGGTCATCGCATTTAATGACACGGTAACCGCGGACTACCTCCACCGAGTCGAAACCTGGTGTTTGGCCCTCCGGGTTCGCCATGACATGGTCAACGACTATGCGAGACAACCGTGCCTCAATCTCTGACCATTTGTCAAGCACTGGTTTTCCGCGGTTAGAGGTTTCGTCTACCAATGCCATTTGGAGATGGTCCCGTGCCACCTCACTAAATCGCTTGATAGGTTTGGAGGCAACTTCACCCTGATCCGATATCTTGTGCTTCTTTGTTACTTTCCCAGTTTCGTCATGCGAGCGGTTTCGTTTTTTGGCATCTGTCCTGTTGGCGGCTTGGAATGCCAAGTATTCTTCAACCACCTTTTGACATTTTGCCTTGTCGGTCTCATCTTTGGGATGAACTTTACCTTCGGTCTCGTTTTTCCGAATCCTGCCAAGGATAGCGAGAGACCTCTGGTAAAGTTTATACCTCGAGGGACCTTTATTACCGCGCTTTTGCCCCATGGCTTTAGCGGATCTTGTTGGTTGATTTATAGTTGTTGGCGTACTGTGGCCCACAGCTTTGCCCTCAACTGTTTCTTGGCTGGAGGCCAAGAGCTCATCCTCTGAGGGTGACCCCGTCATCCTCAGTTCGTCCTTGCTCGAACGTCTTGTCCAATTGTCTGACTGTTTTTTAAGTGCGACCGTCACTTCCTCCTGTCTGTCTGTTTGCTTGTCCTGTAGTTCTGTCCGCGTGTTTGGTTTTTTATCAGTCCGTGCTGTCGATGCGTCAGTATGTTTTTCCGCCATTTTGTCCGTTTGTGCCGAGTATTTTTTTCCCGTCATCCGAATTTTTAAGTTTTTGTTTCAGCATTTCATCTGGTTCGTACGGTCACCTGCCCCGCCGAGGGAGTTGCGCATGTCGCCATGCGCGGTGACCAAAGAGGATAAAGGGGATATATCCGGTCGACCATGGCAGCGCCCCATACCATGGCAAGGCCACCGTTACAACCTGAGGCGGCCTGATATCAGGAGGGCTCCGTACGAAGACAGCCTTATTTAGTCCCCTGGCTGCCAAACCCACCTAATAGGCACGGGTCGCATCACACCTAGGGTTGAGGGAGTTTCTTTAACGAAGTTTACGTCTTCGACCTGTGTGGTTCGCGGGAGACCTACTCTCCTACCTTCCATATCTGGGAGACGTTCCCCTATCCACCACCTGGGGACGCGCCCTATAGGGATAACAGGTTCCCCCAAGGGAATCAAGGTAATAGTAATAAAAAATATTTCTATATTTAACCATATAAAAAATATTCCTAACAGCCCCATCGCAAAACTGAGTTGAAATTGAAAACTACAAAGAAAATTCACAGTAAAGCGATTTCCAAACTTTTACTAAATTCCTTATTAGAACGCCAACTTCTACTAGTTTCAACCAAGCAAGTCGAGAGTCGGCAGCAGTGAAGTGCAGAAGTGGCGCAACTGAGCAAATAACTCGAGCTGAATGTCGTACTGCTGGCGCCGCTGAGAAAAAGGCAAAACTAAGACAAGGAAGAAAAATGAAGTATTTACATGAAAGTAGGAAAGGAGTGCAAATGGCGTAAAATATTTGCATGCATGCGCTGAACTCTGGAATCTTAGTAACTTCTACTTTCTCTATGCAAATTATCGCCTTGGCGCCCTTGTGACGGTCAGTTAGTGACTGATGATTTGCCACAGTCACCCAGAGATGCAGCTGGATAACGTAATGTGATAATAAATTATGCAACAACAAAGGTTTAATTTTTTATGCTTTTTTCCATTTTTTGTTTTTCTTTGTTTTTGTCAACCAGTCTCCCGTTTCAAGTTACATATTTCTTTAGAGTATTTACAAAAATATTTATAAAAAGAGACACAGTGTTTTTGCTTATGAGTATTTGATAAAAGCTCTACGATTTTCTTCTTCTGCTTAAGCATTTAGTGGACAATTTTAAAGTTTCGTCTCAGTTCGCGCTGTTTCACGCTTTATAGGAAAACCACAAAAATATTGCGTGACTGAAAGACGATATGTCGTATTTTACATTAAATTCATTCGGAGGGAAGCTGTATTTCTTTCAGAGGCTGGATCGAAATATTTTATCGCAACAGATAATAATAACGAGTTAGAGGAATTCCTACAAGGTGAAAACGTCGTGCGGTTTGTTAAATCCGCATTCGGACAAGTTTACAGAGTGCCAGATGAAAGAACTGCTCGCAAAGTTTTGGATGCACGAATTTATGGTGAAAAGCGAAGAGGACGGCCGCGGAAGTGATGGTTAGACGACGTTGTGGCGGCAGCTAAGGCTCGCACCGGGCAGTAGTACTGATGATCATTTCCTTCAAAGCCTCTAAATACAATGAGAGTAAAATTTCTGCAAATAATAACAGTGCAAAGACTTTGCAAAAATGCAAATAAAGTTTCAGATATACGTACTAGGTTGTGCAATAAGTTTTGCGGTTCGATAAGATTACAATTGTTCCAACGAATTCCATCCTTGAAGGGACAATCTGGAGGAGCTGCAAAATCTGCTTCCACAGCTGCTGCGGCCTCATCATTTGAAGAAATACCCTTTGCACGTATGCATTTTTTTTAGGTCTGGAAATAGACGGAAGTGCATTTTATCTTTTTTGAAAATGCTCAAAATGCTGCATTCGAGAAAGTCGCGTACGAATGTGTCAATACTTCAGTCAAAATATTAAAATAAGACAATAGACAATAGATGCCTAGGGCTTCTACGAAATCTCTTTCAGTCACTTAACGATTTTTCAATACTTTTTTTACGATATCTGGTGTTGTTGCTGTTTTTGGGCGTCCTTCAAAGCTTCTACGACTACATTTAAATTCAGCAACCAATTTTTCTACTGTACTAATTGATGGCGGAAAGTCCTTATACACTTTCCACATTCGTTCATAAATTTATTTTCCTTTAAGCCCTTTGGGGACGGAGCTGCTCGACGGGTGCGCGTTGCTTTATTTGCCGGCATTGTGCAGTATCGTTCAAATTGACGCAGTAATGTCGTTATCTTCCGTCTTACCAGATTCAAAGTAATATTCGTCCGAACTGTCACTATCTAATGTATCATCTCTAGATCGCTTAGCCATCGTGCGTAGGATAAAATATATAAAAAGCCTGATGGTTCCTCTGGCAGTGACCCTGAGAGACTGAATCGAAGATCTGAAATTCGTTCTGACTACCGTCGTCTCACGTCGTAAGTTTACATTATAAGGAAGACACGACTTCATCGCTAATGGACTCTCGACACGCGTCCTCAACGGTAAAACAGCTTGGGCGGCTATATGCCGACACTCGTCTCCAAAAGGTTAAACCTTCCAAAGATAAAAATTCAATCACTGTACGATATTTGATTTTTCCCATTGTCGAAAATATTGTGGCACGTCAATACTAAATGACTTGTAAATACAGAATGAATTGACAGATTGAAATGAAATCTCAAATAAGTTCACATGCAGACTGTGCCAATATATAACCAAAAAATGTAGGCTAGTAACAAAGCTCTCTCTTATCGAACAGCAAAACTTTTTGAATAACCTAGTATTAAGCATTTTCACAGCAATAATATTAACTCAAATCATAATCTTCCTGTTTTTTTTTTTTTGTCAGGAGATTTATCTGTAATTTTTGTGACCTTGGTTTCAATTTTTAGCATTTCTTATTTCCAAATAGATGAAGTATATACTCTCACACAATGTAGCAGTGTAAATATTACAACGTTTTGACCACTTATTTATTCTTTATAATTTTTTTCTTATTTCCCGATAAAAATATAATTTGTAAACTCTGCTAAAACTTAAAAAAATTCAACAAATTTTCATCGATTTTTTTAATTTTTTAGAAAAATTTAGATTCTTAAAGGTTTAAGTATTTTTATTCAAAAACGACTCTTGTCATTTATATGTAAAAAATGGCAAAAATTTAAATGTCCCATCATTAGAACGCCTTCAGGTAAGATCCGCCAAACAATCGTTCCATGAATTACTAATTGCCCAAGACGTCGAGATATCGATGCTGAAGATTGTTGAGCAACACTTTGTGATACATTAGCAATATTCTCAACAGAACGTCCAGTTTTAAATCTGGCAGTCCTTTTTCTATCCGCAACACAAATCTTGACATTTTTTTAACAATCTTTGAATTGTCGACTCCTTCAGACGATATCTCTCATCAAAAAAATTACGAACTTTGTGATATGTTGTTCTTAAAGATCAACCATTTCCGTAAGTAAAGGGTGATTTTTTAAGAGCTATAGGAAAGTTTTTCAAAAAAATACACGTAAAATTCAGAAAAATGCCTGAAATTTTTATTTAAATCGATAGTACAGTCCATTTCATTTTATGTTTGGAGATTATTTCATGCAAATGTTGACCGCGACTGCGCTTCAAATGGTCCATCCGTTTAGTCCAATTTTGGCATACTCTTTCCAATGTTTCGGCCGGTATCTCACATATAAATGCTTTAATGTTGTCTTCCAAAACGTTAATTGAAGCAGGCTTGTCTGAATAGACATGAGCTTTAACATAGCCACACATAAAATAGTCTAAAGGCGCTATATTGCACCTAAATCCTCTCGCAAAATGTTCCATGTTGTTGAGTAACAGAGGCCCAATTGCTGCGAACGGCGACGAATCGATAATTGGTGGTCATCATGAACACTGGCCGATACAACTGCGATATTTTCTTCAGTTCGCACTCTACGTAAGCGTGTTGGTGGTTTGATGTCCAATAATGTAAATTTGGTTCTAAATTTAGTCACAATAGCTCGAATAGCCGCTTCAGTGGGTCGATTAAACTGGCCATAAAATGGAAGAGGCGCGCGATAAACTTTCTTAACAGAACACGCATTTTTATAATAAAATTAAATGATTTGCAAACGTTGTTCGTTTGTAAGACGATTCATGGTTAAATTATAGACCAAACTGAAGATATTTGACAGTGAAACAAAACACGAAACGTGCCTCAGCTGTTTAAGCCAACTGTTTAAAAAGATAATAGCTAAAAAATAACCCTTTAGTTTGAATAACTATAACGTTTTATTCTATCGTGTCAAGGAAGACATAATATAAAAAAAATGTACCGTCTAGGAAACATTCACTACTAAAAATGCAGAGATCTACGGAGCAAAATAAATTTTTAGCAAGAATTTCAATACCCAGAATATTAATTTAATATTATCTTGTCTTGAAAATGACATATATGAAATTTAGCTGATTAAAGACATATAAATAGTATTTTCAATCAGTCTACTGCAAACTTGAACCGATTTCAGCCAGAAAGGTTAATGTAGTATGGCATGGGTCGGAATTTTAAATTTTTTGGCCACAAGAAATTCTTAGTCCACATCAAAATTGCTAAAATTAAATACTCCAAAATACTTATAAAAAATGAAAAGCTTCAATTTACCAATAACTGAGACATAACAACCTGGTTGTTACTAAATACAATTCACTTACCTTCAGGCGACTGCTTTTTGTTAGATGTGAAAAATTGTGAGACTTTATTCCTGAACCTGTGAAAACTGGACTGATAAGAAACAACTCGAAAAGTGTGGCTTTTTGACCACAAACCATCTCCATGGGAGACTAATTTGTACACCCTTTTCTTTCGGTTGTTTTATTTTGTCTATACCTGCCGTTTATGTTCGCCTAGCTTGAACGTATTATTCATATACCTTCTTTACAAATACTATGTTTTCATTGATTATTATATAATTAATTAATTATCGATATAATTTTTTTTTATTTATGGTATGTATTTACGTAAAATGTGTTAGAGTAAGGTTTTAATTATTAGTTGAAGTGCATACATAAGATTAGAGTGCCGCAATTTATGGAATTCAAACTGAAAATTGAAATTTCCCGAAAAGAATACAGTCAAAATTTTGCAATTGGTCGTGCAGCTTTTACTGTGATGCAAGAAATTAATAAATAATTAATAAAAATACCAAATTAATATGCACTCTCTCATTTGTTTGCTCAGATTCTGGTTTGAATGCGCCTAAAAGTACCTTGTAATGCTTACTTTTGTAATGCAGCAATCACTTTTAACATAACACTTTTCTGTTAAATCGACAGAGTGATGTTAACTCTATTCTGCAAGTGGGGCAATGTACTTTCAGACAACAGCAATTGTATGGGAACTTGCGCCTCTACATGAATGTGAATTTTAACAATTGAGCGGTTGAGCGTAAACTGCTGTTATGGAAGGAAAATTGTATTAAACACAGGATGAAATATTTAAATCAAAAAATTTTCATTAACACTAAAATCTTCTCAGAGTGACCTTTTTACATTCTTTTGTTTAATAATAAAGTTTTTTTTAACTTACAGTTTCGGTAGCTTTGAATTGAAAAAAAGGAACAAACACGAAACTTAAAAATTTTCGCATTTTGGGTATAAAAAAGCACTAAATTTATTGCGAAGAGCAAATGGTTGACAACACTGCACAACTCGGCAAACGTGACGTCTCGCTCTGTTGATGGGCGCAATCTTGTTTCTATCATTCTTGAATATGTATGTATATGCTCTTTGGTTTTCATATCTGCTGATTTATTATTGCGCTGCTCACTAATTTTTCGTATATGCTTTTGGAGCAATGCAGCGTTTGCTAGTTTCTTATAAACAAGTTGTGAGCTTAATTTGTAGAAGAAGTAATTACAAACTAGAAAAAAGTGAGCTCTAAGGCAACTAACAAAATGCTCTTCTTTTCAGTTCAAAGTATGAAATTACAAAAGCGATCTAACAGGCATTTATTGTATTTCAATGTGTAAAATCTTCTCTTTCTCTACTCACTTTTCTTAAAAATCAAACAAAAGATTATCAAGCACCATTTTTACATACGTTAGAGAGCAGACATACCGTTGTAGCAATACTCCGAGCACGAGTACAAGAGCATACATGCATTGTGTGCATATATGTATTTTTGTTGTTGTAGCTTCTATGACCTATCGAGGAGTTCATCTGCCAGCAAGTCAAGTGCACTTTGATGTAAACAAAAGCTTTTAGTACCTTACGAACTAACAAATAAATCCACTTTTCTACACTCTTTGAATTGTTTTTATAAACGTGATTGCCATCTTCTTTCAACACAGAGAAAAATGCTTAATATATTGATTTTTCCAATGATTACCCATTGGTATAGGGTATAAATGACTGCGACTGTGATTGGCAGACTTTTAATTAATTTGTGAACCGTGTCCTCCTCGACACGTCTCGCCAAAAGATACTTGACACGCAAACGTGATAACGCATGTCGCCGACAATGTACTTGTATATTGCATACACACATCCAAATGAAACAAGACTTCTTGTTCAAGCTTCTTCCACGGCTAGTATTTGCGGAAGTTTTCAATTGACAGCAGGCATTTTGTTCAACTTCAGATTCATTGAATCGCAGAATCGCACACCCATGGGAGAACGAGTAGTTGCACATGTACTCGTATTTGAGAAGAGCGGTAGTGCGAGCATAAGGATTTTTCTATTTTTAAAATGCGCACTAGAATCACTGCTTGCATTCTGTTTCAATTTCTTCTAAATTAGCATACGTCGATCTCGACGCTGTCGGAATGATGCAGAATTCTGTGTGTTCACTTGAACTAAATTTCACTACTAATACTCCAGAGCGAATCTTTAAAGGTGATATTAGTGGACCAACTGATTTGTTTTTGTTTTTCCTTTATGGTGCACGTTCGGATTTGTGAATGATGAAAATCTGTTCCATTCACACTATCGTCCTATTCTTTTAGTTTCAAATGCATGTCGGCTGTTCAACTCGGTTCATCCTTTTGTTTTTCTTTCATTCTTCTTCATTATTTCTTGATGTTCGAATGTAAAGGGTGTTTTTTTTAGAGGTTAGGTTTTCAAGATGAAATAAAACGTATATAATTTAATGTTATGGCCAAGAATTTAGCTTTATTATAAAGATAAGGGCTTGCCATTATGTTTTAAAAATGATTTCGGGCAAGTGGCCGCCGCGGCTGGCTCGAATTAATTCCAGCTGAGAGGCCCAATTTTCGACCACTTTTTGCAGCAGTTGGGGCCGTATGTCAGCAATAACGCGCCGAATATTCTCTTCCAAGACGTCAATCGTCTCGGGCTTATCTGCGTAGACAAGCGACTTCACATAGCCCCACAAGAAATAGTCCAGCGGTGTTATATCGCACGATCTTGGAGGCCACGCCACAGGTCCACGGCGCGAGATAATGCGCTCACCAAAAGTTTCCTTCAATAAATCGATTGTTGCGTTGGCTGTATGGCATGTAGCGCCGTCTTGTTGGAACCAAAGGTCGTCCACATCAACATCGTCCAATTGAGGCACGAAAAAGTCATTAATCATGGCTCTATAGCGCTCTCCATTGACTGTAACATTATGGCCGGCTTCATTTTTAAAGAAATATGGACCAATGATTCCCTCTGCCCATAGAGCACACCAAACAGTGACTTTTTGAGGATGTAACGGCGTCTCAGCAATGGCTTGTGGATTATGTTCACTCCAAATGCGACAATTTTGCTTATTGACATACCCATTCAACCAAAAGTGATGCGTCGCGCGAACCGAACATTATTTTCGTAATAAATTTGCACGATTTGCAAACGTTGTTCAGGTGTAAGTCTATTCATTATGAAATGGCAAACCAAACTGAGCATAAATCAAGTGACAGCTGTCAAAAAGACCATCTACGAAAAAAGTAGTGCCAACTTGAAAACCTAACCTCTAAAAAAACACCCTTTATAAAGCGTTGTTGTTGGTCTTGTGACATCACCTTTTATGGATGCACCTTGTAATGTTATGAGCACTGCTTCTACAAGGAGAAAGCTTCTAAAGCCTTTAACCCCGTCAGTGACAGAACTTTAACCTGAACTAAACCTTCTACTGACTAAGTACCGATCCCCTAATGGTATTATTGTTAACTAAATCGCGAGTTACACTTGACGTGTAGTTCGTCAAATTTGCATGCACTTTAGTATTCCCCTGTTTTGTTTGAATTTACGTTTTTTCTCTAAAATTATAATATTCTGGGTATAATATACTTGAATAGACTCAGCAGAAAGTTCAACATAACAAAAGACTGATTCAAAGCACACCTTATTTAATACCTCGCATAATTTAAATAATTGGATAAAAAAGTCGGGTGAACAATTTTTGCGGACGGCAAACCCTCTGTGTGACGGCAAACCCTCTGTGACCCGCGACATTCGCACAGCCTGGTATAAAATTGTTTATCGAAGTTGGTTAATTAGTTGATGAATAATTTAAAAATTATTAAAAATCTAGGATGCAATAACAGGATGGCACGGTGGGTGGTGGTAAACCGTTCTACCACTCGGGATATTATGTGGTACAAATAAGTACCAGCCGTCCTGTAAAACACACTTAAGAAATAAGAAATAATATATACAACAATTTATATCTATTTATTTATTTTTTTTTTATTTATATTTTTTTTAATTGATATATTATTCAAGAAAATTTTAGAGAAAAAATATCTTTATACATAAAATTCATGTATGGTAAGGTGCGAAGTACGTTTTGCAAAGCGGTTCTTGGCACTCTTTACATATCGTCTTAGTGCGAGTCTGAATTTTTTGATAACTGCAATTGGTACAACGACGTCGTGTAGTCCCTTCAACAGGAAGATGTATTTCCTTGCGTTTGGCAATTTGTGGTGTTCGTCCAGGTTTTGAACGCCGAACGGCTGTAGTTTGTAAGCCGTCCTGGATCAATGCCTCAGCTAAAGTAACTAAAAAACGATTTGAATGGTATCTTTTTCCTGTTGATTTTCTACCGTATTCATAAAGCCCAGACATCAGATCAGCCAAGTCGACTCCTACCATGATCTCCCTATAAAATTTTATTTGACTTGGACATTGCACTAGAATTTTTTTTCCTGTTTTCAACGTTTTTGTAACATTAGCCACAGAAGGTTCGTAACAATTACTCAATACCAATACTTCTTTCGTGTCGTGTCTGATCTATACTTGAATGTCTCGGTATGTGGTTTGATATTGTGCAGCTCCATAAATAGTTTGTTTTGATACAAAATTTTCATCCGGAGTATTCCAAATAATATTTGTTTTCGATGCGCCGGAGTTCAAAGCGACGTCATCAATGACGCTTTCAGTATCATCGTTACTGCTGTTAGAGCTCAAGACACCACTAGGTAAGAATCTCTCGCCAGCATCCTCATTCTTCTCGTCTACTAAATCTTCGCTATCACTGGGAGCAATGCAATTACTTGGAAGAAAATTGTCGGAACTTCCCTTAAAGAAGTCTTCTGAGTCGCTGGTACTATCAGCTTCGCCTCCCAGGATTTTTTGGATATCTTCAGAGTCCATTTTCTAAGGATAGTATAAATTTTGATCAAAACGAAGAGTCACATTATGTATTTAGTATCTTATTTATAAGACTAGTGGTACACTATACCGGACGAATGGTACACATAAGTCCCATATGCTAAAATAAGTGCAAAACTCTATTTTTTTTTATAAATATTATACTTACATGCACAAATTGTAAACACTTTTAAAATATCTTAGAAAAACTCCGCGAAAACTAACAGCGATTTTAACTTTCACTGCTTGTCAATGCAAAAAAACAGACTCCGTTAGTACAGATAACAAAAATTGTAACGGGACTTATCAGTATGCATTTAGAAAAGAGTAGAGATGATCAGGTGAATAGCAGCCAGCAGAAATTCACTGAGTCAATATTGTGACATTTAATCTCTAAGTGGTACACATGTGTACCATTCGGATCGAAAGGGTTAACCGTTTTTCGTGTTTCTCTTTTTAAAATACAAATAAGGAAAAATCAGAACTTTTCACGTTTGGAGAGGTGTAAACATAAAATTAAAAACAGGCGTCCAGTAAGAGATATTTAGTATCACAGCTTAAGCGGGGAGCCTGGTTTATAAGGTCAAAAAAATCAATTTTTTTTGTCGTTTTAAACGATTCCTAATATATTTCAGAATATTCACACAAAGTTACAGAGCCTAATTCTCAATATTTCCGTAGATACAAAGCCAAAGGTAGGCGAGCGTTAGGTAGTTACGCTGTGACCGGACAGCTATAGTACAAACTTTATCTTCTTTTCTCGACTTTTCATTTTTATGATTTCTTTGAATTGGCGTACATGAATGAAAAAAAACTAATGCACCTTTTGAAATGAGTCATAGTTTGTTCCCTTCAGTATTAAATTCTCTTTCTCCCAGAAATGTTTTAAGGATATTTCCTTATTAAAAATAGTTAAAAAAGTTGAAGTGAATTTTCTTTTTATAGAAAGTCATTTTTTTCTTTAAAACCTCCAAAAAGTTGAAATTTTGGAATTTCTCTCAGTTTTCTTAGTTCATCTAGAATAAAAATCATGATAATTAGAAATCCATTTGAATATTTTGCTTTAGATAAAAATTACGAGCTGTATCTTGTACGCCAGTTGGAAACTCCAGCGTTACAGCGCTCAACTAATTTCTATGTTAAACATTTTTTTCAACTTATTTTAACCAGTACAAAAATTTTTTATACTTTTTAAATTTTCATTAAAAGAAAGAAAAAACTTTGCAGTGCTAAATTAATTTTTTCCTTAAAAAAAAAAATCGCAAAGAGATGCAATTTTTAGACCTCATAAACCAGGCTCCCCCCTTAATAAGAATCGTTTAAAATTAATCAGTAAAATACATGAAGCTCATATGACAACCAACCTGTTCTCTAAAGAAGGTATTGGTTCTTGGCGGCGCCAACAGCCGTCTTCTAATCATAAAATGAAACTGGAATGATATGAAAATTGCAAGCGGTTCTTCTCGAATTCCTAATTTTCTAGAATTATGACGTTTGCATTTAAACTTTCACTTCAACTAAAATAAATAAATACATGCATACTTACATATATACATACATACACATATTTGTACACATGAGTTATATTTTTCAAAGGCCTTACTCTAAGTAATTGAATGAACTGTCGAAAACTTTTGCTTTCACCGACTTTACTCACCCATACTCAGCCATTTCGAGTTCCTACAAGTAGTTATACTCAATACACTAGTCTTTGCCGCTTGTGTGAGAGACTAATGTTATCTTACTGCTAAAATATACATGAAGCGAAACTCTGTTTGTAATTAATCAAATGGATATGAACTTTTCGTCGAAATAAATTCGAGAGAGTAATTTTCCTTAGTGAAGAAATATGGTAAAGGGAAAATTCTAAGGATTTCAACACATTAGTTGCAGCTAAAAATAAAATTTATAAAATATTAGTTGGAGCTAAAAATAAAATTCATAAAATATTTGCCTTTAATTAATTTGCGCAAAGACTTAATATTATATAATAGTAAATGATAGAAGTGTATGTGTGTGTGTTGCTTTTTGAATAGAAGCAGGTAAGTAGTAATACGCAGAATTGCACTTGCATACGAGAAAGAGTAAGGGTGCGTAAAAGCTGCTGCTAGTAATCTTTTTAGAACTACTTATATATGTATGCATACGAATGTACAGCGACTCCCATAATATAAATGGAATTGAGTTATTCTTTCCTCGCTAAGTCATATGATATAGCCAAAGCCATATATATTTTTTTTTAATCTTAATCTTTTGATTTTTGTGTGTACAAATTGGCTAGAAAAGTATTTCCTCTACGAAATTAAAGCAAGTGTACCACAAGTAAGTCAGCTTATATGTACACTTTATCACAGCGGATCTACGCTTAACGCAGAGCTCATATATTAGAGCCACTTATGCCGATGATACGGTTATAAATTCAAAAGGTAGCCATGATTCAATTGCTCCTTACAACTTACAAGAAAACCTTAACAGTTTTAGTTCCTAGTTAAAAACCTGGCACATAAAAGCTAACGCAACCAAATCTATGCAGATTACTTTCACGTGCCGCTACCGTGTATGCCTTTAAACAACGCTCTAGTACCCTATGATCAGAAAGTACCTGGAATGTTTAAATAAAACAAAACAGAGTTAAATTTCAGGCAAATTTCCTCCATGCACCCCTAGTAGGCCAACGAAGGGATGGCCTTCAGCTCCTTCATCGTATTCTCTTTGATCTCTTCTATCGACTGAAATCTCCTTCCACGAAGTGGTAACTTCAACTTGGGAAATAAAAGGAAGTCGCACAGGGCCATATCAGTTGAGTACGGTGCTTGCTTATGGTATTTACTTGGTGTTTGCTCAAATAAAAAATTTAAAAAAAATAAATAATTGGCGCGTACACTTCTGTTAGGTGTTTGGCCGAGCTCCTCCTCCTATTTGTGGTGTGCGTCTTGATGTTGTTCCACAAATGGAGGGACCTACAGTTTCAAGCCGATTCCGAACGGCAGGTATTTTTATGAGGAGCTTTTTCATGGCAGAAATACACTCGGAGGTTTGCC
Organism: Anastrepha obliqua; assembly: GCF_027943255.1. Classification (NCBI taxonomy): domain Eukaryota; kingdom Metazoa; phylum Arthropoda; class Insecta; order Diptera; family Tephritidae; genus Anastrepha; species Anastrepha obliqua. The sequence continues at coordinate 44,830,189 of NC_072895.1, forward strand.
ATTGCCTGCCGAGGGGCGACCGCTATTAGAAAAATGTTTTTATTAATTTTGCTTTCACCGAGATTCGAACTAACGACCTCTCTGTGAATTCCCATTCGGCTACGGCGGCGCCATATTATCGTATTATACCTATAGGGTGCAAAATTATGTAATAAACTCCTCTGGGCAAGACGAACTTCTTTCAATAGTAAATGTTAGTTTTTTATGACAGATTGTAGGTAATAAATGGAGTTAAAAACAAAGAAAAATATTTTTGAACTTTTTTTTTTTTGAAATAATTAAAAAAAATTATTTTCCGATGGTGTTGCAATTCAGTAAAAGGAAACAATAAATAAAAATTAATAAAAAAATACGTATCAAAAATTTATTTACCGTAACCAAAAATCACATAGGCACATTTTTCCCCCAAAAAAGTATAAAAATAGAAGAAGACCAGGTTTATTCGGATTTATTAACATAGATTAAAAATAAGTAGGCTTGAAACTCCCAGCTTATCTTAAACCATATTAAGAGCTTTATTCCCGAGACTTTTTTGTTCAGAATTGTCCGTAGAATACTTCAGTTGTTGAAGCAAAGTAGAGAAAAAATGAAGCGTGTCTTAATTTGCAGGGACTTACAAATTTGCTAATGATGAGTTTGATTATGTGCTTCATTATCTGCATGCAGCCAAAACGAAACTTTATGGAAACTTTACGGTTTTTTTAATCCAAAAAACTAAGTGCAAGAATCATAGCAACCCATTTATGTTTGTGATTCATTACTCTTGGTATACATAATTTTTTTAGTTGAAATAAAGCAACCGTAATGCTTACACGAGCGTTTTCATTTTAGGACATATAAAGGTAACATAACCTTACACTACGAAGTCTTGAAACATATATAAAAACAAATTTTTTTGTGATGCTCTGGTGTTCTCACTAAAGAAATACAAAAAAACAAAACAAAAATCATTAATTATGAAACCATTAACTGAGGCATTAACAATGAATTCGGAATAGAATCGTGCCACATATCATGGAAAAAAGTGCTTGCAATGGAAATGGTGGTACAGTAAAACATTCCTTAGACATGGAAGTTTAAGATAAATAGATGCTATATCCGTTTCGAGTCCTAAAGCATTTTTCGATTTAACGAAAAAAATTAGTTCCGATGTTGAACACAGGGAAATAAAAGTAATTCAAGAGAAGCATGTAAAACATGTAAAGCAATCGAGGTATACACGTAAATTGTATACTTTAAGTCCTTTAGAAAACAATAAAGTTTAATGTAAAAACGTTTCTATTCTCGACGATAGCGTATCCTTCTCAATTTTACTATTCGATTTTTTAGTAGTTTTCGATAAAATGATTACGTACTTTTGATCGTGAATTATTATTATTTTTTTTAGTTTTGAATACGTGGTCTACAGAGAATTAGAGCTGAATGGGATAGTAATATGTATACTAGGGCGGGTCGATTTAAAAATCGCCCATTGCTCTATGAAAAGCGTACTCTAGGGAACAAAATAAGAAACTTTGCTGAAGGAACCATACCTCTAAAACGAATTCTGATGTCCCCCAATTTGGGTCGAACGAAAAATCCCACTTTGACCCATTTAGAGTGCTCCAATCAAGTCCAAATGTATGACTGACCCCCACTAACTTTGGATGGCCGATCCACCCATGCCAGTGGTACACCCCCTGGAACTCCCATGGGGGGTTCCCCATACAATCATTTCAAAATATCACCATTTTTGGCCTTTACATGAGAAAAGAAACTAAAAAGTTCGACCCAAATTGGGGGACATCAGAATTCATTTTAGAGGTATGGTTCCTTCGGCAAAGTTTCTTATTTTGATCCCTAGAATATGATTTTCACAGAGCAATGGGCGATTATTTTGCCTCCCCACAAATCGACCCGGCCTAATGTATACATATTTTATTTTTATTTTTTGTTTTGATTGTTAATTATGCCTTAGCCTTATTAGCTGAAAATCTTTTGTTTCCGTGCTGAAAATGCTTTCAAAGAAGTGTGAAGAGCCTGCGTGCGCTACAATTATTAGAAACTTTATCAATTAAACAGGAAATTTCATTTTTTATACTTATAGTTTTTACTTTTTGACTCTATTTGATAGTTAAGCTATTTAAAAAAAAATTCAATTTGAATCCATTGCCTGCCAAGTTTTCTTTTAGTACAAAAAAACTTCGAGGTAAAAATATCTGAAGAAGGAGGATTCAAATGTTTGAGCAGCAATGATCTGCAAATAACTAAAAATTTTGTTAAAGCGTTGGCACACTCCAAATACACCCCAAATAAAGCAATTCTTGCTAATAAAATTCTCTTTTAGTATTACTAAATTTAGACGTAAAAATCTCTGAATAACATGACTCAAAAGCTTTAAAAGCAAGAATAAGCAAAAAAAAATTCAAATTTGAAAAACCGATTGGCATTCTTCAAATACACGCCAAACAAAAAAAAATATTAAATATCAACAAATTCTGAATTTCTAAAGTTCGTGGATGTATAAAATGTCACTATTGGGTATCAATTGAACTTGCGACGAAAATATGCTAAGAAAAAGAGCCCGCCAAAGTATCTGCCTGGCATTACATCGAAGGCACCTTGGTGAGCTTAGTATATAATTAAATTTTCTCCAGAAACGTTCATAATAATACACTCCATATTGCTGCTATACGGCTGCTGTATTTACCTGTGGCGCCTCTCAACCTTACGCTGTGAGGTCTACTGGCTATCTAGGATAAGGATTAGGTACTGTATTAATAATTAGAACAGGCAAATTTAAATTCTTAATTGCTTATTTGAGAAGTATTTGATACCGCATGGCGTATGAGTAACTAAAAAGCGATTATTTTAGTTTTATTAGGAACTCCATTAAATTTCATTCTTTCAGGGTTATGCATATCTATCTACATATCGCACCCTAAATACAAAAGGGTCACAACTCAAAATGTACTTTCTGCTCAAATATGAACGAGACGTTATCAATAAAACGGTCCGCGGATGACATATGGCAAAAATAAATTTTTGGTTTTTTGGTAGGACTGTTATAAACTTACATGGCAAATTTCAGCGTGATATGTCACATAGCTTGTTTTCTGTGCTACTGTAAACAAGTCAAGCTCGAGTGTGGAAAATTTTGAGTTGTGACCCTTTTGTATTTAGGGTGCGATATGTGTGAGCTTATATGTGTGTACATCACAGTTTTCTACACGTATACATACGCGCACATGCATGTATGAACTTTACAATCGAAAGCATGCACCTGCTATGGATCGCATCTTCCATATGTGTAGCATATCGGAAGGCGTTGAATTGAATCAAGCATAGACCAACAATGCATTGAATGCATTCACATACAAGCACCTATGTACCAATGCAACCATGCTTTCATGTAAACCCACAAATCCATTTTCCTGTACTTAAATGTTTATGAAATTGGTTGTTAAAATTTCTAAACTGCCTACTAAATCCAACTCAATTTCGATTACTGGAATATTTGGAATGCAAATGGCCCCCAAAATTGCTTATTTACTCAATATGAATATCGGCATTCTTGCTACTAAACCAAAGTAGACCGCTTGCGAAATGTATTTTTACCAAACTGATTATTAGTATGCAAATTCTGTAGAAATTCTATTACCCATTATTGTAACTTGAAAAGCTTCACATCTAATTGAATGCAATTCATTGTAAATGGAAATGTTTGGCATTTGAATTTTGAATGCAATCTAGTATTGAAGTATGTTGCCTACTTAGGGTAAAAGCACAGTCCAATAGATACATGATTATATATAGGTACACTTGTGCTCACATAATTAAGCTTTCAAGCTACATTTTTTAAGGGGTTTTATACGTCCAGCAGCGCCAAAACGCGCTAAAATAAAAATTGTTTTTAGAAAGAATAATAAAGAAATAAATATAAAAAATTATATACATTGTTTATTAGTACTTAAACTTTATAAAAAGAATTGTTTTAATTTTTCTTTGCAAAAATTAGTATATAAAAAATCACGTGACCCAAAGTACAATGAAAAAAAGTTGTCCCACAGTCCACATCATTTCTCCTTGAAATGTTGATGGATCTGTAAAAAGTTTTGCTATTTACGGCATTTAAAAAAAGTATGCGTTTGCGTTCATATATGTGACACTTTAATTATGTTTATAAAATTTTTAATAAAAATATAAAAAATCATATTTAAATAATCACGTGACCCAAAGTACAATGAAAAAAAGTTGTCCCACAGTCCACATCATTTCTCCTTGAAATGTTGATGGATCTGTAAAAAGTTTTGCTATTTACGGCATTTAAAAAAAGTATGCGTTTGCGTTCATATATGTGACACTTTAATTATGTTTATAAAATTTTTAATAAAAATATAAAAAATCATATTTATAGAGAAAACACCTTCGAATATTTAAAAAACATCCGCATTAAAAAATTTTTAAAACTGTATGAGTTATCATAGAGTCCGTGCCAGAAAAAGTAGTTTCGAGAAACTCTCGTCGGGCAGTTACATTTTCTACCATAACGTTGTTTCTATGGCGAATTTTTACAATCGACTTCCACAGCAATACCAGGCGTAAGCTATATAGAATAATAATATGTAAAAAATCAAATCGAGTTTTTGAAAATTCTGGACTTACATACGTCCCCTTAATTTTTCGCAAAAACATGCTTCATTGCATAGAAAAAACCATACAAATCAAGGTGTCAAATTTTATATAAAATTTATAAAATTTTAACAGACTTCAGAAAATGATGAGTGAAATGTTCCACTTTTAAATCAGAGTTCCTAGAAAACTTCTGGGAACGCAGTCCTATAGCATACAAAAATATTCAGTAATAAACACTCTTCATTTGATTTTATCGTGTTTATTACTATGTTTACTTATTTGTTTATTTATATTCAAAAATACAAATTGTTCAAATTTATAAATAAAAAAACTACAGGGTCCGGCACTCGAAGTGTAACCAACTTTAGAACGCGCGCGCAGCTGATGCACGTGCATGTTTCTTGTTTATCGCGCCATTACTCGTTACAATGATATTGGTAGCATTGCGAAACGTCATGGAGGTGGTCATCAAAAGACTGCAACGTCAAGTGAAATGTTTCAAAAAGTGAAGAAGCGACTTGAGCAAAGTCCCCGACAAAATGCCAATCCAATGGCGAAAGAACTGAAAATATCTGATCGTAGTATCCACCACATACTAAAAAATGATCCGGAAGTCAAGCCTTACAAGATCCAAAAGGCGCATGATCTCACACCACAACAGCAAAAAGTCAGGGTTGAGAGAGCAAAGGAGTTGATTCGCTTGGCAGAAAGCGGTCAATTTTCGAACGAAACGTTTCTGACAAGAAAATTTTTCAAATTGAGCAATTCGTAAACTCCCAAAAATAGGGTTTATTTGACTGATCGTTCATACGAGAATTTGAATCATCGATTGGGCACCAGGAGGTAGCACCCGCCACATGTAATGGTTTGGGTCGCTGTAATCGCAGATGGTAGCCTTAAAATCATTTTCATCGCGTCTAGCGGGCGTCAAGGTAAATGCGAAATATTATCGGGAGAGTATTTTGGGGATTGCTTTGAAGCCGTGGGCATACAAACATTTCGGTGGCAGACCATGAACGTTTCAACAGAAGTCGACACCGTCTCACTAAGCTTGAGTAAACCAAAATGGCTCTAAAAATTCCCCAGACGCAAATCCGATGAATTATTCTCTTTGCAGAGGTTCACCAGTCTCCCGGCGCTATCCCCATTGTCCGTGAGTGAACCAAAATACCTGTAGGTCACATTCTGGCAGCTTGCGATTCATTTCTGGACCGTCTCAAGGCAATAGTCAAGGCAAAAAGTGGTTATATCGAGTAGAAGTAATTTGATTCTTAGTTTTGTATTATTTCCTCACATTTTTTACTTTGAATTGAATAAAAGTAATTTTCAAAACTAAATTAATATTATTTTTAATTGGTTACATCACCAGTGTCGGACCCCGTAAGATTAAAGTACAATAAAAAAGTCATTGAGTTTTAGAAATAATAAAATCAAACGAAATGAAATTAGAGATCTCATTAAATTTCGCCAGGAGACCGAGCAATACGAGCATTGAGCTCTGAATTGGTTATGAAAATTTTGAGATAAAAAGGATAAAAACTTCGTAAAATTTTCGCCGGAACAAACACATTATTGCGCGGTAACAGAAACGTGCAATAAATGTCATCTTGGATTAAATTTAACACGAAATACAACGACAGAAGTGACCTTGTACGATCAAGCGAGTTTAAGTTGATCAGTAGCAGGCGGGAGCTAACATGTAAAAGAGAATTGTGACAGAAGAATTTAAAAATTTAGGTAAAGGACTTGTTGATCGATTGACTATTTGATCTAAAGTACTTTTTAATAAATAATAGTTTATATTTTATTAAAATTCGATTCATAAGAAATGGTCTCCTAATCGTTTGAAATACCATATAAAATAAATCAGCGGGACGAACTGTCAAAAGAACGATATTGAGAAAAGAATAGAGCGAAACAAGAAAAACCTCGTAGAAAAAAAGACACAAATTTCATAACAAAAAAAAGTGAAATAAAAAAACGCTTTTAGATTTTTTTGGTTTTCTTTGGAAAGGGAACCTCCTAGTTTGGAGTAAAAATGGTTCAGGTGGAAAGCTCGGATTCTCAAATTTCAATTATTAATTGCTATTAGCCATATTTGCTAAATATGCTTGGAGAGAATAGAAGAAGAAGAAGAAGAAAAGAACTGTTTAATGATTTTTTTCTTTATTTTTGAAGAGCATCGATAGATTGATATGTGGAAAGGATTTACAAATAAGTAGTCCCTCAAAAGTGATGCCTTGATGTCAGTAGTGAATAATTTCCATGCGGTATCGTTTTTTATGTCACCCTTGACATTTTTCAAGTCGAAAGATGTACAATTTTGCATGATAGTAGAATGCTTAAAATTATGGAAATTTATTATGAAAATGGCCGATCTTTAAGGAAAATATATTTCATAATTGAATTGACTTTTTGGTGGAAATAATCATCCTAATGAGTTGGCAATTCAAAGGTTGGTGAAAAATTTTCAAGGAACTGGTTCTGTAAAGGAGAAAATAAGGACTGGCATACCAAAAACTGGACATACTGTTCAGAATATTCAGAATATTCATGGATCGACTGTTAGCAGATTTGCATTTTCATCGTTACAAAATTCTACTAACACAAAAACTGAAGCCAACAAGTAGTTATCAATGCAGAAATTTCGTTACTTGTTCCTTATATATGATGCCGGTTTTCCACGCACATGCAATGTCAATGAGTAACGCCTTAGGCAAGTGATTGTAGATTTTCTGTGGCCTGAGCTTGAAGCAATAGACATAAAAAACTTTAACTTAAATAAAATTTAACAATTTTCAGTCCAATTAAATAGAAAATATTATAATTGTAATTTTACTGCTGCTATCTGATTAATTTGCTTTGTATAAATCACATTTTAATATACTTTCAAAACATTTTAACATACTCAAAAACTTTTGCTGATCTGCAATTTGAATTTACGGATTTTTATTGACTGGAGGCTACTCTTATAAAGTTTTTCCTTCATTTTTTCTGTGGCATAAAAGCATCTTAGCGAAATGTTTGCTTGATTAAAAATTGCGTTCGCCGATATTTCTGCACAAAAAACAATGCGACCGGAAAAAAAATTCTGGGCATTTTGTAGGGTTCCGCAGGCAGCTTAGGATGTTTTTCTTCTTTATTGACGTGATAACCGCTTACCCGATTTTAGCCGAGTTGATTAATGTGCGCCAATCGTTTATTTCTCGTGCTAAACGGCACCAATCGAACACATCAAGTAGTCCTTCTCCTCGTGATCTTTCCAGTGTAGAGGAGGCCTTGTCCTTTCTCTGCTACCACCAGCTGGTACTGCATCGAATAATTTCAGAGCTGGAGCGTTTGTACCCATTCGGACGACATGATCCTACCAACGTAGCCGCTGGGTCTTTATTCGCTGCACTATGTCTATGTCATTGTAAAGCTCATACAGCTCATCGTTCTATTGTCTGAAATGCTCGCCGTCACCAACGTGGAAAGGTTTGTTGTTGACAGGGGGTACTTCGTTTTGCTCTCGTTCACCACCAGACCCATTTGCTTTGCTTTTTTAACCAGCTTGGAAAAGACAGAAGGCAGAACTAACAGCGCGATTGTTAAAGCCGATAATGTCAGTGTTGTAGGCTCTTATAAAATATTGCGCTTGAGTGATTAAGTTCTGGAGCACGCACAACACTTTACAGTAACAGGTTAAAGAAGTCACACGATAGCGAGTTACCTCTGTCTGAAACTTCGTTTGGTATCAACCATCGTTTGCTACATAGTTTGACTTCTCTTCCCACATCTCGTCACACATCTCATCCCACATATCCGTCTACCATCCAAATATTGTTTGGCCTTAATGGAAAGTTTAGAATTTTTTATGTTAAGTTTGTGTATTCATGAAAGGTGGGAACTATGCTCCAACTGTTTGAATTACTTTTATACTTAATAAAAAATCAAAATTGGAAAAATCTCACATGACACTCATATGAAATTTGTTTCATAGTATTTAAAGCATCAAAAGTAGCAAAAATTTTAAATATTTCAATAAAATATTTATAAAAATTAAATTCAAAGAGTAATTGATATAATATTATTGTGGTATATTTTTTGCAAAAATTCTAAAAAGTACATAGAGAGTTGCAAAAGTCTCAAGATCTTGCTAAAAGTAATTCTTCAATTCGAAAAATTCGTTGACAAATAACTGAAATGAAATCCATTGGACTGCAGATCAAAGACAGCAGAAATACGTTCACGGTACTCGGACTGCTGCGGTGAGTTTCAATTTGTTAAGGCTCTGTACATACATATGCTCATGTGTTTGTGTTCACATTGAGAGTACTCAAGAGTAATTTGTAATCTTCTTTACAGCGAATACATCTGGGGCAGACGTCGTAACCAGTTTGGAGACAGTGTGAGAGTATAGTTATTTATATTTCTTAACATACATACATTTAATAATATTTTGACTTTACTTTGTTTTTTAGGAACGCAAAATGCTTCTTAAGTTATATCGAAGATTAGAAAGGCAAGAAATAAAAGTAGAGAAGACAATTCACGATATGGAATATGAAATACATAAATTCGAACAGGATGTGTTAGCAAATCGCCAAAGTACCAACAAATATTTACGAATGTATTATTTGTAATTTACTTCCATAATGTGTATGCCAAGTGTAAATTTAAGCGTTGTACCGAATCTAGAAAATCCATACGTCTTTTTTACATATATGCAAATTGGAATGTGAACTTAAGTGCTTACACTGTAGGGTTCTACTACTCGGTTGACCGAATATTCGAATTATCCGAATACCATACTTTCATTCATTCATGCAAAATTATTCGGCTGGCTATTTTCGAATAGCCGAATGCTCTTGACTATTCAATTAACCGCCAAATTCGCATATTTGGTTAAATGCTGAGTTTTAGTGATTCGAATACTTCAAACTTTTGAAGACAGGCATCATCACAGTCATACTCCTTCAAGCTAAGCGAGGACGCAATTGATAGTGGATGCTACTTGAAATTAAATGAGTTTTGTATTTTTTCCAAATTGATTTTTTGACGCACATGGGTACAGAAGACTGCTACTTCCACTTACCGCTTCTTCCTTTTCCTCCTTGCTGACAAATATTCCCCACTGTGCTCTTCGGAAGTACAGGGTCCGGCACTCGAAGTGATGCACGGCATAACCTGTGTGTCAGTTGGCTAAATGACAGTCCAGAGTATTGTTTACAAGCGCGAGGAAGTATTTTGTCGAGAGTAAACGCGAAAAAAGAAAACCAGTAATGGATTTCAAACTTAATAGTGTGATTGCATTATATTTGGCTGGAAAAGCACAACCAGCGATTGTTCGTGTGATCGCGCACCTTAAAGTAAATATAGTTTTTGTTTATTGCACCATTACTCGTTACAATAATACTGGTAGCATCGCGAAACCTCATGGAGATGGTCATGAAAAGGCTGCAGCTTCCCGTGAAATGGTTCAAAAAGTGAAGAAGTGACTTGAGCGAAATTCCCGATGCTGTGACAATCAAATGGCGAAAGAACTGAAATTATTTGACCGTAACATCCGCCGCATACTGAAAACTGATCTCAAAGTCAATCCCTATAATATCGTTTCTGGACAGTCTCAAGCCCATAGTCAAGGCAAAGGGTGGTCATATCGAACAAAAGCAAATTAATTCTTAATTTTGTATTATTTTCACACATTTTTTTACTTTGAATGGAATAAAAATAATTTTCCAAACTCAATTTATGGCCTTTTTAATTGGTTACACTTCGAGTGCTGGACCCTGTATACTGGTATGCATCAAAATTGGATTTTGTTATTGCCAAAAATTTTGATAGAAACTCTAAAATATTATTCTCATTTTCGCAATGTTTGTTATGGATCCGCAACAGGTGACTATATAGTGGTGAGGTGGAGAAGGCACAACTATACGAGGGTGGTTCAATCAATTCTGATCGAAGTTGGTGTTAGCATCGTGTGCTGCCATCTATCAAACGAGGGCAAAACAAATTTCAGACTGATTTATAGGTTAGTATGGATTGGCAGCTATTCGAGTAAGACGTGTTTCGGGATTTTTGCTAAGATGAAAAAAAAACAGTATCGTTCGGTAACTCGATTTTTGTTTTTGGATGGGAAAAAATGCGAAAAGATAAATGCAAAGTTGAATGCTGTGTATAGGGACGCTTTGCCATCTATGACCACAGTTAGACATTAGTTCAACGAATTTAAAAGTGCGCGAACATCCGTTTTTGTTGAGGAGCGACTAGAACGCCACCCTGACGAACGAAAGTGCGTGAAGTAACAGAGGTCATAGGTGTCTCGACGGGAACGGCAATTAATATGTTACATGATAACGTGGCGATAAAAAAATATTCATGCGTCAAAGTTTATGTTGTACATCTGGTGCGATCAGAAGAGTGTCACCTATTATGAACTCCTTAAACTATCTAAAACTATCACTGGCGACTACAGCTAATACGTTTGAATCGAGCTCTCAAAGAAAAACGGCCGGCATGGGACGATAGACATGGTAAATTGATTTTTCTGCATAACAACGCGAGGCCACACGTTGCTTAATCGGTGCAGAAATATTTAGAGGAACTGAATTGGGAAATGTTGCCCCGATCAATGCAATCAGCCCTTATTGGAGACCGGTTCAATTCGTACGAGAGCATCGCAAACTGGCTGAATGAATGGCTTTAGACAAATGAACTCTAATTTTTCGTCAGAGGAATCCGTCTGCAGCCTGAAAATGGAGTAAAATTATAGCTTCTAGTGGCACATACTTCGCATAATACCATTTATTATTTAACTGTTTAAATGATTCGTAACTTTGGCTGAGAAATAACGGAAACTTATTTCTGTGCCCAATGCTTTTGATGTTCGTAAACAAAAAGGACCTCAAATTAAGGTTTTAAAGTGGATAACCCATTAACTTGATCTTTTGAGTGCCCAAAAACTCTGTTATGGGAGCTCGCATTTGTAGAGCTCTTGGTGAAGTATGATTCGTCTTCGGTGGTTGGATTTCCTTAATTCTGCGAAAACTTCTGTACCACTCAGGATTCACCGTTTTAAATTTCTCTGGTGGTGCAATTGCAATATAACCAGATTTTCCGAAAAAAAACATGCGGTCATTTGCTTTAGGGTGCTTCTTCTCAGAGCAACTTTTATTGGATAAAGTTAAGTTTCGAACGTCCATACTGTCAACTGCTGATTGGTTTTTGTCTCAAAGTCTAAGTCCAAGATTCAGCCAGACAAGCGGCTGAATTTCTTCAAGATTTCTTTACACCAATCGACAAGAGCTTTCTTTGGGTAATTGTCAAATTCTTAAATATCCAATGATCTTCTTCATGACCAAATGTTCATGCAATTTTGAATGTGTAACACCAATGCCCAAGGATTCCTATTTCTTGCGATATATGTATCACAAGGCGATCTTGCGTTATCAATACATGCAAAGCATCGATTGTTTCTGGCACTTAAATCGTATTTGGATGGGCTGCTCAAAATTCATACTTCAAGGATGAAAAAAAACAAATAAAAATATCGAATAACAGCTCATCACACCTAGCGTTGCAAGCGCGCAAAATAACAAAAAGGCAATCTTCACATTAAAATTGACAAATACCGGAATTCCCGGAATTAAAAAATACCACAATCCGGATATTACACGATTGACCTCTCTAGTGACTACCATTCGATTGACATTGATTTAAACTCCACTATGGACATTAGATGATAGGAAATGACGGTTCTCGCCTTGAAAAGCTCCTGAGCGTGTTTCTGATCTGAAAAAGTTCCTCCTAAACAACTATCTGCCATTCGAAGGCGAGGGAGAATTGAATGGAAAGAAAATTGAGATTTCTTCAATGTCTAAGACAACATCGAGATGCACAACTCAAATTGCTGTTGAACTTCGAGTGGAACCTTTCAAAACTATATAATAAATGATTGAGAATAAAGGGCACACAGCAGTCACATCCTGCAATTAAATTTTGTCTTTTCGTACTTGACTACTAGAATAGATTCTGTATAGCTTCCTACTCATAGCCATCTTTGTGTATCAGTAAAATTTACATATTATTCACAAATCGATTTTGGTGTGCTACGATGAAAATTTCGCTACCACCAACGCTTGTCGAGATTACTCAATAACGCACAAACACACACACACATTACATATACATATATTCAGGCACTGAAGCAAACCCACAAATTCGATTCGGTCGCAGCAATTCTCGTCAGCTGTTGCTCATAAATATTCAAGCCGAGTCAACGGCAAGAATACAAGAACAAGAAAAAAAAGTAGTTGCTTTCAAAAAACCAAAATGAATAAACAATGAAAAGTGACACCAAAAGCACTTCAAGTAAGTGCTGGTGATACTAAAAATACAATAAAATAAACAGAAAAATTTCAATGCTTTTATAATGCAAGGACAATTTATATTTTATAATAAACGCAAAAACATACAAATATGCAAACTGTTTACTTTTGATGAAATACTTAGCACTTGCTTTTACAAAAATCTCTAAATTCCCAATTACTAAAAGTATTAGGCATATTTATTTTGTGAGTTTGAAGAACTTATAATAAGATACAGCACATACACAAAGCTCTTTTAATAATTTGAAATTTTGTCTCGAATTAAAACAGGCGACTAAAGCCAAGTGGATCTGAATATTTCGTCAAAAGTCCATAGATGCAAATTGTATATACATAAAAACATATATATATATATACACTAACAATATATGCATAACATTACGATCTCACTGGTACACCAAAATTTGCCAATTCACTTAAATTTCCATAACCAACATAGAAATCACAAATATCACTTTAAATTTAATTTTCGAGTCCTCTTACGATTACGTTGTGCCGCCATTTCCAGCTTGTGTATTTCATACTCAATGAGATTAATTTGTTTATCTACTTTTATTTCCTTTTCTTCCAATCTTTTATAAATTTTGGCTAGTTCTTCGCGGTCCTGTAAAGCGTTCCAATATCCAAGCAAAAATGAAAAATAAATTACTTTGTGATACACGAGTACTGGTCGGATTTCTTTGTTTGATCCAAGGCGAATCTGTTAAAGGCGGTATCGGTACATCAGCTAGTTTGTTGTTTTTCTGTCGCCGTGTCCATATGGCTGTCAGTCCAGAATGAAACAAGGTGGATTCGTTTTTTGCTTTCTACTTTGCCAATACTTTTCTTTGACAATCAAATGTACAAAACATTGTTGTTGCTCTAGAGATACCACCTTTAATGAATGCGCCTTGGTTTGATCATACCGATTTTCTCTGCAACCGAAAAGTTTTATTTCCCCAGATCTGCTCCCTATGAAGAAATTCAAAATTCAGCGCTTCAAACATTTCTTCAAATTTCAATATATCTATGTATGTTTGTATGCATTTGCTCACCGTAGTAGCTGCAAAAGGCTGACTCGTTTGCCACCGCGCATAACTTCTGAGCAAATGGAGGTCATGGTACTCGCAATATACTTTGAAAAATGAGTGGATAAAAAACAACACAAGAATTTGAATATGCAACAATATTTTTTGTATATTAAAATATGTATGTAAATAAAATTACGTTTATAAATGTCTAAATGAATAAAAAAAAATTAACAATTTCGATTTTTCAGAACAGTGCCACTAGGTTTTTAATCGGGTTTGGAAATTTGTACATGCTCTTTATATGTAAATAGGGAAGCATTTACTTAAGGCACCTAAATACGATCAAATCGATTTCAAATTGCTCTATCTAGATATATTACTAAAATTTCCGCACGCGTATCACATTCATCACAAGCATTTGGCGTCAAAAATTAGTAACTTATGAGTGCTAGCTCGAAGCGCTTTCCTCATATCCTGCTAACCATTTCACAGTTCACAGTTCACAGTTCACAGTTTGCAAGAGACTCTTTCAGGAATTGTGTATAAAACATTTGCAATCAAAGGCGAAAGCATTTTTTGATCATTAGCTATTTATATCACAGAGAAAACAGCCTATCAGAAAGAACCAGCTAACTCTTTTATCAATAAATATATTGCTTCTTTTTTTAGACTGATGATAATATGTGTGATACGATATAAAATTTCTAGAAATAAAAAAATAAATTTATTACAATAGCATTCGACTCACTGTATAGTGAAGGAGAAGATGAACATATTTTAAGCTGATTGAACAGTGCTAGGTGCCTCTAGGTGAAGGATTTTGAGGGTAATTTATTTGAATTATCTTGAAGTGGTTTGCAGTTATACAGTCTTGTTAGCAAAGCAGGTGCACGTAAATAAAAGTTTCGTGGACATTGAAAAACCTTTATAATAATAATTTTTTTAAATAAAAACCTTGTACTTCCTTCAATTCGGTATTCCAAATGTTCCGCAAGCTGGAAAACACTGGAATGCCGAGATGCAAAAACATCGACTGGATCTTTATTCGCTGCGCCATGTCTATGTCGTCGTAAAGCTCATACAGCTCATCGTTCCATCGCCTGCGATATTCACCGTTGCCAACGTGCAAAGGTCCAAAAATCTTATGCAGAATCTTTCTCTCAAACACTCCAAGCGTTGCTTCATCGGATGTTGTCATAGTCCAAGCTTCTGCGCCATACGTTAGGACGGGCATGATGAGAGTCTTGTAGAGTGTTAATTTTGTTCGTCGAGAGAGGACTTTACTGCTCAGTTGCCTACTTAGTCCAAAGTAGCACTTGTTGGCAAGAGAGATTCTACGTTGGATTTCAAGGCTGACATTGTTATTGTTGTTAATGCTGGATCCTAAATAGCGAAGTCTTTCAGAACCTCGAAATTATAACTGCCTACAGTGACGTGGGTGCCGATAGGCGAGTGCGCCGACTGTTTGCTTGAAGACAGGAGGTACTTCGTTTTGTCCTCGTTCACCACCAGACCCAATATATGGAGAAAAAAAAATCTAAAATAAATTTAGTGGCTGGAAAAATTTTAAAATTTAACTTATTTTGAATAAACTTCGTCTACCTCATTCTAAAGTGGTACTTTTTACTGATACTTTTTAACCCGAAGTAGTTACATACATAAACGAATGTGAATGTTATAAAAAAGTAGCACGCTTGTGCTTTTCATAGTCTATGATCTCGGCAAAGTTTTCCTCTCAAAGGTCCATCAAACTAGTCAAATATAGAAAGTAAATATTTCATAAGTACCTTAATTAGTTTCTCTGTCAAAATTTTTCTACTTAAAATGGCTCATAGAATATTTCTCTTTTTTTCCATCCCATCAACTAAACAACTCACGTGCAAATACGAATTCGCTTTAAGGTACATTGCGCGTGCACAAGTAGCGGAAGGAAGAACGAAATGTAGGTTAGGAAATTTTTAATGAGCATGCAACTGTAGCCAAAAAGTGGAGAAGTTTCCTTGCAGAGCATCTTCAGCGGTTAAGATGCAGCCACATATACTCACATACATGTTCTATATATACATACATTTATGTTACTTAAAATTATTTTTGTAGAATAAAACTTAGTGACCCACTAAGTATGTCTGTAGTATTTGAAGAGGGAGCTCAAGTTCTGTATAGTAATAGTTGCGGCAAATCATACAAGCGCATATGCATACTCGTATGTATGTATGCATGTACACTTATAGGCATCATTTTCCAAGCAGATTTGTTTTGTTGGATTTTACGCTACTGGGTTGGTCACTTTTGCATTTCACTCAGAAGTCAGCATGTGCTTGTATTATAGACAGCGAAGCTAGAATATAAGACGGCGAAATGACTACTACACAACATCTAAGAACTCACTAGAAAAGTAATATTAATGCGGCAAGTGATATAAATTGCCCTCTTTCCATGAAATGCAAGTAAAGTATTATTATTCTTGAGCGCACAGAACTTCCTGGATATGAACGTATGAATATAAAACCCAGCTGTACCAACCATATGAACATTTTATTCATTCTTTTAGTTCTTTCCTAACAAATGAATTACTCTAATTTCCTGCTTGTAGTTATTCGTTAGAATCTTTCGCCCTTGCCTTCAGCAGCAATGTCGGAATGAATACTACTATCGATTCCTCTTTACATAAGCGAGCATGCACAAATGCGTGGGTGTGAGTGTGGGATACAGCTATCGCAATTTTTCTTCTCCAACTACAAACGTTGACAAATTAGGTTGTGCTAAAGTTATTTGCTCCGAATCCCTTTTATCCTCATTTCATCTTAGTAATAATTCGCTTTGTGACGTAATTAAATTAACTCTTGAATATTTTTCTCTTGAATGTTCTTCTCCATAATAAATCCTTTGTCCCACTTTGTGCTTCTAATGTATCAGATGAGTGACATGCAAATTGTTATGGATTATTCTATCTCATTTTTAGTGTAGCTGAAAGTTAAGGGATGGTGTTAAATTGTTATGATAAGATAAGAAAGCATTAGATGTGGCAGTAATAATGGCAAATAGCTTCATAGATTTGCTGTCAATAACTTATAAATGAGCCGATAGCCCCGGTAGCTAGTGCGATTACATTAGATTAATCTGTAATTTTAGTTATATTTTAATATATAAATATGATAATAATATAATAGTGGCTTAATAGTGCCATACTTGCATTATAATAAAGGGTTTTCAAATAAGAGGTGCTATTTTAATATTAAAAGCGAAATATTATGAGCTGTAATATAGCGTTTTTCAATAGGTGCACTTCAACTTTTTTCCGATAGGGAGGGCGAACGACGCAATATTTTTTATTTTTCGCTTGTCATTTGTAAACTTCATTAGTATACATTTCATCATGGAACGCTACACACTTGAGCAACGATTGCAAATCGTGCAAATTTTTTATGAAAATAATCGTTCTGTTGCTGCTACTTTAAGAGCATTTTTTCCAAAAAATCATCTTCAGTGATGAAGCTCACTTTTGGCTCAATGGCTTTGTCAACAAGCAAAATATGCGTTACTGGGCAGAAAGCAATCTACACGTGATTCATGAGGCACCGTTGCATCCCGAAAAAATCACTGTTTGGTGCGGTTTACATGCCGGCGGCGTAATTGGCCCATATTTTTTCGTAGACGAGAACGATCGCCACGTTACTGTGAATGGAAATCGATACCGCGACATGATAAACGATTATTTTTGGCCGCAATTGCATGGTATGGACTTAGACGACATGTGGTTTCAACAGGACGGGGCCACAAGCCACACAGCACACGCTACAATTGATTTGTTGAAGAGTAAGTTCGATGACCGCATTATTTCCAGAAATGGACCGGTGGAATGGCCGCCGCGCTCATGTGATTTGATGCCTCTAGACTATTTTCTTTGGGGTTATGTGAAGTCATTGGTCTACAGTAACAAGCCGGCGACGATTTGTGAGCTCAGAGCCAATATTGAACGCGAAATTGCTGGAATTTCGGCCGATTTATGCAAAAGAGTGGTCGAAAATTGGGTTCAACGATTGGACTTCGTAAAACGTGCACGCGGTGGTCATGCAAAAGAAATCGAATTTCATACTTAAGGGGTTATATACCTTGTGGTCCGGTGAAATTAGCGAAAGTTGGGTTTTTTTTAAAGATATGTAGCAATAATTTTATTGTATAAAAGTTTTTATTATTAGATATTACAATGTTTAAAGAAAAAAAAGGCTTTGTTTGTGTAAAAATATTTAAAAATGGCGGAGTTATGGCGTTTTCCCCCAAGACCCTTTTTTTGGAAGAGGCTTGCGGTGGACGCGATTCAAGTCCACCAAGTCAACTGAAATCAAAAAATCGAAAAGATTTCATTAGTATAGGGTTATATCTTCTTAGTGAACGATCAATATATTAAATATTTTGATTTTTGTGAACATAGGAACATGTTTTTAAAAAACTCCACTTCTACAGTCCTAAAATTGGCATTAAAAAATTCATATCTGCAAAATAAAAATTTATACATAAAAAAGTGATCGTTCACTAAGAGGCGACATCAATTACGAACAATTTAAAAAAAAATTATAAAAATCGGTTGAATACTTTTTTTGCAATCGCGTCCACCACAAAAGCATTTTTGGAAAAACACGTTTTTGAGATAATCGCGTTTAAAGTTTCAAGCGCCGCATGAGGCCGTACGCTCAGGACGTGACGACGCACAATTTAAAACGCTGTAACTTTCGATCTATTGCTCAGATCTCTATGAAATTTTTGGAAAATGTTCTCAAGGGATTGTACTTTACGATAAAGAAATAAAATTTATTTTGATTTTTTTGAAAAACACAAGGTATATAACCCCTTAAATGTATATGTTCAAACTCGATAATAAAAAAAAAAATTAGTTAAAAAAGTCAAACCGTTTGTGTTTTATTCAAAAAAGTTCAAAAGTTGAAACGCTCTTACTGAAAAACGCTTTATTACGAAATATTTTTCTAAAGTCGAAACAGTATCTCAAATTCTTTCAACTCTTAGCGTTTTAAGTCAATTTTCAAACGTAAAAAATATTTATTTGTCTCAGAAGCATCCTCTATTGAATATAAAGTATTTACTAACTTACTGTACTGGAAGTTCAATAGACCTCGTTTTTTTACTTATTTAAAAGATCAAGACTACTATTACGACATTAAAAAAAATATATTTAATGATATCTACATATATATATAAAAAGAAGTTACATTTCCTTGGTAATCTTATAACTCAAGAACCGCCGAACCGATTGACACAAAAATTGTAGAGTTCTTTTCTATCTTTGAGGAGGTGGTTTGTGTGAAGTTTGATTGAAATCGGTGCAGCCGTTCCTGAGTTATGACATTTTATGTGAGTAATGGTTTCCTCTCATACGAAATGCCTGTATGGGAAAAACAACAACAAATACACAGCCGCTTATGAGCGTTTCTGTTGTACTGTTGTGGTTGTAAGTGTATTATGTTAATATTAATTTTGGACGAAAATGTAATAAAAACTGGATCATTCAAGGAACTGGAAAAACATTTTTAACTTTATTTATATATTTTAGCATAATTTATTTAGCGTAAAAAATTGAAATGGAAATTAAAGAATCAAAGTTTAATTACAAGTTTTTATCGGCTCTTTCACCTTACCTGTATATAGGTGACAACCACAATCAAATTTTAAAAAGTACAGAAAAGGCTATTGTGACATCTTTAGAAAGTATGCTGAATGAAAAAAATCAACTAATTCAACTGTTTAAACATTTTACGAGTTCTATAAAGAAAACTGAAAAATGAAAAATGAAAAATTTCTTGCGATATAAAAAAAACATTTTATGTATGGTGGTGCGAAGCCCACTGGGAAATGCTAGTTATTTATATAATCTCAAATATAGTCAAAAGTAGTCATTTTACACATTTATGCCGCAATAACTCGAAATTCAGAAACAAATTTAGTAACATGAAACCTACGAAGAAGTATAGTCGGGTACTTGCTTCATAATTTATGCTGCTCTGGCTAATTAAAGTATAGAGGTTTTTAGTGAGAGGTCAAAGAAAAATGATATTTTTTAATATAAATGATCGGATGTTTATTTCATTATAAAGAGAAAGGTATGCCGTTAATAGTGGAAAATAACATCGGGCAAATGATCATCACGACCACCCTTACAGGACAATATCCTTTCATGAAATTTTCCATAACCGGATTGCAAAGTGGCTGCCCTATGTCCTCGATAGCCTTACGAATTCCATCTTTGAGGTCTTGAATAGACCCTGAGCTGTTCCTATAGACCTTTTCTTTCACGTGGCTCCAAAGAAAAAAGTCACAAGGTGTTAAATCACACGATCTCGGTTGCCAATTGTGATCACCTCTTCCAAAAATAACACGGTCCTGAAACTTTTCCCGTAAAAGATCAATGGTTTCGTTGCTTGTGTGGCACATAGCGCCGTCTTGTTGAAAATAAACGTTGTCCAGATCAATACCATCCAATTCTGGTTATAAAAAATAGTTAATCATCTCTCGATAGAGCAATCTATTCACCTGTAACACGTGTTATTGGAAAACCCTTTAGCTTAAGATATGTCTCCGAAAAATTTTCTTGGCCAAATTAATAAGACAGGGCAGTGGTTTTCGTAATTTGAAGGACAAAAAGTGTACTATTGTTTATGTGAACACTCACTTAGATGGTTTTTTTCGAAGTGTGGGAAGAAATTTTTTTGTTTTAAAACCAATGATGTAACCTTTTCAAAGATGCAACAACTATTTTGGGGGCGCAATAATTTCAACTCAGAATGAAAGTATTACGGCCATGTACTAAAACCCCCAAACAATTTTGAATTTTCGGACGATATTCTTTTATAGCGTAACTAATTTTTGATTGACTTACGTGAGTACTTTTCGAATAAGTGGAAAAAACGATTACAATACTCATCTGAGCGAAATATCTAGTTAGGAAATATATCCTACAATTTGTCGGGAAATATTAGATTTTTATAGAATATTATATCACATAAGCTCCATCGTCGTTTCTACTTTTTGTAGATTAGTTTAAAGGACAATGCATTCCTAAAGACGTTGAAAAATTTCACTAGCAGTCTTCGCAGACGAACTCAACATAAAGCGAACGTAAAAGTCATCAGAAACTAAATTAACACTTAATTAATTAGGACATGCAATAAATCATATCGAACGTTCGTGGCAGAGTGGAGCGGCACCTATCTCCACCGACAGGTGAGTAGTAGTAGGAGGGAGCTTCGTAAGCCTTTACGCCGTCAGTGTGGGACTTTAATCCGAACAAAACCTCCTCCTCTTCATGTAGAGAAGGACTTGGCTTCACTTGGTGTGTCCAACTGGCGCCGGTTAGCACGAGAAAGAGACGACTGGCGCGCTTTGTTGAACTCGGCCAAAATCGCGTAAGCGGTTATCGTGCCAAATAAGAAGAATAAGAAACCTCCTACCGTCAATGTACCGATCCCTTCCCGGTACTACCGTTAAGTAAATCATCAGGAGGCGGTTGAGTACTAGGCTCTACGTCAGTTACTCTGCACATGCAGTCCGTCAAAAGTTATATATGTATACTTCAATCCTATCCCAGTTTTGTTTAA
Organism: Anastrepha obliqua; assembly: GCF_027943255.1. Lineage (NCBI taxonomy): Eukaryota > Metazoa > Arthropoda > Insecta > Diptera > Tephritidae > Anastrepha > Anastrepha obliqua. The sequence continues at coordinate 44,851,792 of NC_072895.1, forward strand.
ATCCCAAAGAAACCACCCCACTTGGGCCTGTCCCGCCCTTCCACCATACTTGTCACACTTCGTCACACACAGAGTCCGTTTCTTTGTGAGGTATCGTCCGTTTAGCTACTGCTGACCTCGAATATGCCTACGTACTTCAATGCATGGAACTTTTATTCCCCGCATACTTCGATACCTGTCACTCTCAATACGCAGAGTCTGTACAAGGCCTCGTACGGTCTATATGCCTTTACCTCCACGAATTTTACCCAAACTGATGCTGAATGTGATGTAGGTTATTATACTTAACGACTTGATGGAGCAGCTGGATAGGAGAGACTGCAAGGTGGTTGCCCACGCAGATGACGTGGCGCTTATTGCAGATGGAAGTTTTTATATACCTACTTTGTTGGAATTGCTGCAGGGTTATATAAATCTAGTTGTCAAACGGACCGCAGATTGTGGTCTATGGGTAAAGACAGAGCTCATCTTATTTACGAGGAAATTTAATATATCTAGAGTTCAATTCCACTCAATAGCGGGCGCTACTTTGGTGCTCTCTAATTGAGTAAAGTACCTGGGATTAGGAATACCCTAATTACCTTGTACGGATGCAGAAGCGCTATGAGCTATGTAGCGCAATTATGAGTCCCTGTGTGGTGAGACTTGAGGTTAAGTAATCTAAGCACCTCCTCTCAGCTGTCCTGCTCTCGCCGGGATCTCAGTATTTTGCTACACCTACGAATGTAGCATGTTTAGATATCCCACACTTGGTGAAATGCATCAGCAGCTTGCAACGATTAACGCAATTGTAATTAGCCAACGTTTGGTCATCATGCTCCTCCTAAATGAAATGTACGAATATTTGAGTACAGCTGTTGTTTATTTAGATAAATATCACTGTGGTACAAAAAAAAAAGTTGCAAAAAAACTTTGGATCGGACATGGTGAGGGTTGTAGCTTATGAAAAACTGAAAATAATGGTATAGTTGAAATTTCCAATACACCCCCAAAATCTCATTTTATGGCCATAAAACCGTTTTTCAGTAGGTTGATATGAACAATCACTCCTAACTTCGCCAATTTCCATCCGATTTCGAATTTGCTTTTTTAGTTCGAAAGAACAAAAACAAGCCTTTTTGACAGTGTGTTAACATTTTTTCTGAAATGACAACTGACGAGACTGTAGACGGAAGTATTTGGAATTTTTTTATTTTTTCTCTATTTTTTCGACTTTGACATAATTTTTACGATATTATCCGATTTTGAGGATTTTTTTTAGTACACTACTGTTATAGTAAATTTAATTTTGCGTCAAATGAGCTATATTTGACTGTAATTGAATTAAAATTAGTAGAGTTGTGCGAGTTTTAAAATTTTTTGTTTTTTTTTTTACTAATTTGGAATGTTGGTATAGCTTACGCTAAATGGGAATAAGGACGTGTTTTGATGCGTTATTATAGATACGTAATATTTATTGGAGTATATATGAATACATAAGAGTACACTGTACTGCATACAACAGAACTGGTTAGAACTTACGAAAATATCTGACATATTATAACACATTTTTTTCAATAGAAATATGGAAAAGCTCCCAAGTGTGCCAAAGTTCACACTGTACATTGATTAACAAAAAAAGTTTGTTATTATAATTTAACCTTATTAAAACGTCAAAGTTTTATTGTTTGTTTCATTGAAATTCAAAAGATATAAATCAAAACGTTGCCAGAAAAGTAAAATTTCTCAATATTCTCCGATGATATGGCATCATCAGCCTTATCATAAACCAGATGATTGTTATTTTTGTAAAACGGACGTAAACGGTCATCATTATAAAACTCGAAAGCACATAAAGTATGCTGATGTTGCAACTGTTAAGAACCCCGTAGTCTTGGACGATATGATTGACTCAACTGCAGGTCATGAACTGAAGGAAGTTCAACTCATTGCTGATGATGATCAAACTGATAACAATAAACCTGATGAAGAAGAGTACTTTCCGTCTGGTTCTAAGTCTTCAGAACGACACATTGTATCAAATTCAGATTTTCAGGATCTTTCTCGTGATTTACTTCTATCGGGAAGACAATCTGAAACGCTCGCTTCTCGATTTAAACAATGGAATTTAGTTGATGACGACTTCAGATGAATGATAATGATCGAATTTCTTACAGAGAAGTATTCAAAACTGATGAAGAAATGACAAATGTACCGTACCATACTAAACTCCAAAGGGCCGTTTCCAATGCATTTTTAAGTTTGGAACCAGTGCCGTTGTGTACTGCACCGTACCATACCGTACAGTGCTGCACTGCACAATACTCCAATAAATATTATGCGTTTATAATGACACTTGTTATTATTTTCATGCTTCGAAACGCATACCAAATCTCGTAGTAAAAAAAGAAAAAATCTTAAAACCCACACAACTCTATTAATTTTAATTCAATTACAGTCAAATATAGCTCATTCGACGCAAAATTAAATTTACTATAACAGTAGTGTACTAAAAAAAATCCTCAATATCGGATAATATCGTAAAAATTATGTCAAAGTCGAAAAAATAGAGAAAAAATAAAAAAATTCCAAATACTTCCGTCTACAGTCTCGTCAGTTGTCATTTCAGAAAAAATGTTAACACACTGTCAAAAAGGCTTGTTTTTGTTCTTTCGAACTAAAAAAGCAAATTCGAAATCGGATGGAAATTGGCGAAGTTAGGAGTGATTGTTCATATCAACCTACTGAAAAACGGTTTTATGGCCATAAAATGAGATTTTGGGGGTGTATTGGAAATTTCAACTATACCATTATTTTCAGTTTTTCATAAGCTACAACCCTCACCATGTCCGATCCAAAGTTTTTTTGCAACTTTTTTTTTTGTACCACAGTGTATTTTAACCATTTTTTCATACCCTCTAACTCCGATCAAAATTTGTAGGTAGAGAGTTAAATTTTCTGCTCTGCCCAGGAACCACTATTAAGCAGCAATAAAAGCTGGAGTATTCAGTCATAACCGTTCTCGGGTTGTTTTAGGCTTATGTGCCGATTCAGAGTCTTGTTAGAAAACCCAGTGTTCTCCATTAAAGACGGTTGTTGTGAAACTCTTCACTGCAGCTTACAACACATTTTCAGGTACATATACATTTTTGCTGCCTTGACACGTCTGTGAGATACTCCACATTTAAATATTATGAGTGCTATATGATAACCTCTATTGTTATTGTTGTAGTAGCATAAACCTTCCCGATATACATATATGGTAAACGAGGAATACCGTTAGAGTAACGATCACTGGCCGGATATAAATCCGAGTCGTCCCGTAACATAGGAACGAGGTGATAGCCTCTCTGAACCGTTTGTGCAGAAAAATACAGTTCTTCTTTTTTTATATTCTGGCGCAGCGCATTTGCGGTTTATTAAAATCTTCCTACATCGTAAACATTTTTTCACTGATAAAAATAATATTGGAATCACCTTCCATATAGTTTTTCACCGCGCTCGAATGACAGATGGTTATTATAAAAGCCTATTCATGGCAAAGATGCACTCAGAGGCTTACCACTGCCCGCCGAGGCAATTCGCAATTAGAAAAAAACTATTTCAATCGTTTGGTGTTTTATGCCCGAAGATTCGAACCCAGGCACGCACCAACACACTCGGCTACGGCGGTCGCAAATTTATTGCAATATATGTAATATTAAATTGTAGTTAAAATCCGTGTGATTCAATGTGGACTTCTGATACGCCTAATTGCCAGTGACATGCTCTATCACGCCCTCGCACGTCAAGTACAAGTATTGCACATCACTCACACCCGCTCGCTTTTAGGTACATGTCTATACGTCCATGTTCAGCGATTGCGATGATGCGGCAAATTAAGGGGGGGGTAACGTTTTTAAATTTTTTTTTGTGCATTTTTTTTTTATTTGGTTTTTTAAATGAAGAACCTTTCAAGAATATTCTGTGAAAATTTTAGATGAATCGGAGCAAAACTTACAAAGATACAGCCATGTAAGTGTTGCTACCCACCTGGCTCAACCGCGCGCCATTTGTACTTTAAAGCGTTGTTCCCACAACTTACGTTTTCAAAGTCGGTGCCCCTCATAACTTTGAAACTACTGCACCGATCCTTTTGAAATTTTGAACACTATTTCTGTAGATGTTTTACAAGGTAACGCCGAAGAGTTTTTTTCGAATTTGTTGATACTTTTGTTTTTACGGTAACTAATTCACCGATTTTTTACGCGAAAATCGTGTTTTTGACTTTAACATGTTCCCAAAAATCGAAAAATTTTTAATTTCAAAAAACCCTCTCGGCGTTACCCGGAGAAAACGATTATCTAACCAAATAACTTTGGTTTTTTGATTTCAGATGATTTAACACCGAGTTATGAGGGGCACCGCAAAACTACTTTTTTTTGAGATGCGTCCGAATAATTTCTGCCATTGCCGTATTTTTAAATATTTTTGGATGAAAATTTCACAAAATATACTTCAAATGCTATAGTTTTATGTAGTAAAAGATTTGACGAATAAATTTTAACTGTGTCATCAAAAAAAAATCATAAAAATGTGCCTTTTTTTCCATGAATTAACGTTACCCCCCCCCCTTAATTAGAAGCTTGTCAATAGTTGCGCAGCCACGAGCCTGGCGCTTCCCATTAATTTTACAACACTCTCTCTCGTAAGAGTGCCAATGCATGGCAGTGATGGCAGTTTAATTCACCCTTTCTTTCACAAGTACAAGCGAAATACTTGAATGCCAATGCAGCGCAGCTACCACAGATAACTTCTTTCCGCAGCCGCTGTAGAGAGACAACATAAAGTGCCTTTTAGGCGAAGTGACAGCTAACTGGTTTTTTTTTGTTAACTGAAACACTTGACTTTACTTCTGACAAAAGCGAAAAAGTTGGAAAAGAATGAGGCAATAATTTGCTATTGGCAGACGATGAACCTATTGATGGGTCAAGGAGTAGCATCAAGAATTTTGCCTTTGAATAGAGTTGTGTGTTTTTACAAGGGAAAATATAACTTTTTACCATTCATTTATTTATTTAAATCTTCGGATAAACTGTAAGGCGACATCGACTTTAACAGGTTTGTCTATTGAATTCTTAGCGACAGAATGGTTCCACTGGTGAGTAGCGGTGCTTCAGAAAGCGGTGTTACCTATGGATGTATATCACGTGTTTTTTCCCAAAAATACTAGACTAGTCGATTGAAATCTCGGAATTTTTAAGCAAAAAATGTCGAAAACTAACAGAATTTTGTACTCAATAGAAATTTGCACTTTGTAATACTAGAATTCAGTGAGCTATAAAACTAAATCCCCACAAAATTTCTAAAAATTCAGGGTAAAAAGTTGGACATTTTGATGAAATTTCAAAAAGCGTTGTACACAGTTTGAAACTTTTGCATTAATTGGCTTTTGCTGACGTCTGAGCTATAAGAATTAATAATAATAATAAAAAATAATTCGATTTCATGTCTCTCAGGGCTGACTTCGGACCACTCACCAACAAGCCGCCAGTTCTATATATCCAATTTATCTTTATTCAATTTGCATATGATATGATTTATTAAAACATGCAGATTTTTTTATGTATTTGTACTTATGCCCAAAAATCACGTTAAACATATGTAGGTAAAGAATAAAAACAAGTTTTTATGGCATTCTACCACGAAAAATATTTGATCGAACGGAGAGAAATATGAAAGAAAAATTAACAGAAACTTAGGAATTTTCACCATCCGCCATGCGATTGATTTTTGGGACGTCAATGTTTCTACTTGTAAAAATATCAGGGGGATCAACCAGCGGCTCTTAAAAGGATTACTTGCGACTCTCGATAAGTGTACCCGAGTTTACTTTTAATTGTTGTGCTCTGTATAGCCATGAATTTGGTACGTATTTTAATATTTTTTTTTTCGGAATCCAATTGAAATTAACGTAATTTAAAGTGCGTTTTCCATTTCCAATTAATTATGACGCAAAAAGCTTCTCAAGAATTAAAACTAGTAGGCATGCAAGAAGATCAAGCTCTACAAATTAAATAGAAGTCGACGTTGATTATTGAATTTTGGTAATTTGTATTGGAATCAAAGTATCCTGAATTAAAAAAGGATGTTTTTCGAATTATTTCAATATTCGAAACAACGTACGTATGTCAGTCATCCGAATGAAATCGAAACACCGATAAGTATTAACTAACCAGCGTCTCGAATTACTGAGAAGGGCTGCCACCATTATGCGCCAAGTTTTAAGGAATTATCAAGATAAGTAAAATAAATGTCTTTAAAATTTAATATTTATTTATTTATTTATTTTATTTTATAAAGGTTTACATAACAATAAAATTATTATACAAACTGAAAGTACATAGTGCAGCGCTAGATATTTGTAGTTTTATTTATATGCTTTCAATAAACATGTTTTAATGAAAACGTTTTTTAATGCCTTTTAAATACGCATTTAATTGTGGCTCTCAAAAAATTTAAAGTTCTCAAAAATGGCTCGGACTATCAAGGACCTTGGCCATCTCTGACATATATTATTATGTATATATGTATAAATGCATGATGGAAATAATAATGAGGTGGCGCCTATCGTGGTTCGTTACTTTGCTCTCAGCGAATTTGACAACGAGTTACGTGATTTTAGCTCCAGCATGGCCAGATTACTATTTTCGTAACTTGATTTAGCATTTTTTTTTATTATTTAGTCTCGGAGTTTCAGTTGTTCCTTCATGACATTTTTCTAGCCTGTTCTAATTAAAAGAACTGTTTATAATTCTGTAAAATATACATTTTTTAAAAATTAGTTCAATAATTCACACAGTTTTATTTAGATTTACTTATTTTAACATCTGGTGGCATTGCTCGCGATTGCAGGTGTTGTTGGTGCTCTTCTGCTTTCGGCAGTCAAATCTCTCTCTCGCTGCTGCAGTATTGCCTAGCTTTGGATATAAAAACGCACTAAAATGCCCATTTAAGGAAAATAAACACCATATCTTTATTGAATTTCTTAAAAAACTTTGTAGGCGTGACAAATTATTTTTAAAATGTGCAATAAATGTGTTATGGTTATGTATAATTTAATTTATTAGTTTTTTTTTTTTTTTTTGAGGTTATGTAACTAGAAAAGGTACTCTTTTTATAAAAATGTCATTATGGTTTTTTTAGTATTTTCTGGTATTTTTTTGCTTATTTTTACTATGAATAAACCTCTTAATGTCTTATGTCCCACTAAGAATTGATGACCGGAAGAAACGATTACACTTCTATGGTTTTAATTCGCATTCAGTAAGTTCAAACGCTTTTTAAAATGTGTAAAAAGGTTTTCAATCTTAAGAAAAGTTGAGGGAAGAAGATTTAATATTTTTGCATAACCTTAAAAGGAGCAAAAAATTAAATTCACACTTTCAAAATATCAAATTTTATAAGAACCAACAAATTTTCATTAGCACTAAAATCTTCTCGGAATGGCCTTTTTTAACCTTCTTTTGTTTAGTAATACAGTTTTGTTTTAACTTACAATTTTGATAGCTTTAAATTAAAAAAAAAGAAACAAACACGAAACTTCAAAATTTTCGCATTTTCGGTATAAAAAAGCACTAAATTTATTGAGAAGAGCAAATGGTTGGCAATACTGCACAACTCGGAAAAACGTCACGTCACGCACTCTCTGATGGGCGCAATCTTTTTTCTATCATTCTTGATATAAATGTACTTATACATATATGTTCTCACTGATTTTCCTGTAGAAGGCATTTTCATTCGCAAGTGACAATAACATCTGAAAGTGTGATCATTTCAGGTGCTAACATTTTTATGTCCGCCGCTATATATGCACACAAAATCATAATTTTAGCGCTTGACGCTTTATTAACTACTGCATATCATACAATATTTAAAATTGACGTTTATATAATTCTAACACATAACTAAATATAATTTTGGTTTTATCACAATTTTTCCACACAATTTTATCATTGAATTCTAACCAAGAGCAGTAAATAAAACAAAAACGAAATTATGTCACTAGTTTTAATTAAATTTGATAAGGAAATTGAAACCTGTCCTTTCTGCAATTGCCAGGCCTGCAAATTTAATTAAAATCTAAATGCCTAAACTGCATTCTCAACTTTAATCAACGCCAGTTGTTTGCTAATCACATTCCCACACAGGCATCAATAAATATTTGCATGAACTCAGATTATTCTGAATCCACTACCTACAGCTATCATACTCGTATGTATGTGTGTATATATGCATAGCAGGAGAAACCGCACACCTGTTTACAACTATGTTTACCTGGAATACTGAGACTCATAACGACTGTGAGGTACTTATATCTAATGGAAGCACTGACACTTCCCGTTTGCTTCCTGAATATGTATGCATACACTCGTACACCTGCTATACTATAGAGAATAAATAACTCTCATGGTGTTTTCATGCTGAGTGCTGAACTCTGAGTAAAATACACTCATATCGTCAAGCAGAGATACAATTAAAGTGAGGTTTTAACAAATGCAGTCAATAACTGCTATGAGCGATTTGATTCAGGTAAGTAGAGCAGTTCCTTGTGTTTGCATACTAAAGGTTGTTGCTGTAGCTGTGCTTGCTTCGCTGATTACTTTTTGGAAATGTAATAGTATTTAGTTTTTCGAAACCATTATTATTTACCATAGGAGGCTTTGCCCCTGCAGAAGCACTAATATAGTTAAGTTGCTTATACGCCATGTTTTTCCATTTAGTGTAATGATATCGACGTCACGATTATATTGTACGATTTTATCATACTCATATATACCAATACTAGTTTAAGTCTGAAATAAGTTTATAGTTTGTAATTTATGTCAATAAAAAGACTAAATGCATTACCGCACATTTGCCGTAAATAAATAAAAGACTAAAAAATAAATAAATAAGCTTATCAAGTCGTTTGCTTTCCGACAATTGCAAACAGAAAATATTGCCAAAACATGTAAGTAGAAAATCAGTAAATTTCGTTAGATTTTTTTTTCATCTCGTAAGGTAACTAGTAATAAGGCGCAAAATTTAAACAGTTCGTGTCGCTTTAATCCACCTATTAAATAATAAATATATTCATTTATAGTACATCAAAAAATTAATAATTTCTAAGCACTGGTATAATACTAAGGCTAATAGTTTACGGCATACAACCAAAGTATATCAAATTTTAATTCAATTAATTTTTAGGTGTATCCTTATCGCCTTTTATAGCTTGTTCCAATTTGTTTATTTTTTCTCCTATTTCACAAATTTTGCTTTGAATCTTGTCCTCTTCCACTTGTAATTCTTCCAAAAAATTGTGCAATTTTATTTTTTGCTATAGTAAAAAGAGTAAGTTAAGAAGGGCGAGAGAAAGCATCACATCAAATATATACAAGCAGATTCATGCATATGTACATACCTCTTTGACAACAGCAAATTCATCTTGATACGATTTTCTATCCGCCATCTCACGCCTAAAATATATACATATGTATGCATATTACCTTTGTATATGAAATAAGTCCGTCAAGCAGATTTTCCTTCAGGACATAAAACTCACTGTAGCGTTGCTAAAATAGACATTCGTCGGCGATTTTTCAAAACTTGTTGAGCTGCTGAAAACATTGCTTAGTTAATACACGAGCCGCTTTAATTTGTGCAAAGAAAAGAAGTATTAGGTTCTCAAGAAACACCGCCAATCTTTAACTAAAATATTTGTTTTAGCCTAAAATGAATTCAAATCTGTGTCGAAAATATATGGGAAATGACATTTTCTGTTATAAACAAAAAAAAAAGAAAAAAAAAACAGAGAAAATTTCTGTCATTATTGCAAAGCAACAAATGACAAAAAATAAAAAATTATAATAATAAGGAAAGAGTATACAAAATTTTGAAGCATGATTCAATTATACAAGGTTAAGTAAAGTTTGACATCTGATTTCGGATGCTACTTAATCCATTGATGCAATTTAGAAGCAAGGGAAAAAAGGGCATAAGTTTATCCCCTTTCTGAAAATGTAGTAAAAAATTGAAAAAGGTCCTTGTAAGCCATAGAATAATTTTATGTTATTTTATAAGTGGTACTTAATTATTTATATTTTTAACTTAACTATTCCCATGGATTTGTGTCATATACCTCTGCAGTAGATTCTGTTTTTATGCGGTAGATACGTTCCGCAAGAAACAGCATAAAAAAAGCTACCAGTTCTATAGTAAGACTATCGATACGTTTCAAAAGTGCTAAGAACCGCATAAATCTGAAATAATGTAATAAAATCGCATAAAAAAGGGCACTAGTCCCATATTATAACTATAGATACGTTCCATAGACCGCATGAATCTGAAATAATTAAATAAAATCGCATAAACAAAATATTGTATTTTTGAAAATTATATCTTTATTTAAGAAACGTCAGAATCGAAAAATAAATTTACGTCAGAAATAGAATCAGACAATACCCGCATGTTGCGCATTCGTTTAGGATTTGGCGTAAAATCACTTCCGTCACTTGAGAAAATGTACACGTCTGATCTAGATGGTTATGCAGGCGGTTCCATACTTGTAGGGTTAGCATTTTTGATGTAATCTGTGTTGAGTTTTTGCTTAGCTGGTTTAGAATCTTGTTTATATGTACAATTCCCGATAGGTCGACATGCATTTTTTAATTAAAAAAAAACCGCACTATTTCAAAACCGCATAAAAAAAAGCCGCATAAAAACAGAACCTACTATATACATATGTATTTTTACTTATTGTTTCATCCTGCTGGCTCAAGTCCATCCCATAGGGCTTTTTTGCAGCAGCAGTTTGAAAATTCGAAAACTTTGTATTGAAAATATCGAACCAATCATTCACCGTATCAATGAACTCTGCTGTTTCCATGGGCTGATACATATCGAGCCCCAACGCATAACACCTTCGGATTACACGCAGAAATATGTGATGTTACTTATATATGTGTTTTAAGTTAGTTCGCAGTTGTAAAACAAATATTAGTTAGATGGGAAACGAGACAAAAGTAAAAAAATGGAGTCTCTAAAGGAGTATTTTCATTACATTAAAATGGAAATGCAGCTAGTAAACAAAAATATTTTGGAAAATTATTTCACTCTTATGCATATAAAGCCATGTTTAGTAACCTTTGCATTACGACGTGTTGCAAATTTCCTCATTTCAGTACCGTACGAACGTAAATGTACGTTTCATAACTGTTTTTACAAAAATGATGTTTTTTTAAAAATGATATCCCACCGTAAAGCTCCCTGCCGTTGAATTGGTTAAACGCTGATTCCAACATTTTAATTTTATCTAAGAACTCGGTGCTTGGTTTAACTAATCCGCCCTTAGATAAAGTGTCAACCCAAGTAAATGTAGGCTCATTGCATGAACAATCGGTCAACTTTAATTTGCGTATTATGTAACCGGCAATATATTCAAGAGCATCTTCGTGTAAGCTATCAAAGACATTGCGAAAGCAGAAGTTCAGTCGATCATTCCTCCACGTAAGAAAAACATTGGAGTTAGAAGAGTTAAAATTGAAACAATTATAAATTTATTAGTTTATTGTTTAAAATTTGTCTACCTTAATATTTTATTAGTATAGTTAGGAAAATATATTCATATAGTCTAAAACTAATACATCGAAAAATTTCTATATTGATAACATAATCCACTTTTAGTAATTGCGATGATTCGGGCAGAAATCAAAAACCTGTAAACCAAAAATCTTAAAAATTGTTAATTCATAAATATAGCACTACAACTTACATGTAAATGTAGACGTAAAGCGCGAGGACTTGCTCGTGTAGGTGTTGCGCATGCATTTACGTACAGCATATTGTTCTAGACCGGGTAGCGTGAAGAGCCAGTTCGGAAGCCAAATTGATTTCAGTGGTAGCAGAACTAGGCACATAATGACCGTCACATGTCAAACACTTACTAGGTATTTGCACCATCATACACAGCACGATCAATGTCATCTATGAAATGGTAGAAATACGCGGTAGAAATACGCGCATACATGCCTTCGTTTCTAAAAACCAGCTCTTCAACACACATCTTCCGCTGCACTTGCTCGTCTGTGAAGTCCTACAAATAAAAACTTTTAAAACCAATTTATTAGCAAATATTCTAATAGAACTTACTAACTGTAGTTTATGTATTGTATGTAAGGTGGTCACTATTATATTTGCAAAAACTCTGTTCTAAAAACCTATTAATGAAAAAGTTTAATAAGAATTTATACAAATGTCTGATCTGGACTTACGTTTATGAAAATTCACCAACCGGTAGTTTTCGGCAGCAGAAAGGCGACTCCAAATAATCGACTACCACGATATGTAAGACATAATCGACCTAAATAGTGAAAAATGCCATTAATTTACAAAATAATTAGCTTTTATTAAAAAGACTTACCTAAATGTGGCTATATGGTAGCTATTTATCGCAATGAAAAGCACAATTGTAATGTAATTTTCACAGAACTTTGAATAGAATTGAAAGATGCGAAAGTCTAAGCAAAATGGAATAGGCAAAACAGTATTGCCTGCTAACTTTTTCAGCAAAAATTTTAACTTCTACGCTTTTGAGTACTTTTTCTTTAGAATTTGCTCTGAAATAAAAAGTAGCTTTTCCAAGAGGACAACACGGATTTATTAAGTAGCTTCAAGATGGCTAACACAGGGTGAAAATTGGCTACTTACATCACCTTTAATTATTGCTTCATGATTTTGAAGACAGAATATGTTCATATACAAAAATGATAAAAAACAGGCTGCACCCATCAGAGTTGGCGTGACGCCATATTGGTGAAGTCATGCAGTGTTGTCAATGCTTTGCTCTTCGTAATAAGTTTAGGGCCTTTTTATACCCAAAATGAGAAATTTAGTTTTCTGTTTGCTTATTTTTTTTTATTTTAAGGTATCAAAGTTGTACGTTAAAAAAAAAGTAATTAAACAAAGGCTAAAAAGGCCACTCTGAGACGATTTCAGTGCCATTGAAAATTTGTTGAGTCTTATTAAATTTGATATTTTGAAAGTGCAAATTTCATTTTTTGCTCCTTTTGGTTATGCCAGAATATTGGATATTCTTCTAGCCATTTTTTTTTTCTTTTTAAATTTAAAACCTTTTTATAAATTTCAAAAAGCCTATCAATTTACTGAATACGAATTAAAGCCAAAGAGCTGAAATTATAGTAAAAAATACAAAAATATGTCTGATAATACTGAAGAAACCATAACGAACTTTTTGGAAAAGGATGTTACATAACCTCAAATATTGCAAAAAAGTGCTTTTCGGCCTTTTCTTAAAGGAAATCTCTTAACATAACTTTTAATCCTCTGGCCAGACATTTTCACCTTTGTACGTGAATTTGACATATTTAAATTATAGCTAACGACTAGAGCTTCCAGGTAGCTTCCTAAAATTTTCTGTCGATTTATGAATGTAACCTTATAAACAGTATCCTCGAACAGCACAAAAAAGGCCAGACCTGAGTGCCAAACTAATAAATACACTTTGTCACGCATGCAAAGTACTTTTAGTTTGATACTTCAATACAAATTTTAAACTATCTTTCAGCCGACTCGATTCTTTTTTTAATCGATACTAAGATACTCGGATACCAAAAATTGTCCATTCCGTACCTCACTAGTATAAAATAGAAAAAAAATAAAAAAAATTAATTAACTGGATAGATTTTTTCGCTTTGTTTTGCTATTCCTTTGTCTATTGTGTACCTCCAGTGGCATGTTTTAGGCAGAATTTATGAGGGAAGATTGATAAAGAGTGCTTTGCTCTCATCTTCTTCTATTTTGCACTCGCCAACACCGTGTTCGCTTGCCATTCATGTGCTGATTATTCACATCTAATTTTGGTAACGAAAGTATCGAAATGTAGGGTACAATATAAACATAAATGAAAGATCAATTTTTTTGAAACCATTTTGACCGTGTACATGTTTCAATCATAGACCGTGTATAGGCATGATTCAATAATAAAAGTTATGCTCAGTAAGCAGCTTTCTCATTCCTTCTTGACAAATCGGCTCCCTTAGCAAGACACGGGTTGCTAGCTTTAGAAACTTTGACTAAAAGTGGAGGAAAAGTAAAATTTATAGAAAACACATTTCATTTTCAAAGTGGTCTGCTTACGAGCAACAACTCGCTAAAGATTTTTCATCGGTATGTTCAGGACTATGGTAGATTGACATGGAATACATACCGCTTAAGTCAGGACATGATAGAGTATTTGACGCAATCCGAGATCGAGATGGAGAATTTACAAAGCTTTATTTCTTATGATGTGGTGATTTAAACGGAACTCATGTTTTGCAAAGAGCTAGCGTTTGCTAAAGAGTTACAGCAGGGAGAATTATTGAATAGTCCCGACGCAGTCAATTACATTGCAGACCTCATTATAAAAAAGATGGCAGAACTTGTTTCCAATGAGCCCACCTTCCTGTGGATGGATGAAGTGTCCAGAGGAGGCTTAGAAAAGCACAGTACCAGTATGAAAGAGCTTCTCATAAAAAACCATCTACCGGAATCGGCTTAAAACTGTAGGGCCTTCCAATTGTGGAACGCGCGCTACAAATAGGAGGAGGATCTCGGCGAAACACCTAACAGAATTGTACGTGCCAATTATTTATTTATTTTTAATAAAATAGTTTCTTATTGGCGAAACTTCGTGATTGGTTTTAAATTTAAAAATTAATTCACAAAATAAAATCTTGGATTATGTGAAATAATTGCTTGTTTTAATATTAGACTTGGCAATTTCCGCTAATCACTTCTATCTATACCATTATTTACATTCAAATATTAATTAAAATATATTTTTTAAACCGTTCGCAGTTTCTTTCCATTTAAGTAACAAAATACTATTTTGCTACCATTTTTACCAAAAAGGCTTTAATTTTTTCCTTTTTATGCACCTTCTTAAATACAATCTTTTGTAAGGGAGTGTCAAAAATCGAATGTCACTAGTGAGCAAACCTTTAATAATTGAATCATGGTGTATAGGTATTTTTATTCTACAAATGTCGTAGTTTACTTCTGACGCAAAAATTTGAATAAACAATAATAAAATTTCAAAAGCATCAAATAATTTCTGACAAAAATAATATTGAACACACTAACAATACTTAAAAGTAATAAAAATTAAAAGTAATAATATTGAAATTTAACAAAATTTAAAAATTTTAACTCTATCACTATGGCCAACATGGAATCTGTGTCACTGGAAATATTAAACAATGCAAGAGGCGTCAGAACCTTTGATGTGTTGCGGTGAGTTCAACAATGGCTTACGAGATATACCAGCTGTTTAAAAATATCGACTTTTACCAAAACCAGCCAAAATAACTGGTATTTAGAAAAAATGCTTAGTAAGGTCTCCAGCCTATATACATTCCATAGGTAGATAGGTGAAATGGTTTAAGTAACAATCTGGCACTTTCCAAACAGTACTGAAGCGCCATTTTGGTACCATTTTGAGATCTCCCACGAGCAGATACCTCAGCCAACCACAGCTGTTGATGTAATGGAAAAGATTGATGGGATTTAGGTTGGAGCACTGACCCAGGCTGTCGAAGAGAGAATCTCCCATTGACCTTAATCGTTTAGCTATCGAACCCGACATTTACAGAGAAAGTGTTCAAAAGTCACCTTCTTTGAAAGTTCCCCACATCTTCTGTAATGGGGATGAAATGGTAAATCTAGCTTTTTTGCGTGGTTGCCGATCATTTAATGACTTGTAAACACAGATACGAGAGTGGAAATTGAATGGCGTGGAGTCCTTAGAACTATCTGCGTCTATTATACTGGGGTGAAAGGATTTGCGAAACAGCGCACAAAGAAATAGAGCTAAGTTTGTTCTGCGCTTTTCTGCGAAATAAGAGGATGCAGGTTAGATTTTCCAAATACGCAGAAGGTTTCCTTCGTTTTGCCATTCTCAGAGCCTACCTATAAAATAAAGGCTGAAACAAATAGTTAGTATCTCTCTCTGTATTTAGTCTTCTTACTGAAGAATCTATTTTTGAATACTTTAACATCCACATACATTTTTCTTACCAGCAATCACAATGAAATTTTACGGACAACGCCGTAAGACTCAAAGAAGAAGCAAAATATATTACGTATTTAGCGATGAAGTTGCAGGAATTCACTAAATTTTGCTAAAGGAATTTATTGCAGTGCCATATTGATTTTACTCTAAGAAGTCATACCCGATGTAACAAAATATATAACTATGGCTGACCGCGACTCAGCTGACAAGGCTTTGCTGTCTTTTTGTGAAAATTCTCTGTGGAACCAGCGACATTGCATTTGTCTCTTTCATTTAGACGACTTGGCCCGCAGTAGGATCTGTCACTGAACTGAACCATAGTTATTGAATTATATAATATGTCGAATATATCAGTCGTTATAGAGCTGTCACAATGGACTGTCCCTTGCGGCAACGTATTTGACTGAAGTGACGTGTAAAACGTACCGTGGTTCATTTCGTGAAATACCATATTTCGTGGGAAATAAACAGGTTTTTGTTGTTTGTGAAATATATTATAAAATTAATGCTTATTGAAGCGAAAGAGGGTTTTAATAGAATTTATGGTAGTCATAGACGGTGGGTGCGATCATAACTTCGGGATTGGGACGCACATTCATTTTGCAGGACAACTTGATTAAGCCTAGCCTTTTTTCTAATCTTGCTCAAGCTTCTATGGAAAAGAGAACGGTGCATTTGAATTGACCCAATTCCTTTAAATGCCATTTATTATCATTGTTTAAATTGATATAATAAAAAACACTATCGATACGCGTTACGAAATTGTTCTTCTTTAAACAGTTGTCATTTTCGCCGCACTTGCCGTAGCACCTTCGACTCAAATACACATAATAAAGGGTTTTTCAATTGGCGCGGGTCGATTTTGGCGCCCTGTGGCAGCCATTTTGTTTTGGTAACATCTGTCAAATCTTTTGTTTATTATTCAGTTGCTTATGCCAAATCATCATGCCAAGTTACACGATTGAACAGCACGTTCAAATGATAAAACTTTATTATCAAAATGAGTGTTCATTAACGCAAACGTTGCGCGCATTGCGCCCATTTTTCGGTAGACGTGGTGGTCCTTCAAAGTCGACTCTTCAACGTTTGGTGGCCAAATTTGAGACGACCGGATCAGTAAACAATCAGCCAACACCCGTACGTTCAAGGAACGCAAGTCCATGAAAGTGTAAAGCAGAACCCGAGGCAGTATATTCCTCGCAGTGCACAAGAACTTGGACTTTCGCAGACTTCAACTTGGCGAATTTTGCGTCGGGACTTGAGCCTACACCCGTACAAGATCCAACTGACCCAGGAGCTCAAAGTTGATGACCATAGACAACTTCGTTTGTTCGCTAACTGGGCTTCGAATCGTTTGGAAGAGAACCCCAGTTTTGGGCGAAAAATCATCTTTAGTGACGAGGCGCATTTTTGGATGAATGGCTGTGTTAACAAACAAAATTGCCATATATGGGACGACACCAATCCACACGAGGTTCACCAGGTGATAATGCATCCTCAAAAAGTTACCGTTTGGTGTGGATTTTGGGCCGGCGGCGTCATTGGTCCGTACTTTTTTGAAAACGACTTTGGTGAGGCGGTCACCGTCAACAGCGAGCACCAATAACCAATGATAACCAATTTCTTATGGCCCATATTGAACCATATGGACCTAGACGACATGAGGTTCAAGCAGGATGGCGCTACGTGCCACACAGCAAACGCCACGATTGACATTCTGCATGAGCGATTTGAGGGTAAGGTTATCTGTCGCAGGGGTGATGTGAATTGGCCACCAAGGTCATGCGATTTGACCCCGCTAGACTTTTTCCTGTGGGG
Source organism: Anastrepha obliqua (assembly GCF_027943255.1). Lineage (NCBI taxonomy): Eukaryota > Metazoa > Arthropoda > Insecta > Diptera > Tephritidae > Anastrepha > Anastrepha obliqua. The sequence continues at coordinate 44,869,679 of NC_072895.1, forward strand.
TTTCTTGAAGTCTCAGGTCTATGCAAATAAACCACAATCGACCGATGCTCTAAAGGTGAACATAACACAGGCCATCGCTCAAATTCAGCCGGATCTATGCAGAAGAGTCATTGAAAATTGGACCACTCGGATCCGTTCCACCGTAAGAAGCCGAGGCGGGCATTTGAATGATGTCATATTCCACACCTAATTGCATATATGCGCCTTTCAAATAAAAAAAATAATTTTGTCAATAACTCACACACAGCTTGTTTTATTCCATTTCAACAACCGCCCTTATTGAAAAACCCTTTGCATAAAACTGATTCTTTGGTTATAGCTAAAACATGATTACGGAAAGAAAATTTTACATACAGTAAGAATATTAATTTAAATTGCAAGACCAATTATTTTAATTTTTTACATATATAAATATATATATACATTTATTCGATGATACAATAATTAATATTTTCTACATTTTCTTTATCACTTGAGTATCTTTCGTTCCAACAGTCGTCACATTTCGGCAATGGGGCAGAGATCGCCAAAGAATGAGGTTAGCAGAAGAAATTTAATGCTATTGGATTACTTATTTATTTATTAATTAAATATTTGCACACTCATAGCCACGAAAGATGCTGGTGAAAATGTGTAGAAAGTTGTTGCGTGAGGAGAGACGTATTGTGAAACGAATCCTTCAAATTGAGCGTGAAATCAGTGTATTCGAAGCGGAAGCGGCAGCACGCAGACAATCAGCGGAATCATTACCAGACAAAAACGAATAAATTTATCCAGGTGTCTCAAAATTCACTGTACTCGTATACTCGTATATGTATGTGTATATTATAATATTATATAATATGGCAGTGTATAATAACTCGTTAATTCGTTATGCGAATTGTGCAGAAATTTATTTAATTTAATTGATTACTTGGAAAATTCGTATATTTACAAAACAAGAAAGGGTGAAAGAAAACCTAAAAAATATAAAGATATATCTCATTCTGCTTTTTATCATTCTGCTTTTATTTCTGATAATTTGACTGGCATATTATATTTCCATGAGCCCATGAAAAGCCTAGCTTTATAGGATACATAAGTGATGAGCACAACTGCGTGCATGAGGATTTTGTTTAAAATATGGTCGAACTAACTCAATATTTTTCATAACTTGAATAAAAATACCATATAAGTCAAATTTTTTAGAGGAAATTCCAAAAGATATAATTATTGTATGATATGTTTTTTTTCGCGAAAGCCTTGTTTGGGGAAGTACTTATGGATTTGTAATGTAAACGCTTCTTTTCTTTCTGGCTGGCACACCCAAAAGTCATTGAAAATGAACTGAAATCCATTGAATTGGAATTCTTTCCGCCAAATATGACCCTCAAATTACAACCACTTGACCAAGATGTCATACAAAATATGAAGTGTCACTATCAAAGCAAAATCGTAAAAGAAGCCCTTGGCCTTTTGAAGCGTTTGTTGGTTCGCATTCGTCGAATTCGCCCTGAATTCTGCGAATGAAGAAGCTTATTGCACCGTCGCACCATCTCATCGATCTACTCTTGTGACTGATTTTTTGACTAGAAATCGCATTTTAACTATCAATCAGTCACCGTATTCGCCTGATATGGCTCCCTGTGACTTCTACCTATTCGGAAAATAGCATTTGGCCATGAAAGGAAAACGTTCGTAGTGGCCATCTAAAAGGCTTGTACCAACATCCTCGATGATTGGGCAAAAAAATATATATTTTTTCCTTCTGCGAGTGAGTAACTTAGCTAATTATTAAAATAGTTATTGTTTTTCCAATGATTATTTTTTCATGCTTTTAAAGGGTTTTTATAAAGGATAATAGAAAATAGTTGCGAGACCGCAAACTCGTCTATCAAACCACAGGAGGTTCAAGTTGTATAGACGTCATATCCGGAGCGGCACTTGAATCAATTCTCGATGCGGATTTGTGAATCATTAGTTGTGACGAGATATTCAATATAGAAATGCCCGATAGTATTAGTCTAATCGGATACGCAGACGTTATCACCGTAGTCATCACAGCACGAAATCTTGAAGAAGTTCATAGAAATCTTAACCAAATCATGATACGAACACAAGCGTGTCTAGATTCAAGTGGCCTCATATTTGTCACAGAGAAAACCGAGCTAATCTAGTTAGAAGTTTGAATGCAAACTTGCTCAAATACGCTAACTAAAAGAAAGGTTCTAAAGTACCCAGGCATAAGACTGAACTCAAGACGAACCTTTTGAGCCTAAATAAAATACGCAGCAGAGAAAGCTGCTAAGATAGCATCCCTACTCAGTAGACTGATGGCAAATACTACATATAAGGAAGCCAGACAACAAACCTGCGAAATAAAGGATGAAACGCTGAGGCTATGGAAGACCCTTGGACTAATGAAACACGCAGCAGATGAACGGCCAGAGTAATAAAAGTCCTCACTACATGGAACAGCAGGAACTTGGGTAAAGTCAATTTTTATACAATTCAAATGCCTTCGGGGAACGGGTTTTTCCAGAAATACCTGATCAGAATAAGTAAGAGCGAATACCCTATATGCATACATGGAAATGTTGCCGAAGATGACGCTGAACACAACTTTTTGCAATGCATGCATTGGGAACAAGAACGTCGACCGTTGGAAGATGTAGTCGACAGATGCTAAGCAGCGAGGAAATGTGGGAAATCATCAATGGTACGCGGAAAGTATTCTCCGGATGATAAAGCGGGACCTGGACGCAGGCACACAAGCATAGACTTTGTAATGAGGAAGAGGGAGGCCGCTCTCAAGTAATGCGAAAGCGGTTTCAGGGTAGGTCACGGTTCCAAACGGGGCGGAGATTTTTAGTCGCCGGACATACCATTGCTGCGACGGCAGCTTTGATGATGCATTAGACATTTTAAGCCCCCCATCCGCGAAAAAACAAAAGGGTCCTTCAAAATTGACGTCTAGATGTCAGTAGTGAATAACTCCTAGATGGTACTTTTTTTTGATGTTGGCTTTGCCAGCTGTCAAGTAGACAGGTGTATAATTTTAAAAGATAGAGCAACGCGTTAAAATTATTTCTTAAAGCTTATTACAAAAATAGGCAATCTTTAAGAACAACATAATAGAACTATGAATAAGTTCGTGCGGTTTTACAACAGATGGCGTAACTTGATTATTATTCCATCGATCCACATTTCCAAACATTCATTGGAGAGCTACTGTCGTAAGGCACAAACGTCAGTATAAGTTTTTTATTTGAAGCGTAAACAACAATATTTTTACCACACTTGAAAATGTCGAATTTCGTGCCAAATAATGTGTTTTTGCGGGGAATTCTTCTTCATTATTTTAATATGAAGAAAAAAGCAGCCGAAAGTCATCGTATCTTGGTGGAAGTTTATGGTGAGCATGCTCTAGCTGAGCGAACGTGCCAGAAGTGGTTTGCACGCTTTAAAAGTGGTGATTTTGGCTTGGAAGACGAAGAACGCGAGGGTGCGCCGCCAAAGTTCATGGATACCGAATTGGAGGAATTGCTCGATCAAGATCCGGCTCAAACGCAAGAAGAGGTTGCAAAAACTTTGGGAGTTGATCAATCAACCATTTCCAAACGTTTAAAAGCCATGGGAATGATCCGAAAGGTAGGCCATTGGGTGCCGTATGAATTGAAGCCAAAAGACGTTGAACGCCGTTTTATGGCATGCGAACAACTGCTTCAACGGCACAAAAGAAAGGGTTTTTTGCATCGAATTGTGACTGGCGATGAAAAGTGGGTCCATTACGACAATCCAAAACGTCGGGCAACGTATGGATACCCTGGCCATGCTTCAACATCGACGTCGGCGCAGAATATTCATGGCCTGAAGGTTATGCTGTGTATCTGGTGGGACCAGCTGGGTGTTGTGTATTATGAGCTACTGAAACCGAATGAAACGATTACGGGGGATGTCTACCGACGACAATTGATGCGTTTGAGCCGAGCACTGCGAGAAAAACGGCCGCAATACGCCGATAGACACGACAAAGTTATTTTGCAACATGACAATGCTCGGCCACATGTTGCACAAGTGGTCAAAACATACTTAGAAACGCTCAAATGGGATGTCCTACCCCACCCGCCGTATAGTCCAGACCTTGCGCCATCCGATTACTATCTCTTCCGATCGATGCAACATGGCCTGGCTGACCAGCACTTCCGTAATTACGATGAAGTCAAAAAATGGATCGATTCGTGGATTGCGGCAAAGCCGACCGAATTTTTCACAAAGGGAATCCGTGAATTGCCAGAAAGATGGGAAAAAGTAGTAGTAAGCGACTTTGAGTATTAAATTTGTAACCATTTTACGTCAATAAAGTTTCAAATTTCGAAAAAAACCGCACGAACTTATTCATAGTCCTATTATAAAAAATTTATAATTTTTTTGGTGAATGTAATCGTCTTAAAGAGTCGACAATTCAAAGGCTTACTAAGTATTGGCCTGCTTTTTAAAAAGTTTCGCCATAAAATAAATGAATGCACGATGGAGAGAAAAATGAGATGGCGCCTTTCGTGGTTCCGTTACTTTCCTCTCAGCGAATTTGACAATGAGTGACGTGATTTTAGCACCAATATGGCCAGATTAATATTTTCGTAACTGATTTAGAATTTTTTTGTTATTTAGTCTCCGAGTTTTAGTTATTTCTTCATGAAATTTTTGTAATATGTTCTAATTAAAATGTAATGTTTATAATTTTGTAAAATATACATTTTTTAAAAATTAGTTCAATAATTCACTTAGTTTTATTTAACTTTACTTTTTTTTAACATCCGGTCACATTGCCCAAGATTGCGGTTATTGTTGATGTTTATGAATATTTCTTTCTTTTTTGAAATGTGCGTTAATTAACCAAACGTTTTAGTGAATAGAAAGTGTATAAGTGAAAAATAAGGAAAAATGAAATGTGCAGTGAAAAATTGTGATAGTAAGAACCTCAATAAAGCGTGTGATATAAGCTTTTTTATATTCCTTATCAGCCAATATGACATTTCTCGCTTTATTTACATTTTTAATTTCCAACTTTTTCCTCTGAAAGGAGAAGCTTTCAACAGTCAAATCTGTGTCCCGCTATTGCAGTGTTGCCTAGCTTTGGATATAAAAACGCATTTAAAGAAAATGAAATACCAAATTTTTATTGAATTACTTGAAAAACTTTGTATGCGTGATAAATTGTCTTTAAAATGTGCGTTTTGTTTTAAATAAATGTGTTATCGAAATGTAAAATTTAATTTACGAGTTTTTTTGGTAAAAGAAACTCTTTTGCTAAGGGAATGACTTATTTGCTATATTTCAGGTTATGTAACAAAATAGGGTAATCTTTTTGTAAAAATGTCGTTATGGTTTTTTCAGTATTTTCGGGTATTTTGTTGCTTATTTTTACTGTGAATATACCTCTTGATGCCCTATGTCCCACTAAGGAATGAGGACCGGACGAAACGATTACATCTCTATGGTTTTAATTCGCATTCAGTAAATTCAAACGCTTTTAAAAGGTTTTCAAGGTTAAGAAGAGTTAAGAGAAGAAGATTTAATATTCTGACATAACCTCAAAAGGAAAAAAAATTAAATTTTCACTTTCAAAATACTAAATTTTATAAGAATCAACAAATTTTTATTAGCACTAAAATCTTCTCAGAGTGACCTTTTTCAAACCTTCCTTTGTTTAATAATACATTTTTTTAACTTACAGTTTCGGTAGCCTTACATTAAAAACAAAAAGAAACAAACACCAAACTTAAAAATTGTCGCATTTTGAGTATAAAAAAGCACTAAATTTATTGTGAAGAGCAAATGGTTGGCAACACTGCACTACTTGGCAAATGTGACGTCACTCACTCTCTGATGGGCGCAATCTTCTTTCTACCATTCTTGAAATGAATGTAATTGTCCCGATTGTCAAAAATAAATTTGCGTAATTGTCTGTTGGCTACTCCCTCGCATTGTTTCGCAAATACATTTCAGCTTTGTTAATATAAATACGACAACAGAACTTTCAGATTGGAGTGCTACATCCCCTCATAGTTTAATACTATGTGAGCATAAATAAGTACATATATTTTGCTTAACTGACTCCCTGTTAAATACTCTAACCGCAGGTGCACTGTACACCTCTTCCGCTTCAAATATTTCTACATTCCCTCCAACTCTTTAGTAACTACAATAGCATTGTAATGATTTGCTTTCGTGATGATACTTTTGTCTCCTTTGCTGATGGGCTTGTTAATAGGAAATGTTGCGTGTATGTATGTGTGTGTATTCGGAATTGCCTTGTTCAAGATTTCATTGTTTAACAAACAGTGTATGGACTCCTCCCAAATCGATGTTGTTCGTGCCTCTCGACCACTCGTCCCATTTTCATATTCCTGCTGTGGTGCTGCTACTATGTTTCCACAATTTGCGTATGTAACTATACACAGGAGTATGAATAGTAGTCCGGTATGTTTATATGGAAATGCGGTGAAATATATTGTCTAATACTTTTGTTGTTTGTGGTTAATTTATCGAAAAGACTATCATTTTTATTATGCTAAATAACCACTGCATTCAACAGAGCCAGACCAAAAGGGTTAACTAACGGATGCGTACGAGTATTTAGTAGTGTGCATTCATACTTACAAACTGCCATACATGCACTCATGTGTGTTTGTCTATGGGGAGAATGCGGCAGATGAAATCGAGAAAATCACAACAGGTTTTTGTACGCTTCCAGCTATAAAACAATAGCTCTAATTTAGTATTCCAGACCACTAATCAAAACAACTGTACGTCTTTCAATGAAATACGAGTACTAAATTTAAATACAGAGATAAAATCGTTCGTTTGTTAGATAAATGCATATATTTATATGAAAAAAATACAAAAGTGGGAAAGTTGAAGGATACAAAAATGTCTCAATTCGTTTAGATTTTTCAAAGAGGTGTACCTTAGTTAAAAATGGTTGAACAAAATTTTAAAGAAAGCAGTTTTAAATTATCTATTTTTCTAGTTTTGAGATGTTTAAGTGAAAAAATTGACAACAGCAACGGCTATCATGCAATTCTAGGAAGTAAAGTGAAGAAAGAATTTAAATTTTTTGTTGTTGTTTTTTTTTTGTTTTTGTATGGAGGGAATACCAGGTTCATCTGGATTTTTAATTGCCGACCTCGATACGAACACTTCGCGCTAGATATGGAAGTATGAATCGAGAAGCATCGTTTTTTTCAATCGTCTATACCTCATTGACTAACAATCGCACAGAAAAACTTCAATAATTTTTGATGGATTTTCAAAAATCTATGGTGACGTGCAAATTTGCTCAAACAATAATTTAAATATTTTACAAATCAATGTATCCACAAAAATACTGCGAAGTTTCAGATTCATTCCACTAGCCATTATTTTTTCTATTCTATCGAATTTTTGAAAAAATTAAGTTTTCCAGTTCTTTACTCTCAACGGCTCATAATCAGTATCGGAATGAAAACAAAAATGCATTATCAGATATTTCGCATTTTTACGGCAGTATTCAAATTTATGAAAAAATTCAGCACTACTTCAGCTTTTGTATAAGGAAGGCGTCCAGTCGACGGAATTATTACAGCAGATAAAGTAATATTGTCGATTAGATCTTCCCAGCCCTATAAACTGCTACGAGCGAACGATGTTATACCAGCCATATAACCAAAATGCAACAACCTGGGTTGTACATACTTAGGCTAGCGACAACTTAAAAGTGCAATCTTTTAGTTAGAAGCTAAGCTATTGAGGAAAGTAGGGGTAGTATTCATACCCAAAGTGGAGAAAGCACACTAAAAGTTTTCAACCTATCAGCTTTTCATTATTTCTACTTAAGGCGATAAAAAGGTAATGGGTCTACAGATCACGTACTGCCTTGCGCTCGAAAATGTCAGCAATGCCCAACTCCTAAACAACAAACAGCGATACAGATGACATTTCGGCTGCATTCCAACTGACTGTGGCATAGTGGGAAGACTTCTTCGTTTAGTCAACTATTTGGACAGATGTCAGAAATCTCGGAAGGGAGAAAATTCTTTCCTAAAAATTAGCCGACTATATAAGTTGAGGCTAAGTTTCATTGCGACGAGAACCAAGCTTGAAACGCTGCAGATACATAGACGCAGTGGTATATGTAACTAAGGATCCAAGGTTCACGCAAGGAGCCTAGAAGAAATCGAACTGTGCAAGGTGAGAATTTGGGTAAAGGTTTAGATAGTTGATCTTACTTAATTAAAAAAAATAAATAAATAATTGGACCGTACACTTCTCTTAGGTGTTCGGCGAAGCTCCTCCTCCTATTTGTGGTGTGCGTCTTGATGTTGTTCCACAAATGGAGGGATCTACAGTTTTAAGCCAACTTTGAATGGTAAATCTTTTTTTATGATGAGCTTTTTCATGGCAGAAATACTCTTAGCGGTTTGTTATAGCCTACCGAGGGGCGACCGTTATTGGAAAACACTTTTTCTACCATTTTGCTGTTTCATGCACGGAGACTCCAACCTACGCCCTCCCGAACGGTAATCACGTACTTGGGTTGGTACGGCTACAGCTGTCACTTACTCTTACTTAATTGAGTTCAATTAATTTCAATGTTCCTCGTTTTAGCATATTGGGTACTGCTTTTGAGGAAATGATATTGGAAAAATTTGCTTAAATTTTTACATTTTTCTAAATGACTCTTTAATTTTCAAAGCTTTTCTGCTAAAACTGTATTCTCATATATCCTCAGTTATTTCTAAAAATCACCAAAAGTAATCCCACTTTATCATATAACTCGCAGAGTACTCTTAATGACCGAAAGTGGAATTATCAATTCCCTTCCTCTCGAAAACTCAAGCAAATCTGGCAAAAGAAAGAACGCCACTGAACTTAAGAGGTCCCAGTTAAGTAGGATAAACTATGAAAACCTTTGACCAAAAACAAAAAGGGCTTAAAATACAAGCCAGTGCTATCACTATAAATTTTCCCGTTACACTTAGAAGAAATTGGTATTTCAAAGGATCGTTAGTGGAGTCCTTGTCAAACTGAAAAGAAAGGAACTACGATCAGTGGTTTGGTGGATCATGAGCACGAACCATGAGATCAACATGGATTACCTATATAGAACACATGCAACTTAGAGCACTTTGTCTGTTTTTTCTTGGCTTTTATCAAACTAAGTTTTGGGTTTAATGCTTTTAAAATGGATCAGTTACATTCTCTATCCAACGACAGACTTCTCAGAATGATTAAGGAGACTGTAAAGTTTGCGAAAGAGTTAACTTTTTTCTATCTTTATCCCCCGTTCTCCAGTTTACATTTCTTGTCTTTGATCTCAGTTATATTTTATATCTACGGCTGAATGTTTGGGTTTTCAATTATGATCTCCTGGTCTGCTCAAATCATAATCCATGTATATATGGTTTTAGTTAAAAGGGGTAGAAGAACCGAAATTTCGTGTAATCGCGATTTTAGTATACTTGAGAGGTTAGGCTGCTGTAATTTCGAGAAAACTAAAAATTTTTTGAGTAGGAAAGTTAAATAAAACTAGTTTTTTATTCCGTATGTCATAAGCTTTATCATTTTTTTCTTTTTTTTTCAAAGCAATATAAAACCGACTATACAGCTTTTAACGCAAACACTTTTCTTGAAAGGCTGACAAAGAAACTGCAACGCAAATGTTTAATTTGTTTTTGGTTAAGAATTTGAATAGGTTTAAAAAATTTGTTTAATGAGTTTGCCGATTTTGGTTCTCAGAACCATATCAAAAATTATCCAAATTTTAAATCCAGGCACTTCCCAATATTTTTTTCAGATGGAAGATTTAAGGAATTTTCGATGGAGAAGATATTCAAACCGCATGAATGCAAAAAAAATGACCTAAAACAGATGCTTTGAAGACCTTAGAAGCCATTCACACCCATTCAGAAATTGTTTAGGAATGTAAGTTGTGGCGAAACTACGTTGCCAGGCGCAATGAGCATGAAGTTGTGTAGATTCCGGGATACTGTGGTGTTCAAGATAACGCTGCGGCTCAGTAGTAAATCTCATGAGAACCGTTATTGTACTACCAACACCTACAAATCAGTGAAGTGTTTCTTGAAAAAAGCCTAACAAAGTGGTAGCAAACTTCCTTCTCCGACAGAGAAAGAGTGAGCTACAAGCCCTGGTAGAACTAATTATTGGGCAGAATCCATGGGGATAACAGCGATCCACTGTGTACATCTCATTTAGACGATGAGGAGAATATAGATAAATTTCTCTGTCACTGTCCGGTTTTCAACAGCCTTAGAAGCTACATTTTTGAGTCAGATGAACTGAAAATAATCGGACTACTTTCCCTTCTCTCGAAAAACTGCTAAGGTTAAAAAAAGTCTGGGAGGTGTACTGAGATGTAACGAATCCTTACCCTTCCTGTTATTCTCTATCCTAACCCTATCTCTTACACTTAAGTGAAATGGGCAATATTGCCTGAGTGTTTGGAAAAATTTCCGGCCATCCCGATACCTTTCTATTCCTACATCCGATAAGAATTCGGATTCAAGATTCAAGATAGAATAACAATTTTTTGCCTCATTGTGCAAAATCTTAAACTGAACATATCATCTACAGTTCTACTAGTATACATAAACATATGTATGTCTATGTCAGTATTTTCCATAAAAAAAAACACCAAAAAACCACCAAAACTTTTGCGTACGTGCCCAACTTAATTCTCTTTAAAAAATAAAAATTCAAATGACGGCAACATAATCAAAAAAACATTTAATGAGCAGACTTTTTCTTTTTTTAAGAACAAAAAAGTACTTTAGCCTGCTAAGGTAGATGCCGATAGAATTAGTTAAAAAAAGTGAAACTTTTCTCTGCGCTAAGTTTGGAGATAAATGTGCAAGTGTGTTAGTATGCAAAAAGTATATTAAGATAAAAGTAAAGTGCTATATCTGTAACTTATACGTTACTTTTAACTTTTCACAACAAACTTTTTACACGACTTTTAAGTCTAAAAATCAAAAACAAAAAAAGCTAAATTTGCTTGGGGCAGCGCATGTACCATAACTCCTTGTATTTGCATACTTAGCTTTGATGTCAAGTCGAAATTGTAATATGACCAAACGAAAAATGATGCAAGCGATAGGGTTAAGCAAGCTAACGTGATAGTGTTTTTATATACATATGACAATATATTTACATACATGCACAGCTGTATTCAATTAATTAAAAAAATTACATTTTTATATTTTCATAAAACTATGGTGTCTTCGGCAACAAAAATTATATTGTATAATTCGAACCTCAAGGCTTTGTACAAAATTCAAAAAAAAAAAATATTCTAAGAAAAAAACTCATAGAAATCTCTTTTTTTATTTCTTTATTTTATAATTTTAAGAAAAATTCTGGATATGCAGTTTTATAGCCAATTCCATATTATGGTACGAGTATAACAAAGTGCAAGTTTCAAGTGGCTTACAATTTCCGTTGATTTTTGACTATTTTTATCACTGAGGTGCTCAGCTTTTTCGTTTCTTCGACTTCAAACTTAGACTAAAAGCTAATTAAAATATTTGTGACCTTGTTGAATTTTTGTGAATTTTGTACACAGTTTAGAGCTTTGAGTTTTATGAGTAGTTTTATTTTTTTATGAGTAGATTGCAACATACTTCTAGAAGAACATAAAAAAGTGAAATGCAAAAACAATAGTTATTACTTGGTAGACGTGTCACACTCCTATGCGCTATTGCTATGTCAATATTTTGTAATAATCGATTAGCGGAACGAAAATTCCGCTGTCAAAGTTAAAAAGATCAGAGTCGTCATCTTCTCTATGATTTCACCCGCAGTCATAGGTATAGCAAGTAGCCAAAGTATTTCATCTATAGCTTAAGTGTATTTTGGACGTTAGTCACTAGCTCATCGCCGATATTCTTACAGATAATCGCCGCGGTTTGAAACTTTCTGTACCTTCTCGAACTACCTTGCCCTTTTTTTCTTCGAATAAAAGTCCTCTCTTCCTTTCTAAGCTCCCACATACTTTGCGTAGAGCGCCCAATGTGACGTGGCCTTTGATAGGGTAGGGCTCTTTGTTTCTACGGCGACATAGTTCTATCAGTGGTTTTGCGGACTCGCCGCAATCCAATTTCTTCGGTAATACGCACTGAAAAAGGTTACAGCTTTTTTACGACGATCTTATGAAGTTAAGTGTACGTTTTTTTTTTGCAAAGAGGCAGTGCGGCTGGCAGATGATGACACGCGTCGCTGTTAAGTCCTCAAAATATTCTTATTTATTTACTCGTAAATATACACAGCATTAAAAAAACTGTAGCACAGGATGTCTTGACAAATTTGCAAAATTTGTTTGCTTTTTACTTAGCTTTAATAATTTTTTGTATGTAAATATAGTTCTTAATCCTACAAAAACCATATAAATCCCAGTAGCAAACTTTGTTAATAATATAAAGAAATTCCAGAAATTTTCAACTAAACTTCGGGATATGAAGTTTTATAGTACACTAAATTTTGGCCTAATAAAGTTCAAGTTTGAAGTGCCTCAAAAATCGCTTTGATTATGCAAAAACTTATTACTGATCGTGTAGAGAAAACGCACAAGCAACAAGAATAAATAACAAAATTGTTAAAATTCAACGCGACTTTTGAGCCACTTGGAACTCGTACTTTATTATGTCAAAATTCAACTAGCTATTAAATTGCTTACAACAAATTTTTCCTAAGTTACCCATAAGAAAGTATGATAGAATTTGCAAAAGGAAATTGGACAATATTTTGATAACAAAAATTATTAATTTTAAGTAAAAACGAATCAGTTGCCAAACCTTGCCCAACCAAAAACACTTACCATAGCAGTTTTTTCCATAAGAAGACTGTCTCCCAAGTTGATAGATTTTTTTTTTTTGTTTTGTTGTTGCTAGTACTACGGGCTAGTGCTACAAGCTATTGTCTTATCTTTCAGGCCCAACGTAGTCGGAGGTCAGCACTCCAAAGTGCGCTCTACGTTCTCTTATAAACGATCTTTGGTCGCATTCATTATTGACTTCTGTCGGAGCACTTGCGCGAGATATATAAAAGTATCGCTTTGGCGAGGGAAGTACTTGGCGGCAAATTTATTTTGCTGAAAAAGACGAAATATACTTACACCGATATATACACTTGTAGTCTAGAACAACAGGCGAGTGGCATCTGCAATAAATTGTATGGCGTCTATGGAAAATTGTTTGTGTGTGCGACGGTGAAGAGGCAAATATAAGCTAAATTTGCCTATTCAATAAGAATCCATCCTAGGGCATAACTATCCAAAACGTCCTACTTGGTAAATAAGTGAAAACTTTTTGTAAATAAATTCGCGCAACTTTGCAAAGTACCAGAACTCATCCGTAGCCCAAGGCACATTGAAAAGCTAATAGCAGTGCATAATTCAATAATAAGAGGTTTGTTAAGTAAGCAGCTTTTTCCCGCTGTAAATCGTCTCCCTTAGCAAGACAATGGAGTGCTAACTCTAGAAATTTTGAGTAAAAGTGAAGGAAAAGTAAAATTTTTACGAAATACATTGCGTTTTCAAAATCGTGTGGTTAAGAGTACATACCGAGTAAATGTCCAGAACTAGTACGATATGGAATACATTCTGACATACCGTTTAAATCAGGATAGCGTAGAGCACTTTTTTTGTGGCACTGCGCCCGAAACATGTGACATTTTGACAATCCGAACCTACGCAAGAGCTTACTATGTTTCATTTAATAAAGACCTAAAATAGGAAAAAGAGTTAGATAGTCTTCACTCGGTGGCCAGCTAGCATTGAAGGAACATGTTTCCCATGTGGGTGGTTGAAGTATTCAAAGCATGTGAATGCCAATGCCGTCATCAATTAGCTTTTTCCAAAACAAGATTAATTAATAATTTACGGAAATTAATTCGAAATAAAAAAATATTAAAAAAGCTGGTTAAATTTAATAGCAATTAATTTAAATTAATAAAGGTAGAGTTAGTTTTTCAAGTAATTTGTAATGTAGGAAGTGACTTGGGGGTCAAAAGTTCAAACTGACGTGGGCAAAGCGAATTAAAGTAAAGTTCTAGTATTTATGTTCAGAGTTTGTTCTCAGTCAATTAACTGTTTGATGAATCCACCGCTTCTATGAAAGAATTTGTTATAACACATTTGCTTAGGGAACATTATAGCTTCATATCGGCAAAACTTCGAGACTTCGCGATCGGTTTTAAATTTAAGAATTAATTCACAAAATAATAAACCATTTTTTTTTTACTTCACTTAGCATCTTGTACCATATATTTATTCTTTTGCTACCATTTTTAACAAAAGGGATTTAATTTTTTCCACTTTCTTCACCCCTCTTAAATGCAACCTTTTGTAAGCGAGCGCCAAATTCTAACGTCACAAGTGAGCAAACCTTTAATAATTGAAGCATCGTTGCAGCAGAGCGGCTAATTTGATTATTTTTTCTATTTATTTGGTTTCTAGATTGTCAAATTTCGTTTAAGTTACTCTAAACTCTCAATATTTATTTATAGGTTTTGACGGAATATATTGTTATTACTCTTTTTGCTCTATTGCTATTCAATGTGTCCCGCTTCGTAAATTGTGTTAGATGCTCATAGCCATTGCCATGATTTAATGTTCATAAAATATTTACAATAATTTGCATGTAACATAATTGAATGATTTAGTAGCATTGTTTCTCATAATACATACAATCTGTCAAAAAAATATCGGGAATTGTTCATTTAAAAAGCGAGCGTTACATGTCTAATTTTTTTTTTTTGCTGGAATGTTGGTACAACTGTCCTCTATGGTGTCGCAGAGTGTGAGTGTGACCTGTCAATTGCTTGTTTAATTATATCAGTCGACCGCAGGTGTGCTCGGCGATTTTCACAATCGATATCGAACAATTTGTCTTAAATTTTGTATTTTGAACGGGATTTCGTATGCCGAATCGTTGAAAATGTTACAGAAAGCCTATGGCGAGTGTACTTTATCAAAAAATGGAAAAAACGGATCCACGAGTGGGATAAGGCTTTTTCAGAGGGCCGAGAAGTCCTGAAAGTTTTGCCCAGACCTAGTCGCCCATCAAAGTCTTCAACGGATAAAAACGTCGACAAAGTCAAGGAAATGGTGCTGGAAAACGATCATTTAAGTTTCAGAGAGGTAGCACGTGAGCTTAGCGTGTCTCACTAATCAATTTGCAACGTTTTATACAATTAATTGTGCTTAAGACGTGTGGCTGCACGCTTCGTTCCAAGAGAGTTGAATTTCTTTCAAAAAATTCCTCGGAAGAAGGTGGCTGAAGACATGCTTGAGCAAGTGAATTCGGGCCCAACGTTCATCTAGCACATCATAACAGGTGATGAGACGTGGGTATATGAGTTTGACATGCGGTCAACATGCGGCTGAATGGCGCTATCCACATGAGCCGAAACTCAAAAAACCACGTCAAAGTCGGTCAAAAGAGAAAGTCATGCTACTCGATTCCTTTGATTATTATGGTGTTTTGCGCTCGGAATCTCGGAATTCGTTCCGAATGATTCTACGGTAAATAAAGAATATTATTTGGAAATTATGCGACGTTTGAGAGAGAATGTGCGTAGGAAACGGCCCAATTTAGACAGAAAACTAATGGATCTTGCACCATCATAAATCAGCGTCTCACAAGACTCATATTGTGAACACTCTTTTGACCAAAAACTCGACAAATATCATCGAACAACCACCGTGTTTATCCCCCTGTGACTTTTTCCTTTCCCCAAAACTTAAACTGCCATTCCGCGGACGCCGCTTTGAGTCGATAGAGGCCATTAAGGAGAATTCACTGAAGGAGTTGAAGAAGATTCGTCAATCGCAAAAGGTGCTTTGATAGCTGGACTAATCGTTTGCATACGTGTATTGCTTCAAATGGACCCTATTTTTAAGGTGAAAAAATAAATTTTGATGATTAACCAATTATTTTGCGTTTTATTGAACAATTACCGGTACTTCTGTGACAGAATGTATTTTGTATGGTGTTTAAAATTAAAAAAGACTCACACGTTGGCATTCTTTTCCAAAATTTTTATTACAGAAATAAATATATCAACTAATTTTTATGGAGGATGGTTCCATGTGTAGAAGTCCACGCAAGTGGGGAAAGTTACTGATCGCCATTCACTTGGGAGTGGCCAGGACGATTCTTCTACATATGGTTCAAGCAGCTCACAACGTCCGGGATTAGCCCACGTATCCTCTGGTTAGCTTTCGAACACCCGTTCGGGAGTGAGCTAACGTGAGAAGGCGAAGCATCCCAGCATAGCTGGTTGTGCGCTGGGTTTGGGACCCGCCACTTAAAAATCCCCCCCAATGAAAACAGCAACAAAGCCTCGGATGGGAGGATGGTTCCATGTGTAGAAGTCCACGCAAGTGGGGAAAGTTACTGATCGCCATTCACTTGGGAGTGGCCAGGACGATTCTTCTACATATGGTTCAAGCAGCTCACAACGTCCGGGATTAGCCCACGTATCCTCTGGTTAGCTTTCGAACACCCGTTCGGGAGTGAGCTAACGTGAGAAGGCGAAGCATCCCAGCATAGCTGGTTGTGCGCTGGGTTTGGGACCCGCCACTTAAAAATCCCCCCCAATGAAAACAGCAACAAAGCCTCGGATGAGAACTTCCAAAACTGATGACGACCCCTGCAAACGAAATAAGGAATACGATTTGAGGGCATGCACCTGGAATGTCCGGTCCCTTAATGGGGAAGGTGCCTCTGCCCGGCTGGTTGATGTCCTCGTAAGAGCAAAGGCTGACATCACTGCCATCCAAGAGATGCGATGGACGGGGCAAGGCAAGAAAACCATAGGACCTTGCGACGTCTACTACAGTTGCCATGTAAAGGAGCGCAAATTCGGTGTCGGATTTGTTGTGGGAGAGAGACTTCGTCGCCAAGTACTGTCGTTCACTCCGGTGGACGAGCGTCTCGCAATAATCCGCATCAAAGCACGTTTTTTTAACATATCGCTAATTTGCGCCCACGCCCCGACGGAAGAGAAGGACGATGCGACCAAAGATTCCTTCTATGAGCGCTTGGAGCGTTCGTATGAGCACTGCCCCCGCCACGACATAAAAATCGTGATTGGCGACTTCAACGCCAGGGTGGGCAAGGAAGGAATTTTTGGTCCCACAGTCGGAAAATTCAGCCTGCACAACGAAACATCCGGTAACGGACAGAGGCTGATCGACTTCGCCGGGGCCCGAAACATGGTAGTCTGCAGCACCAGATTCCAGCATAAAAAAATCCACCAAGCTACCTGGCTGTCCCCTGATCGAAAAACGCGAAACCAGATCGATCATGTTGTGATAGATGGAAGACACGCTTCTAGTGTATTAGATGTACGTACGATCCGAGGACCCAACATTGACTCGGATCATTACCTTGTTGCAGCCAAACTGCGCACACGCCTCTGTGCAGCAAAAAACGTACATCTACCTACGCAAAGAATGTTCGACATCGAAAAGCTGCAATCACAACAGACAGCCAGAAGATTCGCCACTCGACTCTCACTCCTGCTCTCAGAGAGCACTTCCCAACAAACCGGCATGCACGAGCAATGGAGTAACATTTCTCGTTCCCTACGTACCGCCGCCGAAGAAGAAATCGGATTCCGGCGAGCCCGAAAAAACAATTGGTACGACGAGGAATGTCATGCTGCCGCAGAAAGAAAGGATGCCGCCTATAGAGCTACGCTGCGATCGGGCGCAACGCGAGCCATGTGGGATCGCTACAGAGAGCTGAAAAAGGAAGAGAGACGTATTATCCGACAGAAGAAACGAGAGGCCGAAATACGTGAGTGCGAGGAGCTTGAGATGCTGGCCAACAGGAACAACGCCCGAAAATTCTACCAGAAAGTTCGGCGGCTTACAGAAGGTTTTAAGACCGGGGCGTTTTCCTGTAAGAACAAAGACGGCGATCTGGGTGACTGACGTACAGAGCAATCTTAAATTATGGAGGGAACACTTCTCGAACCTGTTAAACAGTGACAGCTGCGCATGTCGTAGAGAATGTGAAGATCCCGATACCCCAATCGATGACGACGGAATTGTAGTTCCGTTGCCCGACCATGACGAGGTGAGAATAGCAATATCGCGGCTACAGAACAACAAAGCCGCGGGCGCCGACGGACTGCCGGCTGAGCTATTCAAACATGGCGGCGAGGAGCTGGTAAGGTGCATGCATCAGCTCCTATGCAAAATATGGTCGGATGAAAGCATGCCTGCCGATTGGAATTTAAGTGTGCTCTGCCCAATCCATAAGAAGGGCGACCCTGCAATTTGTGCCAATTACCGCGGGATTAGTCTTCTAAATATCGCCTATAAGGTTCTAGCGAGCGTATTGTGTGAAAAGCTGAAGCCCACCGTCAACCAACTGATTGGACCTTATCAGTGTGGCTTCAGACCTGGAAAGTCTACCATCGACCAAATATTCTCAATACGCCAAATCTTGGAAAAGACCCATGAAAGGAGAATCGACACACACCATCTTTTCGTCGACTTCAAAGCTGCATTCGACAGTACGGAAAGGAGTTGCCTGTATGCCGCTATGTCTGAATTTGGTATCCCCGCAAAACTAATACGGCTATGTAAGATGACGTTGCTCAACACCAGCAGCGCCGTCAGAATTGGGAAGGACCTCTCCGAGCCGTTTGATACCAAACGAGGTTTCAGACAGGGTGACTCGCTGTCGTGTGACTTCTTTAACCTGATGTTGGAGAGCATCGTACGAGCCGCAGAACTTAATCGCTCAGGCACAATATTTTATAAGAGCGTACAATTGTTGGCGTATGCCGATGATATCGATATCATCGGCCTTAACAACCGCGCTGTTAGTTCTGCCTTCTCCAAGCTGGATAAAGAGGCAAAGCGAATGGGTTTGGTGGTGAACGAGGACAAAACGAAGTACCTCCTGTCTTCAAACAAACAGTCGGCGCACTCGCGTATCGGCACCCACGTCACTGTAGACAGTTATAAGTTCGAGGTTGTAAAGGACTTCGTTTATTTAGGAACCAGCATTAACACCGATAACAATGTCAGCCTTGAAATCCAACGTAGAATCTCTCTTGCCAACAAGTGCTACTTTGGACTAAGTAGGCAATTGAGCAGTAAAGTCCTCTCTCGACGAACAAAACTAACACTCTACAAGACTCTCATCATGCCCGTCCTGACGTATGGCGCAGAAGCTTGGACGATGTCAACATCCGATGAAGCGACGCTTGGAGTGTTCGAGAGAAAGATTCTGCGTAAGATTTTTGGACCTTTGCACGTTGGCAACGGCGAATATCGCAGACGATGGAACGATGAGCTGTATGAGCTTTACGACGACATAGACATAGCGCAGCGAATAAAGATCCAGCGGCTACGTTGGCTGGGTCATGTCGTCCGAATGGATACAAACGCTCCGGCTTTGAAAGTATTCGATGCGGTACCAGCTGGTGGTAGTAGAGGAAGAGGAAGGCCTCCTCTGCGTTGGAAAGATCAGGTGGAGAAGGACTTAGCTTCACTTGGTGTGTCCAATTGGCGCCGGTTAGCACGAGAAAGAAACGACTGGCGCGCTTTGTTAAACTCGGCCAAAATCGCGTAAGCGGTTATCGCGCCAATTAAGAAGAAGAAGAATTTTTATGGATTTATGTACTGATGTGCGACAACTAACAACTCTGGTGGCAAACTTAAATTGATTTTATATGTTTATTTAGCTAAACTGCATAACAAATCACATATTCACACACTCGATTGGTATACCGCAAACATTTTGGAAAACAACAAATTTAATGCAATTTTTCAATTGAATTCCTAATGCTTTTACATTATAGTCATCACTGATTGTGACAGGGATTTGCACACACACATTTACAGCTCTCTAAATTACACTGATCTAAAATGAGAAATGCTTCATTTTCATAAATAATACAAATATAAAAATACGAGCATTTGTTTGGATGAAAATATATCTGCATGCGAACTTACTATTATTTACTCGTTTTTTCGAAAATTTCCAACTTCAGTAAATTTTGATGAGAGCCAAAGTTTAGATGTGTGCACACACACAGGTGTGTGTATACATAACATGAAAACACGCAATAACAAATATGTGAAATCAAGAGTTTTACATGCAATTAAAACTTGTTTTCATAACAACAATACATATACCTATATGTATATATACTACATATATACATGTGTACGTATTCACATGCTAATATACTATTTCTTTGGAACACGTAAGGACATTATAGGATAACCTGTGAACAAACACTCGTACAGCTTGTCAGGGGGGAGCATTAGATCTCAGAAGCTTGATTAAAAAAGTGCTAATGATAAAAGTTTATTTCAATAACTATTACAAAAGAGACAAGTGCGGATTTTATTATTTCTTTAATTAATTCCTCTAACGGCGGTCGCCCTACCGAATGGGTTGGTGCGTGACTACCATTCGGAATTCACAGAGGCAACAAAGGTTCGATTCTCGGTGAAACACCAAAATTAAGAAAAACATTTTTCTAATAGCGGTCGCCCCTCGTCAGGCCATGAAAAAGCTCCTCATAAAAATATCTGCCGTTCGGAGTCGGCTTGAAACTGTAGGTCCCTCCATTTGTGGAACAACATCAAGACGCACACCACAAATAGGAGGAGGAGTTCGGCCAAACACCCAAAAAGGGTGTACGCGCCAATTATATATACCTACATATAAATAACGGTCAATATCTCAGATACACTCTTGGAATACGGTCCCCGTACTCCGTGCCCCTAGCTGAAGAAGTGATGTCGGGATGTCATTAACAGCGTGAACGATATTTTCTTTTACTGCTGAGATGGTCACCGGATTTGTTTTGAGCTGCTTACTTTTGAGGTAATTTATGGGGTACAATCAGCTGAACTGGATGACCAGGATATGTCACCGAAACGGCTTATCGGTCTGTGAGGGAAAAAATTACGCAGTTTCGCGCTAGTCCCTTTTGCCATTTCGGTGTGGCTCCATCATGCTGAAAACATTTGTATGTGTGTACTGAAGAAAGGCATTCAGGGCTGATAAGCGACATCGTTCACAGAAATTTCTTGCCATCAAGGATTCTCACAAAAAGACGCTCTAATTATTCTACTACTTTACAATGCACACCAAAATGTCACTTTGGGCCTGTGAAGTGGCTGTTGATGTTTTAATAGTGGGTGTAGCCCTTAAATGAAAATAGGCTTCATCCCTTCAAAAGATAGTGTTTATCGCACAAAATCGTTCCACTATTGTCTCGAAGAAATGTTTAAAGCTTAAGCGCTTGGACAATTCGAATTTTGGAGAGGTGAGGTCGAGAATCCATCCTCAACATTGCATGCACATTGCATGCACGCATGACTGTCGAGCCGTTCGCTGTTTGCCACTGAATTATTAAAATTTCCATTGGGACATTACGTAAACATCGAATATTTTAACGTGAACAAAAGTCTACAACGAGCAGTTGCTCGCTCCACGTTTGTTCATCTATTCACTACGACTACTCTACTAACTAAATAACCCACACGAATCACGAAGCCAACGCGGCCCCTCTCCACTCATACACTCAGCGGTTAAGGATAAACTTTAAATTTAAAACCTCATTCTGCCACCAGACACCCTGTATCTTAATACTTAGTTCAGATTTGGCTATTTATTTGCATTCATTCTATAATAAAGTTCATGTTAATCTAATCTTCAAACTTTGTACCATATTAAAAAATTTCGAAAAATGTTCAACGGAATTTCAAAACTTTTGATCAGAATTTCTAGAAAAATTATGAATAAACAGTTTTATAGTCCATAGAATTTTGGTCCAACAAAATGCAAGCCTGAGTCCAAAGTCTCATTGGTTTTTGAATTGGTTTACAAACAACGGAGAAGGATCGACCGGTGTAGGTAAACGCAAACCGTGGCAACAACGCGCACTACTCCGAGCGTTTATCACCCTCACAAACGCAGCGATTCCAGTACCGCAGTAATGGCACAAATTTCTCACTAGAAATTAGCAACTACAAGGAAAAACTCAGGAAAAAGTGCCTAAAGTGTATCTCAGATTTCTATAAGGTATAGCTCTCTCTCTCCTTTTCCTCTAGGTTATATCTTTTCCTCTCTCGCGGAACGAAAATGCCCAAAACGTTGCATGGCCTTGAAATTTTACTCTCCATTCTCGCTCGTCCATCAACGCCTAAGATATTTCACTTCAAAAAATCGTAGATTTGTTATATGGAGCAGCCGGATTTTCTAGAAACTTGCACTTTATTATAGTAAAATTGAATGGACTGTAAACTGCGTACCGAGTTTATTAATTCTGACTAAAAAGTTTCAGATTTTCAAAATGAAAGTAATATTTTTCCAATTTTTGTTTAAAGTTCGAAATTTGGATTCATATGATTTCTTTATTAGGCAGTGAGTTAAATTAGAAAAAAAAAATTCACTTGAAATAAGAATAATAATAGAAAATAGTCAAAATACAGCCAAAAAGTTAATGTGGTATATTTTTTCACGAGCTGTATTTATAAAACCTCACGGTAAATCATAGAACATAAGAGAAAATGTATGCCAAATGTCAACAAAATGGCAAAAGAGTTAACTTTCTGCAAATTTTCTATCTGAATAAATGTACGTCATGAGCCTTAAAATAGCACACAATAACAAAAATAAAACACCCTATGATCATAAAGTACCAGGAATGTTAAATGTAACAAAACGAACCGCGCACGTGGGAACCGGTCCATATTTTTTTCTTATGTTGGTAAGACTATAAGACACACATCTGTCACTTTTTAGCGCCATCGGATCATTAGTGTCTGCCTGTAGGTCGCAAATGGCTGGAAATATGGGCAACCAATTCCTGGATTTTGCATGATTATAATGCCCCATCGCGCCGAGCTTAAATTTTGCTAGATTATATGACCAAACACCAAGTGAATACCATCGATCAAGCACCGTATTTACCTGATATGGCCCCGTGCGACTTCTTTAAACGTTGACAATTGTGTGTTGCTTCAGACGAGTCATATTTTGAAGGAAATAAAATAAATTTGCCTTAAATTTAACTCTGTTTTGTTTTATTTAAACATTCCCGGTACTTTCAGATCATAGGGTATGTATGTATGTCATATATACCTAATTATTGAGCGTATACTTACTACTCGGAATAATTAAAAACACGTCTTTGCTATTGTAAAGTTTATTTAGAACTCGAATTTCAAAAAAAATATAGTTGTTGTACATTCAGGTATACATTTTTACTACATAAGTTGTCAGATTTCCAATACTAATACATACATATTGTATATATACACACATGCAATTTATTGTAAATGCTGTGATTTTTAAACGAAAATAAAATTGGTTGTTGGCATTAATAACTGTAGTAAGAAACCACCGATATTTTCAATAAAAAGTATTGAAAGAATCTCCATTATTGACACTGTTATGTTCAATTATGCATTCAGGTACACTCGCATATTTGTAAGTATACCTGACACCAGTTGTTCTGTATTTTCAAACGCATTGGTTATTATCCAAAAGTTCAGAAGAGTGCCAGCTCAATTTCATTTTTAATATCTGGTAAAAGCGTCTTGTTGTTGTATAACTCTTACTATGTCTGTAGGGGGACTTTAAATTTTATTTGCATATAATTTTTTGTTATTTCTGGAATTCTGCAATACTAGATTATGAAGGTTTAATCACTAGATTATTTTTTCTACAGATACTTGGAATTAAATTGTGGGCTCTTTCTTTGGCTTCCGGCACGACTTAATCAACAATACACTGTGCTGTTGGAACAACGCTAGAAAAGAAGAACGATGTGCTCTCACACCATCTGTTGGACTGTTCGAAGAATAATTGATTCAAGCGCATGAGAAATGTACTCGTATGTATTCGCCTTCAGGAAGAGTATTTTGAAACGCAGTGCAGAAATTTTCTTTTATATAAATTCATGTATACGAGGACTGCTACTTATATTTCCGACCTAGTATTTCCTAGTGTTGTCAGGCGTCATCTGACATTTCCATTTTCAAAATATTTAACCAAAAATTTTATTTAAAGTTCCTCGGCAATAAAAATTAAATTAAACCGTGAGGAATTTTTCTCATGTCAGGAATGTATTGATAAACTAAAATCATTATGCGGCAGACAAGCGCCATCCTTTAGATGGATAGATAATTGGAGTGTACACTTCTGTTTGGTGTTTAGCCGAGCCCCTCCTCCTCTTTGTGGTGTGCGTCTTGATGTTATTTCATAGACCTACAGTTTTAAGCAGACTCGGAACGGCAAATGGTTTTTATGAGGAGCTTTTTCGTAGCAGAAATACACTCGGAGGCTTAACATTGCCTCCTGAGGCGCGACCGCTATTAGAAATCTCTTTCTTTGTTTAATGTTCATGCACGGAGATTCGAACCTACGCACTCTCGAATGCTAGTTAGCACCATAAAAATTGGTAAAATGTCCTATGTCATGCTCGCTATTCGCTCACCGACGGATTTCGCAAAGTAGAACGACCTTATTGGTTATTTTGCCAGAAAATAACTATGTTGTGTGCAAAATAGCTGAGAAAACTCGTTCTGTAACATACTGTGAGAGTAAGGCATCTTTAAGCATTATAGTGATGAACATCAACTTGATTTTACATGATCACCTTTTTGTTAAAAGAGGTGAAAACGCGACTGGACGAAATACTTAGAAAATTAGTTCAAGCTAATGCAAAAGTTTATTGATCATCATGGTGAAATTTTTCAAACCCATTGAAGCGGTATTCAGACACCAAAGCTTATTTTTCAAATTGTTAGTCCAGAGATATAAATAGCAACCCACGTATATGTATACCAACACTTACGCAACAATTGGGATCTGACGAAACTAATTAATTGAGTCGTTTCATACACAAAAAGTTTTGGGTTCGGCTGCCTTAGGTAAGGCCGTTCCATACCATGTTACGATTTTCACATTATACGGTCTGATGATTAAGTCTTTTAATGAGGAAATAGCAAACACGCTAAGGATCATGCCATTGATCTTGCTCAAATAAAAATGTATCTGTGACTGGAACAGGTTTAAGTCGAACCTTGACTGTTATTTTATTTAAGCTTTTCACAAAGAAACTAACTATATTGCTAAAACCGTGAACACATCTTCGAAATAAATGCATCAACATAAAAAATAGTAATCGAATGTCGAATGTACATAGCACGGGAAATTTGAAACCTTCACCTTATTTTTTGAACACATCTCGTACATTAGAAAACTTAAAAAACTCAACTTTCTTACTGTTTTCATATATACACACGAATACATATAAAAGATGGGCTGAAAAGTCCCGGGCCTAACACACAGATGGAACTATTTTTATTTCATGCACCACTTTTTCAGTTAGTACTTACCTTAAAAACGCAGCTGTTAAAATTTCATGATATTCTATTCATTAAGTCGTGACTTATTGTGCTGAGAGTAACGCTACTTTTGTTATTTTTAAAACGATAGATCAAAAATAATTTCGTGTTTTAATTTTGCACTGCTTCTTGATGGAAACAAGTGTTATGGGAACTCCGCTTCATCAGAAACAACAATAAAACGATGGTTTGCTGACTTCAAACGTGGACGTAGAGACACCGATGATGCACAACGCAGTAGATGTCCAAAAAATCCGCAAAATCATTTTGAATGATCGAAAAGTGAAGTTGAGTGAGTTACCTAACATAGTAAAGGTATCAAAAAACTATGTTAGCATTATATTGCATGAGAATTTAACTACCCAAAAGCTCTGTTCTACACCTGCTCACTTTCAAGACAAGGCACCGTGTCACAAATCAATCACAACAATGGCAAAAGTACATAAATTGAACTTCGGAATGCTCCCACATCCACCTTATTAGCCAGATTTTTCTCCCAGTGACTACTGGCTATTCGCAGGCTTAAAAAACAGTGCGCCGGTAAGAAATTTCGCTCGAATCAAGAAAAAATGAGGCCTATTTTGAGGTAAAAAATAACTCGTTCTACAACAGTGGTACTGAAATGTTGGAGCGGTGCTGGAATGATTGCGTTGTTCTTAATGGGAATTTCTGTGATGAATAAAACTAATTCTGAACAAACAAAAAAAAACTATTTTCTTTGTTAGACCCGGGACTTATCAGTCCATGTAGGAAATATATTTATTTTTCCATGTAAATGTTGCATATAAATAAATGAAAATAAAGCACACAGTTTGCGCCATTTCTTAATTCGTACATAAGTATATGTTTGAATAAGTAACGGAACAGCTTGCGTAACAGTAAAAATCGCATAAGTATTGAGTACAAAGTGTAGATGTATAACAACAACACGTCCCTACATAATAACATCTAATTGCCACTCAACAAAAAAAATATAAGGCATAAATATGTACATATAATCCTCACAGACTTCTTTTGTATGTGTGTATGTAAGTACACTTATTTATTTATGTACTCGTAGTTGGCACACATAAGGTTAATAGCCCCTAATGGCGTTTGGTGTTCTCCAACGGAACTCTTGCTGCTTTAATTTATTCGCTTTGTTGGTGAAAAGAAGCAACAAATAGCGTACTTCCATTCTCTGTTGCCCTTTTTCTGGTTGATCCACTCAAGTCCACGAACGTCCTTTAGCCATTATGCATGCAGAGCCTTAGCTGTTTTTCTTGGCAATTTCTTTGATTTCCTACGCAATATGTTTGCACGGGCACCCCATTAAAAACCAGCTCAACTTGGCCATCTACGAGTCCGTACACTCATATATACCAATGTATATTGCCTTTTGCTGCTGACTCATTTCACTCGTTCATAATGCTTTAATATAATATGAGAGTTTGTACGTGTGTGACAATTACAGTTACTTTCATGGTCGTTTTGTGTTTTTGTTTTTCGAATGGAGGCATCTCATTTTTATTTTTATTTATGCATAATTACACTTAAATTTCCGTTGTTCATTTAATATTTCTTTTTAATGTCTTCCGTGTGACAGGGAGTTCAGTCGAATATATGTATGTGACTTGGTATGCTTAAGAAACAGAAATTGGTAATAATGGGTAATCACGGTAATCGATTATTCCACATTCCAAGAGGATTCTCTTCTGCATACTATAAAGCAAGTTACAGTAAACTCTGCCCAGTATGTGAGTATCCCTTTATTCTCAAGCAATCTCTGAATTAGGTCGATTTACACAGACCAACCATAGACGAATTACGCTACCCACTTGTGAGATAACCGTGCAGAGCTAGTATGGCAGAATAGATGAAAACAGACCTATAAAAATGGTAACCTTTCTCGACCGACCTTCCATTAGTACAGTACTTGGCAACACAACCGAACACTACCTAATGAGTACACATCGGAAGCATATGGGGTTTCCTTCTAATGGTAGTAGCTGCAGGAAAGAGGAGGAAATGGGGAGTGTTGAACACTTTTTATGCCACTGAGCCGCTCTTGCCAAAAAGCGACCTCGCCGTCTAAACTCTTACCTCTGTGATTGTCAAGCGGACTTTGAATGCGCAAATATTCATAAGAGAAAAATATGTTTCAGTTGAAAAATTCTAAAACACGGAATATTAATAATGTATATGCAGATTTGGGAGAACTTACAAATTGCAATTTAATTAATAGAAATCATTTCGAGTTTCATATGCCTTTTGTGAGCATGTGACAAATTTGAGTAACTATTATGGCTGGCTTCTCGCAGATAAACCTAAGAGCGAAAGTGGCAATTTAAACAACACAAGTTTTAGTTTTCAGTTTATCCAGTAATGGCAATTGGTTTGCTCTAGTGTCTTCAGACAAAAGCCGAGTAGCCGTGAGAACAACTGCAAAGCTTCCCTGATTAAATTCTGTAAAACCGGTACTTGAATGAAGAGGAAAACTCCTTTTTAATTTTCTGCCGCCAACTTTACTCCCCAATGCCTTATAAAACTCAGAGTTTCCATTTGCTTAGAGTTCCCTCGGTTTGCTCGTAAAATATATACATCCAGCACCTGAAGCCTGCGTGTAATGTTTATTTTTAAATATTATAATATTTTTATAAAAATAATAATAAGATAAAATTAAGCTAAAAAAGTATATTAAGCTAAACAGATATTTAAGTCAAGACATTAAAAGAATTTTGAATTATGAATTTTTAAGAATTTTAATAAGAAATTTGCAATGCAACAATTACAACAATGATAATTTTTATAATATTCACAATAATTTTTATGCTAAATATTTTACGTTACTTTTTTTCATAACAAAATAGTTCAATTAGTACTAAGGATAATGTAAATTAAATTTTAAAACTCAAAAACTCCAAAAAATTCAACAACTAAAAAATTTGTTATCTAAATTGGAATTTTTAGAAAACTTTGGATTATTCAGTGTTATAGCTCAAAAGATGCCATTGTTAATCTCTCAGTTAAATATATATACATATATATATATCTAGTTGGGGCTTACACCCATTTTGTGTGTTTGGCCGAGCCTCCTTTTTGTAGAGTGCGTCTTGATGTTGTTTCACAAATAGAGTTGCCCACAGTTTAAAGCCGACTCCAAATGGCATATGGTTTTTTTGTTTTTTTTTTTTATGAGGAGCTTTTTCATGGCAGACAGACACTCGGAGATTTTCCATTGCCTGGCGAGAGGCGACCGCTATTAGAAAAACGTTTTCTTCATTTTGGTGTTTCACGGAGATTCGAACCAACGTTCTCTCCAAATTCCGGATGGTAGTCGTGCACCAACTCATTCGGCTACGGCAGCCGCTCTCAGTTAGAGCCAATTTATTTGGAATTTCATATTATCGTTCAAAATTGATTTCTTTGACTTAATGAGTGGTGAATACTGAGGCTTCATTAAAATACGAAAAAATGTTATTATACTTCTTCCAATTACTGTGGATAAGAAGGTACTAAATATTTCGTTTCTTTTTTTATTTATTTCAGAAATCAGGAATCAAGCTTTTCAACGGATATTTTCAAAAATGTCCCTCTGAGTCGCAGAGCGCTAAATCAACCAGGTAAATACTATTGCAGAAGATGCTGAACTTGCAGTACACCGAAACGACCTTAAAGGAGTTTAAAGCGTTATCAAAAGCCTTGCAAACATCAAACAGAACATTACACCTCTGAAGCATTCACAACTCAACATTCTTGCATCAGATGAACAACAGCTTCACGGATAGAAAGAGTTTTTCGAAGCTGCGAGAGACAGTAATATGTCAGCCATACAAATGCCATAAGGTGTAGCCAAAGTACCATTTCCAAATAGAAATATCTTCACCAGCACCCTGCGTTAGCAGAAATCAAAGTTGCAATAAGAAAACTCGAAAATAACAAAGCTAATGCGACCGAAAACATATTTGCTGAGTTCATAAATTACGGTTGAGTTGAATTAGCCCAAAATTTTACATCGACCGCTGAAGAAAGTGTGGGCAACGGAGAAACTAGAAAGAAAGTTCTATCCTTTATTATTATCGACCGTATTTTCCAATTTTGAATACTTTGCATAGAACAGAATAAAATGGTTTCAATCTACAAATATACTGCATTTCCCATGTCAGCATCATCATCGAACAGTCAGCTGAATGGCACTCTCCTTTATTCCTTCTTTTTGTGGATTTTGGGCGCGCGTTTGATACCATAAAAAGGGCCTTTACCCATTCGGATGAATGACAAAACTAAATCAATCGCTTATACTCGTATTGAGCAGTGGGATAGCGAACGATGGAGGTGCATACGTAGATGTTGAGGCGCGATTATGCAAAGCATGTGCAGCTTCTGCCTCACTCTTTCATAACTTGCCTAATTTTTTTCATAATGTTTTAAGGAGTTCAGCAAGAACATAAAAATGATAATTTGTTTGATATACAGGAAAAAGGGAAAGTACAAAAACGAACCAGGTTATACACTTTTTGACGTGATAAAGTCTTATAATTCGATGTAGCCGCCTGCACTCACCAAAAAATGCGTCGTTATCTTGCTCATGCGTCATTACGTTGCTTCAAATGCAAGCGAGAGCGCGGAACGAACGACAAAGAGGCACAATCGGTCCCTGCGTTCGGCAACGTTCGACTTCTGGCTCTCTCCTACTTAAGTGAGCATATATACACATGTATATTGTATATAAATTCACATACTTGTATTTGCATATGCCTTCTTCCTGTGTGCATGGTAATGAAGCATTTCTCTGTGGAGAATAGGACGATGATAGGCAAAGTAGGAAATGAAAAGGAGTGTTTCGAGTGTAATGTGTCTTGAAAAAGTCAAATCGATGATGGTGCCTCTTAGTATTGTTGACTTATTAACGTCTGATGCACAATCGAAATTGAGCAAATCTTTCATGAATATGATAAATGTTTCGTCATCTTACTCGTTTGTGTAAATGTAACTTGATCAATTCCATTGCGATTCCATTTACCTCCTTCTCTATATCCAAACAAAATATCCATCAAACAAATAAAACTTTTCTTTTGAAAAATGCAACCATTCCATCAGTATTTTCTTATGACGTTGTTACGTTAAACTATCGTCAGTAAACCGATTTTTTTTTTTTTTTTGATAAGTTCATAGGCACTTTTTTCAATAATCTAATACTTCCAGGAGTTGCTTTCCAAATTTTCATGTGAAATTTCACAAAAATTTATAAATTCCATTCAACTGCGTAAGTAGTTTAATTGACTAAGCCAACGTGCCGTCAGATGATACATTCAGGTTCAAACATTCAATTAGGGCGCATGAAATCTGTTGCGCGCTTTACAGTCAACGAATATCGAAACGATAGTTTAGCAATTCATCGCTCGTAAAAACTATTTAACGCAATAAAATAAAAATCCACCACCATTAAGCTAATTTTAAAAACTCAACGTGAGCCAACCCATGCCAAGTTGCCAGTTAATATCAATTTGTAGCTAACTTATTTACGTTGACAGCGCACAAATTACTGATAGACAGCAAGTGACAGAATACTCAATGCATACTATGGTACATACCCTATGCACAAATACATGAGCATACTCTGCTAGTATTTATATGCCTTAAGGCATGTGTCTACTCATACATATGTAAACGCAACTTTTTTGAATTATTGGTATGTACGCATACATGCGTACACCCTGTAGTGAAAAACCAACTACTCAGCAAAATTTAGTTCACAAATTGGCATTTGATGGAAAAAGTGCGAGTGCGCCGCAGAATTGAACGAGTTGCAAAATCAATAATTAGACTTAAACAGATGCGAAAGAAATATTACTATATTACTATAAATTAGAACGTCTCAAACGTTAAGAATGCATGAAATGAGGATTGGAAATATATAAATATTGATGAAGTCAGACATTTCATTTTTTATCTATTATGAAGTAGCTCATTAACTGGTAGTATACTGAGACATGTAATGTCTCCTAAATGATATGATATGCTGATCCAAAGGCAAATTGCCATGACTTTTTTCTGTCAATTTTCTTGCAAACAAAAAAGTTTACAAAATGTACAAACAGAAATGTCAAAATAAAAATTTTTTGAAAATAATATTTTGTCCTAAAAACTTAAAAAAAATGATTCTTTGCAAAACAAAAATATAAGTAAAAAGTATATTTTACACTAAAAACTTAAAACCAAAAGCAGAAGAATACAAAATTTTCCACGAAAAAATGTTTTAAATGAATATTTTACAATAAAAACTTTAAAAAATGTTGTACATAGAAATTAATTTTCTTTTCCACCCAAAAATATTTTCCATATATTTTTTTAATACATTTTAACCTGAAAACTCCAAAAATTTGTATACAAAAATATACAATTAAAAAAAAATTTCCTTAAAAGAGTAAAAGCTTTAAAAAATATTGTACATAGAAGTAAAACTTTTATCCAAACAAAACTATTTTTTTCTGTATATTTTTTTTAATACATTTTAACTCGAAAACTCCGAAAATTGTTATACAAAAACATACAATTTAACAAAAAAATTCTTTAAAAAAGTAAAATCTTTAAAAAATGGTGTACAAAGAAATACAATTTTTTAAATGTATATTTTATCCTAAAAACATAAAAAAAATATATTTTGCACAAATAAATATGATTTTGCTCTAATAACTGGCATTTCGCAGGACATCGTCATTTTAAAAATAAAAGTGGTTAGCCTTGCAAAAAAAGAAACTAGAAGAGAATTGATTTATTTGTAGGCTTGAGTATAATATGAAGTAAACTGAAAGGATAAACAAAAAACTTGTATAATTTTGAAATTTATTCAATATGAAATAATATATTTTCGTGTAAAATTTAATTAAAGTGTTCTTTTTAGCATTTTTGTAAATTTTGTTTTTAATACCTTCAGATAAAACACACATTTAAAAAAAAAATTTTGAAAACCGTTAATTTTTTTGTTAAACTTTTGGGAAAAAGTTTGTGTTTCTTGTTTTTGTCATTTATAGCTGAAAATATGCTTAATAGGCTCTAACCCTTTGCGCTCGAGCCGCGCTGATACGGCGTGAAGCCATTTTGAAGTGTTGAGCACAGCACTGCTGTAGAGCCCGAGTGATTTGAAGTCTTAAAAAGAGGCTGCAAGATTTTCTCTGACCGTAGCTCGCTTGTAGATAGGCAAAAAGTTCCGCAGTATTTCCACAGTAATTAAAGAGTGTGTTACTTATCAAAGTTTTTGTTTTCGATATATTTATATACATACATATATTATCCTAAAAACTTCAAAAACTGTTTTATAAAAAAACTAAATTTTTTTACATATTTTATCCCAAAATCTTCTAAAATTGTTTTAAAAAAAAATTACATTTTATTTTATGCTTTTAACCTATTTATCAAAAACTTCCAAAAAATGTTGTACCCAGAAACAATTTTTGAAAAAAAAAAAAAATTCTTTTTATTTTTTATACATATATCATCCTAAAGACTTCAAAAATTGTTTTATAAAAATATTAAATTTTTAAAAATGTTGTACAAAGAACTAAAAACGTTTCCAAAAAAAATATACAGGGTGAACGATATGAAGTGTTACCAACTTGACACTGCTTGTATCTGTAAAACAGCTTATGACATCAACGTCAAAATTGTTATAATAACAGTTCAATATACTCTTTATAAGCCATCAAAAGCATTTGCGTCTCAGTTTTGTTGAATTTTTTTTCTGTGATGGAACTCAAACGTAATAGTGTGATTGCGTTATATTTGGCTGGAAAATCACAACCAGCCATTGTTCGTGAGCTCAGTCACCTCAAAGTGAATAAAATCTTTGTGTATCGCACTATCAAACGTTTCAATGATACTGGTAGCATTGCAAAACGCTATGGAGGTGAACCAAAAAAACCGCAGCAACGCCAGAAATGGTTCGGAAAGTGAAGGCTCGACTTGAACGAAATCCACATCGAAGTGCAAGAAAAATCGCCAAAGAACTGAAAATATCGGAATACAGCATTCGACGCATATTGAAAACTGAGCTCAAGGTCAAGGCTTACAAGTTCCAAAAAGCGCACGATCTTTCACCCCAGCAACAAAAAAGTTCGGTGCAAAAGAGCAAAGAAGTTGTTGCGCTTACACGAACGAGGCGAATTTCCTACCATTGTGTTTTCTGATGAAAAAAAATCCGCAACTGAGCAGATCATAAACACTTAAAATTATCGTGTTTACTTGACCGAACGCTCATACGAGAATTTGAGCCTACGTATGGCCACTTGAAGCAATTTTCCATCGCAATTAATGGTTTGGGCCGCAGTGACCGCTGATGGACGCTCTTCAATCGTTTTTTTCGAGCCTGGTGTCAAAGTGAATGCGACTTAATATATTATCGGGAAAATGTTTTAGAAACTGCTTTAGAGCTGTCGACACGCAAACATTTCGGTCATAGACCATGGACGTTCCAACAGGACTGGACACCGTCTCATAAAGCTCCAAAAAAGTTATGGTGTTTTGAATAGGTAGCACTTCATATCGTTCACCCTGTATATTTTTCTCATATACCTTTTTTTATAAATATAGTATCTTACAATCTTCAAAAGTTGTTTCATAAAAAACCTAAATTTTATTTACATATTTTATCCTAAAATCTTTAAAAAAATGTTGTACAAAAATATATACCAATTTTGTTTTTCTGAATATTTCTTTTAAATATATTTTATCCAAAAATCTTCAAAAACAGGATAAAAAAATTTAATTTTTTTCCAAAAAAATTCTTTTAAAAATGTATATTTTATCATAAGATATTAAAAAAAAATAAATTAATGAAAAGAACCAAAATTTTCTACATTGAATAAATGTCAAAACTAAAAACTGTTTTCAACAATTTTTCAGTTTACTTCTTCTGTACTCAAACCTACAAATAACACAAACCAATTTCAGAAAAATGTGCGGCATTGCCCAAAATACTTGGATTAGTTGGCATGAAATCGTTCAGCTGCGAAAGAAAGAAGTAGCTCAAAACCAACAGGTTTGACAGCAGGGTACTTACATACATGTGCATAAATATATGTACATAATGCTGTAGAAGCGTTAAAAGTTTACATCCATGCATGTGAGTAATGCGCCATTAATGTCATTTGACGACATTCTGCCAACCGAAGGGATAATAAAGTTTGAAAGTTTTCGATTACCTTCAGGCAAATAGTCCATATTTTTCGAATTTAACTCTCACACTTTATGCTTACAAACATACATAGCACATAGTCTAGAGTCAGGCAGTGCAATTTCGCCATCACAAATGTTAGCATACTTACTCGTACATGCATACAAATATATTTAAAGATATTATGTGGCAGTTCCTATACATATACGTAGTTCTTTATGTGTATGCCATTTCGCAGTTAATGTTGGTTTGTAATGGATATTTACGGCTACCACAATTTCAAATTGGCAAATGTGAATGACTTTTATGGCTTCACTTAAGTACATACATACAAGTATTTGTAAGCGCATAGGCATATATAATTTATGATGATTTCCTAGTGTTGAAATAACCTGATATAAGCCCCATACTCGTACATACACCTGCCTATATGCATGTGAGTAAGATTTATGCCTTTTACTTAAGTAGTCTGATACACTTTGAACCGGTCAAGTAAGCGATGTAATTGCATCAAAAATATATACAGGTATATTAGGGCGCGTCGATTTAAAAATCGCTCATTGCTCTGTGAAAATCGTATTCTAGAGATCAAAATAAGAAACTTTGCCGAAGGAACCATACCTCTAAAACGAATTCTGATGTCCCCCAATTTAAAAATATTATTATTAAATGGCTATGTTTTTTCTTTATTTTTATTTATTTATAATAATATTTATTATTTATTTATAATAATATTTATTTTTTCTCTTAAGAAATTTATTTAGTCAGAACATATGTAAATGAAAAAATTAATTTAAGTGAGTTATAGAAAAGAAACTAAAAAGTTCGACCCAAATTGGAGGACATCAGAATTCGTTTTAGAACGCAAATCGACCCGGCCTAAAGTATATCTACCATATATAAATTCACTGGAACTTTCCAGCAGTGGCATTCACTTAATGTCAATATCCTTTCAATTGTTGTACTAAACATTTGGAAGAAAACTCAATAGGGACTTACATGAATTCAGAACGCTGAATACTATTTTTTTTTGGTGAAAAAATTTATAGAAATGTGTAGTATAACAAATGTGAAAAATATTACTAAAAACTTACTCTTTGAAGTACGAAATTTTACAGAGTATAAAGGACCATTTTGCAAAACATTAAATACGTATAGATTGCTTGAACATGTCAGCATCCGTAGTTGAAACAGTGGATTTTACCATTAAGTATTTAAGAGAATTTTCTAAGCAAGTTTCACTATGGTTTTGAATATGAAAATATTACTCGTCAAATGGCCCTGGTGACGAAATATTTCTAAAAATCCTATTTATGGTCTTGTTCACTGCATACTATACTTAAAACATATCAAATCATTTGCTTGAAAATAACTTAGGTTACGAATTTCAAATTTAAGAAGAGAGTGCCTATTCCATTTCTATTTTTTTTTTCTTTTCTTATTTCTGTTTATATTTGTTTTTCTTACTTCTATTTCCTATTCTTTGGCTGCCAATATCAACGGGCGGAATTCAGAATTCCGATAAAATAACACTCGAATAAGAAATTTTATTTTTTGTTTTTATTTTCTGTTTTTTTTTTTTTTTTGAGGGAATGCTTAATGATTGAAATGTGGTTAGTAATAGTATTGCTGTTTTATACTTTATTTAGATGAACTTTCCCCACATCCCAATAAAGACGTAACACGATCTTGCCGTACAGACAGGTGAATTCGGACCTCTAATCTAGCATGCCAAGCAGAGGATGCCGCCCGGAAGAACAAATTTGGGGAACTGTATACTGTATAGGCTGAGCCGGGAGCAAATGTGGAAGTTCAAACCGTCCTATTACATCGGAACATGATCAAACGGCTACATGGTACAGGACTTCGGAGACTTCGAGCTATACCTCGTCACCTACCTAATTTGCACACTCAAATAGCTGTTCATCGACATAATCCGCTTTTCCAACTCTAGAAGAAATAGAACGTGGCATTAAAGATCTCAAGCCCGGAAAAGTTTCAGGTAGTGATACGCTCTTATCTGAAATTCACAAAACTGACCTGGCCCTCTCAGTATGATATTTTGCCCTTCTCTTTGATGCGATTTGGCGCGTTGAGAAACTGCCTAATGGGTGACCGGCGTCTTGGTGAAAGTCCTAAAACAGACAACATCTCTGTTTGCAAAAATTATAGAGGTATCACACTTATCAGCACCTCATCCAGAATTTTGTTCAAAATCCTACTTAATAAAATACAAACTTATCTTGAACTGGAAGTACGTAAACAGCAAGCCGGGTCTCGGTTTGTCATGATCCGATCATATCGTCACTCCCCGCATTATATTAGAACAAATCAAAGAATGATAGTCAGACATGCATGCTTCTTTTATAGATTTTAGCAGAGCATTTGACAGCATCGATCGAAACTCTATTTGGATTTCATTGTGTTCAGGAGGCATACCGCAAAAAGTTATTAGCATTATGAAGGTTTTGAATGTAAAATATTACACAAACTCTCAATAAGTCTTGGATGCGATACGCCCAAAATCAGGTGTAAAACTAGAATGCCTCATGTCATCTTTATTATTATTATTTATTTTAGTCCTCGACGATGTGTTGTGCCAATCAGTTGGCTGACGGTGGGCTTCAGCCTTTCACACAATACGCTCGCTAGAACCTTATAGGCGATATTTAGAAGACTAATCCCGCGGTAATTGTCACAGATTGGAGGAGCGCCCTGATTATGGATTGGGCAGAGCACACTTAAATTCCAATCAGCAGGCATGCTTCCATTCGACCATACATCTCACACCGTATCCAAAGTCGTATCCAAAAATCTCGTGCAGCATTTTCACAGTTTTGCAAAGTATAGGTTTCAAATTAAATATTCATCAAATCTAGGCTACGCTACTTTAATTCCAACGTGAAAGCGGTGTTGCTGTGCTCCGAATTCTGGTCGCTTACATCCGTGCTTTTCCGAAGACTGCAAACATTCGTCAACGCCTGTTTGCGCAAAATTTTGAAAATCTGGTGGCCTCGTGTTATTTCAAATCAGGAGTTACATAATTCGAGCAACGAACTCCCAATCGAGCACAACATCAACGCCTTAATATTTTTTTCTACCTTAGATTTGCAAATTCGATTTGATAGCCAAGTTGTGTTAATTATTTCAATAATTTTTAGTAGCTCGGTAGGTAGGTCAGTCAATTGTGATACCACAGAAGCGCTCCTCGTTAAAACATTTTATTTTAAGTGCAAGTTCATTGATCTGGCTGACACATATATGGTGAGGGTTATCAATATTATTCAAAAACGATGAGCCAAAGTATCTAAACTTAGTGGTATGTCTCGCAAGACAGTGATAGAAAAGATTCCTCAGAGAATCTTTCTCCTCCTCATTCTTGCAGCCTGTGCAATAGTCGAAATAAGGTACTTTCAATATTTGAGCATGTCGACTTGGGAGGCAGTGGGCTGTGTTAAAGCAACTAACATATAGACCTTTGAGCACCTGCCGTCCCATTTCGGCCAAATTCATTTTGTAGCTTTACATGAATGTGGGCTGAAGTAACCCATCTCGTGTGCCACTTATACCAATAAGTTTGTTAGTTGAGAGGGGTATGCCAACAATATTCATATAAAGAGGGGGGCTAGTGGTAGTGCCCTCTCTCGCTAACTTGTCGGCCTTACAATTCCCTGGTAAGTCACTATGCCCTGGATATGGAAATATTCCTCCATCTTTTTAGGTAGTCACAATTTCGCCTAACTAATAGGCTAGAATGGCTAGACGAGCCGATACACTTGGTTTTTGAAACAGTATAGTTATAATTAATTAGTAAAGTGGTAAAGTTGTGTATAATCTTTTTGAATCAAGAATTGTAAGATGAGTCCTAAATATTCTAACTTTGGTATATAAAAGTATCGACTAACCCAAATTCTTCTGTGGATAATTAATTATTTTAAGCGCTCATCATACTTCAAAGCAACAAAGTTTTAGAATAGAAATGTTGTTACTAAATTCAACTGAAAAGCCTAAAGAGGGTAAGTTTGTGCAATATTTAATTTTCCGTTGTATACCACTCCGAAAAATTGTATACTTTAAGTTCGATCAACAAAATTTATTACACTTACACCGTTAGCTAACCAATTTCTATTAACTAAGAAGAGTTTATAGGTCTTTGAAATTCACTGGACCATGAAAAGTCATTGAAAGGAATTGAAAGAGGCGCTTAGTGCGCTCTTGACGTTGTGGAAAGAAAGCTTCGAGGTCAATACAATATTCGAAAATTAAATTGACCAGAAAATTGAGAGGCAGCCTACGCGCATATGAAAAACACACGTGCACCCATACATACACATGTGTTTACTTATGAACAGCAACGCACACACATTCAAATGTATATGGTTTATTCCCATGCCAAAAAATTTACACAAATAATTACATATGGACATGGGTACACCGCAATTGATGCAGGTAGGACATTTGGGCTGACTAATTTGCTTTAAAATAGAATGTGTCATAAAAGAGTGATGATGAGGACTACTTACACATACATTCCATGCATATCACATTTAACTTAGGAATTTCTCTAAGTACGTAAAGTTAAAGTTTCGTTATATTGAGTTGATTGCTGATAAGCTATACCACCTTACCTAGACCCATGATTAGATCCATTGCTTCCTAACCGAATC
Source organism: Anastrepha obliqua (assembly GCF_027943255.1). NCBI lineage: Eukaryota > Metazoa > Arthropoda > Insecta > Diptera > Tephritidae > Anastrepha > Anastrepha obliqua. The sequence goes on from NC_072895.1 coordinate 44,908,929, forward strand.
ATATCCTACCCACATCGGTAAACAAACGCATGTGGTGCATGAATCTGACTAATGGATTGACCTCCAACTTATGCGTTTTATTTAGATCGTCAAAAACTTTTGGGCTAATAAAGTTCTGCCTTCTCCTTCATAGTATGGGGCATACGTAAAGGAACTGTTTTATTATTTCTAGCTCTACATACTTTTTTCCTGAACCTTCTGCAGATGTTTCTATGAGACCTGTATCCTATCAAAGATTTATCCTGTTAACATTGTCGGTAGATATTCCGTTCTCTACTTTATTGTCATCGTCTAACTATGACCCTTCCTTGAAAAATTAAGAAGCTTAAACCCATTAAATACTTCATTGAAGAGGAAATTAAAATAAAAACCATTCAGCTTTCAAAAGTGGAAAATTGTCAATGACTTCGGTTAACCGAATTGAATTCGAGGCCAGTATCTCTCATTTAACTGCGCTCTGTTCATAGTCTCTTCTAGAAAGCTGAGAGAAATTTTTTTTAAAGGATGCTTATTGGATTATCGACCATCTTCCTAAGACAATGCACTATAGGAAGATTCGAGATTTATGCCGATATCTGTTCATTGATCCTTGATCAAAGCCAATCAAACAAAATTTATTTAATGCTGAAAATTTGTGTATAGATTCCGGAAGTCAAATGCCTTTATTTCATTTTTCTATAGCATAAAACCCTCGATTTTGGTTCAATATGTTTCGGATAAAAAGTTGTATATTATATTATTGTAAATTTTTTTTTTTTTGAAAAAAATGTGTTATTTCGTTCAAAATCGTTCGGAGAATAATACATTTTTTTGTTGAACATTTTTCGAAAAGGAAAGTTTGTTCCCTTTTTGGAAACCACTCCTCGTTATGTTTTTTCCATATTTAATATTTTTTTCATTAATAGTTAATACTATGCGCGGTAATAACTGAAAGTATCCTTCATAAGGCTGCCAGTAAAAAATCGCATATTACCTCTGTTTTCAAATCGAACGAAACGTCGCTGAGTAGATTAATTAGGCAGAATTTTTCTATGTTTTAAAGTTTTCGAACTGAAGCTCTCTCCATGTCTGAATTTCCGTACAACTGACCTGGAGACTGTATTATATGTATTTGTGAAATAATTACAGTTTATATGGGAGTCAAAGGGCAAATGATGTGCTAAGCAGGTTCCGAACTTAATATTCTCACAACGGTTGCTTTTTTATTGGGCGACGATAGTGATTGCTAAAACGGCTTTCGAAGTTCCGGTTCCGGCCGAGGTTCATCATAGGGGTGATGGCGTATTGGAGCGGATATGGTGTATTTTGGCCCTGAGGCCTGAATCAGGTAGCTCATGAGATGAAGTGTATTAGGTCACCCAAGTCAGTTAACAGGCCAAAGTATACGCGTATTTGGATTAGCTACCAAATATGAGACCCAAACATCAATAATTTATGTACCTTTTTGGTTTCAAAGTGATTGTGGAGTATACCAATCTCACATTTCTTACTAGGTTTATGCAAAGTTCAAAGGTGCCGACACATACATATGTGCACATGCTCAACTTTTCATATGCAACAACAAACGAGGGTCATTTATTTCTTTTTCCTGTTAACTGAAAGGTTGAACAAAGTTCAACTTAACTGGGCGCACTACCAAAGGCTCATTGCGTGCACTCGCCGTACTTTGAAATTGCTAAAACAGTTGTCCATATGTGCCAATTTTATTTGTAGTTGCCACACAACTTTTTTTCACAGAGTACTATTGGTTGCAGTTATTCACGTATTTGTAGCTGTATGTGTATGTGCGCATTTTTTATTAGCTTTGCCTGTGCTCGACATTCAATTTGCCTTTTAACGCTCTGTTTCGTACGTAGATGTGGATGGGTTTAACAAACCCCATATGTATCATAATAGCAGAGAATTCTTAAATTAAATTTTTTGTCTGCCTCTACATACGAATCACAGCAGTTTTGTGTGGCGAAAGCAGCGCAATTTACATGTTTCTCTGGTATTGATAATTCATTTGTTTGTTTGCGAGCAAATACCTATGTACTTATGCAATATTCAATATATTAATTCATGACGATTCAATATTTACGTTGTGCGAAAAATGTGCAAACACAGCGCTATTCGTTTTTTTACTTTTATGGAATTTTTTGTGTCAGACAACATTATTGCCAGTTTTATTGAAAACTCAGCATAATGGAGGTGGGCGAAAACTTAAATTACGTAAAAGTTGATTTGCATCAACAAAAACTACAATAAAAATTATATATTTCTTTGTTAAATTATTTGATATTTCATATCAAAAATAAACTTCCATTGAACTACAAGGTGCATACGGTACTTGAGGACATACATATAAGAGAATATGGCGATAACTTCCAAAACCATTATTTTTCTTCTTGCTCTTTTTCAGATAAGGCAAGGGCAACTACAGTTTATCTCACGAAATGAAAAGATATGCAATTATCTTCGCTATATGCGCGGCCGTCGTACTCGAATGGGTTGGTGCGAGTCAACCATTCGGAGTTCACAGAGAGAACCTAGGTTCGAATCACGGTGAAACACCAAAATTAAGTGTTATATATCGTCGACGCGCATTTCTTAAGAAGGCCCCTACCCAAAAGTTCGACCCAAATTGGGGGACATCAGAATTCGTTTTAGAGGTATGGTTCCTTCGGCAAAGTTTCTTATTTTGATCCCTAGAATACGATTTTCACAGAGCAATGAGCGATTTTTAAATCGACCGACCCTAATATATATGTATGCATAGATCACACCGATTTGGAAATCTCTAATATTCTTAAAAACGCCCATTCATTCATAAGGTTCGCCGTGAATTGGAAGCAGCAGGCGCCGATGCAGAATCTGTTGCTAAACGCCAAAAAATAAACGTATAACTCTCTGACACTATCCGATATGAAGAATTTATTCAACAAGTGCAAGCGATCTTTGACGAGGACCCCTCAAAATCTATGAAAACCCTTGTTAGGGAGTTTTGGTGTTTCTGAGGAACTTCTCCGTCGAGTTGTCTATGTAGATCTGCGATATAAGTCCTATATTATGCGCAGAAGGCAGTTCATGCCGGAGCAAACACGAGAACAGCAAATTATCTGATCAAAGTGCCTGCTAAACAAAATGAAACAGCCCGAAACACCTTAGCTGTTATGGTTTTTTTCTAGCGGAAATATTCACCAAAACCAAAAGATCAGTCACAGAAATGACCAGAATGATAGATGTTCCAATTCTACCGACTTTCCTGTTGTCATTCACACAAAGTTTCCCGCCATTGCTAAGGTTTAAGTGGGCATGCCATGTCGCCACCACCACATTTCTATACTCAAGGATTTCGAGTGAATTCTGCTGCATATATCAAGGTATTAGAGGCAGTAGTGATATCCTGTTCGGGGTGATAGCCCATACATTTCATACATTCAGCAAGGCTCCGTTCTTTCTATGATCGATATAAATAAGTAACACTTGATTCGGGCATGCAAGCGTTACCGAATCCGGTTTGAGGAGGTTATTGCGACTACTGGAAATTTTACTCAATAATTTTATAGATATTTAATAATTTAAAATTGTGAAGATTCATTTAATTTTGTTCAAAATAAAAGCCAATTAGTTTTACTATCAAGTTATCCCCAAAAGATCCAGCGGCTACGTTGGCTGGGTCATGTCGTCCGAATGGATACAAACGCTCCGGCTCTGAAAGTATTCGATGCGGTACCAGCTGGTGGTAGCAGAGGAAGAGGAATGCCTCCTCTGTGTTGGAAAGATCAGGTGGCTTCACTTGGTGTGTCCAATTGGCGCCGGTTAAACTCGGCCAAAATCGCCTAAGCGGTTATCGCGCCAATTAAGAAGAAGATGTATAAAAATGTATGAGTACCTCACTAAAAAAATTTGCAGTTTTTGCGCCGGAATTATATAACTTATTACATTTTAAGACTTTTGCAAAAACAACTCGGAAAAATATTAGGATTTATGTGAGCTGCGCCGATTTGAATAAACCTCCAAAAATCATGTTTTTCAGAAATAAAATTATAATATAATTATAAATTAAAAATATTTTTAAACGTCACTTCAGTTGATAGAAGAGTTTAAGGTTAAGGATCTGCAAAAAAATCTTATCAACGGAAATTTTTCGCTCTACTTTTAACTTTTAAAGATCTGCGTAAAAATCTGCATGCTTTAAAAATTTGATCAATTATTATTTTTGCGTTATTTTTGACTTTTCATGGAAGAATCGTTTAAAGAAAACTTGGAAGTCACATGCGGGCAGCTTCCGATTCGTTTCTGGACCGTCTGAAGGCTATAGTCAAGGTAGAAGGGTTCACATCGAGCAAAAGTAAATTGATTCTTAATTTTGTATTATTTTCACACATTTTTACTTTGAATTTCATAAAAGTAATTTTCCAAACTAAAAGTATGGCCTTTTTAAGGGGGGAAGCTGGTCTAGAGCGCAAAAAATGGGCATATTTTATGAATTTATTTTGACTCAACAAAGGAATCAATCGAAAATCTGTGAAATAGGTTTAATAATATAGCTTTCATGGTACAAATACAAAATTTTTCGTCTGAATTAATTTCAAAATGGCCGCTGTCCAGCAGTTCTCCTAAGGCGCCTTTTTTTCTAGTGGGTCCATTGTCGAAGACGTAAACTCCTTAATTTTTGTCCTGGATCAAAAAATAAAATTTTTTTAGTTTCTATATAACAACAGAAAGAGACGTACGTAGGATTTTTTCGATATTTTGTTTTTTCGCGAAATGGTGCACGTTTGAACAAAAAGTTACAATTTTCACTATAAAGAACGACATAAAATTGTTGATTAAAAAAAAAACTATGTAATATAAATAAAAAATCCTACGTACGTCTCCGGAGAAAGGTATTTCGAATGTATTGTCAAAATTTCGTAAGAATCGGAAAAGATTTGTTCGAGTTATGTCTTTGGCCAGTTTAAAAAAAGTGATTTCGAGAAAAACGCGTTTAAAGTTGTAAGTAGCGTTCGGGGCATACCTGCGAGGCACTGCCGTCGAATGAAAAATGTGGGCATTTAGACATTTTTGCTGGCATCCCTCATTTGGTATATTATTTCTAAGACCCTAAAGCACCTTTTAAGACAAAAAAAAATTTTTCGATTTTTTCAAAATTCTAGACCAGCTTCCCCCCTTAATTGGTTACACTTCAAGTGCCGGATCCTGTAATAACGGAAAATTTTCTGAGAAGTCAGAGGATTGGTTTTCCATGCCAAAATTGATTGAGAGATTATTTATTTCCCATGCGACTGCAAGGACAAAAAGGAGGCAGAGACTATTACGTGCATATACCGCCTTTGCTGCCCTCTAGTAATAAGCTTTTGTTTGACAGACCTGATTTAAGCAGGTACACACAATCTTCGGCACTTCCTTTTGCACACTCAATGACTTAATTTCAATGCAAGCTAAAATAAGCAAGAGCATTCCCATCAGTGGGAATACTGTGGGCGCAACAGTCTGAATGAGTATCCAAATACTCTATGTAAGGTATCAGACACTTTAACCTAATCCAAACTAACAAAGACGATGCTGGAAATTTTGCGTTTTTTAAAGAATGTACTGCATATGAATGAGTATCGCTACCAAATTCATAAGAATCGCATTTAGAAATTTCTGATTAAGTGCTTTGCTTTGCAACATTGTGCTCTTTTGAGTCAATCCTAAAGCCAAAACTCTCACTGAGTAAAAATGTTAGTACGTTGTAGGTGAAGCCTAATTTTTAATTTCAAAGGAAATTGCGAGCTAATCTATAACAAGAAGTTTGACCTGTAGCAATACACGCCACGTAAATGTAACTGTAGGACCGAAAACTAGCCAAATCAGTCCAAAAATGTGTTTTTTTTAATATCACAAATAAACTTGTAAACCTCCAGTGGCACTCATCCATTTAAATTGGGTACATATAATATGAGCGTGCATACATATAAGCAACAACAAAGAAACTTTCCATTTCCGGGTGTTTCACAATACATCGCAACACAATACATCACTCATACGCCACGTCGTAACGCATGAAACAACGCACGTAAACAACAAGTTTATTTTATACATGCAACACTCTTCTCTGAAAAACGCCTACATGTTTTGCTTTCCACATCAGTGTGATTCTAAAGTCTCATAATAGTTTACTTAATGTTTTTGTTTTCACTTCAACCCGAAACTTGTTTAGCAAGACGCCAGTTGCCGAAAGTTGAAAGAAAGTTGCTGCTTTTTTCTTTTCAATTTTTGAATTTGCTTAGCCGTCAGCGCTTAACTTCATACGCATCTATCATACGGTTGCAATTTTTAAAGATGTCTTAGCCAGTATAATTAAAATATTTTACAACATATGCAGCAGGCAGCTTTCTGTTGGTTTCAGATTTTAGTTGTAACTATTTAAAAAAGTTTACGCTTCAGGGTATGGAATTCATTTCACTCTCTGATTCTCTGTCTTTTTTTTCAACTATTACTACTTACATACGTATGTAATACCAAAATTTACCAAGTTTCTGTTATTTAAGTTTTAGCCTTGGGATATATGAATTCAACTTATAGGAAATAAAGAAACATAACATCTTTCGCATGGGTAATTCTGATATGGTTTAGGTATACTCGTATGGCTTAGATATCACTCAAATACATTCAAGAAAATTAAAAAAGAAACAAACATTGTACACAACAAAAATCTTTTAGTTTTTCTTATCACTCACTCACAATCTGGGCACAATCAAAAAAAATTTACCACTTTTTCATGTACATACCATACGGAGTTACCAGGGAAAATATCTTAGATAAGTAAGAACATTATTTAGATGCTTTCTGATTAGTTTGCTCATATGACACGACGTCCTAAGTCTAACTGGTTTTGAGTTTTTCAGTTTGAAAGACTTTAAATTTCTTTTTTCGATTCGGTTCGGTTCCATTTTTGAATAAAAATTATATGAATTAATAAAGATCATCCAACGGGTATGTTTCTGACATGAAAAAGCTCCTCATAAAAACAATCTGTTGTTCGGAGGCGGCATAAAACTGTAGGGTTCTCTATTTGTAGAAAACCAGCAAAGCACACACCGCAAATTGAAAGAGTAGCTTGGCTAAACACGAAAAATTTAATATAGCGCCGTCAATTAACAATTGCTAGATAAAATTTTTAATTTCTTCACTAAGTGACTCCTACCTCACATTAATGAAAAAAAATCTTTTACGCGAACTATTCTGCAAATTTGTAAGACTAGTATGTATTTTTAGCTGTCCGAAAATGCTTAGTGCTGTTGGTGAAAGTGTTGTCTGAGTGGCACAGTCCAGACCCAATTAGCACAAAAGATGCCATTTTGATACTCCCACTTTTGATTGACCACTAGTAGAACCACTGCTTTTTATTAATCGAACCATTTTGATTTTACTACGAATCTTCTATTTTCTTTACAGCAATTTTTTCAAATTAGGCAACGAGAATTCTCTCGGTATTCTATATCGTATAGCACCAAAACTTGGGTACTCACACCGATAGTGAAAGACTGTTCCCTTAGATTCTTCTTGATTGCAGCTTCTACAATTATCACTGTACAGCCACCCCATCTCCCTCGCATGGTCTTCCAAAGGCCAGTTGCCGATTATCGTGGCTAAGATTCTGAATAAGTCTGCTCGTGGCTTTTCTAACAACTCCTCAGTTCTAGATTTGTTGAAATTGGGCTACGTTTGTTTAGTTATTTTGCATGTATCCGTGTTAGCCCATCTGCCAACGGCCTGCTTTTGGAATAGCGATAAGATTTCCTTTTTACGCATGCCTAGGCGACAGCTTATTTCTACCGTTTCGGTTTTGTTATAGGCTGCTCTCTGTCTTGCCAGTATCACAGCTTTCTAATTTCCTTCCATGTTCATATGACCAGGTACCAAGATGAGAGTGAGCGCTTAATGTAATGTTGAATGTGGTCCCTATAGACATCGCAGGCAGAATTGCCGCTGCACGTACCGCAATCAGACTGAGGGGCTTGGGCTATAATCTCAATCTCACATATAGGCACTCAAGCATTCTCAGAAACTTTGAGTTCATCCCCTCGTCGACGGATCAGTGTGTGTTCTCTGTTAGTCTAAGCGGAACTTTCTCCACCCATATTCCATCAAGGAAGGAGTGGACCGGGGCCAATACTTAGGGAAAGGACCTGGTTAGCCTGTTCACGCGGATGGCTCAAAGTTGGACGGTAGGGTTGGAGGAGGAGTATTCTGCAAAGAGCTGCGCGTCAATCTCAAATTCAAGTTGCCGGATCACTGCAATGTGCTCCAAGCAGAGGTGGCCGCAATTAAAGAAGCAGCTGGGCAAGGACACGAACGTGTAAGGACGTGAAGTCCTTCTAGCCACGTTTGGCCTCTCTCAAATTTCGTCGGCATCCTCACGGGGCACTGTCCACGTGGTGTACATGCCGTGAGACTCGGAATTACTTCGAGTCCTTTTTGCGTCAGCTGTATGGAGGATGAGGTGGAATCATCTCAGCACCTGCTCCTTAGCTCTCGCGGGACTAAGATTTAAGCATCTTGGTTCCCTCTTTCTTTTCTGCGTCTGCTGATATAGCAAGGTCTTGATAACAAAAATCTGATGAACTTCATCAGCAGCATAAAGAGGCTAACATAATCGCAAACTAGGCACCGTTCATAGTCCACAAACACCCGACCCTCCCCACCCCTTTCCCTTTCGTCCTATCGTCCTTTTTCCTTCACCTCTTTTTCCCCTATTGCAATGGTATCACAAAGGATGAACCAAACTTCATTCGTCCAAGTGGGCTCACTCTCTGGGCAAATATTACTACCTAACCTAACCTAACCACCTGGGGGCTCACAAATACTAAATTCCGCCTCATTTGCTATATTCAATGAAGTTTGCGCCTCCAATAATCCCTGGTGCACTTTGTATAAAAGCGTCAAAAATTAAATTTTATTAGAGTTAAATGACTTTTCTAATGAGTTTTCACTTCATTCTTCATTCACTTCATTATAAAATCCGAGAACGGTAGCATTTAAAATTCTTCATCATGCCGAGCTCATTTTCTTGCATAAACAATTCCTTTAAGTACTTCGTCTTACCCAAACCGAATAACAAATATCAAATGGCTTTATTGACCCTAATCATCACCGTAACGCACCGTTATCGAAATAATGCCACATTCTCAAATTTCTGCAAATGAAAACGTGATAGGTTCTAAAATATTTTTGGCCACACTCATAAATTCCCAAAGCAATTGAGCGAACATTTACACTTAAGCGAGAGAAGCAGAGATGGGAATATGAATAATATACGCACACATATACATACAAATGTATGAATAGAAGCACGAGATAAGATTTTGAAAGTTTAATGCTGCACAATTTCGTCAGTAGTTTCATACTTTACAAAGCTGAATAAATAAGGAACTGCGGAGAAAATTATGGATATATCAGGAAGATAAATAAAGTAAAACGAAAGTAAAAGCAGTAAAAGATGAATAAAGTAAAGGATAGCAAAAGAGACGAAGGAGATCCCTACTGGCATTAGTAAATGGGAGAAGGGCTATGTATTTACTTATACATGCATACGAATACAATTATTGCGCTCTTACATATACACATGCACATGTAACTGTAAACATAGACCCTAAAGTGGCAGTAGAATGGGGAAGCGCCGAAATTGTTGGCCAACTGGCTGAGAAATAAACAAAAGGATGCTAAAGGCAACAAGCAGATAGTAAGCAGGAAATTGTACACACCTACTTATGAATGAATGCATGTGTGTGCGTGAGCAACCAGAGCTAGCAAATGAAATACATATAAGTACATACATACTAACGCAAGTGCAAACACACACAAGAGCGCATTGCTGCTACTCAAAAAGGAATTGAGAAAACTATACATTTTTTTGGTTTTGTTTTGTTTTTGTACTCTTTACATGGAAACTGACTTAAAGCTGACACCGTCAAACACACAAAAGTTACATGAACTGCATGAGGACGTGTAACTTAAACGAAAGCCAACTTTAAGAACTTCAGGAAAGTTCAACAATCGGAAGGAAGTCGCCGGTGGTAATGAATGGAAAATTCAATAACAGAAGCGCAACACTTTTTCGTCTTCAGAATTGTTTGTGCAAAGCAAACATTAAGTCGGCAGTCGCAGTATTTGAAGTGCGAAGCTTGAGCTGCGGCTATCCCAACAACAGACACTTGTTGCTTGTGCGCGTACCGTTAAGATAGCCTTTAGCACCACCCCCTCAGTACGCGTAATGCCCTTCTTCTGGCGACAATTTGTGGACAACAGCGAGTGTAAATAATATCACGCCTGAGTGGTTTATAGATGGCCGGATGTGCTGTTTTTATTTAGTTTGTCTGCAGAAGGAATTTTTGAATATGATTTATAGATTTCTTTGATGATGTGTGCTTATGAATATATGATAATAGAGTGGGACTTGGGCATTGAGTATTTGTACTTACCTATTTACTTCTTGGCGCTTTAATGAAATTGTCTGATAAAATGATAATTTTTATATTTCCAAAAAAATTTTTTGGGCTAGGAGTACGTTCCTTACTTCAAAAATATGAATTGTATTAACTAAATCAGATAAAATATATAGAAGTTATATAAATACGATGCTAATAACACAAATATATTATAAGAAATTAAATTTAGTACAGCCAATAAAATATTTGAAAATTTATAATAATCAAATAAAAAAAATATTTTTTTTTCATTACCATAAATGAAAGGGATCAGCATAGACGGGGTTTTTATTGATTGGATAAGCGAAATGTTCGTCGTGTCCTGGACGCCAAGCTTAATTAGAAGAGGTATGCTGACGCAACCTTGTCCAAAGCAACTAAGGCTCTTATGATGTGCAAACGTCTAGCGGTAAATCTTGGAGCTGTAGCCCAAGAATTCTGAGATGGATGTACATGATGATAATAAGACCTATGGTGACATATGGAGCGGTCACTTGGGCTTCGAGAGTCACTCCCTCGACGATGCGGGCAGCGCTAACTAAGCTTCAGCACTTAGCATGCGTGTGCATCACGGGAGCGATACGGACCTGCCCTACAGCTGCGATGAAGGTGATGCTTGAGCTGACACCGCTCCATATAAATAGTTATTCAATAATCAGCCAAGCGTACCACACTGAATATTACCAGGGAAGGCTTCGTGAGAGGAAAAGTGATATCACCTAAAAATATTGAAGTGCTAAGTGCTAAAACATAGAAGTTGGTCCTAGTGACCAAAAACTGCCTTTCCAACTGCGAAAGTCTCATCCTGTAATCCAGTAATCTGGAAGCTTGTACGACTTTACGACTTCCTTAGGTCTAACTCCGGAGAGTATATCCCAGTACCTACTCCACTAGTCGTTTTAGAACCATCCATATAACAGTTAAGTGCATTGCATTTGAAGCTGAAGCCTTTACGCCATCCTTCTTGAACCTTTTTCCTCTTCAAAAACCGGAGCCATATAGTCCATACTGAGCTATGACCATAGGTCCTATATGAGCGTTTTATACGTAACATTTTTGGAAAAATATTAGCAAATTTTTATAAAAAGTTTAAAACTTTAACCCTCCGTAAAAAAAAAATTCAGACCATCCGGATTAGCACTGCCTTCGGCGAAATTGCTGCCAGAGATATTCCCTACCATCATTATTAGCGTATTTAGTAACCAGTATGGGACAGCATTTGGAAACTAATTGCATTTTAACAATTTGCAACATATTTACGCTGACTATCGCACATGCAGGTATATACAAATGAAGGTATTTTCTATTACAACCTAAATCTCCCTCATTTGGCGTACCAGTGGCTAAACGCAAAACTGCAACGGCTGCCCGAAAACATTCTCGATTCTACTAACCATGAAAATGCTGCTGCATTCCAAAATACATATTTTTCTGCCGAAGTGTCTTCATTGCAAAAACAACAATACGCCATTAGCAATGTACGTATGTATTGTATTTTGTGAGTATTAGGTGCACGAATGCATTTCGGTATATATTTTGTACTTTTTGTTCATTTGCTGTTTTTAGCAATTAGCTTGCTTGCGCGTTTTCACTGCGTGTTGCATACCACAGCGTTCACGTCACGCTATGAACGCACAATGAGTTAGCAATTTGAAAATATTTTAATTAAATCTTTTACGAAATAAATATATTATTTGTCGAAAAAAATCCAGCGAAATATTTTCGTATTTGCAGAAATTTAGTTGCTGCATGTGGCATGCAACAGCTGAGTTGTTTATCAAAATTGCTGATTTTCTGACGCTGCTAAATTAGCTAGCGTGGCTGTGAAAAATAAAGTTAAAATAAAAACATACTGCATATCTCTACAATCAAGAAAAACAACAACTGGATTTTTGTTGTAAATTTCTATCAAAACAATTATGTTTTCCTCATACGTGCTACTTAGCACTGTGTTGAAATTTTTCTTTTATGTTTTCTGAAAAATAAAAAATAAAAAATAAAAAATACATAGTTTTAACTGTTTTGAAAATTAAGTGTGCACTGGCGCCAGCGGTAGTAATTTGACAAAAGTGTCGAAAAGCAGCGAGACATGTTAAGCTTAAACAACTATTTGTATGTACCTATATATGTACTAAATACCTCGCCAATAGGTATGGAAATATTCTCATTGCTTTATTCGCTTAGAGCAGCGATCGGCTCAGTAAGCGCTCTCTGAGCGCACTAGTGTCTTACACGTTCATGAAAGCACATACATATATTGTTTGCATGTGTGAAAACGCCCTTCGGTGACCTAAAGTATGTCTACACTTCTCAACTGGCTTATGAAATGTTATTTTGAAATCCCCCTTTTCTTGGCTATTTCAGACCCACTCATCGGATTATGCTTTCCTGCCGTAAGAGCACATCTCTTCACAAAGTTAAATGTAACATTGATATTGTTTTGATGCATTCGATCTGACGTATCTGATTATTTATGAAAGAAACTTTCACTGCACTCAGCTTGCTAAAGCCTACCTGAGAGCCAAAGAAAATCTTAGCGTGCTTATCGGACAACCTAAATATGTATAGTTTGTTTTTAAACTTCCACCCACAGTATTTCTGTTCTCTGGAATAGCTCAAAAGAATCTATAACACAATACAAAATATGCATAAAATCTTTCGAGCACATTTTTTTTTATATGGAGAAAATGCATAACCCCAGCAGTTATAAATAGTTTTATAAAAAAATCAACGAAAATTTTAAGCCCTTTCGAGCATGAACTTTATCCCAGAAATTAATGAGCTGTAGAATTGCGTATCCAATTTTTTTGACGTGATAACGTCTTATAACTCGATGTAGCCGGCTGCACGCACCAAAAAATGCGTTGTTATCTTGCTCATGCGTCGTTACCTTGCTTGAACTGCAAACGAGAGCGCAGAACGAAAGACAAATAGGCACAATCGGCCCCCGCATTCGGCAACGTTCGATATCTGGCTCTCTCCTACTTGAGTGAGCATATATATGTATGTATATTGTCATATAGTTACATAGTTACATTTAAGGTTAGTCTAAGGTAATGTTAATAACAAAAGAAACAACAACTGTTAAATATTAAAAATAAAGAGAATAATTAATAAGTAAATAGAAAGTAAGAGCATAGTTATAAGTTGTTAATGTAACTGGATTGAAATAAAGTTTTAGTTCTTGAAGTGACATTGAAGAGGTTTGTCTGACTTGGATACTTAACTATATGCGCATTTGAATATAAATTCACGTATTTGTATTTGCATATGCCTTCTTGCTGTGTACATGGTAATGAACCGTTTCTCTGTTAAGAATAGGACGATGATAGGAAAAGTAGGAAATGAAAGGGAGTATTTCGAGTGTAATGTGTCTTGAAAAAGTCAAATCGATGATGGTGCCTCTTAGTGTTGTTAACTTATTAACGTCTGATGCACAATCGAAATTGAACATATCTTTCATGAATATGATAAATGTTTCGCAATTTTTCACGTTTGTGTAAATGTAACTTGATTAATTCCATTGCGACTCCATTTACCTCCTTCTCTATATCCATACAAAATATCTATCAAACAAATAAATTTAAAATTTTCATTTGAAAAATGCAACTATTCCATCAGTATTTTCTTATCATGTTGTCATGTTAAACTCTCGTCAGTAAACCGACTATACGCACAACCTATTTCTATTCAGATAAAGTAGTTTGAAATTTGGTGAATATTTGTAAAAATTTTACAAAATTGTATTTTTAAGAAATATATAAATTTATATTTTTAAGAGTTTTATAAATTTTGTACCAGTTTTCAAACTTCGATTTTTATTATATTTTTTGCAGAAGGCAAAGAAATATGTATAAAAAAATGTGTAAAAAGTGTAAAACTTGATGTGGCTGAATAAATTTTTGGAGAGCGGTATATGTTGACGGTAGACGAGAGTTCAAGTCATCAAATATAAAAAAAATCAGAACCCATTTTAGTCTCTAAATATTTGACACGGGATGGAATAACATTTTTCTAAAATATTAAAAATTTAAGTTTCGGCAATTTTTTTCCGAATTTTCGAATTGTACTTTTCTCCTATTTTCTCATGAAAATAAAAAAAAATAGTATCTGAGTTCTTACACACTTAATAGATTAAAATATTTGACAACAAGTGCTTTACAATCCTCCTTAACAAATTTAGAAAGAGTTAAAATTTGTTTGGCAATTATTTTTCTAATTTTTTTCTTGCCTCGGAAAGATATCTTTAAATAGCCACAACTTTTGAAATCTTTAAGATACCATCCATTTTATTTCAGAGGTAATTTTTAGGTATTTTTATTGATTATAGTCTAGTCGCAAAATGTTAGCAATATTGAAGCAAATTTGGCTACACAAAAAGAAAAGGAAAGGATTTAAAAAAATGCTTTGTAAGAGAAATTATTAAGATAATGAAATTTAAAATTGTCTGACTTATAACTTTTTCAACGATGCCCCAATTGTGTAAATCGGTTTGAAAATTTTGACTTTTATACGATTTTAGTACCTCTTATAAGAGTTTCATAGTCCTCCAAAGCAAGTGCCAACGATTCTCTTAACGCATTACCGTTAGTTTGAAATTAAACTTAGTTAAACAAAATTTGAGCGAAATGGACGATCATGTTGCTGATGCTTACCACATTTATTATTTTCGGTTATAAAGTTAAACATCTCTCTCTCTCTCTCACTCGGATATGTAGAAAAGTAATCCCTTCTATTACAGTGAGTCATCGGATAACACTTCATTTTTTATTGTCAATAAAAAGAAAAACTTTTTTTATGTTCACTTCCAGCTCGGAAGGCGACTATCAAAACTAGTGCTATTCTTTTTTTACACCAGTTTTCATATGGCCCTATGACACACAACTCTTTTTTATCTGTCATACTTTCGCCTCGCATTCATCATTGCCTTTTAGTTTGCGTTCCCTTGCATGTTGCATTTATGGTCAACAAGTGTTAATATTCACACCGCTGCTTCCTCCTTACTTGCCATTCAACTGCAGCATTGGTGACTCCTCATTCACCTCCTTTATAAAAGTGATAATAAAAGTTTCAACAAATTTTCGGCTTGTCATGGAAACCAAATTAAACTTTGTAAGTTGATTGCGTATATTTTAGTTTCAATGAAGGAAGTACAATGATACGAACTTATTTGTTAAAAACTAGAAATTGTTTGTTAAGCAACTACAAGCTTCGGTGGACAAATTCGTGGCCTTAGCAGAGGAAAAGTTTTGATTGTCGAAAAGCGTAAGTCATCAACAAAAATAGTTGCATATTTCTGTTTTTTCATTTTTTTATTTGTATGCACATGTATTAAGCCATGATGTATTTAGTTTCAGGAGTTCCTGCTTGTTGTAATATATGCTTTGGGGTTAGCAGTTACAGTAGCATTACTACCCTTAGTCTAAACCATGCACCCTTCAGCTGATTAAACTAATTTAGTTCACTTCTTATATTCGACTGGTTTCGTTGATATTCGCAATAATAATTTCAGATATCTATAATATTATGTATACTAGGGTGGTTCAATAAAGTCCTGTTTCCTTCAGCCATGCTTGAATACGAACAGTTTGCTGCCTGCCTTATTTCAAGTATATATTTTGGTACCACCTCTAATACTACGAGTAGGTCACCACCAAATCCCATGAAATATGTATTAGTGCAGCACTTCTTGCCAACGGTAGAGAGCATAGAGTGCATTCGAGACTCCAAAATTCGGAATATTCTAAGATGTGGGTTAAAAGTATATTTAATCCCTCTAAAGAATATATAAAGAGTGGACACGAAAATCGTTATAACTAAATCGGACCAGAATAGAACTGAGCCTTTATGTTGTTTTATGAATGTCAGCAACCGTTTTAGTAAAGGCTACTTCATAAAAATGTCTTGATTTATAATGGCCGTGATAAAGAACATTTTTGTTTTCATACCAAATTGGCCACATTGGAAACCACATATATTTTAGGGAACTTCAACGTTCCGAATATATTTAAAATGTACTTGGAGGAAAGCTTCGTCATCCATATCCACCCAGCCATATCTATGAAAATCTTGACTGTAAAATTTTAGCGCACGTGTTTTATCACTCTTCGACTGGGTCCTACAATCTTTTTACATGATCGCACCTCTCCCATTTTAAGCACTTCTTCGACGTTTCTTTCCGACATATGGGTCTGTTTTGAAACATCTTGAACTGAAAGTTCAGCTTTTCTCGAAATAATGGCACCACTTCCTTGGGTTGTGACTGCGACACAAATCTTTTTTTCTTCCAATGCCAGGCCTTCGCTCGACCTCACACTTAACTGTATACATTTTGAAGTATAGGTAGAAGTTACGAAAAGTGAATACGTCAATTAATAATGACAACAAACACTTTGAATATATGTACTTATTTTTTAATTACAGTTAGTTTTACGCAAGTGATGAGCAAAGACAACCGACTAGATTATTTAGACAAGTTCTATGAATGTTACTTTTTTTATACACAAGCTAGTGCTTGGGAATTTTCGGTACGAAAAATTTATTTTGCTTTTCTATATTTTATTTAAAGAAACGCATGGCAGTGCTAAATGCCAAAAATAATGTTAAATTTTTTCTCCAAAGTTTAAGATCCACTTTTTTATTGAAAAATTGTGTTCAGCGACGAAACTCATTTTGGGATCAATGAGTACGTAAATAAGCAGAATTGTCGATTTTGGAGTGAAGATCAGTCAGAAGAACTGCAAAAGCTTCCAATGTATCCAGAGAAGGTCACAATTTGGTGCGGTTTATGGACTAGAGGTATCATTGGACCGTACTTCTTCAAAGATGCTGCGAATCGTAACGTAGCTGTGAATGGTGAGCACTCCCGTGAAATGATATCCAACTTTTTTTTGCCCAAAATTCAAGAGCTTGACTTGCATGACATGTGCTTTCAGCAAGACGGTGCCACATGCCACACAGCACGCGTAACAATGGGCTTGTTGAGAGTCGAGTTCGGTGAACATTTTATTTCACGTTCGGGACCTGTCAGTTGGCCACCCAGATCGTTCGATATAACGCCTTTAGATTATTTTTTGTGGGGCTATGTTAAAGCTCATGTCTATTCAGCCAAGCCTGCTTCAATTAAC
The DNA here is from genome assembly GCF_027943255.1 of Anastrepha obliqua. Classification (NCBI taxonomy): domain Eukaryota; kingdom Metazoa; phylum Arthropoda; class Insecta; order Diptera; family Tephritidae; genus Anastrepha; species Anastrepha obliqua. Next base: position 44,926,516 of record NC_072895.1, read on the forward strand.
GCATTGGAAGATAACATTAAACCATTTATATGTGAATTACCGGCCGAAACATTGGAAAGAGTATGCCAAAATTGGACTAAGCGGATGGACCATTTGAAGCGCAGTCGCGGTCAACATTTGCATGATATAATCTTCAAACATTAAATTATATGGACTGTACTATCGATTTAAATAAAAAATGCATGCATTTTTTTGAATTTTACGTGTGTTTTTTTGAAAAACTTTCCTATAGCTCTTAAAAAATCACGCTTTATATAAAATATGTATGCTTTAATTTTTTCTATGAGAATATCAATAAAAAATATGTAGTATTAATAACATTAAATAATATTAAGTAAAAAGTTAATACACAAAATAATAATAAAGCATTTTCTTCCACATAAAAGGCTCTCGAAAATGTCCTTCATTTGGCACAAAATTCTTGCATATGCAAAAAAACACCAAGTATCAAAAATTATCGGAATTATTAAGGGGCTTTAAACTCTCACCCCGCGTACGGGGATCGGACCAGAAATAAATGTTACGTGTGCCATGGTGTGAATTAAAACTAGATGATTGAAAATACCGCGCTAGCTTTTATACGAATTTGGCCCAACATCTTCGAATCTAAATTGTAGGTTAATGGGTTAAAATTCAATGGGCTATACAACTACATAATCAGGCGTTTTCTAAATATTCTTTTTAAAAAATTAAAAAGCCTGATGATAATTTTTTCAAATTAGTTATATTTTTATGCATTTTTTACGAAGCTTAAAGTTTGTATTTGTAAGCTTTTATTTATTTATACAATGAACTATATTTTTACATTAAAAATTATAACCAAATATTGCGAATACTTAAAAAAAGTGCTATATGAGCTTCTGTGTAGCTTTTCTTAACATTTTTGTTAGGCTTGAAATTGACTATTCTCTAGAAGACTTTCTATATATCATTTTATGTAGAGCCCGCACTCCAATATATTATATATATACCCTTCAGAAGTACCAAGAATATTTTTATCGCACATTCCTTCTACGCCTTTTTCTAATATTCCAAATTTTTTAATCCAGAATGCACTCCATGTTCTCCGCCGTTGGCAAGCAATGCTGCACTAATACATATTTCATGGGATTTGCTGGTGAGATACTAATATGGTGGTAGCAAAATATACATGCACATGAAATAACTAAGGCAGACAGCTAACTGTTCACACCCAAGCGTGGCTGAAGGAAACAAAGCTTGAACTAGGTTACTAAAAAAATAATCCTAGACGTGGCAATGCTGAAAGCCAAAGAAGTAGCAGCAGCACTAACAAGAATTAGGCTAAACGAATGAGATCCGAAGCGAAAACGGAGCAAGTTATTTGCAAGCGCCGTGCGTAGAATTCTGCTTATGACGCACAAGTATAGTCCAGAATTTTCAACATAAAGTCAAATGCACGCAAGACCAGATCAGCGTATTTCGAACTGCTACCGAGGAAGCAACAGTGCGAGCAAGTGAGTGAGGAGAGCTAGAGTTGCTTACAGCAACGGGCAGTAAGATTAGATCGCGGAGGCAACGTTGGTTTGACGGTACGTCTTATAACGTTGGTACGAGTAGCGGACGCTGAACACGGGTTTTTCGCCTACTTACACTTTACAAATGAAAGACATTACTCGAGCACGAAGATGGCAAGGCCACTTTTGGTTGATTCTCTAGTGGATACTATATTTGAATCAGAAGAAAAATGGTTCATTGTTTGCAATAGGGCAAAAACTACACTAATAAAATTTTCGTGCTGAAGAGCTTTATGTGGAGTGAAATGCTTAAAATCGTGAGGAAAAAACAAGAAAAATTGGGAAAAATGAAGTAGATTTTGAGCGACTTTATGCTTTCGTATAGTTATAATAAAATTTCGTGGGCTAAAAAACTGCATGCGCATGATTTTTTTTAAGATTCTTATTACAATTTTTTTTTTTTTTTTCAATTTTAAATTTTGATGACAATTTTTAAAACTTATCAATTTTTTCTGAATTTTGGACAAGTATTGAATCAAATCCTTGATCTTATTGTTTTTATGACCTAATTTTTAAGTTACTATTATAAATGTAATCACTTTTTTTAATTCCGAAATTCGCAATTTATTCAAACTTTTTGTTCACTACTTAAATTTTTCTGTTTTTTTTTCCTTAATTTATTTTTCTGAATTCTTCTCAACTTATTTTTGTGTATTATCTTAAGTTTATTTTTCTGAACTTTCCTTAATTTATTTTTCTAGATTTGTTTGAAAACTGTCATAGCTTAAGGGGGAGGTAGGGTTTAGCGCTAAAAAAAAACACTTTTTTTGTGAATTTTTTACAGAAATATGGCTTACGATACTTTAATAAAATCAGTTACATGTTATTGTACATCTTTTCAATAAGTTTTTAAAAAATATTAATAATAAAATATTGACAAATAAGCCCATGACAGAGTTTTTTTGGAGATATGTTTTTCGAGAGGTGCTCTGCGGTGCCAATCGGCATTTGTCGTAGAATCATCTGAAACTAAAAAAGTCGAATTTTTCAGTTAAAGTATGACGTAATGCTCCCCCCTACATTAATAAAAAATTTTTTTTTTTCATTTTTATAGTTTTGGTGGCAAAAAAACGTAAAACGAGCATTTTTGGCGAAAAATTTCGCCATATTTGTAAGTGAAAAACAACCTTAAAAAACAAAAAATAAAAAAAAAACAGTGTAGGGGGGAGGTATTTTTGATTTAGAAAACGTGTGCCAAATTTGAAAAGAATCGGTTGAATAGTTTCGGAGTTGTGATTGGCACCGACTTTTAAGAAGTCGTTTCGGGAAAAACGCGTTTGAAAAAATGACTCTGAGAAATTATCGATGCTCCGCATTCGAGGTAGAGTGCCTACAAGGGCTATAACTTTGAGAGTTCTGCTCCGATCCACTTAAAATTTTGACACAACATTCTTGAAATGATTTACTATAAGATGAGTGAAGAAAAAAGTACTTAAGTACTTAAGTACTTAAGTACTTTTTACTGATCAGTTTTCGGATTGTGTTGTACCTTTCACATGAGGGAAATTGTTTGTGGCTGTGTGCGCATATTGGTTGTACCTTATTGCGGGTGTCAATTAATATTATATATTAACTTACATAGCTTGGCATTTTTATTGATAAGATTTCTGTTATAAAAGGAACTATATTTTTAAAAAAATTTCACAAAAAATTTAACATGAAAACTGTCTCGATTATGGTAAAAAAGTTGAAATGACTTAATTATGTGAGCGCAACTGTAAGTCATTGACTTTTTTTGTATGTGAACAAATTTTACGCTAAATTAGTGACGCACAGGTATCGAATATCATTATGAATGAATTGAATGCGAACACATATCCAACTAAATACATAAACACAAACGTGTGAATGCAGTTTCACAATCACAAAAGCAAATATTTACAATATAAATAATCATGTAGTATTGACATACGATTATGTATGTACGAGTATAATAGATGCAATCAAAATTGTGATGAATTGAAATGGGATTCGTGTAATATTATAAACGGAAATAAGCACATGCAAATGGCAACAGTGGCAGTAAATAAATGCGATTATTGAGCGAGAGGCCAAAGCAAACTAACATAATACATTTACAAATATGTATATATGTATACACATATACTCTCATATACAGGTATATTAGGGCGGGTCGATTTAAAAATCGCCCATTGCTCTATGAAAATCATATTCTAGGGATCAAAATAAGAAATTTTGCCGAAGGAACAATACCTCTAAAACGAATTCTGATGTCCCCCAATTTAAAAATATCACCATTTTTGGCCTTTACATGAAAAAATCAGCTAAATGGCTATGTTTTTTCTTTATTTTTATTTATTTATAATAATATCTATTTTTTCTATTAAGAAATTTATTTAGTCAGAACATATATAAATGAAAAAATTAATTTAAGTGAGTTATAGAAAAGAAACTTAAAAGTTCGACCCAAATTGGGGGACATCAGAATTCGTTTTTGAGGTATGGTTCCTTCGGCAAAGTTTCTTATTTTGATCCCTAGAATATGATTTTCATAGAGCAATGGGCGATTTTTTTGCCTCCCCACAAATCGACCCGGCCTAATGTGTATGTACGTACTTGTGCTAAATAAACCGAAAAACGTATTTTTGTTAAGCTTGTTGTTATTATGCGAACATAAATACTCCGTCCTTCTGTTGATTCAAAAACATTTTCATTTAGCTTTTTTATATATAATTTCGTAAAAATATTAACAAAAACAGCATAAAAAGATGTGGCGTTCGACAAGCCCTTTACGCCGATGATTAGAATTGAATTAAAGAAAATATATCAAATAATTATTATAATTATAATTGTTGTGTATAATCAAAAGTATTTTTAAGAGGCATCACTGCACAATATTTTAAAATTAGTCATATTGAAATACTTCTTCCGGTTGGTTGATATCGGCGTTTGAACTGTTGGCCGCCAAAACCACTTCTACTCCATAAAGTAATGCAAATATTTTGGGCGATGTCACCAATTCTTTTAAAAATTGGTTTATTTGTGGACTTAAGAGCAATAAAAAGTAAACGGAGTAAATTTATTCAGGGTTAGGGGTAGTCAGAAATCTCATTGGATTTTTTTTTGTTGCCTTTTCTTAAAGTATAACGTCTTAAAAATACTGTGGGAAAATTTGAAGGGGATAAGTTAATTACATGTACTCCCTATATATACCCTCCTATATATATATTTACAATTTCTACGTAGTACAAGTGCTGAAAAATATTTTTTCTCAAAACTATGTTTTTTGAATTAGTGATCACTGTAACTTGAAAACCGCTTGGCAGATTTCAATAAAATTTATACTGCTTTTGAAGAACATAAAAAACTCGTGCCTGGTCGGTGAACTTTTTTTTTTTTAAATTATCGGATATTTTCCCGAAAATTTGAAAAATATTTCCTGAGGCCGCCACATTGCTAATTTTGAAAAAACAGCTTCGATCAGCCACAAGATTATACGACGGACCAATCTGGCAACCCTGTATCTTTTGACAGAGACGTCAGATCGCTTAATGACATACCGCGTTGCAAGCGTCAGTCCATGCAGATTTTTACCATGGAACAGTACACGCCACGCGAGCGCTCTCAAATTGTTGAAATTTGCATTCAAAAAAAGAACTAAATTGTGAAAAGAAGAAGAAAAAAAGAATAAAATTGTGATGCCAATTACTTGTCGAAAGCGTATGAGGCAGTTCTGGTTTCAACAAGACGGCGCTCCACCACACAGAGCTCGCACCACAATCGATTTTTTGAAGAAATTGTTTCCTCGTCGTTTGATGACGAAAAATGGCGATTTTGACTGGCCACCGCGTTCGCCCGATTTAACGCCACATGACTTCTTCTTGTAGGGATATTTAAAATCAAAGGTTTATAATAAGAAGACCATAGAAGAGCTCAAGAACAACATCCGTGAGGAAATAGCCACTATTCTAGCCGAAATGTTTGCTAAAACTATGGAAAATGCTGCAAAACGGGCACAATACGCCGTACAGGCTCAAGGCGGCCATTTGAGAGATATCATTTTCAAAAAGTGATGTTAATAAATCTACTTGAACCGAATAAAATGATTATTATGGTCAACATCAAAAAAATTGTGTTTTTCTTTGATTGAAAAAAAGCACATGGGTCCGTCGAATATGGGCAACCCAGAATATTATATTAGTAAAACTAATTTATCATGTCCGATTGATTTTAGATGAATTTCGAAGGATTTGTGATGATCACCGCAAAAGACTTCTGGAGAAACAGGCTTCACAAAAACAACGATAACTTTTACAATTATTATTATTATTTTTTTTTTTTTTAAATTTTTCTTAAGTCAAGTCGAAACATGGTGTATTAATGCAATGTTCTTATTTTTATAAAATAAAGCAACTGACTGGCAAAAAATCATAATTTTTTCGGAACTCTGACTACCTCTAACCCCTTAATTGTTGAAAATTTTGGTAAAGAATTTTTGGGAAAGAAATATTTTACAGTTTGTTACACTAAAACTTAAGGGACTAAAAAACTGCGTAACCAAATTTCAAAAAAAAAATTATTGATAAAAATTTTGGAACTTTCACGAAAATTTGTCGAAATTTTACAAATTTTTAACAAAGTGAATTATATTTTTGTAAAAAATGCTCCAATCGCCATTAGCAAACACTTTTTCCTCAGAATTACACGAATTAAAACTCCAATACGAATCTAATAACACAGTCCTGCGAGGGTGAGTTTCTAGAATGGCTGTACTTGTTTCTTGTAGTTAGTATACGTTGGGTATAACGTCTATTGGCGTAACTGAAACTGTTAATTTCAAAATGTCATAACTTTTTTTAAAAATCGTACAATAATTTAAAAAAATGGGTTTTAAAGCTAAAGAGTTGTACTATGCGACCTTTTCGTCGAAAATTGAAAAAAAAAATTTCTATCCCAAAAAAAATTATCAAAAATGGCTAAAATGGCCATTTTTTGACCTTTTAGGCTTCATTTACCAAAAATCCTGACGTGATGGAGCATTTTGAAGGTCAGATTCGTTTTCAGCGCATAAAAACTACAAGTACAGCCATTCTAGAAACTGAAAAAAGTTAAATTTCGCAGGGCTGTGTAATATATTAGTTTAAAAAGTGTGAAATCTTGCTTATGAAGGATTTTAGAAATCACAACCTGCCTGTTGACATGCTGCAATTCAATTGCATTCAAAGTAAAGCTTGCGCATACATTTTCCACCACAAATTCCAAATAAGCGCAAACGCTTAACACTAATGACAGCAAACAAGCATGCACACCCATACAACCACATGTACACAGAGCAAACTATTGGCATTCACTTCGTGGTATTGCTGGCTATTGCATTGCCAGTCATGGTCGGTTTATTGATATTTGCTAGGTTAAATCGGCCTTTACCGGTAACCGCACAAGCAGCATACCATGGCACAAAAGCACACATGCTTATGTGTGCACAAATCGGCGTAATGCACGCTCAAAGGAGACATTTTGTTTAACATTTTCGATCAGCGATTCAACTGCTATACTCGTATTTGAACAACAACACTAAAATTTGTAACCGTTCACTACACTTTTCACTTATAACATCCACATGGCCCAGCAGCCAAATATGTTTAGAAGTTATCAGCGCTCTTAGGTCTTCATTCAAGATAAAGTTCGGATTCAACAAAAACAACTTGAAAGAAAAAGTAAAATACTGGGCCAAAACTCTATTAAATCAGCATTGGAACAACGTAGAGGGTCTTAGACACTCCAAAAAGTTCCTAAGTTTCAACGCTAAAAGAGCTAACATTGCCCTCACGTTAAACAAAAAGAGCATTCGCACTCTCACAGGCGCCCTCACGGGTCACTTCACCTGCAACAAACACTTACATAAATTAGGCATAACTAACACCAGCACCTGCAGATTCTGCTGCGAAGATGAGGAGTCTATGGAACATCTCATTATCGAATGTCCGGGGTTGACGCATAGAAGGAAAAGGTTTTTAAACAAGTTCATGCTTACAGATGAAGACCTTCAATCACTCCCTCAGAAGGAGCTGGTACAATTCATAAGCATACTTAACAGTCAATAGACAGCATAGGGTGCACAATAGATCAATATGGTCGCAGTGCTAAAGGGCCATACCTTAACCCTTTACAACCATTAACCATTAAGATAAGCTTGCATTAAACTAAGAAACACTAACTCTTTTTTCCAAATCAGGAAAAGAGAAACACCCTTGGTATAAGACAAGACTATCGTATCTGATTGTCCATCCATTCGCTATTCTCAGTAGATAAAATTCGTAGATGACCTATAAAAGGTAAATTTAAAAAAATGGAATATTCGAGTATTTAATAAAAACTCTACTGTTGGATAATTACAGCCGACATTCAATAGCAAAATGCCTTTACCAACAGCAGTCAACGACAGAGCTCGAAATATATTTTTATCACAAAAAAGCGCCTCACAAAAGCTATCTACAGGGTGGCTGATGAAAGCCGCTACCAAAAAAAAATTGGATAACTTTTTTTCTTTTCAAGTTATCTGTTCCATTTTTGTTTTAATTTGCAGATTGATCTTTAAAATTTATTAAAATGGATAACTGGGACACGCAAACAAGAATTTGGATAGTCCGCCGCTATCACGCACTGGAGTCCGTAGTTTTGGTACAGAGAGAGTACAGGCGGATGTTTGGCGGCGATCCCCCGAGCAGATGGACCATAATGAGACTGGTGAATAATTTTGCTGAGCAAGGAACAGTCGCAAGAAGGCCTTATCATCGAAACCCACCAGTTCGGACGGAGGAAACGATCGCTGCTGTAGCTGCAGCTATACAAAGCAATCCAAGGGTTTCAACAAGAAGCTTATCTGCTCACCTTGGTGTCAGCCGACAGTCTTTGCAAACAATAATGCACAAAGTTTTAGACTTATTTCCCTACAAAATTCAAATGGTTAACAAACTGAATGCAGCAGACTTGCCGATTCGCTTGGAATTTTGCCAGAAGATCCTGCAAATGGTGGAAGAAGACCAAAACATGTTAAACTGCCTTTTCATGTCTGATGAGGCCCATTGCGATTTAAACGGCAATGTGAACAAACAAAATTGTCGAATGTGGAGTACTTCTAACCCACAGATACTCCACGAGACGGAATTGCATCCTCTTCGCGTGTTAGTGTGGTGTGCGGTTTCTTCACGCTGTATTGTCGGGCCTTTTTTTTTTGAAGAAAATGGTCACACCGTTACGGTTACTGGAGACCGTTATTTGGAAATGCTGAAAGAATTTTTCTATCCAGAACTACGCCGAAAGAGAATTCCTTTCAACTCTGTGTGGCTTCAACAAGATGGGGCAACGTCTCACATAGCCCAGACTGTTATGACAGAGTTGCGACGAAAATTTCCCAATAAACTGATTTCAAGAAACTCCGAATTTCGTTGGCCCCCCAGGTCGCCTGACCTTACTGCACCTGACTTTTTCTTGTGGGGTTTATGTAAACAAGAAGTTTATAAAACAAAGCCAACAAATTTGGATGAACTAAAACAATCCATTCGGGCAACAATTGCGGCTATTCCTGTCGCAACTCTCAAAGCAGCAATGAACAACTTTTTACTAAGATGCCGCACTTGTGTCAACGAGCATGGGAGGCATTTAAATTCAATTATTTTTAAAATTAGTTAAGCTACATTTAATAAAATTTAATGACCTTCAACTTGAAAAAAAAAATAAATGAATTCAATACACTAAAAAAAAAGTTATTTGAGTTTCTTAATGTAGCAAAATTCATCAGCCACCCTGTACGTTTTACGTTGTAATTGCACCGCAGATTCCGCAATTTACAGAATCTGAACAAAACGCACAAAATTGTGGATACTGTTTGGCGTAAACAACTTTCAAGGTAAGCCAAGCGGCAATTCGATATAAGAAATGCCTTCGTGTATTGAGAATATGCCAGAGGCTTAATTGTGTTTTTGTTTTTACAACAAACAGTACAATAAGCAAAAAAAACCATTTTTAATAAAATCGAATTAATTTTTGTTTCTAGAGCATATAACATTACCTTTAGATGACATTTTTAAGAAGAATTAAAAAACTACTATAAAAAACATCTCTCCGCTCACATTCTCGCTCCTAATCGGTATCGAAAGCAATGATACAAGGAAACACTACGTATTATTTCGACCTTAACTCTTGTGTCCAGCAAGGAAATACACTATCTATTATAATTTTTAATTTGGTTTTAAACTTTGTCATCTGCAAAATCGACACTGATACAACTATATATCTGCTCAATGAGCATTCAGATCTGTGGCTATGCTTACGGTTCTGCTATTGTTACAAGAAATTCACTCACACTTGTCGACTGCGCGTTAAAACTGGTCTGGAACTTACTCTCGATAAGTCAAAATACCTCTTAAGGTCAAGCACTACTACTATAACAACCTAGAAGTTGGAAGTTTGTCCACATACTTTTCACAAAGTGGAAACCTTCAAATACCTGGGCATAAACCAGCGGATCTGCTAATCTGCGTAAGTGATAAAATCCAAGCAGAAAACAGAAGTTACTTTTCACATCTTAAACTGATCAAAAACAAACTTCTCTCATAGTCGTGTAAGCTGCAAATCTATAAGACCTTAATAAGACCAATAGCAACTTTTGGCTGCGAAGCATGGGTTATTACCACGAACATTAAGAACCAACCTATGCTTTGAGCGATACTGGAGAATATTTGATCCAGTAAAGGAAGCTAATGGGACGTATAAAATAAGATAAAACAACGAAATCGAACAACTGATCATGGGCCAAAACTGTGAGGGCTTTGCTAAGACGCAAAAGTTACGATCGTTTGGGCATCTACTCAGACTGATTGATAATAAAATAAGATAATGAAAAAACCTTGATATCTTATATGGCGGGCAGTAGAAAATGCGTAAGACGCCCAAGAAGATGGGTTAATGATATCCAAGAAGGAGCAAGAACCGTGACGTATGGAGGATTGGACGTATTGTAAAAGAAGCACTGGCTCAACCCCAACTAAAGGGTGTTTTTTTTTAGAGGTTGGGTTTTCAAGTTGGCACTACTTTTTTCGTAGATGGTCTTTTTGACAGCTGTCACTTGATTTATGCTCAGTTTGGTTTGCCATTTCATAATGAATAGACTTACACCTGAACAACGTTTGCAAATCGTGCAAATTTATTACGAAAATAATGGTTCGATTTGCGCGACGCATCGCGCGCTGCGTCCAATATTCGGTCGACAAAACCGTCCATCAGAGTCACTAATTCGATTAACCATGGATCGGTTTCGCACCACGTTTGCTCTAGTGGATAATATGCATCCTCAGAGACGTCGTACAGTGCGCACCGAAGACGCTATTGCTGCTGTGGAGCAGAGTATCGAAGAAGACCCGAATGAGTCCATCCGCCATCGCGCGCAGCAATTGGAGATGTGCCCATCCACTTTATGGAAGATTTTGCGGAAGGATCTTGGTTTGCGGGCTTACAAAATCCAACTCGTGCAAGAATTGAAGCCGAACGACCATCAAGCGCGTCGCACGTTCGGTGAATGGGCCCAAAACGAGATGGTCACCGATCCCGATTTTCACAAGAAAATTTTGTTCAGCGATGAAGCTCACTTTTGGTTGAATGGGTATGTCAATAAGCAAAATTGTCGCATTTGGAGTGAACATAATCCACAAACCATTGCTGAGACGCCGTTACATCCTCAAAAAGTCACTGTTTGGTGTGCTCTATGGGCAGAGGGAATCATTGGTCCATATTTCTTTAAAAATGAAGCCGGCATAATGTTACAGTCAATGGAGAGCGCTATAGAGCCATGATTAATGACTTTTTCGTGCCTGAATTGGACGATGTTGATGTGGACGACCTTTGGTTCCAACAAGACGGCGCTACATGCCATACAGTCAACGAAACAATCGCTTTATTGAAGGAAACTTTTGGTGAGCGCATTATCTCGCGCCGTGGACCAGTGGCGTGGCCTCCAAGATCGTGCGATATAACACCGCTGGACTATTTCTTGTGGGGCTATGTGAAGTCGCTTGTCTACGCAGATAAGCCCGAGACGATTGACGTCTTGGAAGAGAATATTCGGCGCGTTATTGCTGACATACGGCCCCAATTGCTGCAAAAAGTGGTCGAAAATTGGGCCTCTCGGCTGGAATTTATTCGAGCCAGCCGCGGCGGTCACTTGCCCAAAATCATTTTTAAAACATAATGGCAAACCCTTATCTTTATAATAAAGCTAAACTCTTGGCCATAACATTAAATTATATACGTTTTATTTCATCTTGAAAACCTAACCTCTAAAAAAAACAACCTTTATAATTGCCATGATGATAATGATGATGAGTTGAAGCATAGAGCGGAAAAGCCTTGGTTTTAAATGAAATTAAATGTTACGTAACTATTATTCTTACATAATTCTTAAGAGGTAACACCACTGTACACGCGTAAAATAAACACGATTTTTAAAGAATTTTTTTGTATAGAAGGAAAGAGAAAACAATCACTCTGATTTGGGAAGTTATTACTTATATACTAAAATACAAAACTACAAAGTTTGATCGAAAAATTTTACAAAATGGCGGCATTGGAGACATTTTTGTAATGTGGTTTCTCTTGAAGGAGCTCCGCGGCACGCAGCACAGAGGGTGCAAATTTTAATCTGGAACAAAGAAACATTTTTTTTCTTAATCTAGATAAGAATAGCTAGAGAAACACGTAGGGGATTTAAAAAATATTTATTTTTGTGGAATTAGCAAGCATTTGAAGGAAAAAGTCTATTTTGGACTAAAAAAACGGCACTTAAATAATTATAACAATCGTTTAAATTAATCTATCGAAAATCCCCTACGCTCTTCTCTTAAGAAGGTTGTTATACAGACGTAGTGGAAAACCTGATTAAAAATATTTCAAATTGTTTAAGTTATGCTGCGTGCCAATTTCAGAAAACGTGTTTTGAGAAAAACGCGTTTAAAGTTTTGAAATTTGGAGAAGTCGTTAGGTAGCAGTCACTAACGCTTGGTTAAAAGCTTAAAATATTTATGAAATAGACTTCGGTAACGTATACAATTTTTTGTTCTGTATTTTAAAAGGTTCAAAGAATTTTTTAAGCTTATAAAAAAAAATCAATTTTTTGAAATTTCTACAGTGGTGGTAAGACTTAAGGGGTGTCTTATATATATACATATAATTGGCGCGTACACCCTTTTTGGGTGTTTGGCCGAGCTCCTCCTCGTATTTGTGGTGTGCGTCTTGATGTTGTTCCACAAATGGAGGGACCTACAGTTTCAAGCCGACTCCGAACGGCAGATGATTTTATAAGGAGCTTTTCGTAGCAGAAATAAACTCGGAGGTTTGCCATTGCCTGCCGAGAGGCGACCGCTATTAGAAAAATGTTTTTCTTAATTTTGGTGTCACCGAGATTCGAACCAACGTTCTCTCTGTGAATTACGAATAGTAGTCACGCACCAACCCATTCGGCTACGGCGGCCGCATTAATGGTATCGAATGGTATTAAAGAACGAAAATATTACTCAAGGTCCTATAGGCCTCATCATTTGCTTGAATATACAAGGTGACTGGTGCCTTCCTTAATCTCTTCGCAGACTTTCCCGCTAGTCTTTTGTCAAGAATTAGATCTGAATATTTCACCTTGTCAGAAACTACCTCCTGAGCGCCGGGGAATTGAGCAGTGAATTTTTTTTTTCTCGCATATAGTACAAGTTCCGTCTTGAGAGGATTCACCGATAGGCCGCAACTGCATTTAGATATCAATGCATCAAACCGTTCAGAGTATCCACAAACCTCCCTCTTACAATTAATGCCGCATCATCTGCGTAAGCAGCTCGTCCAGCAAGTCATTGACAACAACAAACCAGAGAATGCATACCCAGGAGTTTTCTAGAATAGCTGATTAAATAGTTGAAAATTTTAATAACAACTTTTTAAAATTTTTTAAGATTTTGTGAATGAAGTTTTGTGCAAAGTTTGGATCTCAGGTTTATAGGTTTTTTGAGAGCAACGAACTATATTTTTATATGAAAGTGAGGAAAAAGATTTGTACGTAACTTTCTGAATATGTTCAGATTAGCAGCCGAGTTCGTGTGCCATAAAAATTAACATAAAATCAATATTTCCTCCATTTCGCATTCCAAATCAGTTCTCACTCCACATTTTGTCCGAAAATTCTTCGTTCGCCTCGTTCTGGGTAGTTTTGTAAAAATTTACATATATTCCGTCTTTTCGTAACTGGGATTATATTAAAAATGCCAGTGTGCTTACCGATACTTCTGCAAACGGAGGACATAGCTTAGCGCGAAATCGCACCGCAATCACAACCATCGCACCTCCGTTCGCAAGAACAAAGTAAAATATTCCGAACGGTTTATATGGTATTTTTATTTAATTATCCAGTAGTCTTTTGCATTTTGTGAAATGTAAACGCTATATGCTTAGCTGGTAATTTAATTAAAAGTGGTGTAGAATTAAAAGCCAAACGCCCCTAATTGGTTCACGGTGGTGGACACTTCCATTTCCGTGCAGACTGCTATCCTGTAGTGTGAACAAGAATGCTTCGAGATAAATGTCAAAAAAACAAATATGTTAGTTATTTTAAATATTTGCCTTTATTTCTACTATTAGAAACGTGGAATTATTATGCAAAACGTAAAAAGTAGAAAATGAATAAAAAATTATTCTACGAAACGTGCATGCGAAAACTTCCCTTTGTATCAAGAGGTAGACTTCTCAGCTGTTTAATAAAAAGCTTGCGTAGAAAATGGAATGACCACTAGTGGGCGAAGGAATCGACGTTCAATTAAAGAAGAGCCTATCCGCAATGGACAGCGCGTTCACTATTTTGCAAAATAGGTTTGAAAAAAGAGTTTCCTACACATGAACACGCGCGCCTATCTGTCTGTCTGGCTGTGTATGTTCGTGTGCGAGCGTCAGTTTTGTGTCCATTCGCCTGTCGGTTTGGTCGTATATTTGTTCGGTAATGGGTATTCCCATTTTTGCTTTCAATAACTGCCTTCAATAAGTACCGTTCAGCCATGTTGATGCAGCGGCTCATTTCGGAACTGATTTTCAAATCTGCTGAGGTGTGCGCTCAAATGCAGCTAATTTCTACGAATTTGGATATTCTTTGTGCATTCCACTGCGCATTAAGTATCAAACGTATTCAATTGGGTTGAAGACTGGACTCATTGCTGGGTATCGTACCAAAGTAATGTTGTGCCTTTCAAAGAAGCGCAGGGTGATGTTGGCTTTGTATGGATGTGACTCATCTTGGCTAAAAATGAAAAAGCTCAGACGGTTATGTATTTGTCTTGCGGGTTGAAGTATTCCGAAAAAAAAAATGTTTTTTGTTTATTGTGAAAAATATGTTTCTTAATTTGGAAAAACTAAAACTGTAATTTAGCGAAACATTTTTTTCATAAATTTGAACACTTAAGGGGTAACACCACTGTAGAAATTTCAAAAAATTGATTTTTTTTTTATAAGCTTAAAAAATTCTTTGAACCTTTTAAAATACAGAATAAAAAGTTTGATACGTTACCGAAGTCTATTTCATAAATATTTTAAGCGTTTAACCAAGCGTTAGTGACTGCTACCTAACGACTTCTCCAAATTTCCAAACTTTAAACGCGTTTTTCTCAAAACACATTTTCTGAAATTGGCACGCAGCATAACTCAAACAATTTTAAATATTTTTAATCAGATTTTTCACTACGTCTGTATAATAACCTTCTTAAGAGAAGAGCGTAGGGGATTTTCGATAGATTAATTTAAACGATTGTTATAATTATTTAAGTGCCGTGTTTTTAGTCCAAAATAGAGTTTTTTCCTTCAAATGCTTGCTAATTCCACAAAAATAAATATTTTTTAAATCCCCTACGTGTTTCTCTAGCTATTCTTATCTAGATTAAGAAAAAAAATGTTTCTTTGTTCCAGATTAAAATTTGCACCCTCTGTGCTGCGTGCCGCGGAGCTCCTTCAAGAGAAACCACATTACAAAAATGTCTTCAATGCCGCCATTTTGTAAAATTTTTCGATCAAACTTTGTAGTTTTGTATTTTAGTATATAAGTAATAACTTCCCAAATCAGAGTGATTGTTTCCCCTTTCCTTCTATACAAAAAAATTCTTTAAAAATCGTGTTTATTTTACGCGTGTACAGTGGTGTTACCCCTTAATGCCCTAAAAATGCCAAAAATACTGGGAAGACATTCTTATATCCATTTTGATAGTGCAAATGAGCCTTTAAGATTACAATGCTTCAATACTATTGACAGTTTGATCGAATAAAACAAAAGAACAGCAAAGTCACTGAAATTGAAACTACGTAGAGTTTTGGTGAGTAAAAAACCGTTAAAGACATACTTATTGGCTTAATAAAAATTTGGAAATGACTTTCCAAAATACCACAACAAGCACTTTTTACTTGCTTTTTCAAATGTATGTACCATTTGAAGTAATTTTTTCTCAGCCATAGAAAAAAACAATTTATGCAATTTTTTGAAAGCTCTCTTCAGTGTTTTGTGTGATCATTGAATATAAGAGCCGTTTTTGTCTTTTTTTTTTTGAAGTGTTGTCGGGCCATTTTCACAAAAAATTAATTATGATAAAAATGAATACAATTTACTATAAATTTTTTATTTATAAACTCTTTAAAAAAAATTTTAAAATTGGCATTGTATTTATCATCACAAACTTTTGTACAGTTGCAAATATAGGAAAGTTGCAAATATAATTACTTTGAAAATGGTGTAAGTACACTTACCTCAAAGGCATATTACTATTTACATTATTATTTGGCGCGGGTCGATTTTGGCGCCCTGTGGCAGCCATTTTGTTTCGGTGACATCTGTCAAATCTTTTGTTTATTATTCAGTTGTTTATGCCAAATTATCATGGCAAGTTACACGATTGAACAGCACGTTCAAATGATAAAACTTTATTATATTGTAAAAATGAGTGTTCATTAATGCAAACGTTGCGCGCATTGCACCCATTTTTCGGTAGACGTGGTGGCCCTTCAAAGTCGACTCTTCAACGTTTGGTGGCCAAATTTGAGACGACCGGGTCAGTAAAAAATCAGGCAGTCTATTCCTTTCGCAGACTTCAACTTGGCGAATTTTGCGTCTGGACTTTGGCGTACACCCGTACAAGATCCAACTGACCCAGGAGCTCAAAATTGATGACCATAGATAACGCCGTTTGTTCGCTGACTGGGCTTGGGATCGTTTGGAACAGAACCGCAGTTTTGGGCGAAAAATCATCTTTAGTGACGAGGCGCATTTTTGGATGAATGGCTGTGTTAACAAACAAAATTGCCATATATGGGACGACACCAATCCGCACGAGGTTCACCAGGTGATAATGCATGCTCAAAAAGTTACTGTTTGGTGTGGATTTTGGGCCGGCGGCGTCATTGGTCCGTACTTTTTTGAAAACGACGTTGGTGAGGCGGTCACCGTCAACAGCGAGCGCTACACAACGATGATAACCCATTTCTTATGGACCATATTGACCTAGACGACATGTGGTTCCAGCAGGACGGCGCTACGTGCCACACAGCAAACGCCACGATTGACATTCTGCACGAACGATTTGAGGGTAAGGTTATCTCTCGCAGGGGTGATGTGAATTCGCCACCATGGTCATGCGATTTGACCCCGCTAGACTTTTTCCTGTGGGGTTTCTTGAAGTCTCAGGTCTATGCAAATAAACCACAATCGACCAATGCTCTAAAGGTGAACATAACACAGGCCATCGCTCAAATTCAGCCGGATCTATGCGGAAGAGTCATTGAAAATTGGGCCATTCGGATCCGTTCCACCGTATTAAGCCGAGGCGGGAATTTGAATGATGTCGTATTCCATACTTAATGGCATATATGCGCCTTTCAAATAAAAAAATAATTTTGTCAATAACTCACACACAGCTTGTTTTATTCCATTTCAACACCTACTCACCCTTATTGAAAAACCCTCGTAGAAACTATTGACCATACATTTTTTTGTTCTGGCAACTCTTATCTACCAATTGATAACGATACCGGTTTTGGAACTACCGAGAGTACTATAAGAAATAAGATTTATTTTATGTCCCTAGAGACTATTTTACTATCACAAAGCAATGCCGTAAATATAAAAAAAATATATTGCCTGAAATGAAATAAGTTGATTTTCTTTATAATGCGATTCTAAGAAGGTGAAAAAATATCAATGGTGAAAAAGAAAATTTGGTTGGAGATATGTTGGAAAAGGGTTTTAAAAAGCAAACCACACCAAAGGCTTTATAAAACTTCGTTTAGTGAAAAGGAGGATTTTAAATCAATTGCTCTCTCGGAAGAGACCACAGAACTTTGGAAATAATTATATTACTAACAGGCTATATGATCATTCCAGACCCATTACATTCAAAAAACAGACTTACAGATATGATTGATTTATTCCCATATATCCCTCCAAAATCATCACGACTATTTTCAAAAACTTCATCATAAAGAAAAAGTTTAAATATAGTAATTATAAGAGTATAAATAAGTTATGTTGAATGGTAAATATTTCACTAAAACCTATTTATTTTATTATTTTAATTTTTTTATTGTTGAATTATTTAAAAAAAACTCGTACAAAAAATTGGTTTGTTTCAATTCGGATTCCGTATTCAACATTCTACAAATGTAAGATTTTTACTTTTGCTGACTTCGAAAGCGATCTAAGTCTTTTTGAAATTATCAAAAGTATACTTTTTTGTTAGTCGCATAAAAAAATTATTACATTATAAATTTAAATCAATCTAATGTTGAAATAATATAAAACTAATGTAACAACATATCCATATTTTGCAAATTACTCAAATGCAAAGCCTTAAATATCTCCACGTAAAATCAAATGTGCACTTACACCACTTTCAAAGAAAACGACTCATATATTGATGATCAAAGAGAAAACGAACAACATCCCTGAATATAATCTACTACACAGACCATAAATATCATCATAAGCATCAGAATGCAACTCTGCCTGCAAATAAAGCAAATAAATAAAACAAGTATTGGTAAAACTCATTTATGCATCTAATTGGAAACATCTAAGAAAGTTATTATTTTCGAACATTACCTTAAGGATTAGCTAAGCTGTATGTACGCAATTCGACTGTTTGCTGATACATTTATATGCCTATGTAATTTTCGAACATTGATTGCAACTTTGACTTATCCACTTTTGCTTTTCTAGGTAAGCAAGCGTGAGTAAAAGAGCAAATTGTAGACGAGCCAACCACCAGACTGTAAAATATACAATAATTAAATAATTATTGTAGTATATCGAACATTCGTCTGGTTTTTTCCTCAACGACACTTCTTGCTTCAAAGTCCAATATTTTAACGTTCAGTTACAAACAAATCGGAGCACGATAAGAGATTCTGCAATCCATGCAGCGGTTTGGTTGGTTGGTGGTTGAAGTGGTGATTCATCCAGAATCCAACTAACGCTTCCGCACCATTTTGTTGCCACCTCCTCGTTACCAACTTGTTTAACGGTTATTTACAGCAAGATTATATCAAGTCTGTGCGAACCTTATTAGGTTATTGACATTTAAGACAGACAGTTGTTCCAGTTGATATTCTCTCCTTCCACAAGGCAGTACATTTACAGAGGAAATGGAAGATTGTTTCCTTTTTCTCCGGTAGTTTACAACTGTGACAGTATCTATACTGAGCGATACCCATTTTGGCTGCTCCGATAGACCAAAAGCCAGTTATGACTGCCGTTAGTCTACAGGCGTCTCTTCGTTTCAGGTTTATCATTGTCGACGATCGGTTGAGGTTGTAAGGGGGGCCATAACGTTATGCTAATTTTGCACTTCGTCTGGTCTTTCCATCTACAATCCGCCATTCGGAGGTATTTTAGGGAGATTGTATTATTGGATGTACCTAATGGTGTAAATACCGATTCTGCAAGAACATTATTCATGGCAGATCCCCTTCTTGCCAGTTCATCTGCTTCTTTTTCGTTACCTTCAATGTTCCGATGTCCTGGGACCCAGATAAAGGTAACTTTATGGTTTTCACTCAAGGTGGAACTTAGAGGTTGTTGTAGGCAAATCCAGTTCCTAGATTGCAGCTTGGCTATTCAAAAGAATAGCGATATTTCCCTTAAAAGATAAATCTGCGATTAGTGGTCTACAAGCTTACCCAATTGCCAGTACTTCCACCTGGAAGGCACTGCTGGTATTAGGGAGACGCATAGATATTTCAATTTTAAGTCCATTAGAATATATACCAGCTCCAACAACACAATCCATTTTACTGTCATCTGTATAGGCTGTATTGTCAAAATTCCGATCAAATGTTACCGACGGGACGATGTAGTCGGTTCTCTAACTGAGCTTTTAGTAGTAATAGATTTACATGACCATAAGCCTTTTCTTTCCAGCGACCTGCTTCATTTAACCTAAATGCACTCATGGTTGCCGTCTTCTTAATATATATGTAGGTCTATTCGAATAACGTGTGTCAGTGCATTGAGAGCCCCACTAGGACATGAACTGATTGCACCGACTGTTATTGCATAGACTGATCTTTGTATTCTGCCGAGTAATTTGATGTTGTATTCTCTCTCTAGAGCTTTCCACCAAACCACTAAGCCAAACGTATAACAACCATAATGTATGCTTAGGTTGAAGATCCCATCTTCTTCCAAGCATACGTTTATAGGCATATAAAGCAATTTAATTTCCACCTTATTATATTCAATATTTAATAAGCTACGAAGCTGCATACAAAAAACCCTTCCATAAATTTCAATTAAAAACCGTGGAGCTGACATGAAAAGTTAGCAAAATTTTCTCTAAGTTTTTTATAAAATTTTAAAACTGAGTATATTTTATGTTCTCAATAGAAAATGAACTATGTTTTTATACAAAATTAAAGAAAAATTTAAAACAAGCAAAAATTTTCAAAAATTATAAAAATATTGCTATGCTATTGGTACGAAATTTTTGTGGCCTAAATCTCGGTCGCAGCTAATCTTCAGACTGCAAAAACCTACCATATTTTTAACACTTAACTCAATTCCCCAGTTATTTAGGTCATGAAAACGATTTCTAAAAATATGGTATCGCTCCTCGTGACTCGCGTGGCGGATTTATTTTTTGCAAAAATATTGATTCTACATATATTTTATATATTCCGTTTATCTCGACCCTAGGTCCCCTAATTGGTCAAAACGGACTTATAAATAGTCCCGGGCATACCTGGAAACATACACCGAAAATTCATTGAACTCGGATGATGAGCGGTATGGAAGTCTACACAAGTCAAAATTCAATGGATTTCACAACCAGGAAGCGAGCAACTCTACATTTATTTTATGAAAAGCTCTAATGTGAACTCATTTAATCGTTAGCAATTATTTTCAAATTCAATATTCAATAACTGTGGCAGCACAGCAGAAGTTTGGCAAGTTTACTGGCAAGACACTGTGTCGAAAAGCAAAATCTCGCACAGCTTAGTTTGTCTATATCCTTACTATGTATGTTTGTAGTACCACATAAGTTGATACACACATACATATGTGCGTTTGAATAAGTTCAATTTAAATTATTTGCACTAGCCACCACATAAAATCTACTCCCACTTTGAAGTCAGTCAACATAACACTATGAAGTTTGAATTTGAAGTTGACTGCCAACACTCTGCGCATAGAAATCGAACGCATTCAAGAAGCTTGGGGCAATTGCTACCACTGCTAAGCTTAATACATGCATACATATATATTATGAAAAAGTCTATGTGGAAAAAGTCTATTTCTAACAGCTGCACTTGACTTCAGATAAAGCACAAAAGCGGCAAAAGGCTGGCACTACTCAGCGCTTTCACATATATTTGATTCGACGAACGAATTTGATTTGTACTTAAGTAGGATGGCATTGCAACAAATATAACAGAGTATGATAATATTGCAACATATATAATGGAGCATAGAAAGAGTTGGCACTTACTGATGGCACTTACCAACTGTTGAAGCAAACTCGAAGTTGTTGAGAAACATGAGTTTCTGCCCGATAAAGCGGAAATTGTCAGCTGAAGCGAAAAACTGCATCTAGCGATAGGAGCATTTACATACATGGACATGAATTTACTTTCACTTGCATTCACGGATTGAAGGTATTGGGAAAATATGCGCATAAAATTGATTGCAAAATTTCGTCAGTATTTCCAGGCAGTGATTTAGCTTGGACTTGAAAAATATCACTCATGCATGACAAAACTAATTTTATATCATTTTAAACCTAGATTTCGTGGTAATTTTAAAGGTAACAAATTATGTTTGGAATGGAGTTGCAGCAAAGCAAAATGTTATGCTAACATACAAAATTTTGGACGCTCCCGCAAAGGAGGAATATTTCAACCATTCCTAAGATCAAATACTTTTATATTCAAATGTTTCTTATTGTACCCACGCGCACTCGTTAATTTCTGAACTATCCACTTAGTGACTGTTTATGAAATTAAAATGGAAGAGAAGTAAATTTCTGAATTGAAAATAAATCTTTTTTTCGTACAAATTCTCTAAAACTCTACAAATTTAAAACGAATCAGATGATCAAAAGCATATTCCAACCATACATATAACCTACCTCATTATGCGATAGACGTCAACAGTGAGAGACGTGTTCTGCAAGTACTCTTACAAAAGTGACGATAAGTTTGGGGAAAAGTCCCACGGTAGTGATAAAAAAGTATGCAAGTATGCTCCCAGGAGCTAGGACAGTGACCAGTGATTGCCAGGGGTAAATATAGCCATTTTTTATCAAACTCCAAAAGAGTGAAAAATACAAAAACAAAAAAAAAAAATTAAAAACAAAGCAAGGAAGAAAAGAAAAACTGAGAAACTAGGTGAAAAGTGTTGTTGCTGAGAGAGAGAGAACAGTTGCTTATTATAAGCACATCTGCTCAGACAACTGCGTAACTTTCCTTTTTTTACTAATCTCACAAAAAAAAAAGAATGAAAGAAAAAATATACATACACATAGGTATATATAAATAAAAATTAGGAAATTATTTAGCGAGCGGTGCAAAGTGTTTGTGGGAAGAGAGAGAATAGCTGATTACGATATGCACATCTGCTCAGACAGCTGCGCAAGTGAATAACATCTGACTCCCACAGGTATAAGCAAACCACCCAACAACATACCAAATGAGTATCCGGACATATGCGGAGAATTGGAAGGAAAAGAGCGATACGATCAATCTGTTTTTGAGACGAGCGAGAATCGGTCGCTCACCTGTGAGAAAACAAATACTCACTCCTGAGCAAGAGCGCGCTGAAAAGCACTAATGCGAGCATAAAACTCCAAACATGGAAAAAAACGACACACAACGGCAGAAGGAAGAGAAAAGTGAGCAAGCGACAACGCGAGAATCAGACGGAGAGCCGCTACGTGTCAAGAGCTCATTAGTATGATGGAAGTGCAGAGGCATATCAACATACCAATGAAAGACTTGGTGAGTGCAATAGAGAGGCTGCATCAGAAAGCATTAGTCATGCACGGCATATCTAGGCCGCCCACTGTGCGCACCAATCAAAACACACAAACTGACACAATGGAAAACGATCGACAAAAGCAAGCAAAGAGAGCCCGCACGGCTACCAATAGCGGCCGGGATGCGCCCGATTCGCCGCAGCAAATAGCAAAGTGCATCCGCTTAGAATCGCCGAGAGGACCAATAGAGACTAGGCCCAAAGAGCAACAACACTACTCCAACCAACCAAAAGAGGTGGTTGCTGTAAAGAAACAAAGTGTGGCAGCTGTAGACATGAATGCGCCCCTAGGCATGGAGGGCACCCAATCACCTGAAGGCTGGTCAACAGTGGTCAAACGTAAGACCAAAACCACGCAAAAAATACCAACGAAACCTCACGCGTTGGTCCTGAAGGAAGTCGGTGAACTTTCATACGCGGAAATGCAAAAAAATCGCAACCTGACCTCAAGGAACTGAGTCATATAGTAAAGGGCATTAGAAAGACGGCGAAGAACGAATTATTATTCGAACTAAAGCGGCAAGCTGCTCCAGCTACTGAAAAGCTCAAGGCAGCAATAGAAGGTGGCCTCGGCGAAACTGCACAGGTTCGCTCGCGAACACAAGAAATGGCCGTACGAATAAAGGATATTGATGAAGTGACCTCCAGAGAAGAAGTGTTAGAGGTAATAAAAAGAAGCCTCCCTGACGAAAAAGTTACGCTATCGGTCATTCGAGCAATGTACACAGCATACGGTGGCACGCAGACATGCACCATCAGACAGACATGCGCCATCGTTGTCCACAAGGTCACAGCTGGTGTGCCACAAGGATCCGTACTAGGGCCTCTCCTGTGGCACATTATGTACGACGGCATTTTGCGACTAAAGGTACACAAGAGAGCATCATTCGTTGGCTTCGCGGACGATATCGTTGTAACCGCGAAAACGCTCGCGGAAATTGTAAATATCGCTCAACAAGCTATAGGCGCGGCTCAGAGATGGCCAGGCGCGAACGGTTTAAAGCTAGCTACGCATAAAACAGAAGCTGTTAAAAAACCTGCGACTGCGACAGCAGCCCTGACCCTAATAGCGAACATTGGTGGACCAAGACAGCAGGCAAGACAGGTCCTGGCTGGAGTAGTGAGGTCTATCCTCTTATATGGCGCGACAGTTAGGCGCGATGCATTCCAACATGATTCATACGTACGAAGTAGTAACTCCACGTACCGCTTGTATGCTCTTAGAGTCTGCTCTGCCTTCAGGACAGTCTCAGAAGATGCGGTGCTCATCATAGCTGGTCTATGCCCACACGACTTGATAGCGCAGCTGACAGCTGGCACTGAGAAAATCCATAAACCACCGCTGCATAGACCACTGGCAGACGCGATGGGACAGTGCAAATAAAGGCAGGTGGACCCACCGTCTCATCCCCATAGTTGAACCTTGGCTCCAGAGAAAGCTCGGAGAAGTAGACTTCTATCTCTGCCAAATCATAAGTGGTCATGTCTGCTTTAAAGCGTACCTTCACCGCTTTGGACACGAAGAAAGTCCATACTGCGAGCAGTGCACACCAGCAGTTGAGCAGGACGCAGAAAATGTACTTCTCACGTGTCTCGATAGCGCAATTCATTCACCTGTAGCACCTGTTATTGGAAAACCCTTTACATAATAAAGTTTTCCATCCAAAATTTTAGCTTTTTCCATATAACACTCGTCACCAGTTTATCAGAAATATTAATATCTTTATTTGTATTGGTTTGAGTAATCTATATGTTAAAATGAGTAGCCTGTTCAGAGATACCGGCTTTGCCACCAGGCCGGCAAGACGTATGAATTTCTTTCTCTCTGATAGAAAGGTTATACAGCCATGACACTGTCAACTGAACTTAGTTATATTCTTGAATTATTAATATTACAGACTCTTACTGGTTCTTATTGCTTTCTATACATTTTATTAATGTCAATTTTTGTTCAATATTTTATTGTATTCCCAATATTCATTATATTTAACTTAAAAAAATTAAGAAATAAATTATATATATAATAAATAAATAAAATCTATCGATACGTATGAACTATGTCCGGAACATACCGCACTTGTTTTTTAAATTATGCCCCCGGGATATAAGTGAAGCTTCTTTTCTTACGCTTATATTTCATTTAATTTTACTTGATGCACTTCGATTGGTTTTGCTTCATTCAATTTTCTGCTTACTACTAAATACACGTACCCTTACCTTCTTTACTACGTATTATGTGAATATTTTAATATTTAAATTGATAACTGCTTGTTCCAATGAGTCCAGATTTGCATAAAATTTGTGATATCTACTTTTGTATGGTCACAGTAAATTTTTTATTGAAATTTTCAATTCAAATACTTACTTTTGAATTCCCAGAGAAAATCAAAGCCTCACCAGGCTATCACTTACCATGTCAACGACTAATTCCCTTTAGAGGCTGTAGATTAAGGTGGTCCTAACCAAAAAAAAAAAATCTTGATGCTACACCCAACATCGTTCCATGGCTAAAACAGACATGTTTTTCACTCATGCTTATTCTGGCGATAAAAAATTGTCAATTAAAGAAGAAATACATATGCAACTTTCTATGCAAAGAGTTGATAAATATTGCAAATAATTAGTTTAGGTAAAATGAAAAAAAAAATTATTAATAACACTGTGCGACAGTGAAATTATACTTTTATAGAGACCTAGTACAACTTGTAGGTATAGTAAAACTAAGAAACATGGTATAGGAGAAATTTCCAATACACCCCCAAAATCTCATTTTATGGCCATAAAACCGTTTTTCAGTAGGTTGATGTGAACAATCCCTCCTAACTTCGCCAATTTCCATCCGATTTCGATTTTGTTTTTTTAGTTCGAAAGAACAAAAACAAGCCTTTTTGACAGAGTGTGGACAATTTTTCTGAAATGACAACTGACGAGACTGTAGACGGAAGTATTCGGAATTTTTTTATTTTTTCTCTATTTTTTCAAATCAAATTTGCGATATTATCCGATATTGAGGATATTTTTTAGTAGACTACTGTTATAGTGAATTAAATTCTGCGTCGAATGAGCTATATTTGACTGTAATTGAACTAAAATTCATAAAGTGGTGCGAGTTGTGCGAGTTTTAAGATTTTATTTTTTTTACTAATTTTATAGCAAGTGTCAGTATAAACACATCATCAGTACGAAACAGTACAGGTTTAAAATTTTAAAAGATGTCGGGAAAAACTAATCTTCATTTCAAAAATGTTTACTATACCTGCTCCGTTTATAAGAGTCATCACTTGTTTTACGTTTCAAGGACCAGCAGTAATCAGCAAGCATGTTGATGGAGTTCTTCCCTTGAAAACGTTTTTCGATGACTCCTATCTCCTGGTGAAATCTTTCACCCTGTTCATCGCTCATCTGGCCCAGGTTTTCCGGGAAAAAATTCAAATGTGAGTGCAGAAAGTGTATCTTGATGGGCATATTGCATTCCATTTTTTTCGTACGCACTCAAAAACTCTTTGACGACTTCAACATAATCAGAGCTCTTTTTATTTCCAAGGAACTTCTCACACAATGATTTAAAACTTTCCCATGCCCCTCTTTCCACTGCACTGAGCTTACTCGTAAATTTCTCATCTCGCATGAGTTTTCGAATCTGAGGCCCGACAAGGTTCCCTAAAATTGTGATGACTCTTATAAACGGAGCAGGTCTAGCAAACATTTTTGAAATGAAGATTAGTTTTTCCCGACATCTTTTAAAATTTTAAACCTGTACTGTTTCATACTGATGATGTGTTTATACTGACACTTGCTATAAAAAAAATAAAATCTTAAAACTCGCACAACTCGCACAACTCTATGAATTTTAATTCAATTACAGTCAAGTATAGCTCATTTGACGCAGAATTAAATTCACTATAACAGTAGTCTACTAAAAATATCCTCAATATCGGATAGTATCGCAAAAATGATGTCAAAGTTGAAAAAATAGAGAAAAAATAAAAAAATTCCGAATACTTCCGTCTACAGTCTCGTCAGTTGTCATTTCAGAAAAATTGTCCACACTCTGTCAAAAAGGCTTGTTTTTGTTCTTTCGAACTAAAAAAACAAAATCGAAATCGGATGGAAATTGGCGAAGTTAGGAGGGATTGTTCACATCAACCTACTGAAAAACGGTTTTATGGCCATAAAATGAGATTTTGGGGGTGTATTGGAAATTTCACCTATACCATTGTTTTTAGTTTTTCTATAGCCACAAATCGTGCTAGGTCTCCATAAAAGTATATTTCATTTTTTTTTTTTTGTCACACCGTGTAATTTCTTTCACAAAACAAACGACATAAATATTTTGACATGATAAAATCTTATAATTCAATGTAGCCGGCTGCACGCACCAAAAAATGCGGCGTTACCTTGCTTGAACTGCAAGCGAGAGCGCGGAACGACCGACAAATAATATAGGCACAATCGGCCCCCGGGCTCGGCAACGTTCGACATCTGGCTCTCTCCTACTTGAGTGAGCATATATATGTATGTATATACGCATATGTATATAAATTCACATATTTGTATTTGCGTATGCCTTCTCCCTGTGTACATTGTAATGAACCGTTTCTCTGTTGAGAATAGAACTATGATAGGAAAAGTAGGAAATGAGGGGGAGTGCTTCGAGTGTAACGTGTCTTGAAAAAATCAAATCGATGGTGGTGCCTCTTAGTGTTGTTAACTTATTAAGGTTTGATGCACAATCGAAATTGAACATATCTTTTCAACATCAAGACGCACACCACAAATAGGAGGAAGAGCTCGGCCAAATCCCTAACAGAAGTGTACGCGCCAATTATTTATTTTTTTCATGAATTTGATAAATGTTTCGTTATTTTTCACGTTTGTGTAAATTTAACTTGACCTATTCCATTGCGATTCCATTTACCTCCTTCTCTATATCCATACAAAATATCTGTCAAACAAATAAATTTAAAATTTTCTTTTGAAAAATGCAGCCATTCTATCAGTATTTTCTTATGACGTTGTCGTCAGTAAACCGACTTTACAGACAACCTCTTTTTTTCTTCTTTGAAATATAATTTTTTTTAATTTTGGCAAGCTTTCAGGGTCCCGTAAAAAAATAATTTAATAAAGCATGGTATCATTTTGTCGGGAAATCAAAATAGAACAATAAATAATAAGGAACTCTAAACATTTTATAAAAAATGTACGGAAAAATATATTTTCCTAATGAAAATTCTTCTGTTAGGTGTTTTGTCGAGCCTCTTCTCCTATATCTGGCGTGCGTCTTGATTTTGTTCCATAAATGGATGCATCTACAGTTTCAAGCCGACTTCGCTTTTATAAAAGCTTTTGCTATCATTTTATTGTTTCACGAACGGAGATTCGAACCTACGCACTCTCGAATGGCAGTCCCACTCTACTGTAAATATGCATATGTACATACATACTAAAAATGTCGATATCAGTGAAATAATATTATATTAATGTCTTTGAAGTAATCCCGTTATGCCGGGGCTTGACTTTCGGCCACAACACTTGTTAGCTGAAATGCTAAAAAGTAGCAATAAGCCATTTGAAGATAGTGACCCTTTTCTCCGCCATCACAAAATATTTATAATTCTGTTATCAGCGCGTCGATTAAATAATACAGTGTGACTAAATGAGGAAAAGTGTATCTCAATGAGATTTTTTTTAAAGATTATGGAAATTAACTGTCAACTATTTTTTTACCTTCAAGCTACTTCGTTTTCCTTTATTTTAAGTCTAAACCACAGTTATAAAAAGTTTTTTCAGATGACTTAGGGATAATATGAGCTTAAATTACTAAAGATAGTTAAATAAATAAATTTACAAAAAGAGTTTAGAAATATATAAAATTCATTCTTTGAGGTCAAGCGGAATAGAAATCGAGATCTCATTGCATTCACATATTTCTGTTAAGCAATTTAAGATGCAACGGGTAAGTGTAGTAGAGATCTAGTAGGCATATGATCCCGTAATAGGAATAAACAAACAATTTTGCCCTTAATTATATTAAAACCAAAAGACAGAGTATAGACCTCCTACTCTCAAGAGAGCTTAAGTTAATTAAAGTCAAACATGAATTATAGGAAGGGATAGGATTTGAGAATTTTAGGGACCTGAGATCATATTTAAGGAACACCTTCTGTACACGTTCAATTCTATTAATTGTAAATTGGTGGCCAGATAAATGTTTCATACTCTAGCCTAGAGCAAACAAAGGAAGTAAAATGTAATTTGAGAGTGTAAAGGTCCGAGAAATTCGAGCAATTACGCCGCATAAAACCTAAGATTGAGTAAGAAGTTCATACAACAAAGTTTATGTGATTAAAATAAAAAATAATTGGCGCGTACACTTCTGTTAGGTGTTTGGCCGAGCTCCTCCTCCTATTTGCAGCGTGCGTCTTGATGTTCTTCCACAAATGGAGGGACCTACAGTTTCAAGCCGACCCCGAACGGCAGATATTTTTATGAGGAGCTTTTTCATGGCAGAAATACACTCGGAGGTTTGCCATTGCCTGCCGAGGGGCGACCGCTATTAGAAAAATGTTTTTATTAATTTTGCTTTCACCGAGATTCGAACCAACAGCCTCTCTGTGAATTCCGAATGGTAATCACGCACCAACCCATTCGGCTACGGCTATGTGATTATAGAACTAAAAATGAGCATCCAAAATCACACCAAAATGTTGAGTTCAAGAACAGACTTCAGATTGAAGTAAAGTAACAGCAATACCACATAATGAGTGAAAAACATTTTAAGTTTTCACGAAAGTAGCATGAAAAGTGTTTTTGATATTTAGAGAGATGCCAGCGAACAAATATCCTCAGTTTTTCTAATCGCAGAAAATATTTTCTCGCCATCAGTATGCAGAAGAAAATTGGCAAACAAAAAACGGGTACTAATATAATTAATAGGACGAAGAGAAGAAATCCTAAAATATTGCCTTGTGGCACGCCTAAATATGCAATTAAAGGCTCCGGACATTCACCCTCAATTGTTACCACACAAGATTTCAACCATTGAAAAAAAGCAGACCGGAAACAAAGTGAGAGTAATTTACGTAATAAAATTGTATAATAAACTCAATCAAATGTTTTAGAAAAATCCGTGTAATTGTTATTTTTGCCACTTTTAAAATAGGGGTAAAAGTTGTGCTTTTTCCAGTCGATGACAAAACTGAAGAAAATAAAAAATTATTTTAGAGGAATAACAATAGCTGAGCAGTTTTTGATAAAAATTACGGAAAGAAAATTAGAAGAAGTTTCTAAACCCAAATTCCATTCTCAATGTCCAGAGAAACAAGGTTTAAATAGCAAAAATTCAAATCTAAAAGTAGATTAACATGACAAAAAGAAAACGAGTATGCACTATCACTAGTGAAATGAGAAAATCGACAAACAAGTTGGTTACATCCGCGTGTGTAGTAGCAGACTCTTCATTAAAACAAACCGCAGAGGAGACTCTTGCGCTTGGCCTTACGATTTGACTTAAGGGGACAGATACCTGTAAAATTTCGAAAAAAATGTTTTTTTTCCATAAAATGTTAATACAATTCTTTAAGAATAAGTCAAAAAAATCAAAACTATATTTTTCGGATTGGCGTACACGATAACTCGAAATTTTGCACACATCTTTTTTATGATATTACTCTATGTGAATTTAAAATTCGAAAAATTTTCGAAAAATAGTAAGAAGCATTTTATTCCGCGAATTTTTTTTCCATCTTTGTTTAATTCATATAGAAATTATTATATTAATAAACAAAAAAATTTTTGGTGTGCGTCCTCCTCCGCGAATTTTTTTCCATCATTGTTTAATTCATATAGAAATTATTACATTAATAAACAAAAAAATTTTTGGTTTTTTGTATTCAGGTCACTGATGCCGATGCTACATTGCCCAATCATTGAGAAACCCCGCTGCGACCTTCCTGGAAGAATTCAGTGTACATCCGCCATTTTAAATGATTAAAATAATGTATGATTTTTTTAATGTATAAACAAACTGTAGGCCCATTTTGAAAACAAACATATTTACTTCTTCATTTTAAATAATTTTAAAGAAAATCAGAGAAAATATGGCCGTTTACAGGCATCTGTTCCCTTAATATTCTCTACCATTCTAAGACTATAGTACTTGTACAGTAAATTATTCAAACAGTTGAATTTTTTGAAAGATTGCTGGTAATTTGTACATCTTTTGATTCTTAGATTCTAAGTTAATGTGGAAAGTTCTCAGTTTTATGGAATACTGAGATGTGATGGCAAAAACCCTATCTGAAATCATCCAAAAGAATTTTTAATACTTACAAATCTTATAACGTATAATAGCTTAAGGGGCTAGGTGGGTTTCAAAAGCTCAAAATAGGTACATTTTTATGAATTTTTTTTATTTAATCAACAGAATATTTCATTCCATCAATTTAACACATAAAAGATACATATTTTATAAGTAGTTTGTGAAATTTTCATTGAAAAATTTTGAAAATTAAGGCGTGGACACGTCGTCTCCTATGACCCCTCAAAAAAAAGTTCTCTCGGCGTAGTCAGGATAACTCATGACAGATTCATCTGAAATTCAAAAACAAAAAATTTTCTGTTACTAGATGTTTCAAACTCGTGCTTGGATGAAGGAAAAAAAAAAAATTACATTTTTGGCGGCGTTGAAAACAAAAAACGCTTATTTTGAGTAGAATTTGCACCCTTCATGCCCTTGAAAAATTACTTGGAATAGAAAAAAAAAATTCCTTCGTTCAAGCACGAGATAATGTTATTTTGAAAAAGTGTGCAAAATTTGAAAGAGATAGGTTCATAAGTTTTCGAGAAATCGTGTCTACCGATTTCAAAAATGTAGTTTCAAGAAAAACGCGATTGAAACGAACAATAGCTAAGCAGCTGCCTCGATATACCTGCCAATCCAAAGGCTATATCTCTTAGAATATGACTCGGATCGTTTTAAAATTTTAAAGGAATATTCTCAACATATTCAATTATGAGATAAGCAAAAAAAAAATTCGATTTTTTGAAATTTTGAAACCCACCTAACCCCTTAAGTCGAGCTATACAACTTGAAACTTCCCGCAACGGAAAGCCTTCTGAATTCGATGAAGAACTCTTAAATCACTTTTGACAGAGAACTGTTTTAACTGGTTTGGCAGTCGTAAATTGGCGGAAAAAATGAACTGCGATCGCAAAACTATTCCCAATCATTCAATGGAATTTACGAAAACATTGGGAGCCTGGGTGCCTCAGGAGCTCAAAGAAAAAAAAATAAAGAAAGTCGCCTTCAAATTGCTTCTCAGCATCTCGCCCGCCATCAAGCAAGCTCGCGGTCATAAACAACGCTCTTTGTACCGGATCGTCAAGCCGGATCTTCATCCAAAGAAGAAGATCATGATATGTGTTTGGTGGAGCTAGGAGGGCAAGGTGCACTGGGAAATGCGCGAAAAGAATGCCACGGCCAACAAGGAGCTCTACATTGCCCAGCTATACCGCATGAATGAGGTTATTCGACTAAAAAGACCTGATCGGCATAGTCAAACCATTCTCCTTCACGAGAGCGCCAGGCCCCATGTCGTCAAAGTCGCACTCCAAGAGCTCGAATGGGAGGTGCTTGATTAACTTATTTGTGTAGTTATTGTTTTTTGCTTGAATAAAAATCTTCGGTAAAACGCTACGAACTCATTCCCCAATCCAATAGTTCATAGGGATACAATATGTATATATACATATATATATTATATTTTTTTTTTCATTTTGCTGAACTGCGTAATTTATTACCCGCGCTGATAAAAGAATTTGAAATATATTGTATTTGTTGAGAAGGAAGTCAGTATCTTCACATGGCTTTTGAATACCTTTTGACAGCTCAGCTGGCAAGTCTTCAGGTCGAAATTCAGGTTCTGGCATTTCGAGATTACTTTAGAAATATTACAAGATTAGTATTATAAGTTTTGCGTGTTCCGCGATTGACATCCCTAATTCATACATATATACACGCATATGTCTATATGTAGTAGTTTATTCTCAAGAAACTCTTCTAACAAATCTCAAGCAACACAA
The DNA here is from genome assembly GCF_027943255.1 of Anastrepha obliqua. Lineage (NCBI taxonomy): Eukaryota > Metazoa > Arthropoda > Insecta > Diptera > Tephritidae > Anastrepha > Anastrepha obliqua. Next base: position 44,959,684 of record NC_072895.1, read on the forward strand.
CTACAACTAAACAACCATGACACCTTAGCCGTTTGGAAGCCATGCAAGGACATCGCACTTAACTTAATCCTGATTGATTTTAATGCATTTTACCTATGCAAATGTGAACACACTTTATACCTTTCTTTCGTCTCATTTACCTTCGCTTTACCTTCGACTTTTTCGAATTTTCCGACTTTTCGCTTGTGCAGATGGTCTAGTTTGTTTGAGCAAAAGAGGAATTCCCTGCATTAGTAATGTTAGACTTAATCGGATGAAATGGTAAACGAATTTTTCATAGCCATTAGCAAAGTGGTTGTAGTACCGTTATTCGTTCTTACTATATTAGTATGTAGGTATGTCGGTGTTATGGGCATTCGGTATTTTCTAACTATCGAGTATAGCTTGGATTAGAGTTGTCAAATGTCTAGAAAGCAAATATGGTAGATAAAGAAGGGTTTGCTATTTGAGTGTTTATTTATAGTAGATTTTAGTAGAGTGCAGTTCGATTGTTTTATTTTTATTTTCAGTACCAGTTTAATATGTCACAGTCGTTGCATACATTTGTTGCAAGATTACAACAAATTGTGTATGTAGTTAATTCTACCCTCCCAAGCATAATATTGCGCAATTTGTAGAAGCTTGAAACACCCTTGCAGTTGTTGAATGCACTGCTTCCTTTTTGCAAAGCAAAACCAAGACACACACATACATATTTACATATGTGTATGAGCATGCATTTGTGTTTGTACTATTCATTGCTAGAAATTACACGTTTACTTGCAGCTGCTTTGTTGCCGCAAACTGTTTGTGGCTATAGTTTTTATTACCTGCTTATCTGCAATGCTCCATTTTTATTGCTACCTCAGGCTGTGAAGTGATGCACGCAGTGTATATGTATGTGTGTACCTTGGTTACAAGCTTGTTTTGCTCCTGTCATACCATTCTAGCTGTGACCTCCTCTCACTTATCGTTGAACTGTAGCACAACATTGTGGCAAAGGTATTGGAGTCCAGAGGCACCCCACAACGTTCTTTACATATCATGCCATTGCAACTATGTATGCTTGCCATACTTACACAAATGCTTTTATGTAGGTACTCGCATATGAGCGGTTGTGTGTTTGGATTGCTCGTGTATTATTGCTAATTTCTTACATTTATTACTTTTGCTTTTGTCATCGGTGAATTGTGATTACCATTTAGTTGCAGCAACACAAATTTGTTTGATGTGCTAACCATTTTGACAGCTACAGATAAGAGCAATAAAGTGTACACATAATTGGTGTAAAGGTTTAAGTGGTACAAATAAATTTGAGTTTGCAATAAATATTGAGCAAATACTTTGAAGCCACTCCATGGCTGGTAGGGGTTAAATCGTTTCTTCTTCTTGATTGGTCGATTTCAATACAGAACGCCAGTTATTTCTGTCGCGTGTAAACCTGTACTAATTGGAAATATAGGATCATCTGAAGCGATGTCCTTCTCTACTTGGTCTTATACACGTAGAAATGACCTTCCATTCCCTCTGTCGGCAGTTACCGAATGAAGTATTTTGGGAGTTGGCCATGCCGTTGGATCATACCTAGGTCATGCTTCCACTAGCACCATAGGACCCAGGCAGCGGAGACTAGTGATCATTCGATATCACTTTGATCTCGCTAATTGTGCTTGTTTCTGATATCGGAACGAAGTATTGAGTACCAAATAAATATCGGTAAAAAATATCCCATATATTCTAATATCAATTAAAAATTTTTAGATTTATTTATTGTATTTTAATAATTTACAGTACAAATTACCTTGCAGACTAGACAAAAATGTGAAAAAAGTCAAACCACATTTGGCAAATAAAATATTAGCAATCAATATAAATTCAATATTAAGTAACTATATTTAAATTTTTTACAAAATTAGATCTGGATAATGCAAAATCAAGCTGATTGGTATTACATAATGAATTAAGGTCTCGAAGTGCGCGAGCAATGGGTGATTTACTCGCAAAATTAGTCTTAAAGTTTGCCCCATAAAACGGGTAAAAATTGCGAAGACTTCTTTGTTAAAGCTTATCCGCTCAAATAGGTCTGGACAGTCGACGAGTCACTAACAACAACACTGAAAACAAACGAAAGTGAAAGGATCTCTTTTCCAGAGATTCTAGTTTAATTAGCTTTAGCCGAGAATTATAGGATGGAATAGAGGCCTCAAATCGTAAGTAAAGTAATGCCTGCTAAAGAAATATTTTTGGAATGCGCTATATTTATCGAAAGTTGATCGTAAAGTCTCCAAATGATAACCGCGTACTCTAAGTGAGAACGAATAAGAGCCGGAAACAGCAGTTTGTAGGCATATGGATCGGAAAATTCGTATGTTGCCTAAAACCAAGTACGACTTTGAAAAAATATAACTAATGTGACCACTGCAGAAAAGTTTCATATCGAAGATCCTTAAACTCTATTACACTTTGTAGTAAATTATTAGAAATGGTGTAGGATGTGTTAAAAATGTACAGACGTCCCGAAAATATAAAATGAAAACATTTTTTTAGTATTCAAACACAGGCGAGTCTTTACGCACCATTGATGAAGTTTGTTCGAGTTGAAGCTTTTGAGGATCTGAGTCCTTAACAGATGAGAAAATATTTAAATCAAAAAGGACAAAAAGAAGTGAAACCAACCCTAAAAGGTACAATTTTCAACCCAAAAACGAGTTCAATAAATTCTTGAAACAATATTATGGTGCCACCCTTTTACCCTTTTATCTGCGTTCGTACGTGACTAACATTCGATAGAGCCCGAGTCTGAAATCCACTGGGGCTTTTCTTTATTAAGTACTTTTAGAAAATATTAGAGCATACCGTTTCCCAGCTCATTGAACTTTATTTAAGGGGTAATGCCACTGTGAAAGTTCAAAAAAATCGATTTTTTGTTATGCATAAATTGTTAGTATAACTACTCAAGAAAATGTGGTAAAAATTTTAAACCGAAATTCGCTTTACTCCCGATTCTATGTGCATTTAAGTGAGCGCCCGTCGGTTCGGCCTCATAGCGCTTACTTTATTTCAAACGCGTTTTTCTCGAAACGACTTTTTTTGATACAGTGGCAACGATTTCTCGAAGACTAATGAACCGATTCTAATTTTCTTTTTTTCAAAACCCTTGCTATCGCATTGGCTATCATTGTATGTAGCCGATTTTCAAAATTTTGAAAATAACTATTTTTTTGGGCCTGTTGAAAATTAAAAAAAATGGTGAAAAACGCATATCGAAATTCAAATCACCACCATTTTGTCAAAAAAACAAAACGACTACGGACAACGATAGCCACTATTGTGTAGATTGATAAAACTTTTGGTTTTTTGATTTCAGATGATTATTCATTGCTGTATCGGTGCCACAAGGTGACGTCATTTTTTTTTAACTCGATACGTTTATTTACATAAATTTGTCAATTTTCAATATTTTTAAATAAAAATTTACATCAACATAGTTTAATACATATTTAATAAATTGCCTTTTTTCCGATCCTCGAATAATTATTCCTACTTACAAAAAAGAATTCCCAAAAATCGACTATTTTTTTACCCTTCACAGTGCCGCTCCCCCTTAGCATAGTGCAAACTTAAAGTGGCACGTAAATCGTTTTAATTTTTGAACATTGTTTTTGCTGACAGTCTGGTTTCTTATTGTAATTTTCCCCATATAGAAAAATGTTGAGCTTTCATTATATGGAAAGATAAACAAAACACCATCAATTAGAAAAGTATCAAAAAGTAAAGCAAACTTTGAACCATTTTAACTGCCATACGATCCCGTACTCAGGGTTTTTCTTAAAATTTTACCTAAAAATTTTGAAATTTTGATGAAAACTTGTTCAGTTTTTATAAATTTTCTAATTGATTTTTGTTGCAATATGAAATATGTATACTCCTTTTTATTGTGAGAGCTCAGGAAAATGGCAATTTGAGAATTTCATTCACATAAAGCAATATTTATTCCACATCTACAAAGAGTGCCAGCATAGCTATACATTTCTTTACACTGCCAATAACACATTCAGGTTACTTTGTTCTAGCCAGCTTCACTTCCATTGCATATCGAAAAAAAATACATCATCCGCTCGGGTGCACTATTTTTCAAAGCAATCTGCTCTTAATTCGCTAATTAAGCAACAAGTGTCAATTGGAGTAAAATTAAAAATACCATCGCTCGGCAAATGGACGAAACCGCAACTTAACCACAGTTGAGCAATGTGGTATTGCTGAACACCCAGCAGCTCGCCGCCATCTACTGACCACTCACTTTTGGTTTGTATTTCGTTATATGCTGGGAATTAAAAACGAAACTTTTAGTACTTTAATTAATGCAAAGTGGCGGAAAATTAAAAGTGACATAAAGCTTGAAATTTTAGGCTATTCAGAGGCTATGCTATATTATTAAGTACAAGAATTTGGTTTCTGAAACCGATAGAGATGGCAGGTGAGAAAGTACTTCAATCAATGGACTTTACTCCATAAATTGGATGAAAAGGTGTTGGCAGCTAATTTTTGAATATCAGGCAAACATTGGGTTTTGAATGAAATATAGTTTTATTTATTATTAGGGGTAGATTTCCACTATTAACTTCGTTTTGAAAATATATTGTAACAGGTTTCATCATTAAAAAATACTTTAAGTATCAGTTAATAGCTTTTCTGAGTTTTTTTAATGGTTGGTTGGTTAAAGTGGTGATTCCTCCAGAATCCAACTGACGCTTCCGCGCCATTTTGTTGCCACATCCTCGTTGAGCCTTTTTGAAACCTGCGAGCATTTTTCTGCGAAAAGATATTTCCCTTAGGGCATCCTATTGCTAGGAAAATACAAAAGGCAATAGATTGACAAAGAAAAATGATGGCACATAAATTTTTTTACTAGTTTTTACTATTTGCCATTTTTTTTAAGATTTATTATTTTATTATTCATTGCATATTTAAAAAACTATAACATAATTTTACCAAGAATAATATGAATTCATATTTAAAATTTCATTCAAAAATTTAAAAAATCGTACAAGCTTTCCATCCCAATTTTTATCATAGTTTTTATAATAATTAGAGTAGCTAGAAACATATGTCAGGATTGGGACATCAATCATGGTAAGCTGGTTTTTCTTTAACCCCCAAAAATACTAGGATTAATGCCAACTACGAGATTTGTAAGTTCTTACGAAACATATCACATGGGAACAGAAAAATTCCCTTAAACAACCTTAATTTGGAATTCTTAGCATCTGAGTAAGTAAATTGAAAAAAATTTGAAAAAATAAATTTTGAAATTTATTCAATGTTGCAACTTTTGGAGAAAACTTAGTTAAAGTGAAATATCTGTGGTTCCTTCTAACTTTTTTATACTGTTTTTTTTAATATTTTAGACTTAAATATAAAAAAGAGTTTTTTTTGAAGAAAATATGTTTTTGTTAAGAAAAAATTTAAGTAAATTAAAAATCCCGTTAATTTTATAGAAGTTTTTCCTAGACGGTGATACGTATTTTCTCCATATATTTCAAATTCACGATGTTACCAAAAACCCTGATGGCGTCAGAATTAATCTTGGACATCATCTTGGTACCCTGGTTTGATTGTCCTAAAATACTAAAAATACTGGGACTATTTTCGAAGGGCAAGGTTTGCAATTTCTTATGAAAAATATTGCATGGAGACAGAAAAATACACTTTTTAGCAAAAAAGCAATCTTGACTTGAAATTTTTTGCATCTGAGTAAACGAAAAAATTTTCAAGAAAAGAAAAATTGGAAATTTATTCAATGTTGAAAATTTTCTTCTTCTTCTTCTTGGCTTCACAGTTGGTAACCTACTGCTTTATTCACAACCTTGCGCTGTCTGTCTCTATCTAAGGCTACCTCCTTCCACGTTTAGCTTTTCAAGGTCAACTTCCACTTATCTCTTTCTGGTGGGGCGTCCTCTTATTCGGCCTCCAACAGGGCGTAATTCAATTGGCTTTCGAGTTGTTCTCTCCTTGGGCATTCTGAACACATGTCCGAGCCACCTTATCTAATTCGATAGATACCGTCTTGCCATACTATAAGTACACTTATTCCGCATAAATTCTAGGAAATTCCCGGGCCGTAAAAATGTACATTCCTAGTTAAGCTCCTATGCTTCGTATTATTGCTGCATTATATATAAAAACTTTGCACGGCTAACAAAAAGCAACCTCTAATAATACCTTGGGAAACATTCGAAAATATTAACAAAAGTGGATGAGATACTTAAAGGCCTCAGAACCGTGGCACCTCATCTTAACCACATACCATATTTATCTGCAAATTTGTTCTACTTTTCACAAAAAAAAATGGAGATGGACTGTGATGTTTCTGTTTCATTTTTCCTCTATATCAAACTTCAAATACAAGAATCAACTTCAATCCAGCGTATCCTATAGTAAAAGCCGTCTTAGCGCAGCATTAACAAGCACTGATTAGCTAATATACTAGAACATTAAAGTGTGCTTGCCACTTTTCACCAGCTATAACTTCGACAACGTGAAGTAATCAACTATTTTTTTCCAAAACGAACTGCTCAGCTTTAAGTTTCTGCTTGAAGAGTCAGTGAACTTACCAATTCACTTCAACGATGTTTCTTTTTCAAAGCAAAGGGTATGTATATGAATGCTAATCATTCTCAGTAACATGACATCGGAATAAATTCAACATCAAACTCTATTTATTCTTCTCAGTTTCCAGCGAGCTCGTAAACGGAATATGTTTCAATATTTGTGCTCGTTAAATAGCAGAAGTTTAGTAATCTCTATCGAAGCAGCAACTAGCAATTTCGATTTTATGCAACGAAGAAAGCGAAAAGAGAGACTTGTGTAATTGTGAAGGGTGATGCTGTAAGAGATAGCAAATATTTTTTAAACAGTTAAGTGATCAAAAATTCAGCTTTATTACCAATAATTTAGCTATATATACCAAAGAATTGACGTACCTTAACATAAGGCAGTGAATTACAAGACCCAGGTAGCTGATTAAAAGGCAGGTTTCTTCAAATTATTCGATCATAAAAAGTTTGTCCCAACTAAGTGTTGATTTTACCTACCGTTTGTCACCTTGTAGATTGTTATTTATGGAAGAAACTAAAAAGTCGCTATTAAATTAACTGTAATGATCGTCTTTAACTAGATATAAGATTTGGCTCCAATTCAGTTTTGGAATGCAGACAAAAATACCAAATACTTTCCGAGGCGGAATGTGAAGTCTAGAGTCTCGTGGGACTTATTGCCATTCCAAGTATGAATTGCTTTTGATACAGAGTGACGCATCATTAATCACTCTATCGTAAGATTTATAAATTATGCAAATGGTGTCCTACGTCAATCATATTTAGCGCATGTGAACTAAACAGCTGCAATACATAAACAGACAAGCAGTAGAGCGCGTAAAGGTCAAAATAAAGATTATTGTCACTCAAAGCATCTTTTGTTTTGTTATTTAGTACAAAATGTATTCAAAAACACAATGGATGACTAATTTGGCGTCATTTTGCATAAGTAGCGGACACGGTCTTTCGGGCATACAAAAATCCACACAATTTAATGTACTTTTCGCTCCTGAATCTCAGTCGAATTTACTTTTAAGAATTGATATTTGTACATATAACACACGGGCAGAAAAGTGCCGGGCTTAACCTATAGATGGCACTAGTTTAAATTTTGTGATATTTAATTCATTAGTTCGTGCATTAATGTGCTATGAGTGACGCTTGTTTAGATATTTCCAAGAATAAAAAAAAAATTAACTTTACAAGTTTCTTACTGGGAAAAAATGCCGTTGAAACGAAGCAAAAGCTTGAACAGCCAAAAAAAAAAATTACAGGACGCTTGGCGGAATTGAGTTTAGGAAGTCTTTGATAGCTTACAATAATTGTGCTATTAAATTAATATTTCTGCTAGTTCGAGGAAAAATTAGAAACTTGCTAAATGAAAGTCAAGCATTAATTTCGCGAAGGGTCTGGTTTTTGCGACGTACGATAATACGATCGGTTCAACGTAAATTCAATTATCAGTTCTTTTCATACAAACGATGGATTAAACGCACCTGCTCAATTCTATGCTGAGAATTTGTAACATTTTTCAAGCGATTAAGTTAATCTACGTTCTCTGTCATACTCTCTCCTATTGCGGCGTTGGTCACTTTGGCAAGCCCAATATGAACTCGTACTAGGTGGCCTAAGCAAATCCATTTTAATATCGTAAAACTTGCTCAGATGAAAAACCCTATGGATACGACTGAGGAACTTTGTAAATCGATCGGTGAATTTTGAAAATAAATGTTTTGAGTTTGTAAAACTTTGCATCGTAATTGTCTTTAGTACACAGAAAGAAAATTTTAACATGGCGCTCATAGTCAGCTAGATATGCCTATCAAGAGTTCTAGAATTCTACAAAAACACCCTTTATATACAAAACGGAAAGTACCATGCTAAAAGAGTTACATATTTATGTACGCCAGAGTCAATGAAGTTTGAATTTTATGTTGACAACCAAAAAAGCAAAAACCTCGCGTGAAGAAGCGATGCATTCAAAGAATCATGTGACAGTTTTTTTTGTTACACGCTGCTTACATACATACATACCTAGATACGTACAGATTTTCCTTATGAATTGTAGACTGTGATATTGCTACTGACATCATATTTGCTGCTAAAAGCTCGTCGAACTATGCAAACTGATGCATATTGACTTTTTAAGCATTGCGAATACAGTTACAGCCAACTGACTATTTTCAACTGCAGTGCATAAGACGTTGTACATACATACTTATATGTATTGAATGTGTACTTTGCAGCATACGCCTGTTCAATTTGAACACATGAAGACTGTAGTTGTCGCTGTCACTGTCTTTTGGAATTTGCATGAAATTACGTAGTCGACTACGTGGCGTAGGCCTTCTTCCGTAGAAAATCTCTATATCAAAGGCCTCTGAAAAATAGGTTATGCTACATGGCAAAGGAAAAACAAATGTCAGCGCTCCATGCGCTGCTGAGCAGGCTGAAATTAGAAAATGCCGGAAAAGTGGAAATCAAAATATGATATCTCAGGTAAGTGAGTATCATGAACTGATGAATGTAAAGCGAGAAGCGTAGTACATGGCGTATGATGAGCATTTGGCAGAATAAGTTTTCAAGCAGATAAGAAGTGAAGCAATATGCTTTTTTTATCAAATTTTCATTCACATATTACTTTACATTACTACACTAATCACTATTAATTCGGAACCCTATGATTTCTTTTCACAAGTACCCCGCGAAAATTGCGAGTAAAATTTCAAGGTCATGCAACGTTTTGGGCATTTTCGTTCCGCGATAGAGAAAAAAATATAACGTAAAGGAAAAGGAGAGAGGGAGCTATACCTTATATGTATATATCCTAGATACACTTTAGGCTATTTTCCCTGACTTTTTCCTTGTGGATGCTAATTTCTAGTGAGAAATAACACTGCCTACTTTTTGGCGCTTGTTTGTTGGTGCAAACTTGTAGGAAATATATTGTTGGTGCCTACTGTTTGGCGCGTTGTTTGGTCCCAATTTTTTTGGCGTTTTTTTTTTGTGCCTACTTTTTGGCGCTTATTTCCGTTTCCTGGCTAGTGCTTGTGCATACTATAAAGTGCTATCCATTCCGGCGCCAGATTTATTGGTATTGCCGTGCGGTAATTTGTGCCGCTGCTGCGGCCCTAGATCGCTGCGTTTGTGCGGGTGATAAACGCTCGGAGTAGTAAGTGTTGTTTGCCACGGTTTGTGTCCGGCATTTACCTACACCGGTCGACCCTTCTCTGTTTTTTGTAAATTTTGTCTATATATATTCTCTGCAAATGCTGTGAATTTATTTAGAAATATATTATTTTTCCTCTCTCTCTCTCTCTCTCTCTCTCTCATTCTCTCTCGGGACTCTCCCTCTTTCTTTATCTGCCTTGAAAGTTTCACTTCTGTTATGTGTACTACGCTACACGCACTTTTGTTTTATAAAAATATAGTTCATACTACAACAGACATTGTAAAATATTAAAAAAAAATTTCAAAATTTCATCAAAACTTTCAACTTTTTTCGGGTATGAAGTTTTTTAGCCCAATGAACGCCAGTATAACAGAGTTTGGTGATGGCCGTAGGCCTTTTCTTCCATATAAAAAAATCGAGCAATTGCTTTGAATGGAGGGAAAAGCGTGACAACTCAACAAGGAAAAATTATTAAAAATCAACTTGAATCTGTTGGGTATTGTAATAATTCAAACCATAACTCCATGATTTTAGCCATTGAAACTGCTCGGGTCTGGTTAATGAAACTCACTTTTATCTCACAAAATAAGCAAGCGTTTCATGCTTCAATCGGTAATAAAAATAGTAGTGTCTAATGAAGGAGCAAAGATCGGCATCGACGCAAGATTTCGGAAAGCAAAGAGTGCATTTGTGACCTAAGACTCATTTGGTATTCGAAACAATTGAGCACTAAAGCCAAATTAGGCTTGTTCATCTCCAATGTCAAATCTGTGCTACTCTATGGCTACTCAGACAAACTGCAGTTCTTAGCCTACAGATGCCTGCGTACAATCTTGTGAACTGGTGGCCAGAAAATTGCATCCCCAACGAAGGTGGAAATGGCTGTGACGCACCCTTCTGAAACCCGAATATTCGTTTAGTAGGATGGCAATAGAAAGTTGTACTCAAGGTTTCCGTGTACGGGAAGGACCCAAAGGCTTTTGGGGTAGCACTATTCAATCTGAATTCCAGGAGTTGGCAGCGCTCTAGCATGGAACCAGCTAAAGACTGATTTAGATATTTTATTGTACCAACATGTGCCCTCGAAACGGCGTGAGAGCAATAAATAATAATAATAATGAAATGCCCGCCGTATGCTAATTTAAGCTGGTAGGCCGCCATAGAAGTCTCACAAAGCCTACCCTAGAAGAAGTGATGCTGGAAGTAGTTACGAGGGGTGCCTTTTATATTTCAAGATTTGGCAACCCTGGTGTTGCAATCTGGCAACTGACAGCTGTATCGCAAAGTTTGACATTTTTTGGCTTTTACGTACTCAGAACGTTTTGAAATACCAGCTCTATTTGTGTTGTTTACAGTAACTTAAAAGATTCATCTCGGTCCAAAAATGGGATTAAATCGTGAACATTTTCGTGCGATTATTTTTTAAAACTTTCGACGTGGATTAACTCAGCAACATTGCATGGATGAACTTAATTAATTTTTTTGGCGATGAAGCTCCATCAAGGACCAGTGTTTATCGATGGTATGGTGAATTCAATCGTGGTCGTAGTTCAGTCCAAGACGAATTTCGTGAAGGTCGTCCAGAATCAGTTGTTCCGAAAACCATTGATGCTGTGCGCGAACTGATATTGCAAGATCGTCATGTGACCTATCGTGAGATTGAGACAATCTTAGGCATTAGTGGGACCAGCATACATTCAATATTGCATAAACATTTAACTGTCAAAAAAGTTTGTTCGCGTTGGATCCCACACAATTTGTCAATCGCTCAAAAAAAGGCTCGTGTCGATTGGTCGAAGGAATACGATCGCGGGGCTTCGAAACACGTCTATGACATCGTCACAGGTGATGAATCATGGATTTACGCGTATGAGCCCGAAAGTAAACAGCAGTCGACTGTATGGGTGTTTCAAGATGAGCCAAATCCAACAAAAGTTGTTCGCGCACGAAGCATTTCCAAGCAAATGATCGCCTGTCTTTTCGGAAAAACTGGACATGTCGCAACCGTACCACTAGAACAACGCAGAACAGTAAATTCTGAGTGGTACACAACCATTTGTTTGCCAGTTGTCTTCCAAGAAATTAGGAAAACCAATCGCCAAAGACGGATCACTCTTCACCAGGACAATGCCAGCTCTCACACATCGGCTCAAACAACTGCATTTTTGAGCACCCAAAACATCGAATTAATGGGTCATCCGCCGTTTAGTCCTGACTTGGCACCGAATAACTTCTTTTTATTCCCGTACGTAAAAAACAAACTGAGAGGTCAACGTTTTTCGACACCTGAAGAAACGGTTGCGGTATTCAGAATGCATGTTTTGGAGGTACCTCATTCAGAGTGGCAAAAGTGCTTCGACAATTGGTTCAAATGCATGCAAAATGTATAGATCTTCATGGAGAATATTTTGAAAAACAATAAAGTGATTTTCGATGATTAAAATTTGTTTTTGTTCTCTAATCCCGACATATAAAAGGAACCCCTCGTATTATCATACGAAAAATTAAAAGCAAAGTTCGGTGTGTGGCACATATGCAGTTACATCCTGCTAAAAACGAGTGTTATCCCGGTCAATTTTGGAAAAGAAAACTTTGATTAATATGGCGCGTTCAAGCTCGTTGTTGACTGTAACAACTATCTTTTACTCAATGTCGAAAAAAGATCTGATAACCGAAAGAAATTCGCTTCAATCAGCCGCTCGATATGAATGCATTGACCTCTAGTTATATGATGTGTGAGTTTCTCTACCTCCAAATGCGGCTATATATTTTTTAGCAAAATAACCAGGGTTCATATTCATTTGAAAGGTTAATTTTTTAGTGAATAGAAGATCCACTACTTTTTGTAATACAACTCCCAAAATTATTAAAAGGACTACACATTAATTTAAATCATTTCCTTTATAAAAGCAAATTACATTCTAGAACAAAGACGATAATGCCCCAGGTTTCAAGCTTCGTGAAAATAATTCGTTACGTTTGTACAAAATTTGGATACGCAGTTTTAGGACCCAAAAAATGTTATGATAATGCAGCGCAAATATCGAGTGGCTTAAAATCGCGCTGATTTTTAATAATATATTTATTTGCAGAAGGGGTTAGGTGCTTTTTTTTAAATAAAAAAGATGTCGAGCATTCGTTATTCGTAGGGGGGCTCATGAAGCCCATCAAGAGTTGATCAACAATTTATCAGAAATTGCCACATCAGCAGAATTAGTTAAACATTTGTGGGGTATGATTTTAGTTGTTACAAGAACACTTTATTTAATTACTAATTCTACGTTGCACTTTGAAAACAAACAAACTGTGCAAGTTTTTTAAGTGCTCTCTTTGAGTACATTTAGTTTGAGGCATCTGGATGTGGCAACAATAATTTTGATTTCACACAAGTTCAGTGATATCAAGCGAGTATTTCTGTAAAAGCGTTATGAGTCTTTGGTAAGTCCTCCTGAAATACTCTGAAAAGCATTTACGTATGTAGGACGTTTACGTTCTAAAAAGTCCCATCTGAAAATATCTACTTTTGTGGTAAAATTTGGCCGCAAAAAGGAAGATAAGATTAAAATTTTCAACAAATTTCATTATCGTGAAACTCTTATACCAAACATTTCCAACAATATTTCTCCCAGAAATCAATTGCTCTTTCAAATAGGTCTTTTTACTCGTAATATACACATCTCTGTAACAAATTTGGGCACTCTTGCCCACCTGAAAAGAAAACTGACGCAGACTATAAATTTGTTCTACAAAACTATTCATGATAAACTTCCAGTGTTACAAAGTCGTATTTATCCTCCAAAACTGATATTGGATAGGGTTATAAACGATACCAACCGTTGAAGGATGCGCTGCTTGAGTCACCTTTGAAGTTTGAAACACTCATTTGGTAAGAGAAATGACACAAAATTTAACTGAAATTTGAGAATTATTTTTATACAGAAAAGCAAATGTTCAATGGACCAAATGTTTTATTCACAATTGGCATATAATGTAACTTAATCTAATGAAAATATTGATTCGCTACTTATAAACATCTTTAGCAGCTCATTATTTCGTAACACGCACTTTTACCTGCCCACAGCTTCACTTTGCTTAGTAAATGTAGACTTGCAAAATAGTCATTAAAATCATTTCCTTTCAATGTCATTGTCAATGTCTCTTAGCTCAAATGCTTCCATGCTACTCAGCTCCCAACCCAACAAATACTTTCACAAAGAGCTGGAATGTGGCAATGAAGGGAGAAAAAATGTTGTAGTTGTATCGCACTTTTTAATTAAAAAAACCCTTTCTGTTTTAAGAGATTCAGTGAATTTACTCACTTTGTCTTTGAGTATCAGTTTCTGTTTTTTTTTCTTTTTTTGGCTTTACAAACAATAAACATAAGCATGTAGCTAGGATTATTGTAAACAGTTAGGCACAACAACTTCCTTTGTGTCTGGAACATTTTGCCTTTGCAACGAGAACAAAAGGTTTGACTAATTTCGAAAGAAAGTAATTATCATGAAAAAAATTCCAGAAGTTGTGTATGGTTTTATTTAGCTCACTAAACTGCTAATATACACGTAAACGTACATGTTCTTCTAATGCTTCCTTGCCTTTTCTTCCTACTTGCTCTTTTCACAGCCTACTAATTCCCCTTGTCAAATCTTTTTCCCTAAAAACCTTCCCTAAAAACCTAGAAACCAATTCTCTTTTTTGTCACACCATTTAATTCGCTAATACAAACATATTATTTTTAGTTAAGTTAAATTTTAGTTTAGTTTTTTCCTATTTTATTAATAAATTGTTTATATTAGCACAAAGCCAATAGTCAGTAAGAACCTTTGTATTTTTGACTACAAATTTAAATAAATATACATAAAAAACACCTCTACTTTTAATAATATTTTTAATCTTTTGCAATTAAACTTGAACAGTATAAAATAGTGTATGGTTGTGTGTTTTACTAGTAAATAAAAAAATAAATAAAAATAATAACGCATCGTCTACTGTAGCACCAAAAACATAAAGGTGTAATATTGAATTTTGCTTTATTTCCTTATGAGCCACATTCAGGCCAAAAATGTTCAATGAATATTTTTTGTACATATAAACGAGTGAAATAGGATAGAGATAAATTTTATAAATATTAAAGCTTGTATGTTTGTATGCTTAACTGTCAGTCAAGATATATGAAATTCTACGCAACGATATATAGATACAAGACTTTAGTTCAGCAGACTGAGCTACAATATATTGGGTAGTCGAAAAAGTCTTTTCGTATTTTGTCAATAGATAGATGTCGTTGGAGTCATCTATTTCCAGTGCTACCAATCACATTGTGTCATATCATATGGTGCTAGAAAGGCGACATTTTAAGCTTCATTTAACCAAAAAAAAATTAAATTCGGAGAAATTGAAAAAAAGGTATAGCTGTTCAAAAATGAGTGAAAATAATGAAGAAATTCGCTATATTTTGAAATTTTTGTATAAAAAAGGGAAGAATGCCACGCAAGCCACCAATGAAATTTGTGAAGTTTACGGAGATGATGCTGTATCAGTTCGTGTAGCACAACAATGGTTCGCTCGCTTTCGTTCTGGAAATTTCGGTGTGAAAGATGCACCTCGCTCCGGTCGACCTATCGTTGAAAAAGTCGATGAAATTATGGAAAAGATTGACCAGGACCGTCACATAAGCTGCCATGACATCGCCAAGGCACTAAACATTCATCTTCAAATGGTTTTGAACCATTTAAAAAAGGCTGGTTACAAACAGAAGCTCGATGTTTGGATACCACATGAATTTTTTGTTAAAAATTTAATGGACCGAATTAACATCTGCGATTCTTTGCTGAAAATAAATGAAATTGAAGCATTTCTGAAGCGAATGGTAACAGAAGATGAAAAGTGGATCAAATACGTCAATAATGTGCAAAAAAGATCATGATGCAAGAGTGGTGAAGCTCAACAAATGGTCGCAAAGTCAGGATTGACGCCTCGAAACGTTATGCCGTGTGTTTGGTGGGATTGGAAAGGAATCATCCATTATGAGCTGCTCCAGCCTGCTCGAACGATTGACTCTACACTTTACTGTCAACATCTGATGAGATTGAAGCAAGCAATCGAAAAAAACGGCCAGAACTGATAAGCAGAAAGGGCGTCATCTTCCATCAGGACAACGCTAGGCCACACACATCTTTGATGACTCGGTAAAAACTGGGAGACCTTGGCTGGGAAGTTTTGATGCATCCACCATATAGCCCTGACCTTGAACCATCAGACTACCATTTGTTTCGGTCCATGCAGAACTCCCTTAATGGAGTAAAGTTGGCTTGAAGAGAAGCCTGTGAAAATTACTTGTCGCAGTTTTTCGCCGAGAAACCACAAAAGTTTTACACTGATGGAATAATGTCTCTAAGAGAAAAATGGCAAAAGGTGCTCGACCAAAATAGTACATATTTGGTTTAATAAAGTTCATTATAAATATAAAAAAATGAATTAAAGTTTGATTAGAAATGCGAAAAGACTTTTTCGACTACCCAATATAGACAAATAGAGATTTCAAAAAAAAAAGCAAAGGATTTCCTTTTGTTTCCCAAATGTTAATAGTAATAGAAAATAACTTCTTCTTCTTTTTCTTCTTAATTGGCGCGATAATCGCTTACGCGATTTTGGCCGAGTTTAACAAAGCACGCCAGTCGTTTCTTTCCCATGCTAACCGGCGCCAATTGGACACACCAAGTGAAGCCAAGTCCTTCTCCAATGCAGAGGAGGCCTTCCTCTTGCTCTGCTACCACCAGCTGGTACCGCATCGAATACTCTCAACGCCGGAGCACTTGTATCCATTCGGACGACATAACCCAGCCAACGTAGCCGCTGGATCTTTATTCGCTGCGCTATGTCTATGCCGTCGTATAGCTCATACAGCTCATCGTCCCATCGCCCGCGTAACTCGCCGTCGCCAACGTGCAAAGGTTCAAAAATCTTCTTCAGCATCTTTCTCTCTCTCTTTTTCTCTCTCTCTTTCCCTCTCTCTCTTTCTCTCTCTCTTTCCTTCTCTCTTTCTCTCTCTCTATTTCTCTCTCTCTTTCCCTCTCTCTCTTTCCCTCTCTCTCTCTTGAGAGAAAGAATAGAAAATAACTAATAAATTTTATTATTGCAGACTTGAATTTTCATCATCTTATTATTTTATACTTGAATAAACAAAATAAACGAAGTTATAATTTTTTAACTAAATTATTGCAACCTTAGATAGCTAAACTGCATTTTCCAAGTATCCGAAAATTCGGAAATATATATAATGAAGCCAACTTATTATCAAACTTTTATAAATATACAACCTAAAAACTTAAAGCGATGGAAAAAATATGTGATGATTTAAAAAATAAGATAGTTCCTCTTAAAACAGAAAACACAAAACTAAAAACAAGGAAATGAATTAACAATTACTTCCAACAAGAAAACCAAGTGACTTTTGAAGAGGAACTAGCTCACGCTAAAAAGAAACTCAACAAGAAAAGAAACTCAACCACTAGGGAACTCAAAAAACCAACCACGATCAACATGTTGGAATTCCGCGACCACCTCCCATCAAAAAGTACTTTAAATAAATAAATAATTGGGCTATACACTTCTGTTAACTGTTTGGCCGAGCTTCTCCTTCTATTTGTGGTGTGCGTGTTGATGTCCTTCCACAAATGGAGTAACCTACAGTTTTAAGCCGACTCCGAACGGCAAATATTGGGAAGTTCATTGCATTTTTATATTTTCTTTTATTTTACAAGGATTGGTTAGCTGGCTAAGGATAAGTATTCATTCTATACAACTTTTTCTGCTCCACTATGTTGATTGTGCTTTTGAGTTATATAATTTTTTAATAGTTTTGAGGCTTAGAAATGGAATAGCCAGGAGGCATAAATCAGCATTTTCGACACCTGCTCTTCTTTGCTTTTCATCGAGGTCAAAAAGCTGCTGAAGCAGCCCAAAATGTTTGCGACGTGTATGGAGAAGGTGTGTTAGGCGAGTCCACAGCGCGAAAATGGTTTGCAAATTTCAAAAATGACAACTTTGGCGTCGATGACACGTCCCGCAGGGGAAGGCTTTCGGAAGGCTTTCTGAAGAACGTCTCAAATCACTTTCGAACGAGAACGGTCGCCACACCACTCGTGAATTGGCGGATAAAATTAACTGCGATCGTAAACCGTTTCTCAATCACATTCTTTCAATGGGATTTACAGAAAACTTGAGAGCCTGGGTGCCTCACGGGCTCAACAAAAAACAAAAAAAAAAAAAACAGCCGTCATAAAATTTTTTCTCAGCATCTCGCGAGCCATCAAACAACACGCGGTCATAAACAGAGTTTTTTGTACGGAATCGTCAGGCGAGTGCCTATACCTCAATAAGAAGCAAAGAAAAGAGTGGGTGGCTCAAGAAGATACGCCAAAGCCGCGATCTTCATCTAAAAAGGATCATGATATGTTTTTGGTGGGACTGGGAGGGCATGGTGCACTGAGAAATGCTCGAAAAGAATGCTACGGCCAACAAGGAGCTCCACATTGCCCAGCTATACCGCAATGAGGTTATTCGACTAAAAATACCAGATCAACATGGTCAAACCATACTCCTTCACGACAGCGCCAGGACCCATGTTGCACAAGTCGTCAAAACCACACTACAACAGCTAGAATGGGAGGTTCTCCGTCGTATTCTCTGTACCTTGCACCGAGCGATTACTATATATTCCGTTCCTTGTCAAACCGTACGAAAGGCGTTACCTTCGCTAACAAAGAGGTCCTTTAAAACTGATTCAACAACTTCTTTGGCACCAGACCAGGCGATTTTTGGCGGAACGGCATCAACAAATTGGTCGAGAGGTGGGAAGAGGTTGTAAATAGCAACGGCGAATATAGAATTGATAACTTATTGATATAATTATTGTATTTTGTTTCAATAAAAGTCTTCGGTAAAAGCGCTACGAACTTATTCCCCAACCTAATAGTTTTTATGAGGAGCTCTTTCCTGGCAGAAATGCACCTGAAGGTTTGCTATTGCCTTCCGAGGGGCGACGGTTATTAGAAAAAACTTGTTTCTTTTATTTGATGTTCATGCACGGGTATTCGAACCAACGCACTTCCGAATGGTAGTCGCGCACCAGCCGCTACACTACGACCGTCATTAGGAACTACTTAGCCCTGCGAAAAGTGTAGTAACAAACGAGTAAAACTCCCAATTAATAATATCGTGAAATGTCGACAGCTACAGAAAATTAACGAAAGCTTTTACAAATAAAATTGTATATTGATCTACCTACGAAAAAAAGCAAACTAGACCGATGAAAGCAATGGCGGAAAACTTGCATCATACTTATGATCCACAATCAAAAATTTCAGATCTGAAAGAACGGGGACTTAAAATCATAATCAACAAATTGAAATTGTAAGTGAAAGGACCATCTAGGAACATATCTAAGTTTCTGCTTACATTTGATACAACAGAAAACATAAAAAACGGGTACAGTCTAAGCTTAGCCCCCAATACAAAGCATGCCAATTATTGGGCCGTATCCAAAAGTTAAACACAATAATGAGTACAGTGAGCTGAAAAAAATAGAAGCTGTTGTTTCCCAAAGGAGTACGTTGTGACACATTTTATGTATAATTTTTAAATGTGATTTACTAATCAACAAAAACTGCGTTACTGCAACATTTGCCGATGGCACAGCAATACAGGAACCGAGGCTAATACATAACTTCAACGGGCTCTAAAAGATATTCTTGCGTCGAGTACCGTATCAAAACAAGGCGAAATACTTAGGTGTAACTCTAGATGCTAAGCTTAAGTGGAGCGAACACATTAAGAAAAAAAGAGAAGAACTTGAAATCAGATATAAAAATCTCTATTGACTCATGGGTAAAATTTGCAAGTTATCAATATTCAACAAAGTCCCGCTGTACAAGCCAATTCTGAAACTTGTATGGACATGTGGAATATAACTTTGGGGTTGCTCAACTTCCAACAATGTAAGGCAAAGTCAAAGATTTCAGAATAAAATATTAAAATGAATATTAAACAATAAATTAAATATTACTTCATCCTTGGTATATTCGCTATAACGACCGTGAATGCAATTTTGCCATCAAATCAGTCGCTGCCACAAAATAAAATTATAGATACATAAATGGATAGACCTCAACAGTATAGCTTCAGTACTGTCTGATCTAAACAATGGGAAGACAAGGCTTACACGAAAGAAGCCTCATAAACTTCTGGAGTAAATAACATCTTTGCATTCTTCATAACACCTAAACATTATTTGCAAAAGACGAAATTCAACACATATTTTTTTTGTTTTTTTTTTTTTTGAAGGAGGTTTAAATCAAAATGTCGGAAACATCTCAAAGGTGTCGTCACACCACATGGTATGTGCGGCACGCTCCCACTAATACTATAACAATCCTCCCACCTCGGCTAATTCTACCCTGGGACCCCAAATGTATAACATCTGGGTAGAACCACATTTATGTCCGAAGACATAACAGGTACCTGCGTCCAGGTTACTCTTCGTGCATATGGAGGATATACACTGTCGATAGTCACAATTAATACCATTGTGTTTATAGGTAAAGAGACATTCCAAAAGTTGCAGTAAGTAAGTTAACCCACTACCTTCTTGTCTTCTGTACAATTTTGTATTGAGTGTTTCACTCAAAACTCTGTGCTTGTCGTCGGTTCGTCGGATCTGTTCGCCTTCTCTGCTGCTCTAACTGTTGCTGCATCGCTTTGCGAGTGCTTCCCACTTACCGCTGGTTGCGCACATAGCTCGTATGAAGGTGCTAGGAGGGTTGAGGACTCATGGCTTGTTCGAGAATAGCTCGTTTCTCTCCGAAGCAGTCACAAAAAGAATTACGCGCTCTCTTTTTTTCGTCAGTATTAGAGCAGTTTGGATAGAAAAAGCTGTCCGCCAGCTTAAAACGATGCAGGTATTCTCGAAAACATCCATGTCCGCTGAGCAACAGCGAAAGGTATCTCCCTGGTTTCTCACTAACCACTCTCCTCAACACGAGGTATGAGTTTGTAGGTCCAACGCCCGCTTTGTGACTGAGCCCAACGCTACTGCTAAAGGCATTTTTCAGCAATCGCTCAGCTGTGGGCCGTACTCCTTGCATGTTATAGAGCCGATTCATTCTATCTGCCAAGACGTCCAGAGATATGATACCTTCCTAGCTATTACGCAGATTGCATCATTGCACCGTTCTATACGCGCCTTGCCTGTATCATATCAACGCATATTGCTCGTTAGTTAGAACATATGTGACCAGTTGCAATGTTATAATAACAAAAAAACAGCAATGAACAAAATGCAGCGTGATGGTAGTAGCTTTTTAGCAAAACCTAGTACCCCAATAGATTGAGTCATTTTGCTGTGGTTTGAAATTTGAGCTCATGAGATTTTAACACATTTTGGCTTACAAAATTACGCAAAATAATCACCTGATCATAAGATTTATATTATAATTTTTGCAAATTGCTTTGTATATCAATAATATTTAACACTTTTGGACTAAACGGCTGCAGTATACAAACAGAAAAGCAATGGATCGCGTATTGGTCAAAATAAAAAATTTCAACAAATCTTTGGTAAATTTATGAAAGATCCTCTTCAATACAGAAAATCATTGCACAAATCGGAGCACTCTGTGCATTCAAATTTTCAGACTTTATTTTATAGAATTTAGAGAAATATCGGTATAGATTTTCTAATCGATCGAGTCATTCAGATCATAAGCACCAATAAACTCACCTACAATATTCCCGCATTTTTTGCGGATAAATTTGAATTTTCCTCTGACTAGTAAGATAAGCAAATACATGCGTATACATACATATATTAATAACATTTTAATAATAGTGTAACTTCGTTCTTGCCCCATCGCAGGCGCTTGGCACTTACCTACCTGGCTGGCCTCAAGGTTCTTTAATTAACTCGCCACATCAAAGAATTGGCTCATTAAAGTTTAACACGATCGCAAAAGTGTTTATTAATTTTAATGATAGCAACACATATACTACTATGAATACACTTGCGGCACTTACACATTTGCTATAAAAGTGAATGCATCAACCTGAACCTACATACATATATGTGTATATATGAATATGCATGTATGCTTATGTCTGTACACCTGTAATTATTTTCCGATGCATGAAATATGATTGCGTACATATACATGTACGAGTATATGAGCAAACGTTTGAGCTTGTTTTCATTTCGGTGCTCTCAATGAAATATTTCATGTGTACGCCCAATACTGGCCATTGAGCCTCGCAAAGATTTATGAACACCGCAATTACATTGGGCCACAGTGCTTCTGATGAGTGAATTTTTGCATGTAATTTTGGATATTTGGAAAAAGAGAGAGAAATCATTTTACATCAGCAGCTTCGATGGCACATCAAACGCAGGTATTGTGCTTGAATAGTTCTTAATTTATGGGCACAATTAGTGTAGGTGAATTGATGTGTTGCATGATTGGGTTGTCAGTTTGCGGTAGTTGTTTACCCTCATGTACTCATATGTACACTTGCGAACATGAAAATAGCTGCACCAAAAATATATTAGGTTTTTCATAATCATTTTTCCACATTTTTTTTAATCTATGATGTAATAAAAAAGTTTTTTTTATTACAATAATTTGAATTATTGTTCTATTCTTTAACTGAACTGAACTTTTATAACAAAAGGTAGAAGTTTAGGGTTAACATTTACCATTAATACTGCAGATCATATAAATAACGCATCCTCACCAAGTTTATAAAACAATAAAAGAAAAAAAGCATAGACACAGTTTGCAAATACAAAGTTGTAACTAATATTTAGTTGAAGTTCCAACATTTTTTATTACTTCAACACGGGCTGCATTGAGTTTCACCTCCCTGCTTCGGAATCTTCAGCTATGCGGCTTTAACAACTTTCCAAAGTAAGTCATTGTTAATCAGTTTGACATTGTATACAGTTCTTTTTAGGTCCCCTACAGATTTTCTGTAGGGGTGAGGTCATGGGACCGAGTCATAACCTCCACGCGTATGTGTTTAGGATCACTATCCTGCTGCTAGACCCATTTTATTGGCATTTCTCTTGAGAATAGGACGATGATACATAGAAAAAGTAGGAAATGAAAGGGAGTGTTTTGTGTGTAACGCGTCTAGAAAAAGGCAAATCGATGATGTTGCCTCGTAGTGTTGTTGACTTATTAATGTCTGTTGCACAATCGAAATTGAACATATCTTTCATGAATTTGATAAATGTTTCGTAATTTTTCACGTTTTGTGTAAATGTAACCTATTCCATTGCGATTCCATTTACCTCCTCCTCTATATCCATACAAAATATCTATCAAACAAATAAAATTAAAATTTTGTTTTGAAAAATGCAACCATTCCATCAGTATTTTCTTCTGACGTTGTCGCGTTAAGCTATCGCCAGTAAACCGATTTTACAGATAACCTCTTTTTTTAATTCATTTCTATATTGCGATCTGTTTTTTAAACATTAAGCGTCACTTTTAATTCATTTAATTCATTATTAATTTTATGATAAATAATAGTATAGACTAATTTATAATCACATCAAGTTTTTTGTTTTTTTAGACCATCTCTTGAGTCTGGTGAAGGTTCTGGGATTTGCAATTATTTCTGTGACAAGGGGTCTTGTGTGCGATTGGAGCCGAGAACTGTTGATGTAGCGTACTTTCTTGTTTCTTCCATTATTGGGGGTACTTTAAGAACACGATGGATTTGGGCATTTGTGATATAATCACGGGCATTTGGGATCATTCTGATGATTTGCGACTGGAATCTTTGAAGTATTTCGATGTTGGTGCTGCAATGCCCCAAAGTTCAATGCCATATGTCCATATCGGATAGCTGAGTAAAGTGAGAGCTTAATAACTAGAATAATAATTTCGATGTGGTAACCAATATAGGCTTCTGGGTTTTATTCCTAGAGCCTTCCGTTTGGTGAAAATATGGACTTTCCATGTAAGTTTTACTTTCGATATGCACGCCGAGATATTTTGTGACGTTAGTTTGGGGGATAACTGTATTATTGAACTTAACAGTTGGGCACATTTTTCGATTTAGTGTGGAAGTGACTTGGGAAGCTCTTATCTCGTTTGGCTTTATACGCCATTCTTTCAACCAATGACTTATTTTCCAAGTCCTTTCTGTAGTTTTTGGGAGGCTACATGGGGTTAAGTGTCAATTGTGAGTACGGAAGTGTCATATGTGAACGTTCCGACTATTGTTTCTTCAGAAGCTGGCAGATCGTGTGTGTATATCAAGTATATAGGTAGTAGGATGAGGCCCATAAAACTGCCTTGGATTGCACCAGCTGAGCTTTCACGTAGTTCCGACTGTTCTTCGCCTTGATAAAGAATGTTTGACAAAGAAGTATCAATTTTCTGGTATTACTTAATAAATATGTAATAATTTATTGGAAGAGTACGTATATTTTACTTTATAGAATAATGTCAAACACGGTCAAAGGCTTAAGATATATCGAGAAAAGCCGTTGTGCAATATTTTTTTGTTCAAATTATTCGTACACACTGTTTATGGGTCTATGGACTTGTGCGATGGTACTGTGTTTTTTCCTGAAACCGAATCGGTAATTTGGGATTATATTTCGGTCTTCAATTATAGGCATACTTCTTTTGGGAAAAAGGGATTCCGTTATTTTAAAAGCAATAGGCAATAGACTTATGGGCTGATATGATTCGACTTGCTTTTTCCTGGTTAGAGGATCATTTTTACTTGAGCTACTTTCCAGTGAGGTGGAACAAAAGCGGATAATGTAATAGAGCTCTTCTTCTAAGAGTTGTTTTAGTACTTTTCCTGTTATGAGGTCATACTATATACCGATCTTTTTTTTTAATTTTTTATCACTTCATTAACCTCAATTTTTTTTATTGGCGGGTCCATCTGGTGCGTGTGTTCTAGAGTATCTTTTACTTTTTGAACAGTACTTGGATAGGGTTCGATTTCGTGTGGGCATAACACTCGGGTTAAGTGATGAGCAAATGTGTTAGCTTTCACGAGATCTGTTTTAGCCCATTTGTTAGTTTCCTTTTTAATGGATGATTGTGCTAGGGTTGGCTTTTTTAAATTTTTTGTTGCTTTCCATAGAGAGTAGTCAGTAGTCAGTGGCAGAGGTTGCATCAAGTTTTCCATAATATAAGAAACATCCCAATACCATTATTTTATCCAGCCTCCCGTTATCTTCCATGTCCAATCATGTCAAAAACATTTAAATTCACCTCTTTTTATATTTGTATGACTGCCTTCATGGTATTCTCTTTGGAACACCTTACAAACCTGCGATCGTCTAGCAGCGAAGCTTTAATTGCATTTGAAAACATTTTTGCTGAACATGAAAGAATATTTTGTATTTCTCTGTAAGATCTTTCACCTGCTTCCAATTTCTGAATTTTTGCTGAATGCTTTAGTTGCTCTGTGATGCAATGATTCGCTCGGCCCACTTTAGTCTAAATATAAGAAATATATGCGTGAAAAAAATTAAAAAAAAAAATTAATTATAAAAAATGTACTTTCGAGTAAATTTTATTAATATTCCTTTTATTACCTTAAAAAACTAAAGGCACCGCTATCCCAATGTTGCACTTAAAAACATAACGACGCCAATACACATATACACATCTGAAATCCCTTAACCTTTTGCAGATATCTGAGATTGAAATTTTCTTTTATACCATTTATAGGAAAAAAATTAATGACATCAACTAATTTTTTAAAGTTACTGCTATTTTCATACTCACAGCTGTATGTATACACACATATGTAACAGACGTAGGCACACTTGTGTAGATTTATGTAGGCAAGCATTTCTTAAATAAATTTAAATTTTTTAAATAATTTTGTTTGATCTTATAGTCCTTAGATGTCCAATGATTCACCTAAAAGTTGCAACAAAAGTTTTTCTTTGTCTGATGCTGCGTGTAATGTGCGGTTTCTATGGCACTCAGTGGCTTCTAAGTACGATTTTACATGAGCCCATTTAGAGTTTTGCTCTTAATATGGAATAAGATCATCTCACTCCATCATCGCTCTCCACTAACACCCGTGTTATAAATCGCTCCAATTCTAATTTCACTTTTTTCCAAAATCGATTTGTGAAATAACTATTTGACAACCCAAATTTTCCGCAATACTTGTTATACCCCTTTAATATCGTGATCCCGAAAATTTAGGAGTTTTTGCGTAAAAATTTTTTGTTTTTGAAGTGAAACTTCTTTTGTCTCGAAGGATGAAACGCTGTGAGGAGTAAAACCATAGCGTTTCATCGATATGTGACGCTACGCCAGCGCCATCTGTTAAAAGCGTGGCGTGGATGAAACGCTGTGAGGAGTAAAACTACGCTAAACTACGTAAAACTCACGCTATGCCAGCGCCATCTGTTAAAAGACTGGCGTGGCGTGTCGTCGTGAATGTAATGCGGTCGTTTATTATTGCATTCTTATCGAATGTAATTTGTAAATATGACATTTGATTGACGGCCGCCGTAGCCGAGTGGGTTGGTGCGTGATCACCATTCGGAATTCACAGAGAGGTCGTTGGTTCGAATCTCGGTGAAAGCAAAATTAATGAAAACATTTTTCTAATAGCGGTCGCCCCTCGGCAGGCAATGGCAAACCTCCGAGTGTATTTCTGCCATGAAAAAAATCTGCTCATAAACATATCATAAAACAAAATGAAATAAATGCATAAAAAAAAAAAAAAAAAAAATTTTCTTGTGATTCGAACCAAGGATTTCGGATCGGAAGCCCACATTGCTAGCCGCTGGGCTATCGCGCTGTGCTGTCGCCGCAAAATAATGTATCATAAATCTGTTTACCATACCAAAGACCATACACTTTGCGAACGCATTTCGGTGGAAACAGTTGACAGTTATCCCAAACACAATATTATATTAGTAACGCGAGACGCGTCATAGAGTGTGTGTGTAGTTTTGAGCAAATCTTACAAACATATTTTGTTTTGTTGATTGATTTCTGTTAAATATGGCATCAAATCAACAAAAACGGAAACCGAAAACAGGTGCTGAACGGCAACGTGAGTATTTGGAGCGTAAAAAATTAAGAGCTACTGTTGAACACCGTGACAGTGAATCCTCCGGTTGTACGATAAGTGATAATTTGTAGTACCAACAACAAGATGCGGAACTACCATTGATGCAGTATTTCATCGATACCTTGATAGATTAGAATGTAGATAATTTTTTACGTATTTCAGTTACCATAAAGCCCTTGTTTCATTTTTGGAAAACGAATCCAATAATGATAATGACAATGCCAAGAACCAAATGTAATTGAGTACAATAAATTCATTTCTTTTTATATTAAAATAAATAAATAATTCTGTTTAATAAAATTCCATTCCATGCTTTCCATGACTTCTGCATGCATTATATTGAAATAATAGTTAAATTATTGATTTGTTGATAAAAGAAGTTTCACTTCAATCGTGCGGGTTCCGTGAACTACCACACACTTTCTTTTTTTTTCATAAGATGCAATTGTCAAATTTTCTTCACACAAATCCGTCATTTTAAGGGAAAAAATAATTTATTTACAGCAGTAAAGACGTGTTTGCCACACTCTTCAAGCTTTAAATGTATAAGGCCTCACTATAATTAAAACAAATAGTAATTGAATTTTAAAAATATTTACATTTATATTTTGAAAGCAGCCAAATCTATACTTCGTTGGATTTTGGGACTGTTTTGGGGTTCCGAGGTGCCGGGTTTAAGAAATTCCCGAACATCCTAAAAATGTTCATCTCTACTTGCATACTAAAATGTCTAGAACCAAAAAATGACTTGATTCAGCCACATACCAATACTATAAGTAAAAATTTATATATCTGAATGTAGCTACATATCCATTTGACGCTAACCAAACCGACCTTCCATAAAAAAGGCATTTTCAAAAAAGCAAAGTATGCAATATTCTGTCTAAAGGGGGATAAATACGGTGAGGATGGCCCTACATGGATTGTGCTGATGTCCTCGTTAATTACATTCAATAACAGATTAATATGATATTTGCCATTTATTACCTATAAGTACTCGTACATAGAATATTTGTGGTAATGGGTCGGCTAATTTAATATATTCAAATAAATCTTGGAAAACCGAAAAAATTATAGCTCCATATCGTCATCATCATATCATTCTATCGCAAAAGGAGCTTGTTAGTGGGACCCAACTGCAATCGCCTATAATTGCCAGTAATTTAAATTTTCATTTGCTTAAATATGTACGCGTGTCATTTTCTGAAGCTGATACACAAATGTACATAAATCGATGTAACTCAGTATACCCATACATAAGCATATCAATATATGAGTATAAAACACACTAATATACATATTGATCCCTTAGAATAGCAACTTCTTCTCATTTAACCCAACTGCTTCGTACTCGTAAAATCTTACTCATAAAGCGTAAACTTTTAATTTTTTCATAATTTATTCAGGGGGCAAAACTTTTAAATAGTAATTAAGTGCCGCATCTAAAGTAATCATAAATATTAATGCATGCGAAAAGGCGGATGCAAACTCAATTCAAAGCATACTAAATGTATAGAATGAATTGATGATGTGGAACTGAAATAGCAAATTTAAGTAGCAAGCTTTCTACAAGAAAATACGTGATATCGTTTTCGTTTATTTATGCTGTTGGGGTAGAAAAAAATACTGAATATGAATGCAAGAAAAGGTCATGCCAACTTAATGTTAATTCAAAAGCCTTTTATAGTAATTATGTTCACGCGACGTTAACCGCTATTGCACGTGTACTCTTTCTAGTGGGGCGGAAACTGGAGCAAGCATTTTTGAAGCTCTGAATTTAAGTAATAATTTTTAATGGCTCTTAAAAGGTATTTGCTCCCGCATTTTATCAAAATGAGAATGTATACCTTAAGTGGCATTTAAGTATTAACAGATTGTTAAACATATGGCGGAAGCGTTACAATCATGAGCTTGAAAAACTATACGTGCACTCGAATGTAACGACCACAATATGGATCAACAGACTGAGATGAGCAGGTCACTTGTAGTATTTCGGGTTAATACCGATTAACCACCCCACAAATACTCTTTGGAAAGTGCATCAGACGGAGAAAAAGGGGCCGCCTATCGCTCAGATGGATTGATGGCGTAGGTGAAGACGCAGTTTTTTTTTTGATTTCGGCAATGAAGGACACAGGCAAGAAACCGAGACTGCAGCAGGCGAAGACACGACCAAGCTGTCCAGCCAACAATGATGATGATGTTTGTTAAAGAAGTCTACAGCTACGTTTATATTTAAATAAAAAGATATTAGGTACTCGTTTTAAAACTATTTGCTGATTCTTTTAACGTATAAAATCGAAAAATTTGATTTCAACTGGAACCATTTTATGTTATGTACCTATGCTCCGCCCCGCATGTTAAACATTGAATTGTTGTTTCCAACGGCGGCCGTTGTACCCGAGTGGGTTTGTGCAATACCACCTTACAATGGGTTCGGAGGTGAAGCCCATTATGGGCATGAAACAATAATTTATTAAAAAAAAAATGTAATGATGGTCACCCTTTGGCAGACGATGGGCCCCATCCATTACATTTCTGCCATGAAAAGGCTATGCATAAAAAACTATCTGTCGCACGTTAGCGTCATAAGACTGTGGATGCTTCAAAGTACTTTTCTGTCATGCAAAAAACTTGCACATGAAGTTAATGTCATTATAAGGAAGTGTGCTGTTGATGCCTCTACTTGTGCAATAACATCAAGACACATATCATTAACATTTTCGCACCACTCTTAGGAAAAGTTGGTGTATTTTATAAATTTAAAGATTGCTCATATATATAAAAATAACTGAAGCTCCTTCCTGATGAATGGTGTTTTTTTTTTACTTTTTGGTCATACCAGAATCGAGTGAGTATTCCCATTTTAATTTTTTCACAGAAGAAATATATTGATTTTATTTTAGGTTCATAGTAATTTCATATGCTAGAGGAGGCAGTACCATTTTGGTAAAAAAATCTTTAGAACATTATGACAAAGAAAAGTTTAGTACTGCTGAATTCCAAGCAGCAACAATCAACATTAAACTAAAAGATACGAGTTTGTCCATCACATCTGTTGTATATATAGTCCACCAAGACATAATATTAAATGTGATCAATACAAATTTTTTTTAAATAAACATAAAGGAAGATTTGTAATTGGAGGATATTTCAACGCAAAGCATGTAAACTGGGGCTCCCGTTTAACAACTAGTAAAGGCCGCGATTTATTGAATGCCTCCCAACAACTAGGCTGTGATATTATCTCTACGGGTAATCCAACATATTGGCCAACATACCCGTCTAAAACACCCGATTTAATCGATTTCTTTGTTACAAAACATATTGAGAGAAACCTAATGTTTATTGAAGATGGAGTCGAACTAAACTCAGACCATTCACTCATTTTTATCACCGTTGCAGGGGAATTAAAAAAAATTACACACAATATTTCCCCTACTTCAAAAATATTATCGATGAAAAAATAGACGTAAAAAGCATAATAAAGAGTTCTGAAGGCATTGATAATGAACTTGAAGACTTTTCGACGCAAATTCAAAATGCTATTTGGAAGAGCACACCAGTAATTCAAGAGAAATACTGCCGCCAATCGTATCCAGCTGAGATTTTAAAAATCTTACACGAGAAAGGAAAAATAAGGAAAAAGTGGCAAATATTACGGTTTCCCGAATATAAAACTAAGCTCAATTTTCCTACAAAGCTTCTTACCAACAAGATTATAGAGTTCAAGAATACAAAATTAAATAATAAAATTAAAGGATTATCGGCAGACAAAACAACGTATTACTCCTATGGAACTACCTATCTGCCACAATCCACCTATAAGGTTGTGTAATGGTATTTGGGCAAAAAATGATTTTGACAAGGCAGAGGCATTTGCGTTGCACTTAGAAAAATTGTTTCAGCCAATTGAAGATACTAACACTTTTAATGATCTTTCAACTGTGCAGGATTCAACGTGCATCCAACCGATTACAATCGGAGAATTGCTTTGAAGTTTTAAAAAACCTCTCACCAAAAGCTTTAAGAAAATTGCTACGTATGATGAACGCTTGCTTGCCTTCACAATTTAAAGTATCAGAGATAATAATGACTCCTAAGCCTGGAAAAGATACTAATGAATTAAGCTCGTACAGACCTATTTCATTGTTACCTATAATGGGAAAGCTTTTTGAAAAATGGTTTTTGACAAGACTAAAACATATTATATTATTAAAGGAACTTATCCCCTCACATCAGTTTGGTTTTCGTGAAAAGCACTCAACCATAGATCAAGTTCATCGGATTGCTTATGTTATAGAAGAAGCGCTAGAGAAGAAGAAAGTCTGCGCAGCCATCTTCTTAGATGTCGCACAGGCGTTTGATAAAGTTTGGCATGAAGGATTAATTTACAAATTAAAGACCTTGCTTCCATCACAATTTACCAAGATGATGGAGTCATATATTAATAATCCTTACTAGAGAGTTAAAATTGGTCAAGAATATTCTTCAAGGAAAAGAATTTATGCCGGAGTACCCCAAGGGAGTGTACTTGGTCCAACTTTGTACTTGTTGTATACAGCGGATATACCCAAACCAGCAAACTGCACACTTGCTACATTTGCAGATGATACCTGTATTTTAGCAGCTGGCGAAGATGAAATAGAATCAACCGCGAAACTGCAATTGTCGATAAATCCAATTGTTGAGTGGACCAACAAATGGAACTCAATGAAAGCAAATCAACACATATAAATTTTACAAATAAAAACTTAACTATACTCTTCTTCTGACGCAGTAATCATCATGGCAGCGAAACATGCAACACGGCTGCTAAATCACCTCAACTCCGAAGCTTCCATTTTAAATGATGAAGAGCTATACACAAGACGTCTAAAAAGGAAAAAAACCACAGGATTTAGTGGTTAACAACATATAGTTTGAATTTCTAAATTTATCGTTAAAAAAATATTACTTGTTAGTTTTTAAGACTAGGTGTAATGATATCAAATGTAAATGAATAATTATTAAATACGTTTCAATAAAAAAAAACAATATGGAAATATTATTTGAAATAATAGCTACATTAACTATGGAAATACTTGCACATACCCTACTACGTCTCAATAAATAAAGTAAAAACAACTAAATAGAAAAATATTAAACAAAATTGTTTTTATGTATCTTATTTATGTATATATCTCAACCAAGAGGATGAACAATATCCTTCGCCTTCCGATTTAAGGCATTGAATAGATGAACAATTTATCTGGAGTATAAAGTCTAGAGTAAGCTATTTGGCCATTGAAGATGATAAAGTTTTTTTAAGTTCATTCCAGCTTTATATAAATATTGATTTAGGAGTTTATTTTTTATCCAATTATACTTAATTGGAATACTTAGAATCAGCACATTTTCTCCTTTCAAAGGAATTTAAAAATACATGATGCTTTATGTAGAATGATAATTCTGTATTTCTTGTGCTATGCTTTATGTAGATTCGAACCAGTGCATGAAACACCAATTGGCAGACAAAGTTTTTTTCTAAAAGCGGCCGGTCCTCGGCAGGTAATGGAGTACCTCCAAGTGTATTTCTGTCATTAAAAATCTCTTCATAAAAAACCCATCTGCCGTTTGGAGGAGACATAAAACTGTATGGAGCGACCACTTGTGAAGAAACATGAAAACGCACCCCACAAGTTGGAGGAGGAATTCGCTCCAATACCCAATAAAAAGGTGTAAGTTCGGATTATAGATATAAAGAATATATACCATATAAATAACCCCCGAATTACCAAAAGCCTTCACTTCTATATATAATTATAACTCTCGGCTTTTATTTTAGTTCATTTATTCAATTGTTTTCAGTCAAACTTCATTTTTCAAAAAAACTTCTTCAAAACTATTTGCGAAATTAAGCTCTTTTCAACATATTTTCATTTGACCACAGATATTAGTTTGGGGAAAAAGGAGTCCATTATTTTCCCGGTAGACACTGTAGTGATCAAGATCTCATAAGTATCGATAACAAGTAAAAATTTAAGGTTTATGCTCGTTGTCAAAGTGGCACCTCGCACTAAAAAAAGTATTTTGTTTTTTGTTTAACAATGAAAGTCAAAAAGATAAAATTTGGTTCACTTTAGAATTTTTCTTCGATGAAGGCGAAAATACAAGCCAGGTCGCTGAAATTGTAAATGGTATTTATGGTGCCGATTCTGTAACAGCTAACTGCGTGCAATTCTGGTTTGACCGATTGCGTTCGGGCTGTTTTGATGTAAAAGAAAATGTTGGTAATGTCGAAAATGTCGATAGAGTCATAGAAATAATCGAAATTGACCGGCATGTTTATAGTCGTAGCATCGCTAAAGATTGGACGTAAGTCATTTTTAAACCATTTATGCAAAATATTTACTCGAAAACAATGGATTTCTTTTTCCCCAAGCAGATATTTTAAGCTGATACTTGAAATTCGATGCTGGTCGAATGAATACTCGTAAAATGAAGTTCAAATTAGGAAGAAATACGTACACGTTTTATTTTTCTAAACTATACTAAGCGCCAAATCTTTATGTAGTCACAAAGAATTTAGTAATAAAGATAAAATAAAAGACTTGACAAATAGTGCCAAAGTGGCAGATTGGCATCTCGATGGTGCAGCCATACGTGTTCAGCAAAATAAAGTGACTAGCTCTACATATGTAACAGTATTGTAATACTTAATTAGGCTGAACAATTTAATTCCGTATAATTTGAATTTGATTTCATTTATTAAAAGGATTGTAGCTTAATTGAAATTACCTTGAATATAAAGTCTTGAGTAAGAAGTCTGTGAAGCCACAGCTCTAATGTAATATTATATGCATGTGTATGTATATAACAGTACTCTCTTCAATAAATAAATATGACAAAGTCGACTTAAGCTAACAAACAAAAACAGGAAATATTTTTTAACTGATTCAAAAGTAAAATTCAGAGAATATTCTACAATTCACAAAAGAGAGCTTAAAGTAAAAAAGTGATTACAGAAGGAAAAGTCAAAGACAATGCTATGGCTTCGCACTTAAACAGATTGCTTTGATTCAGTATGAAAATAAGAAAATATTAAATATCAAAGCATAATAGAAAGAGCGGAGAAAATGCATACATATATACAGTTTGTCTCATAATTCTTTTCACAATTTACTTTTGTATAGTATCGTTATTTTCTTAGGAGATTCGATTACGGTATATTACTTATATTTTTTTTTTTGTAGGAGAATCATTTTCTAGGCGTCCTCTATTTGTTCCTGTCCCGACATTACTTTTCCAACTCGAAGAAACGTAAACAAACACTAGAAACATAACGGTATGCTATGGTTTTGATGTTTTTGCTTGCTGACGCACGTAGCGTTAATGAGCCAGGTGACACAAATGATTTGTGTTGTTCCTTATATTGCACCGCATGAAATCTTCTTTGTAATGATGACGGGTTATCGCGTGAGTGAAAATATGGCGACACTCGCAAGTCGCTGTAAAAGTCGGTGCAGCCGGCCTGGCGGCAAGATGTCATTAAGAGGAGAGGAACGTTTTCCGGTATCAATAAAGTAGCGTTCAATAATTTTTTTATTAAAATTAAACACAATAAAAAAGTTTCAACGAATTTAACGTTTTCTAATATCCATAGATTGCTGTACATTTAGCTTCGATTAGCTGGTACTTCCATCAGATAAATTTGTTGCTCGCAAAAGGTTAATGTAAGGAAAAGGCGCAACATTATAAGTTGCGCAGAAAACGAAAATCGGTGAGAGTTAAAACACTCCAGTGGCAGGCCAAAAAAGTCACGCCATGTATGTTAAGGTCTATAGTTGAAAAAATTGACGAAAAGCAGTAGTGCAGCCTTAGCATGTTAGCCGCATATTTTAAAGACCGTCGGTGTGTGAAAGTATATCTCGAAATAGTCCGAAGAGTTTTCTTAAAACACAAATTTTTATCAAGAGTTTCAAGAAAAATTTTGAAAAACTACATCTTTTTTTTTGCTCTAACTCACATTTCGGATTCAGTAGAATATTGGGATAAGGTTTTATTTTTGTCCAAATGTTGTTGATCTTTACCTGAAACAGGGTGCATCAAATTCCGCCTTTCCAGCAGGAAAAATTAAATAACTGGCAAATATTAAAGCCAGCAAATCCATTGTTCGAAGGGCTAATCTAAAAGCGTCACATACAAAATTACCAAAAAAAAACAGTTTTGAATAAATTTCGCAAAGAACGCCGCCACATGGCTTGGAGTACTGTTAAAAATAACGATCCCTGTGAATGGAAAAAAGTAGTATTTAGTGACGAAAAGAAGTTCAATCTGGATGGACCAGATGGATGCAATTACTGTTTCCATGACTTAAGAAAGGAGGAAAGGTGCTTCAGCTGACACCACAGCCGTGAAGGTGGTGTTATGGCATGAAGAGCAATATGGTACTATGGCGCGTTCAAATTGAAAATTCAGTCCACAAAATGACGAGAAACAGCTACAAAGCTCAGTTGAGATCATCTTTTCCCGAGTTTCTTGAAACATTAGGACCTATTAATTGGATATTTCAACAGGATAATGCACTCGTACAGACTTCAAGTGCGGCCAATACTTGGATTGCAACTAAAAACGTTGAAACTTTAGCATGGCCACCGTTTTGCCCAGATTTGAAAGAATGGACAACAATTTGAAGACAAAAGTGTTTAATTCGAATCATTAAAACGGCCTGGTCTGAAATTTCAATAGGCTATCTGGAGAATTTGTACATATCCATTCTTCAACGTATTTACGAAGTAATTTATAAACAAGGTGGCAGCACAAACTATTAAGCTTTAAATAATAAATAAAAAAATAAAAAATGTCCTATATTTATTATTATTATTTCTTATTTTTTTAGTACATCTATTCCAACGAAGCAATAAATCAAGCACAGTACAACAGCTGCTGAAGCTTTACTGCTGCGCAATACTCGTATCGTTAGATGGAATAATATTTTGATGCATGTTTATTTTCGAACAAAGTACAGCCTTTACTTGAATTATTAGGAAACCCTTGATTACTATATGAAATAGGGTTGCTATAGTAACTATTTTCTTCCATAAAAATTATTGCCTCTAATCAAGTGAACCGAACTGACCGGTGAATAAGTATATAACCCTGATGGGCTTATCAGAGTGTGGAAAAAGCCGTTAATTACGCTACGTAACGAAAATATTATTCCCACAGTTGAACTTGGAAAGTCAAGTGTTATGTTATGCGGCTGTATTTGTAACAAAGGTGTTGGTAAATTAATATTATTGAGGACAACATGACAAAATAAATCTATTTAGACATTTAACGTAATAATTTGAAAGGAAGTGTTCAAAAATTTGGACTCCCTGATCCAGAAAATCTAAATAAACCGTTATTCAGATTATACCACGATAATGATCCCAAGCACAAGTCTTACATACGCAGGTTTTGGTTGCTACATAAAAACTCAAAAGTACCAGATATTCCTGTCCAAAGCACAGATATTGAAAATTTACAGTCGCATTTGAAAACAAAAGTCGCAAAAAGGTGTCCTACAAACCAAAACAACTTGATCCGGTGCATCAAAAAGGAGTGGAAAAAGATTCCACAGGAATATTACCTGAAAAAGGAATTTCACCAATGCCCAGAAAGTTACAATCGATAGTAAAAATAGTAATATAAAAATAAGCATGTAAATTTATTTGGTTTTTAATAAGACAGTGCAAAATATATCAATTTTTTTTAATTGCTTTTTTTCTAAATCGTTTTAAGTTAATAATCATCTTTTTTCATAAATGACATATAAATAAAATACGTTTGTTTTGGTACAAAAAAATTAAAAATATTTATTAGGTCGGGGAATGAGTTAGTAGCGTTCTTAACGAAAACATTTAAATATTTAAACAAAAAATAAACAATAATTATATCAATAAGTCAATCAATTATATATTCGGCATTGCTGTTTACAGCCTCTTCCTACCTCTCGACCAATTTGCTGATGCCGATCCGCTGAAAATCACCTAGTCTGGTGTCAAAGAAGTTGTTGATCGGCCGATACAAGGTCCGGAGAATACGGCGGATGCTGAAGAATATGCCAATCGAGCTCTTGGAGTGCGGGCTGTTGAGCAGGTCTTTTCAGTCGAACAGCCTCATTCATGCGATGCAACTGATCTCCTTATTGACCGTAGCATTCTTTTCGAGCATTACCCAGTGCACCATGCCCTCCCAATCTCACCAAACACATATCATAATGTTCCTTGGATGAAGATCCGACTTGACTCTCGACTTAGGTGTTTCTCCTGGAGCCACCCACTCTTTTTGTAGCTTCATATTGATGTATAGACACCATTTTTCATCTTCCGTGGCGATTCGGTACAAAAAGTGCTGTTTATGACCGCGTGTTGCTCGATGGCGGGCGAGATGCTGAGAAGCAATTTAAAGGCGACTTTCCTTGTTTTTGTTTTTCATTGAGCACGTGAGGCACCCAGGCTCCCAATTTCTCAGAAAATCCCATTCAATGGTTGTGAATCGTTTTATGATCGCAGTTTATTTTTTCCGCCATTTCACGACTGGGTTGGCGACCGTTCTCCTTCAAAAGTGATTTCAGGACGTATCATAGACGTCAAAGTCACCATTTTTGAACTTTGCAAACCATTTCTGTGCCGTCGACTCGCCTATGACACCTCTTCCATACACGTCGTAAATGTCTTGCTGCTGCTGCGATGATAAGCAAAGAAGTATCGCTGTAAAATAAAAGAAAATATAAAAACGCTATGAACTTATTCCCCAACTCAATACTTCACTTTCGATATTCACTTTAAACATATTTCATTCTCAACTATTTTCATATGAAAAGATTTATCCAACAAACTGTTCATACATACATACATACATACATACATACAAAAATATAATAAATACTCGCATTGTTTTTTGAAGCAGATATTATATTTATCTCACAAGTACACGGACAAATTCCAGAAGCAATAGGGTTGCCCTTATTTGTGTTGAATGACGATAATAGTATTTCTAACTACTTTTCTTTTCTTTCATCAATTTTCCATAAAGATAAAGTTCAGATACCATATAAATCAGAGTTTGCAATTTTACACAATATTAAAAAACATTAAAAAAATGCTCTTTAAAATTTCAAGGTTTTTAATTAGAATTCAAAATTTGTGGAAAAACAAAATTTTAGGATGCAGC
The DNA here is from genome assembly GCF_027943255.1 of Anastrepha obliqua. Taxonomy (NCBI): domain Eukaryota; kingdom Metazoa; phylum Arthropoda; class Insecta; order Diptera; family Tephritidae; genus Anastrepha; species Anastrepha obliqua. The sequence continues at coordinate 44,997,757 of NC_072895.1, forward strand.
ATTCTTGATTAGCAGGAGGCTAGAAATTGTATATTTATGTCAAAGTTAATTAAATTCAAAACTCCCAAATAGCTGATTTTCACCAAATATTCTTGGTTGTTCTCATCAAAGCTCTTCTTTATTAATGATGTGAGGGCCTGGAATTCCATTTCAGAATTTATCAAGGCTGCTATGAATAGAGGAAACCAACCGGTAATTCACAATTATTTCAATTCTGTAAATTGAATGTGACTGCGATTTAACTGTCTTGTTTTCTCGATCGCCCGTATTTTCTTTTTTACTGCTTTGTATATATTTTTAAGCGCTTTGCTCTTCTCAACTGTATATAAAGGGTGGTCAAGTTTCAAGGGCCGGTGTTGATTTTGAATAAAATACAATTTTTTTAAGAAATTATTGTCATTTCTCGGCAGCACACCTCCATCCGATGGTCCAAATTTTCGATGACACTGAGGCATAATTGAGGTTCTATGCCGTTAATGTGCCGAATTATCTCATCCTTTAGCTCTTGAATTGCTAGCTTATCGACATACACCTTTTCTTTCAAATAACCCCAAAGAAAGAAGTTCAACGGTGTCGTTGACGTTTAGGCATGGTTCACATTCAACATCGGCCCTTGAAATTTAACCACCCTTTATCTGACTGTTAGTTTTTAGTTTTAGGCTTACATTCTATTGCACTAAAATTCAGTCTTTTAAATTTCTTAACTTTCATTTTGTAGATGCATTATAAAAGGCTAAATTTCTAGGTTTCTAAGAAGGAATGTTTTGTACTATTGAACTCAGTCTTTTAGTTAATTAGAGGTAAGCTTGTGATTAAATTATGTACATATTTGCATTATGATTAAGTTCTGATAGTCAGCCTGAAATTTTATTTTCCACTTCTTCAAAAATAAAAAAAAAAACCAAATACATAAAAACAATATCTCAAATAAATAAAAATAAAATACGTTTCCAAAATGGTTCGGCATTAAATTTCTGAATACAGTCCAATCGTGATAGTCCGACACATACGGGACTGACTCGTTGTCGGATTATCAAATATTCCGGACTACCGAAGGTTCCATTTAATCAATGTTAATTCGAAAATTATGATCAAAATGCATAATGCAAAAATAATCTTTTTATTAATATCTCTTTTAGTGGGGGAACTAAAAAGTAACTGGTAAACTTAAAGAAAATAATTACACGCAGAATTTTTAGTTTTTTAATAGTTAATATAAAACATGAACGAAAGTATATACATTATTGTAAGCACATATGTAAAAACCAGCTTACGTTGAAACACAAAGTATGAATTACGAACGCGAAATGAGCTACTTAACATATGTAATCGAGAATACTTTTTTGTTTTTTTCTTTTATAAGACTCGGCAATCACTTTTTCTTGGACCTTCTTAAGCTGGAGTACAGTTTCCATATCAACACCACGTTCTTGTGACCAGCGTAGCAGTGTCGTAGCAGCCAAAGTGGCCTCGTCACTGCTGACAGTGAATTGCGTCGAAGACACCTCAACCTCGTCATTTGTGCGGTCTGCATCTTCCGGGTCATTTTGAGCTGGCGTGAATTCTTCAATTATCTCGTCATCGGTGAAATCGGCATTAAGATCTGCCTCTAACAACCATTTTTCTAAGTCTTCACGCGGTAGTCCCTCATTCGAAATAAACTTGACATTTTGATAGGAACAAACCATAGACAGAGAATCTAAAAACTGTTCGTCAGTTTCATCCTGATTATCTGGTAACTGTTCCAATAAAGGATTGGCTGGCCAAACGTTTTTCCACGATTTCACAATGTTGGAAGTTGATACTTGATCTCAAGCATAGGCTGAATTTATCACTGCATTTTGGTAAAAATTCTTTAACTGCAGGAACAAAATTTTCGGTGTTCCACTCTTTAAAAACTTCACGTGAAACCCATGCTCGGCTTTGAGATTTGTAAACAACAGGGAGGGTTTCTAATTTAAATTTTTTAAAAGAACGCGGCCTTTTGAATTTCCCTACAGCTAAAAGTTTCAATTTATGCCTGCCTGAGGCATTTGTGCAGGGCATCAAAGTTAAGCGTTCTTTTCTGAGCTTTCGACCGGGTGCGCCGACTTCACCATGTGTAACAAAGGTTTTGGTCGGCAGTTGACGCCAATTTAAACCTGTCTCATCTGCATTATAGACCTGGTCAGGAGTAAGGCCAACTTCTAAAATTTTTTCTCTGAGTTTGGCTTTAAAATTTTCGATTTGTGATTCGTCCGCAGA